>NC_081413.1:71855790-72499828 GCF_030272615.1 Cryptomeria japonica
CCAATATGTAAATATGATATTGTATATATGCTCATAAGCCGACATAAGGCATAAATTTGTATAGAGTATATAGGGGAGATTGATTAGAACATTTTCACATAGAAAAGCAGGATAAGAGAATAGGGATAGATATGTGGAATGGATATATGGATGTGATGTAATGAGAAATATATGAGAGAGACTATCTATGTGAGGAATTCATTGTAAGGGTTATTCTAGAACAGTGGTTTAGGGTTTTATCCAGAACAAACAAATCTTAAAACTAGAACTGTATTCTGACATAGGAGATGATATACTAAGCAATTCACTATTCTTCAAATTGTTGTCTAGATTTTGATGTAGTCAGTGAGGCTACTATAGTGATGAGCAGTGTGCTCTAGGTTGTAAGCCTTCCTAGAACTGCAAGCCCATCATATATTGTAATATCTCTTCATATGGCCAGTGAATTGATATTGTGCATCACAAATATGACCATAGTTTTTTGTCATTAAGGTTTTCCACGTATAAATCTATGTGTTATGGTTCTTATTTATGTATCTTGCTTATTGGTTGCATTACTTCTTTCAATTCTATTTATACCGATATACCGGTTGGTGTATGAATGTTTTGTTATGGCTAAAATCTTTTATTTTGGTATAACACTGATTCACCCCCCCTCTCAGTGTTATTGGTTTCCAATAAGATATAATCATTCTAAGACACCAAAGCATCTAAAAGACCATCTCTCGATGTGAATTCCATTTTTAGTAGTGATGATGACCTCACCTCAATTAAATTATCTTCCGCTTCTTTCAACACTCATCCCCCTCATAAGGAAATATTGGTGATGAACTGGTCGAATCCAAGAACACTAAGAGAGGGGGGTGAATCAGTGTTATACCGAAATGATCAAGTTTAACCTTACCAAAACATGGATTTACCAAACGGTAATACTGATACATATAAGATTGAAAGAAGTAAAGCAACCAATAAGCTAATCACAAAAATGAATACCATAAGACAAATAATTATACATGGAAAACCTGAAGGAGGAAAAACCATGGTGGGATTTGTGACTCACAATATCAATCCACTAGCCATATGAAAAGATATTACAAAATATAGGGGCCTACACTTGCAGGAAGGCTTACAACCTAGAGCACATTGCTCAATCACAAAAGGACCTGTTATCACTGTTTAAAAAATGGGTTTTCTTTTTTTTAAAAATTGGCTATGATCTTGAAATTTTGAGTAAGACACATTATCAATTGTTCAGGTCTGTGTTGGGTCTTAAGGGCTTAGGGTTTTTGATTTTAAATCACTTAATGTCTGATAAAAAACCCTCTAGTTTCTATTCCTTCGTTACTTTATCCACTTAAGTAATAGGTCCTGGGGTCGTAGGAAGTGTCCCCCCTTGTCATTTGCCTAGGCAGTTGTATGAATTAATCGTAAAATTTATGCCTTATGTATTTTCCTCCTAATGTTGTTGGGCCCAGTAAGTGGTGTGCATCTCTTGGGTGGATCTATGGTTTTCGCTATTTTGCTAGGCGAAGTTGCGCGTGGTTTAAAACCTGCGAAGTTACGAAAAGGCTTTGCGTTCTAAATGGCGGTTTTGGTCCGATCTAAAGAGGTCTCATCTTGTCCAAGATCCAACGGCTAGCGTTATTTTGTAGCCTGAACCTGCAAGCAAAATACCTTTCATGAAATGACGAAAGCTTTTGGTGGGAACCTGCATGCGAGGATTTTCTAAGTGACTAGAAGGTGATCAAGTCCCATTTGATTTGATGGTTCGCGCTATTTCGCAAGATGAAAATGCTCAATCATTATCTTTCGCGAAGTTGTGAAATGACATGGCATTCCAAGTAGATGGTCCAGCTAGTCGAGAAGGCGAGTAAGATGGTGGCACGTGGTAGAGGCTACAATAGTCAGCAAGCTGAGTCTAAGAGTAAAAAGGTGGGTCCCAGAGGTGAGTCACGCGACAGGATAAGAGGTGACTTGTCCGATGCAGGTGGTGAGAATTAAATGGAGCCCAGTGTTTTCTCATGGCAAATGAAAGACTGACATGTCAGCTCTAAAGGTGACTAGATGCCAGGTGTTCAAGGTTGAGTTGGAGGGCCCACATCTACCATAGTCTATTCAGATGGTTAAGCACCGACCAAGTAGAAAATGATCTGATGGCCTGCGTGATTTTGCAAGGATAAGAGGCTCGTGCTTTATACCCTATGAAATGGTGAAAAGGTTTTTCATCCCCAAAGGTAGATAAAGCATAGGGTTAAAAGAGGATCGACTTTGTTTTGATCCAATGACTGGTGCTATTTCGCGGTTGCGAGATTCTTGAAGGATATGCTTCGTGAAATAGCAAAAGTAAAAGGGTTCATCCAGGTGTCATGATAGATGGTGATGTGTCCGTAAAAATGTGGTTTTAGAAGAAGTTGAGGGCCCGCCAAGGTGAAACCAGCAGTATAAAGGAGAGACATGTGGCTGATGTTGAATTAAATGTAAAGGGTTTTCCAAAGCCAATGGTTTAGTGCCATGTGGTAGCCAGTAGCCAATGAAATGGCAGTGTAAGTAAAGCAAGCATAAAGGTTTCCCTTAAAGGATGGTCATCTTCAAATTGATCCAATGATTCATGTTGTTTCACAACCTAAAGTTGATAGATGTTTAAGCTTCGCGAAATAGCGAAAAACCACTAGCAGTCAAAGTAAACGCGAGGTTAGTAAAAATGTTGACTGTTTTGGTCAAAGTTAAACACCGAGCAGTTAGAGTTCCATCTAACACCTGGCGCTATTTCGCGAAGGAGAAGTGCTCGAAAGATAAAGTCTGCAAAATGGCAAAAAGAAGGTGGGGCCCAGTGCGGAGGCAAGACTGTTAAGTCAGTATAATGACTGATCAGGTTTCTTTTGATCAGACAGTTGGTGCTATTTCACAAGATGAAATTGCCTGAAGCTTATGCTTCGCAAAGTTGCGAAAGAGCGAAAGGAAAGAATTGTAGGAATCAAATGGTCCATTGGAGCGAAAATATGAATTCTCTCATGAATTCAATTCTGAAGGGACAGCCAAAGCATGCGGAATTAATGTTGCAGTTAAGAGCCTGGTACCATATATGATTTCCTATCAACCGGTTGAAGGTATCTTTCTAAAGAATTATTGCTGAGGAGTAGATACAGAGCCATTTTCTTCAAATACAAAGCAAGCCAATTCAATTGCAGAGTGAATTCACTCGAGCTAAAAACAGGTTTTCTTGTACTCTCGTGTAGCAATTTCTTTGTGGTGTGCTTTAAATAAGATACTGATTTGTCATATAACCATTTGGGGGTAGTATTTTGATTTCTTACATTTTCAAAAATGACACCTAAGAAAGAATTTTCTGGGAAAGTCAATTATCTGGAGAGAGCCATTTGTGATGATTTTCTTGAGCAGTTGACATTGTCAACTAATCAAGCATCGAAGGCAAAAGAATTAATGCCTAGAGCTCCTCGTTTGAAAATAGGAGAAGGGCTATATGACAAAGGTAACTTGTTGAGAGATCCGCAGGTCAGAATGTCTAGGTTGGGGTTATTCAAGGTTGTATTTGGAATGAGGAATTCTTTGACCCCACAAAATAGCATCTGGGAATTAGATGTAGGGAAGTTGGTAGTCCCAAAGGTATTTATGGATATGGATCTATTGACCCAAATTGCACTTAATTATGATCCAGTCACAAGAAGCATTCGGGATATACATGAAAAATCCCTTATTGAGATTAATACTGAAGAGTTCAGAAGTTCTTTTGGGCTAAATGAGTTTACAAATTTTCTTGAACCCATAAATTTCAAATCATTAGCTCAAGTATACAGTGCACAGAGGAATCATCTTAGGAGTGGGCCTCTTAAGGAATTTTTTGTGAAGATAGGTGGGTTGACTATTGTAGGACCCAAAACAGAAGAGCCCTTCTCATTAAATTTGTTCACTCTCAGAGCTAAGGGAATGTATTGGTCACTTTGCCAAGTTTTGGGAGAAGATGCTGAAGTGAATACGCGCAATCACTACTTGTTAATGATTGCTCAGATTTTAAATCCTTCCCTGGCAGTAACATTTGATTATGCTTCTTTCATTGCTGATGCTATCCATGGAGGGTTAGTAGGAATAAAGAATGGAAAGGTGGAAAGGCCTTTTGGATGGTACTCACTGCTGATGCATCTATTTATGTTAAAGGGAGGTGATTACTTTGCCAGTGGACTGGACCTTATCAAATAGAAGGAAGGAGAGAAGATGCCAGTACAACTATGGAGTATTGTCTTGTCATGGGATAGAGAGGATGCCAGTTTCTTGAAGTTTGATAAATATTTTGCATCCAAGATCAGGACTCTCCTCTGCTCGGAGAACCCAAGAATCCCCAAGGTTCTTTTGGAATTCATTAGACCAAAAGAAGTTGTAGAGAGCATAAAGATTGTTCACAATTGGGGTGACATTAATCTGTACCTAGTCTCAATAGTTTTCAAAGTTTTTGGTTTCAGAGGCACTCCATTCTTGTTGCCCTATTAGGTCCCTATCAAAGTGGGAATTGCAGAGGTCTTTAGACAAATTGGTAGTGTACAAGAGGCAGAACTGATAGGCAGGGGTAAAGGGATTATTTTCCCTACGGTTACCATAGCCCACCAATTTGTAATAACTAAGGGAGGTTGGAATTGTTTTGAGTATTTTCTCAAACCTTATCATTTGTCAACTGTAATATCCAGGTGTGCTGATCCAGAAGACTTCTTTAATGGCATGTTTAGAAAGAGAGTAGCGTGAAAAAGTAGACCCCATCAATTTCAGTTCCCTGAAGACCCCAATAGAAATGAATTTGATTTGGATGAGCAGGAACTGAGGAAGGAGAAATGGGTACCTTATAAGAAAGCCTTAGACTGTGTGCATCAGTTTGATGCCAGCTATGACCCATTGTCTAGCTTTTTCCCTTTGGAGGAAAAAATAAAGTTTTTAATTGTTTTCTTTGAGGATGTGATGCAGACCCTAAAGGAGAAGAGGGAAGCTATGATTAAAAGAAACCCTGAAAAGGAAAGAAAGATTCTAATTAGGTATGCCTCCACCAGAGCAATCCCTCCTGGTGACTACACCCTGCATAAGAAAATTAGTTATAGTGTGCTAATGCCTACAATAGGGGAGCCCTCTACCTCCAAAGGAAAGAGGAAGATACAAGATGTCATTGACATCCAAGAGAGCCCAAAGAAGCAGAGAGTAGGGAAAGAAGTACAATCTGATATGCTTTGGTACTCTCCATCCCAATCCCCTATCCACATAGGAGATGAGCAAGCAGTAGCTGAGCAACTTCTACAATTAGGCAGTCTAGGAGAAATTGCCTATACATATGATGAAGTAGAGAAGGGTATGCCAGAAGAGCCCCTCGCTGCTAAAATGAACATCACTACCACTGAACTCAAAGGCCAGGAATTCGATCCTAAGATAAAGCAAGCCAGTGATGACTTGTTGGCTGACAATAATTTTGTTACCTCAGGAGCATTTATGTAGTTTGTATGGAAACAAAATATAGATAAATACAATGCAAGATGTGAGAAAAGAAAAGGTGAAGAACCCAGCAAAGATCTAGCTCGAGTAGACGAAGAAATAAAACAGGAAATGATGGAAGAATTTAAGACCATCACTCATGAGAAAGGAAGAGACATGGTGGCACAAGCTCGAGTGCTTATTCTCCCTGAGTGGGACATAGCAGATGCCTTGGTTCTAAAGGCAGTAAGGAAAGAAACCAAGCCCATGGAGGGAATCACTTTCAGCAAGGATAATGTTGCACTAGTCATGTGGTCTTTCAAGAGAGATGAGAGTAAGAGAAGCAAGGATACCCTAGGGTCAAGTTACCTTGGTGGAATGATAGTGAAGAGAGTGTAGAACACAGGGGTGGTAGAAGCTACTAGTACTGTGCTAGAAACTACAAAATTTAGTGTTACAGTAGCAGAAAAGGAGGCCAAGGAGAAAGTAGACCTCCAAGTCAAGTTGGAGATGATTTTGATGGCCTATAATAGTCTTAAGGAAGAGGTAAGAGGTAGAGATAGCATCATTGCTAAGCTGCAAAGCCAGTTGACAGGACAGTACCATCAAGGTGAGTCTCCAACATTGATGATCTGCTCTTCTCCAACAAGACCTTCACCTACCAGCCCCATCATTGAGTTCCCACCATCTCCAGTACCTTCTAGCTCTCAAATGGTTGAGATTACTCCTCAATAGCTAGAGAATTTAAAATAGGCTAAGGCCTTGTATGCAAAGAAATATGAGGAGAGAGTAAGGGCTACTATTTCAAGTTTTGCAGATACAATGAGTGCCTCATTGCTATATAGTAATATAAGCAAGTTTTTGGAAATGAGGAATGAGCTCAATGGAGATAAAGCCATTTTGACACCTATTTTTGACAAATCGAGGCCTAGAGAGCAGGACTTGGAGTCTATTTGTGCCTCTTATGATGAGGCAAGGGCCAATCCTATCATCAAATTCACTTGTGATACCACCAAGGATCTAGTGAAACTAGCAGAAGGGGTGGATAATGCTAATAGGAAAATTAACTTATACAAAAAGGAATATACTGATCAGGTTTTTGAGTTGCTCCAAAGAGTTTTTGCCAGCCCAGATCAACTAAAGGACAAACAAGTGTGGCTCAAGGAATTAGAGGCCAAATTGTTAGCTAGGATTAAAGGAATTATTGATCTAGATGATGCTTCCTTCTTTGTTGTGACAATTCAGGAGATAGAGAAAATCAAGTCTCATTATGGTTTTCTCAATTCAGAGGTTAACAAAATGAGAAATTATTAGAAAAGGTTGACCAAGGCTAAGACAAAAGTGATTGATTTCATGTGGCCAACTGATGATGTGTACAATGAATGGACAACAAAATATGCCATCTAGGATGTAGAGCAGTTAGAGGGCGCTCCTGAACAGTTAGAAGAGGTTGCGACCAGACAGCAAGTTGAAGAAGTTGTAGAGGTTGAAAAGGACTTGTAACCATTTTTGCAAAAGGTTTTGTAACTTCTTCTTGAGAAGCAATGATTGTAACAAATTCTACTAGGAAAGTCTGAAGCTTTGTGCATCCATATTGTTATAAATGGATACCAGGACTAAAAAAAAAAGGATCGCAAAGAATTGTAAGAAAACGCTGCAGAAATTTATCTGAGCTTTTCTAAGTTTAATGGAGAATATTCAAAAGTTTTTGTAATACTTTCTTGAAGATAATATCAATATACAGACCATCAGTTTTGAGTAAAGCTTTGTGTCGTCTTCAAATGTGTTTGCAATTTTTTACTATTTCATACTGAATAATCCAGGTTTATTTTGCTTGAATAGGGGTTGTAAGGCAACTTTTAGTAGATGTGTTTGCTATCTTTTCTCTTTAGGAGGGAAATTAAATATGCGGGGATCACTTCTACTGGTAAATTACTTGTGAGACATCTTGAATCTTGATGAGCATAGTTTGATTTTGTGTGCATAAATTCTCATGTATGTCAGGCATATAAGGATTAACAGAAGCCGAGCCAATGGGATGTGTAGAGATCTTCTATTTGGGGAGTATTGTTTGAATTTAGATGACTCTATGACCTTGGATAAGGCACTAGTATAGATCAAGGTTGTCCAATGCATGTTTTGTAGATCAAAATACTGAATGAGTATAATTTTGATTCCTTTGTTTCAGTCAGTTTCAAGTTGAATAGATCGACTAGTTTTCTGGACTGGTTTGCTATGGATTTATCTTTTGAAAGTGTGAGTTTAATTCACAAAGGTATACCCGCCTAGACTCTGAGTAAGTCCGAAGTTTAGAAGGTTAAATCAAACCTTGTTATATGTTGTCTTAAGAGTTTCCTTCCCCTTAACATCTCTCTTGCACAGAGTTTAATCATCTTATTATAAGGATGTTGAAGTGAATCAGATTTTGAAGACAACAAAAGTGGCGAATCTACTGGGGAGAGTCACATTAAGGATCCAAATGCAAATTTGTGCTTAAATTTGTAAAGAAAACTATTGTGTTTGTGGAATTCCGACATATTATTCTAATAGTTTGTTTTCATAATTCTCATATTCTTGTGGGTGGCGACTCTGTATATTGGAACCAGTCCTTGCGAATTGTAAATCATTTCAAAAGAAAACAAATGTAATGCAAGGAGGAAAAAACACCAGGTCATTCATGAAGAAGCATCCTCATGAAACTTTGCAAGAATGTTTGCCAGAGCAGTCACAGAGAGGTCAGAAGAGATCTATGTTACCTGAACCATCAAATGTTGCTTGGGTACAAAAAAACAATAACACTGGTAAGATGCCTAATCGACCTATTTATGCAAAGTCTAATTCATCTTCTAGAGATTCATAACATGATATATTAGGTTTCCATTCAAGATTGTTTGGAAATATTGATAATGCACCTATTTTAAATCGAGATTTATCCCATGTTAGTGTTTCTGTAAGAGATAGGACGCGTTCAAATGCAACTAGACACTCTGTGCCTAGAAAAATAGATGGAAACATTAGTTTGATTGACATAGACCAAGTCAATGTATCAGACTCTGAAGAAAATTTCCCTAATGAAGATAAAGTGTCCCAAGAGATTGAAGACTTGAATAGAAGAGCTCACCATTTCATCTCCCTAAGAGCCCAAAAGGAAGCAAATAGGGAGAAACAGGTTAAAGCTAAATTAATGGAGAGAGATAGGCTGCTTAGATAGATAGCTGATCTTGAGTTACTGGCAAAAGAGAAGGAGAAAAGTGATGAGGAAGGCCTTGTGATTAGAGAAATCCTGATCCCCAAGGCTAAGCCAGCATATAGGTTAGTAGTTTAGCCAAGTAAGGAAGTACTCAGTGATTCACAGTTTCCTAGGACAAATGTGGATAAAGGAAAATAGAAATGGGTAGATGATGGAATTGAATCTAAAACTGCAGAGGAGGTTTCTCAAAGGTTGTCAGCACATGAGAGAGAAATGGAAGGAATGAGGAAATAAAAAGAGGATCTCCAAATGGAGCTAGAGAAAGCTGAATAAGAAGTAGAAAATCAGGAAGTAAAAAGAAAAATTAGTTACTTAAAGGCTCCCCCTATCACATTTCCATCAGAAGATCTTAATAAGCCTGATCCTCAACAAATTTCTCTTCCCCCTGTTAAGATTCAACCTACAGTGCCTACTAATGTAGCATCAGTAAGTCAAATCCCTATGAATAGTCTTCACACCCAAATATCTTAGTCTCCAATTCAAAAGATTAGAATGAACATGGGAAATAATAATGTTATTACCCCTTTTCAAAGGAGACCAATCAATTTAGAACAATATAGACAATTGTTCTTTGATGGGATCCCAGGATATCCCAATCATGTTCGTACTGAGTTAAGAGACAGACTCCATAAATTTGTTGGGAACAATGCCATTAGTGCTGAGGAACATCTGAAATCTTTTGGGGACCCAATAAATGATTATGAGATAGTGGATGAGGATGTTATCATGAAACTGTTTGTCCAGTCCTTGGTTGATGATGCAAGAGATTGGTACAGAGGTCTTCCAGTCAATAGCATAGGGTCATGGGAGGATTTTAAAAATTATTTTCAAGAGCAGTATGGTGAAAAGACTAATGTGAGCTTCATGCTCAATGAATTCAATAATATCAGAAAGTCTGATAATGAAATGGTCACTGACTTCAATGCCAGATTCCAAAAACCCATGCATAGATTGTATCAAGTGATGAGATTAGATGATAATATGTGTTTAAATACTTATTATAATGCATTTGATTCTAAAATGGCCTATATCCTGAGAGATAAGAACACACATAACTTGAGAGATGCTTTTAGAATCGCCATAAATGTAGAAAGTAATAGAAAAGCATCCGGGAAGTTAGGAAGAAGAACAGATGGTAGATTATGGCATGAAACAAAACAACAACCTAATAAAGTTGCTAAGGAGGATGATAAGATAGAGAAATTGGTTATTGCAATGAAGGATATGACTGCCAAGGTAAATAAAAATGACAAGCCTCATTATAACTGGCAAGATAGACCCCCTAGATTGCATGACATGCCATATAATACCAACTGGAAAGATGGCAAACCCCAAAATAAGAAGCCCAAAATTGCCCAAAATCAGGACACTCTAGATCCCTTGAAAGGGAAAACTGTCCATAATATAGAAAACACTCCCTGGTGTATTGCTTGTAATGGACCACATTCTCCTCATCAGTGTGCAGTGGCTCAAGCTCTTGAAGAATCTATGAGACAAGAAGCTGAGCCTAACATCAATATGTTTGAAACCATCATAGAAAGTGATGAGGAGTCTATACAAAGTGAATACAGTGATGTATTAGATAATGAAAGGTTTGTTCAAGGGCAGCTAACCTTAGATTGGCATCCTACATTGAATGTGGTAACAATTGAGAATGAAGAGGCTCATCTTAGAAGGCCTAGTGAGGAAGAAGTCAAAAATCTCACTAAAGCCACCATTGCCAAAGAAAAACACAACTATAACTTGAGAAGCACCAAGAAGGACACTGATCAGGGTGAACCTGGTTCCATGTTCATAAAAGAGATCACCCAAAAGGGGGCAGTAGGTAGTGCTACTACTGTTCCTAAGATTGGTCAAGAAAAGAAGGAACAGGTCAAAGATGTACCAAAGAGTACAGATACTGGAGACATACAAGGAGCTGCCACAATGAAAAAGACAAGTTAGCTCAAGACAGAAAGAGCTAGAGCTAATACTAAAACAAGCAATAGTTCTACATTTGACATGGCTCAAGCTCTTACTCAAATGAAGGTCATTGTTTCATCAGTAGAATTACTGAAGATTAAAGAACATAGGGATGCAGCCTTGTCTTTATTTTCTAGTATATCTGATAGTGACACAGTCTTACCCACCGGTTCAGCTAGAATTGGAAAGGATCAAGAGTTCCAAGCCCCAAAGGTTAATGTTGGAACCACTATCACTCAAGAGCCTTCACAAGTACACCCTTTCTATGTTACCTTGTTAGTAAATAATCGGTTGATTAAAAACTAAATGAAGGATTCAAGAGCTGCTGCTAATGTAATGCCCTATGGTGTTATGAAAGAATTTGGATTGTCAGTAACCACTGTGTATGGGAAATGCTATGCCATGGATAACAAGGAAGTACTTGTGATAGGTACAATGAAAGATGTTGAGGTAAAAATAGTAGCATTCCCTAAGGCAACCTATAAAATGGATGTTATTGTTATTGATACCAAACCCCATTATGGTATGTTACTTTCCAGGCAATGGGCAGCAACAGTAGGAGGAAATGTTCAACTGGACTTATCCTATGCCACCATTCCAATCAATGGAAATCAGGTCAAATTGTATAGAGAGCCATGTGCTCCTAGGGTAATAGAAAATGTAGACCCTAATATGCTCAATAGTATGATTGATATAGATCTTGATAACTTTAGACTTCAACCAATTTTACCTCAATTGAAGAATATTGACCCTATTGTGGATGAGTTAGAAGCACAACAATATGGATTATGGCAGATGTATTTTGATGGAGCTTGCTCCAAAGAAGGATCTGGAGTAGGGGTTCTTTTTGTATCCCCATCAGGTATAACTTTCAAGTATTCATTCTTATTATCCTTCTAATGCACAAATAACACTGCAGAGTATGAAGCTCTATTGCAGGGGCTTGAAGTTGCAAATAAGCATGGAATCCAGCCATTGACTGTGTTAGGGGATTAAAAATTGGTGGTATCTCGTGTGAGAGACAAATATGCATCCAAGAATGATAGATTACAGAGATATAAGCATGCAGTTTGGGATGTTATTGAGCATTTCAGTGAATTTTCTATTAATTGGATAGAGCGATCAAAGAACATTATGGTAGATTTCCTAGCCAATGTTGCCTTAAAGAATGATGATGCAACATTAATTGGTATTTCCACTATGGAGATAAAATCTAGGCCTGCCATCCATGACAATGTGTACAATTGGCAAGTTTTTGCTGATGACGAAGACATTCTTAGGTTCATCTAATGTGTTGATGATTATGATGGATAGAAGATTGATTACAATGCACTAGTGGAGTTGGTTGACAATAAGGAAACAGTGTTTGGAAATGATTTAGTCTAGTTGGAAACCAATGAAATACCTAAAGGGCTGGTAGAGATGGAAAGCATGTTCAGTTATAATGATAGTCACTTACATCAGTAGTCTACCACCAAGTTGGAAGAGTTAGAGGAGGTAAACCTGGGGACTGAATCATCCCCTAAGTTAGTATACATTGGAAAGAAATTACCCCCTCATGTTAGGACTAACCTTATTAATTTATTGAAGAAATATAAACATGTTTTTGCTTGGTCTTATGAAGACCTAAAGGCATATAGACAAGATCTTTTTCAGCATGAAGTTCCTCTACTTCCAGATGCTAAGCCTTTTAGACAGAAATAGAGGCCCATCAATCCCCTGTTAAAAACTAAAATGCAGCAAGAGTTGACTAAATTGAGAGAAGGAGGGATTATCAAGCCAATAAGGCATTCTTCATGGGTCTCTAATCTAGTCCTAGTAAGAAAGAAGAATGGGGACATTAGATTGTGTGTAGATTTCAGAAATTTAAATGTTGCCTCTTTGAAAGATAACTACTCTTCCCCAAATATGGAAGCCATGCTACAGAGAGTGATAGGATGTGACCTTTTATCCATGATGGATGGTTTTTCAGGATATAATCAATTGTTAGTGAAGGAATCTGAACAGTTTAAAACTGCCTTCACTACTCCATGGGGAACATATGTCTATGTGAGAATGCCACTCGGATTGAAAAATGTTGGAGCTACATTTCAGAGAGCCATGGATGTAGCCTTCAAACAATTTATTAATATAATCATGGTGGTTTATCAAGATGATTTAACCTGTTTCTCTAAAAGGGCTAATGATCATTGTGGACATTTGGAAAAGGTGTTCAATAAAGCTTTGGAATTTGGTGTGTCACTAAATCCCAAGAAATGTCATTTTGGAGTCACTGAAGGAAAACTATTTGGACACATTGTTTCCAAGGAAGGGGTAAGGATAGACCCTGAAAGAATTGAAGCAATAAATAAGGTGTTCGAACTTAAAAATGTAAAAGGTATTCAATCTTTTCTAGGCAAAGTGAATTTTGTTAGGAGATTCATTGCGAACTTTGCAGAGAAAGTGAAGCCTATTGTCAAGTTGCTCAAGAAGGATACCAAATTTTGTTGGGATCAAGAGGCCTCAAAGGATTTTGCTGAAATTAAGAAGGCAATTCAGGAAGCACTAGTGTTAAAATCTCTTGATTACAGTAAGCTCTTTTCTCTTTTTTCCTTTGCTTCATATCATACAGTAGCTGCAGTATTTTTACAAAAAGACAATGAAGGATATGAACATGCCATAGCCTTCTACAGTAAGTCTTTGCAGGCGATAGAATTAAAATATGAGACCATGGAAAAACAAGCTTATGCTCTAGTTAAAGCTGTTAAGGCTTTTAGGCCATATCTGGTGAATGCAAATATCATAGCCTATGTCCCACATGTTGCAGTTAAGGATATTTTGTCCCAGTTTGAAGTTACAGGGAAAAGATGTAGATGGATTAATAGAATCCAAGAATTTGACTTGGAGATAAAGATTACCAAATTGGTAAGAGGTTTAGGTTTGGCTAAACTCATGACTGAGTCCAATCTTATCAATGTTGAAATACATAATGTTGAAGTCAGAGATACTTTAGTCACTAGCATTGAAAGGCAACCTTGGTACTCAGAGATAGTCAGATTCTTAAGAGATGCTGTATTCTCAGAAGGAATGACACATAATCAGAAAAGAACTCTGAAACTAACGTCCCAAAAATATGTGCTCATTCAAGGTGATCTGTTCTGGAGGAAAAGAGATGGAGAATTACTAATGTGTTTGGATGAATTCCAGGCTAAACAAGTATTGACTGAAATGCATGATGGAGTATGTGGAGGCCACTACTCTGCTAAGACCACTCCTAGTAAGATAATCTGGGCTAGATACTATTGGCCCACTTTATTTAAAGATACTCATGCATATGTTCGGAAATGTGACCCATGTCAGAAATTCTCATCTAAGCTAAAGTATGAAGGAGCCTTACCCCTAAATCCAGTCTCTGTAGAAGCTCCTTTTGTCTAGTGGGGCATTGATTTTATTGGAGAGATTGTTGAGAGGTCAGGGAGAGGTCACAGATGGATCATAGTAGCCACTGATTATTTCACAAAATCGATAGAAGCTATTCCTACAAGAAGGGCTACAAGTAAGGTTGTCATTGATTTCCTGACAGATAATGTTGTAACCAGATTTGGAGTACCTGCAAAATTGGTGATGGATAATGCCATCTGTTTCAGATTAGAAGAGTTTGTAGGATTTTGTACCAGTCATGGAATACTCATGTCTTACTCTTCACCTTATAACCCTTAGGGGAATGGACAAGCAGAATCCAACAATAAAAGCCATTTGACTATCACCAAGAAAATCCTAGAAGAAAATAAAAGATCTTGGGATCAGAAATTGAAGTTAGCTCTGTAGGCGGATAGAATAACAGTTAAAAAGGCTATTGGAATGTCCCCTTTTGAACTGGTCTATGGAGCTCAGGTCAGATTGTCAGTGAATAATCTTCTTCCAGTTTACAAGTTCTTGCAAGATGAGGATATGGAGTTATCTAAACCTATGGAAGACCAAATGATCCAAATTGTGGAGGTGGAAGAGCTTAGAGCTTTAGCTCACAAAAGAAATTAGAAGATCCAATTGCAATCCATATACCTTTTTGATAAAAGAACATCATTAAGGAAGTTTCAAATTGATGACATGGTTCTTCAATGGAATGCAAAAGGGAAAGACAAGGGAAAACATAAAAAATTTGAATCATTATGGATTGGCCCTTTTGTGGTCTGTGACATAAATGGTAAGGATTCATATTTTGTGAAGAATATGAATGATGAAGTACAGGAATTTCCAGTGCATGGACAATTTCTGAAACATCATTTCTCTTGATGTCCATGCACAGTAGGTCCTTTGTTTGTACATATTTTGTTTCCTTCCTGTTTTTTTGTTTGGGTCTATGTTTTGGTCTGTTTCTCTAGAGTTTCTGAGTTTTCTTGTGTTGACCTTGTGATCAACCATCCCCAATCAAAGCCGCTATTATCACTATTTAAAAAATGGGTTTTCTTTTTTTTTATAATTGGCTATGATCTTGAAATTTTGAGTAAGACACATTATCAATTGCTTTAGGTCTGTGTTGGGTCTTAAGGGTTTAGGGTTTTTGATTTTAAATCGCTTAATGTTTGATAAAAAACCCTCTGGTTTCTATTCCTTCGTTACTTTATCCACTTATGTAATGGGTCCTAGGGTCATAGGAAGTGTCCCCCCTTGTCATTTGCCTAGGCGGTCGTATGAATTAATCATAAAATTTATGCCTTATGTATTTTCCTCCTAATGTTGTCAAGCCCAGTAAGTGGTGTGCATCTCTCGGGTGGATCTATGGTTTTCTCTATTTCGCTAGGTGAAGTTGCACGTGGTTTAAAACCCACGAAGCTGCGAAAAGGCTTTGCGCTCTAAATGGCAATTTTGGTCTGGTCTAAAGAGGTCTCATCTTGTCCAAGATCCAACGGCTGGCGTTATTTTGCAGCCTGAACCTACAAGCAAAATACCTTTCGCGAAATGGCGAAAGCTTTTGGTGGGACCCTGCATGCGAGGATTTTCTAAGTGACTAAAAGGTGATCAAGTCCCATTTGATCTGACGGTTCACGCTATTTTGCAGGATGAAAATGCTCGACAGTTATCTTTCATGAAGTTGTGAAATGACATGGCATTCCAAGTAGACGGTCCAGCTGGTCAAGAGGGTGAGTAAGATGGTGGCATGTGGCAGAGGCTACAATAGTCAACAAGTTGGGTCTAAGAGTAAAAAGGTGGGTCCCAGAGGTGAGTCATGTCATGGGATAAGAGGTGACCTTGTAGATGCAAGTGGTGAGAATTAATTGGAACCCAGTGTTTTCTCTCGGCAAATGAAAGACTGACATGTCAGCTCTGAAGGTGACTAGATGCCAGGTGTTCAAGGTTGAGTCGAAGGGCCCACATCTGCCAGAGTCTGTTCAGATGGTTAAGCACTGAACAAGTAGAAAATGATCTAACAGCCTGCGTGATTTCACAAGGATAAGATTCTCATGCTTTATACCCTGCGAAATGGCAAAAAGGTTTTTTGTCCCCAAAGGCAGATAAAGCATAGGGTTAAAAGAGGACCGACTTTGTTTTGATCCAACAGCCGGCGCTATTTCGCGGTTGTCAGATGCTTGAAGGATATACTTCATGAAATAGTGAAAGTAAAAGGGTTCACCCAGGTGTCATGATAGATGGTGACATGTCCAAAGACACATGGTTTTAGAAGAAGTTGAGGGCCCGCCAAGGTGAAACCAGCGGTATAAAGGAGAGACATGTGGCTGACGTTGAATTAAATGCAAAGGGTTTTCCAAAGCCAATGAAAAGGTGGTGTAAGTAAAGAAAGCATAAAGGTTTCCCTTAAAGGATGGTCATCTCGGAATTGATCCAACGCTTTGTGTTGTTTTGCAACATGAAGTTGATAGATGTTTAAGCTTCATGAAATAGCGGAAAACCACTAGTAGTCAAAGTTAAACACCGAGCAGTGAGAGTTCCATCTGATGCCTAGCGCTGTTTCGCGAAGAAGAAGTGCTCGAAAGATAAAGTCTGCGAAATGGTGAAAAGAAGGTGGGGCCCAGTGTGGAGGCAATACTGTTAAGTCAGTATAATGGCCAATCAGGTTTCTTTTGATCGGATGGTTGGTGCTATTTCGTAGGATGAAATTTCCTGAAGGTTATGCTTCACAAAGTTGTGAAAGAGCAAAAGGAAAGAATTGCAAGAATCAAATGGTCCATTGGACTGAAAATACGAATTCTCTCATGAATTCAATTCTAAAGGGACGGCTGAAGCATGCAGAATCAATGTTGTAGTTAAGAGCCCGGTACCATATATGATTTCCTATCAATTGGATGAAGATATCTTTCTAAAGAATTATTATAGAGGAGCAGATACAGAGCCATTTTCTTCAAATACAGAGCAAGCCAATTCAGTTGTAGAGCAAATCCACTCAAGCTAAAAATAGGTTTTCTTGTACTCTCGTGTAGCAATTTCTTTGTGGTGTGCTTTAAATAAGATATTGATTTGTCATAGAACCATTTGGGGGCAGTATTTTGATTTCTTACATTTTTCAAAAATGGCGCCTAAGAGAGAATTTTCTGGGTAAGTCAATTATCCAAAGAGAGCCATTTGTGATGATTTTCTTGAGCAGTTAACGTTGTCAACTAATCAAGCATCAAAGGCAAAATAATTAGTGCCTAGAGCTCCTCGTTTGAAAATAGGAGAAGGGCTATATGACAAGGGTAACTGGTTGAGAGATCCGCAGGTCAGATTGTCTGGGTTGGGGTTATTCAAGGTTGGATTTGGAATGAAGAATTCTCCGGCCCCACAAAATAGCATCTTGGAATTAGATGTAGGGAAGTTGGTAGTCCCAGGGGTATTTATGGATATGGATCTGTTGACCCAAATTGCACTTAATTATGATCCAGTCACAAGAAGCATTCGAGATATAAATGGAAAAGCCCTTATTGAGATTAATACTAAAGATTTCAGAAGTGCTTTTGGGCTAAATGAGTTTACAAATTTTCTTGAACCCATAAATTTCAAATCATTAGCTCAAGTATATAGTGCACAGAGGAATCATCTTAGGAGTGGGCCTCTTATGGAATTTTTTGTGAAGATAGGTGGGTTGAGTGTTGTATGACCCAATACAGAAGAGCCCTTCTCATTAAATTTGTTCACCCTTAGAGCAAAGGGAATGTATTGGTCAATTTGCCAAGTTTTGGGAGAAGATGTTGAAGCAAATATGCCCAATCACTACTTGTTAATGATTGCTTAGAGTTTAAATCCTTCCCTTGCAATAACATTTGATTATGCTTCTTTCATTGTTGATGCTATCCATGGATGGTTAGTAGGAATAAAGAATGGAACGGTGTATAGGCCTTTCAGATGGTACTCACTCCTGATGCATCTATTTCTATTCAAAGGAGGCGATTACTTTGCCAGTGGACTAGACCTTATCAAAGACAAGGAGAGAAGATGCCAGTACAACTATGGAGTACTGTCTTGTCATGGGATAGAGAGGATGCTAGTTGCTTGAAGTTTGATAAATATTTAGAAATGAATTTGATTTGGATGACCAGGAATTGAGGAAGGAGAAATGGGTGGGTTATAAGAAAGCCTTAGACTTTGTGCATCAGTTTGATGCTAGCTATGACCCATTGTCTAGCATTTTCCCTCTGCAGGAAAAAATAAAGTTTTTAATTGTTTGCTTTGAGGATGTGATGCAGACCCTGAAGGAGAAGAGGGAAGTTGTGATTAAAAGCAACCCTGAAAAGGAAAGAATGATTCTAAGTAGGTCTACCTCCACCAAAGCAATCCCTCCTGGTGACTACACCCTACAGAAGAAAACTAGTTATAGTGTGCTGATGCCTACAATAGGGGAGCCCTCTACCTCCAAAGGAAAGAGGAAGATACAGTATGTCATTGACATCCATGAGAGCCCAAAGAAGTAGAGAGTAGGGAAAGAAGTACAATCTGATATGCCTTTGTACTCTCCATCCTAATTCCCTATCCACATAGGACATGAGCAAGCAGCAGCTGAGCAACTTCTATAATTAGGCAGTCTAGGAGAAATTGCATATACATATGATGAAGTAGAGGAGGGTGTGCTAGAAGAGTCCCTCTTTTCTTAAATGAACATCACTACCACTTAAATCAAACGCCAGGAGTTGGATCTTGAGATAAAGCAAGCCAGTGATGACTTTTTGGCTGGCAACAATTTTGTTACCTCAGGAGCATTTATGCAGTTTGTATGGAAACAAAATATAGATAAATACAATGCAAGATGTGAGAAAAGAAAAGGTGAACAACCCAGAAAAGATCTAGCTAGGGTAGAGGAAGAAATAAAATAGGAAATGATGGAAGAATTTAAGACCATCACTCCTGAGCAAGGAAGAGACATGGTGGCACAAGCTGGAGTGCTTATTCTCCCTAAGTGGGACATAGCAGATGCCCTGGTTCTGGAGGTAGTAAGGAAAGAAACCAAGCCCATGGAGGGAATCACTTTTAGCAAGGGTAATGCTGCACTAGTCATGTGGCCTCTCAAGAGAGATGAGAGTAAGAGAAGCAAGGATACCCCAGGGTCAAGTTACCTTGGTTGAATGATAGTGAAGAGAGTGCAGAACACAAGGGTGGTAGAAGCTGCTAGTACTGTTTTAGAAACTGCAAAATTTAGTGTTGCAATAGCACCAAAGGAGGCCAAGGAGAAAGTAGACCTCTAAGTCAAGTTGGAGACGATTTTGAAGGCCTATAACAGTCTTAAGGAAGAGGTAAGAGGTAGAGATAGCATCATTGCTAAGCTGCAAAGCCAGTTGACAAGACAGTACCATCAAGGTGAGTCTTCAACACTGATGATCTCCTCTTCTCCTGCAAGACCTCCACCTACCAGCCCCATCATTGAGTTCCCACCATCTCCAGCACCTTCCATCTCTCAAATGGTTGAGATTACTCCTCAAGAGCTAGAGAATTTAAAACAGGCTCAGGCCTTGTATGGAAAGAAATATGAGGAGAGAGTAAGGCATACTATTTCAAGTTTTGTAGATACAATGAGTACCTCATTTCTATATAGTAATATAAGCAAGATTTTGGAAATGAGGAATGAGCTTAATGGAGATAAAGCCATTCTGACACCCATTTTTGACAAATGGAGGCCTACAGAGCAGGACTTGGAGTCTATTTGTGCCTCTTATGATGAGCCAAGGGCCAATCCTATCATCAAATCTACTTGTGATACCATCAAGGATCTAGTGAAACTAGCAAAAGGGGTGGATAATGCTGATAGGAAAATTAACTTATACAAAAAGGAATATACTGATCAGGTTTTTGAGTTGCTCCTAGGAGGTTTTGCCAGCCTAGATCAACTGAAGGACAAACAAGTGTGGCTCAAGGAATTAGAGGCCAAATTGTCACTTAGGATTAAAGGCATTATTGATCTAGATGATGCTTCCTTCTTTGTTGTGACAATTCAGGAGATAGAGAAAATCAAGTCTCATTATGGTTTTCTCAATTCAGAGGTTAACAAAATGAGAAATTCCTAGAAAGGGTTGACCAAGGCTAAGACAAAAGTGATTTATTTCACGTGGCCAACTGACGACATGTACAGTGAATGGAGAAATAAATATGCCATCCAGGATGTAGAGCAATTAGAGGGCACTCCTGAATAGTTAGAAGAGGTTGCAACTGTACATCAAGTTGAAGAAGCTACAGAGGTCGAAAAGGACTTGTAACCATTTTTGCAAAAGGTTATGTAACTTCTTCTTGAGAAGCAATGATTGTAACAAATTCTCCTAGGAATATTCAAAAGTTTTTGTAATACTTTCTTGAAGATAATATCAATATACAGACCATCGGTTTTGGGTAAAGCTTTGTGTCATCTTCAAATGTGTTTGCAATTATTTACTATTTCATACTGAATAATCTACGGTTATTTTGTTTGAATAGGGGTTGTAATGCAACTTTCAGTAGATGTGTTTGCTAGATTTTCTCTTTAGGAGGGAAATTAAATATGCGGGGATCACTTCTACCAGTAAATTACTTGTGAGACATCTTGAATCTTGATTAGCATAGTTTAATTTTGTGTGCATAAATTCTCATATATGTCAGGCATATATAAGGATTAATAGAAGCTGAGCCAATGGGATGTGTAGAGATCTTCTGTGTGGGGAGTATTGTTTGAATTTAGATGACTTTGTGACCTTGGATAATATAATGCCCTGCCAGGAAACCCCTAAGGGTTTAAGTTAAAAACACTCAATTAGAGTGTAAATATTTTTTTTTTTTATAATAATACTAAGAGTAGTTAATTATAAGTTACAACATTAAGATAATTTGGAGTTATCTGAAACTTAGATAACATAGCGGAAGGCTAAATGATCCTAAGAGGTTTCCCAACGCGATTACATAACCTTACACCTAACTCAACTTGCGTCAAATGATACATAAATCTGGATGTCTTAATTGTGGGATAATGCTTAAGACATGATTATATATATGTTCGATGATATGACATCTTATAATTTTAGGAAGCGTTCATTTACTTTGGGTGGTTCGGAAGCCATCGAGAGGTTATTTTCTCAATGCACTTTAATTCATAATTTCACTAGGAGGCCTCCCAATAGGTTCAAGCGTTTAACATAACGAAGTTCATTCATTGGGTTTAGGGTATCCATTCACAATTGATATCATCCTTTAATATTATAAGTATGGCTAATAAGATGAGATACATTCATTAAGGAATAAACTACAATTAATAGAGTGAGGTCCCTTCATTTGATTTCATGCATAGCCAACTAATGAGTTGTAGTTCTTTTATGAAAGATAAATTGTGAGCAGCCATAGAATTCATTGAAGTTTTATTAATACTAATAGATGGCTAAATTGGTTAAGGTGAAAATGTATTAGGACACATGAGAGCATCCCTTAAATTAAAATATAATTAGCAAGATGATATTCATCATTACATGATTAAAACATGAGTACATAGTGACATTCTTTCATTAGGATTAAAGTATAATTATCTTATTGCATGTCACTCCTTTTTAATCAAATAAGGTTAACATGAAGAGATACATTTACTAAGGTTGAGATAAAATCAACTATACCCAT
This sequence comes from Cryptomeria japonica, assembly GCF_030272615.1. NCBI lineage: Eukaryota > Viridiplantae > Streptophyta > Pinopsida > Cupressales > Cupressaceae > Cryptomeria > Cryptomeria japonica. The sequence goes on from NC_081413.1 coordinate 71,877,500, forward strand.
ACTTCCCATTTTAGTTCCATTTTAGCAATTATAAAGGATTCTTTTATTAAGGATTACAATTATGGATAAATAGTTGAGTCCACCTAATTATCAAGTTAATTTTGGTAAGGATTATTGTTAAGATTAAAACATGATATAACTAAACAAATTTGTCCAATGTAGTGAAACATAATTAACATGGCATTAATTCATTTAAGAAGATAAAAGTAAATACCTATATGATGTTTATCCTTTAGAATCCAACTTATAAATTATAACATTAATTCTATCTTTGTTTTCCCATACTCCTTTGTTCAATTTACATGCTTAATAACAAGTTAATCCAATGATGTACCCTAGCAAGATTCTTTCCACTATTGCTACTTTTAATTCACATTATCAAAATACTTTTTCCATAATCTTAATTACAAACTTCCATGAACCTGATTTCTACGTTTGCCAAGATGAATAATTTTATGCACTTAGATTTAAATTCGTTAATTTCCATCGTACACTTTGCAAGATAACAACCATACATGATAACTTAAAGCATGAAACAAGGAAGCTAAAAACATCGCATAACATAGATATGATCTCAGAGTTCACCCCTAAAGGGCTACATGTCCAGGTCTGCTCAACTGCAAGACCCCTTTGGCATTAATATTGTTAGGAATACATAATTTATAAGTCTTGTACATCCTTGCCACTTAGGCGAATACAACCAATATACAACAGCCACCTCGGACATTAATTACATAATGATCCCTTTTGAAACAGATCCTACCAAATACATCAAAGCAAAAAAAAAAAAAAATGGATTTCTTAACTGGTGGTACCCTAAATGGAGACTTGACCGACATTGGTTAGACAAAAGCAATCAGATGACGGGGACCCAACATACCTATCTAGGCCGTGCTATTATAACAGATGCATCAAATTTCACAAAATAATAAGCCATGCTCAAGCGTTAACGGGTAATTACAGCACTTTCTCAAGTTGACATAAACGTCTAAACAGATTAATTAACCCTTAGATAAACACTAATGACAAGTTGGTTTACAACAATAGTCTAGCCCCTTCTCTAACGACACAAAACAAAATTACCCTTTTTCTATAAGAACAAATACATTATGAGTGAATGAAGAAATGGAAAAGTCATTTCCGAGCTAAATTAAGCTTCTATTGCATACATTTAAGAATTAAAGACCATTACCTCCATTTAATTTACTCATTATCCTATAGTTAATTATCATTCGGTTTAAAAATACAATACAAGTCATTTCTATATTAAAGCTTAATAATCTATATATATAATTAATAATATATGCTAAATAGATGTCATCTATATTAGCATATATTTTAATATATACATTTATCCCCTTTTTTTTTAAACATACTTGCTAGAATATAAACCACATCTCACATTTTGGTACAAGAATATTACTTATGACAAATTTATACTAATAAGTAAATTCCCTTTTTTTTCTTAAACATTAATTACTAAAATAAAATCTCAACTCATTTTTATAATACAAAATATTACCTAAAATAATTCTATTTTAATAAGCATCTCCCTTTTCTTTTTGTATAAAATGAAAACCCCCAAAAAATTCAAGTTTTAACTATAATAATAAATTTAAAAAAAAACATTAAAAAAAAAAGGGTGGCCAAACCCTAGCCGTGCCCTAACCGAAGGGAACTGCAGCCACCATGACGGGCGCAACCCCTCGGCCTCCACACAGTGGAGTCGGGGGTTACTGCGTCCGCCATAGGGGACGCAGTCCCTACGGCTCCTCCACACAGTGGCGCCGGAACGAGCTGCGGCCCCCAAGGGAGACGCAGTCCCCTTCGGCCCCCACTGTGTGTGGGCGCTGATAGGAAGCTGCGAGCGGCGCGCGGGGAGGGGCGGGTTGAGCTTCGGCTCCCCCCCCCCCCGAAACCGCAAAATCATTTTTTTTTTTTTAATTTATTTAGTTTTTTCCAGTTAATATATGATCCGATTTACAGTTCGGATTTAATCATTTAAAAATCTTCAAAATAAAATAACATAAAATATGCATACAACAAAAATAACGAAATCTCCCATCATTTTATTTTTATTTCTTTTCACAGACCCATTCATTTTCCAGATTCTTACCAAAATCTTCATTATGGGAAAAATACTTTCTATCAAGTTTCAAATCACAAAATCCATTAAGAACAAAGATTTGATTCAAGAAACAACCAAGTTTGAAAGTAAACTGAAACTAAACCTCAAGGAAAACATTCATGATGTAATACCTCTTTTTTTTTTATTCAACAAATAAATAAAAGAGTAGATTTGAATCCTACCTCATGATGCATTCCGGGCAAGAAATTTGATGAAGAGCTCCACCTGCAACTCCAAGCAAATCCCCCATTTTCCAAAAATTTTCCCATCTCCATTTTTTTTCTTTTCCAAAAAGATGACCAAAAGAAAGAACCCCCCAAAAACATTTCCAAACTAGGTTAAAATGAGAAACCCTATTTTTGACCTAATTTTCAATTTCGAATTTAGGCATTTATTTTTAAAATAAAATAAAATAAATGAAAATCAAAATGGAAGTCATTCCTTTCCATTATTTATTACATCTTATTTGTTTTCCTTATTAAAATTAAAATGCTTCTATTTCTTATTGAGTTTTAAATTTTAATTTCTCAATATTTATTTTAGGCCTACTTCATATTTCGAAACTATTGACTAGGGTAAGGCGTTTTGATAAATTTTATTTTCTAAAAATCAATCTTTTATACTATATCAACTTTACAAGTAAAAAGGAAATAATTTCTTTTAAATAATAAAATTTACCCTTTTTCTTCCAAAATGCGAAAATGAGTAATTTATTTCTATCTCCCAAATGACTTTAAATCTTTCCTTTCTAAAACGCATAACTCATTAAATTCGTTATTATTAAAATTAACTCGCTATAACATAATATGACGACCTTTTTAATAAATGATTATTCTCATGAAGGAGATCTATTTATTCTAATTTTCTCAACTACAAATGCGTAAATGAGCACATTAATCCAAGTTAAATACTTTAAGCTTGCTACAATAATGATTAAAGCGATCTCTTTAAATTAATGATTAATCATATAAAAGAAAACCACCTATTTTAAATTTCTAATTTACAAATGCGTACATCCACACATTAAATTGAACTAAATACTTAGGATAACAAACTTCACTTACCTCGCGCAAGGCATGCAAATCGAGGAAGTCCACCAAATCACATGACATGTAACCCAATGCAAGGAAAGCCCCACGAATCCACACACGATGCTCACCTGACCATGGCTAAGGCAAGACGAGAGTTTAATGACCCCCAAATCTGAATTCTAAGGATGGAGGAGGTTTACTCAAACCTGCGAACCCCGAAGGAGATGGACCTCGCCTTAGGTGGTGTCATACCTGCAATCTCCTGCACTCATGAATCACGCAAGCATACATATACATATACATATTCAATGAAGGCGTTAGCTCGAGATTTATCACAAGAGTTAGGAAACAATTACATATACACAAGAATCGATGCAAAAGCACAATAATAGGTATGCATGATTATTTATATTATCTAAACTACACATAGCACCACGGTTAACCTACCATTCAAGAATGCCACATAGGAAGTCAACCAAGGTCGAACGGGTTTTACAAGTCCAACTAGGGTAGGGGCATTACATTCTCCCCCCCTAGGCTCCGACTTACTCCTGGAAGTCGCAAAGCTAGACGGAAGTCCTGCAACACTTATTAGCCCTTAAATTCAATTAACAATTATCAATTTGCACAACCTACTATTTTGCCATCCTCTTAAAACATTATTCATAAATCCTCTATGAGTGTCATCATTCATTAACAAAATGCATCTAACATCATTCACATCTTAGAATATTCTAGAATTTACACACAACCATGGTAGAGAAATGAGAATTTTCCCTTCTTATTACACCAAATTAAAGCAATTAAAATATATATAAGCACAGTTATCCTACTCATTTATCAAACATGACAAGAAAATATGCTCTCAAGGTCCATTTCTTTCGCCAATTCATCTCTTTCAGAAAACTTTATCGCATAGAACTAGCTTCAAATAATAATTTCTACCACCAAGTTAACTTTCGTCAAATAAGAGCAATGTAAGAACTCAATTGGTTACACTTTTCAGACATACAGGAACCTTTCCAATGACTATGCCCCATAACATAGCGACAAGTTAATTCCATTTAATCCATGATTACACATAATATCCATCCACAAGACTGGTTGCACAACACAATGGGCCACATGTGAGCATGTCTAATGCTCGGTCAAAGGTAACATATATGATCCACATCTCTATGCCTGCTCTCAGAATAAATACATGATCAACAAATGTCCAACATCTCACTCGAGGGCTTGATGGTGCTAGGGTACACCATAGCGGTGCTACCTTCCATACAAGTCTCTCATGAATATCCCTTTTTGTGTAAGGTGTTTAGCCTCCAAGAGATAGTCACCAGTCATAGGTAGGTAGTGGATCCTAGCTATTTTCACAGCCTCACATACCTCCATCCTCAAGGTTCCCTGCGTCTACTTCCTCGTATACACTCATCCAAGACCGTCTCCTACGTTCTTGGAGAGGAATTCACATTGCAACACAAGACCAGCATACGAAAACAACAAGGATAAACCAGTTTAGCCACCAAAGTACAAAAGAGTAAAGATAATAATTGTCAATTCCAACAATAAGACAAGAAAATAATTTCCGGATTTGCAACATCAAATCAAGTAAGATCAAGTTTGCAAGATCATGGCTAAACTGTCAAGGTCAAAGTAAAATAAATTGCTGGCCCACAAGGAAATAAATAAATAAATAAAAGAAAATCATAAGTGCACATTACATCACTACGTGACGAGTAGCTAGCCACCAATGAGGAAGGAAGGAACAATCGTCTAGCTATCCTAGTAGCTCATCATGTGGTGTGGCCAAGTCACACATCCACATGGCATGGCAGTGTGCACCTCGGCATCACCCCGCATCATGTCGTCACGCGGCATGGCTCTACCCTATACCTATTGGTAGGCCGCATGGAATGTCTACTACATCTCGCATCCTGTCCCAGCACGGCATGGCAATACTCCAAGTGGACAAGGCATGCAATGGACATATCCCGCATGGTAGTGTACCCCGCGGATAAGGCATGCACCGGTCACACTCCGCATAGCGATGCTCCTCTCAAGATACTCGTCGTAAGCCAGAGGTATACATGGCTAAGGTCTACCCACAAGTCTACCAACACTAGTCCGTCGGCAACTCATGTAAGAAAATATAACATGCCTCTCATGAAGAAAAGGCAATAGAAGCTCCAATAAAGCCATCAATATGCTCAAGAACTGTCATCTAGATGCTCAAAATAAAGGATAGGGATTAGGCTGGCACACATGAACCTCGTAAATCATTTCATCACAAGGGGAAGTATAGAGTACACCTATGTTACAGTTCATTACAAAACCATACTTTTCCTCAAAATAGGGAAGCTAAAGTCGCTTCGCGTCGACATTACTCGTACGCTGTTCATACTATTCAAGGAATGGTGACTTCTACTACTACCCCTTCACATACTGACTTATCAACAACCCGTGGGTTGGCACTCAGTAAGGAAACAAATAAGAAACATCACATAGATAGGTATGGTTTCCCATACTCATAAGCAAACATATTCCCCATGGTTGATTACTTCACCATCCCATGGGCACACAAAACAAGTACGGGTTTTCTCACAACAGACACAGAATAGCACCATTATTGGTTTAGTCACATTTACGGGGAGTACTTTACATTATGCTAACATATACTTAAGGGAAGTTTTAATTATGCTTTACACATGAATCACCAAACAAAGTTTACCCTAGATACACCTTCTGAAATTCTCAACAATTCAAATTTACACAAAGAAATTACATCATTCTGATATCTTTCTCAATCTTCCCTAAGCATTTTCATTCACATTACTAACTATGCAATTTCCCTTTCCAAGATGAAAAACTTTCCCCTTTCAATTAGAAGCCCAAAGCAACATACAATTTCATATGCGTTATAACAAAATTTCTCCTTAAATCACTGCATTCCAAATAGTATTTCAAAAACAACAATTCCTATATTTTAGACAAGAGGAGGGAGAGAGTTGGCAATCGACTATTTCCTACGAATACACAAGAATTTCAAGATCACACCATATGCGCGGATATAAGTCTATCTTTTTAGTTGCACGGTTTTCATTTCGCTATCTTTTAGGAAGATGCCAAAACATCCTAACATGACATTTCTAATCATTATTTGTTGTACTATATTGTTCTAGTTTTCCGAACAAGAATTCAAGACACCCAAATTTTCTTTTGTAATGCAAGTCTTCTTGAGAACAATCACCATTCGTGATGCGATACAATACAATAATACATCAAATCTAACATTGAAAATTCATAATACAACAAGGAGGTAAATGAAGAGCTACCTACTAGATATTACACATTTAATGCATACAAATTAACAAGTCTTTCATTTACTCTTTTGGAAACATAATAAGACAATTTTCTATATCCAAAGCGAGTTAAATGGTGCGTCACTTAATAGGTCCTAAATCACACTAGTTGAATAAGCACATAAACCATCTTTTGAGGCACACATTAATACACTCCTGAAGCTACTACAACATGTCCTCTTTTGGTATTCCTTTCACATCAAGTAATTTTCATAAAATCAACTATACGCATTTTATTGCACCTTACTTAAGATGGGATTTAATTATATTACTCCTACCAAGCACATGGAGAACCCTTTAATGCAAACATACCATTTTCTATCATTAACCAAAAATTAACTCCTAAACCAATCCCTTTCACAATCTAAAACACAAAAACGTTATAAGGCTCACACAAGGTTCAAGAAATATCATCCTTTCTCTTGCAATTAGAAAACTTAAATAAGAGATAGCTACACATATCAATTCCTTTTAATTTACTAGAGAGAGAGAAGGAGACGAGTCATAATCACTCAATGTACCATGTAATAAGCATTAACATTAGCCATACTAGTCCTTCAAGTGGACAATCATTAAAATCGACCAATACCATAAACAAGTACATACTGTACTTTTAGATTCAAGTTATTAAAAACCAACCCAGATGGATTAGTCAAAAGAGTAAATTAGATCAAAAATGAAGGTACATACGACTCCCTTTCAAAGTAAGAGAAATCGTAGACCAAGACCTCAATAAGCAAAAAAAATACCTATAATTATTTCCAAGACACCCACATCAATAAGGTGAAAACAAGGTGTGAACACACACGTTACACACAAGTAGGGTTTGTTAAATCTCACCCTCACATCAAGGTGGACAACATACAACATAAGGTAGACACACACACACTAACTAAGGGCACAAGCAAAACCAAAGGTCCCAATGTTGCAACATGGGCTCTGATACCAAGTGTAATGCCCCGCCAGGAAACCCCTAAGGGTTTAAGTTAAAAACACTCAATTAGAGTGTAAATATTTTATTTTTTTTAAATTAATACTAAGAGTAGTTAATTATAAGTTACAACATTAAGATAATTTGGAGTTATCTGAAACTTAGATAACACAGCGGAAGGCTAAATGATCCTAAGAGGTTTCCCAACGCGATTACATAACCTTACACCTAACTCAACTTGCGTCAAACGATACATAAATCTGGATGTCTTAATTGTGGGATAATGCTTAAGACATGATTATATATATGTCCGATGATATGACATCTTAGAATTTTAGGAAGCGTTCATTTACTTTGGGTGGTTGGGAGGGCATTGAGAGGTTATTTTCTCAATGCACTTTAATTCATAATTTCACTAGGAGGCCTCCCAATAGGTTCAAGCGTTTAACATAACGAAGTTCATTCATTGGGTTTAGGGTATCCATTCACAATAGATATCATCCTTTAATATTATAAGTATGGCTAATAAGATGAGATACATTCATTAAGGAATAAACTACAATTAATAGAGTGAGGTCCCTTCATTTGATTTCATGCATAGCCAACTAATGAGTTGTAGTTCTTTTATGAAAGATAAATTGTGAGCAGCCATAGAATTCATTGAAGTTTTATTAATACTAATAGATGGCTAAATTCGTTAAGGTGAAAATGCATTAGGACACATGAGAGCATCCCTTAAATTAAAATATAGTTAGCAAGATGATATTCATCATTACATGATTAAAACATGAGTACATAGTGACGTTCTTTCATTAGGATTAAAGTATAATTATCTTATTGCATGTCACTCCTTTTTAATCAAATAAGGTTAACATGAAGAGATACATTTACTAAGGTTGAGATAAAATCAACTATACCCATACTTCCCATTTTAGTTCCATTTTAGCAATTATAAAGGATTCTTTTATTAAGGATTACAATTATGGATAAATAGTTGAGTCCACCCAATTATCAAATTAATTTTGGTAAGGATTATTGTTAAGATTAAAACGTGATATAACTAAACAAATTCGTCCAATGTAGTGAAACATAATTAACATGGCGTTAATTCATTTAAGAAGATAAAAGTAAATACCTATATGATGTTTATCCTTTAGAATCCAACTTAGAAATTATAACATTAATTCTATCTTTTTTTTCCCATACTCATTTGTTCAATTTACATGCTTAATAACAAGTTAATCCAATGATGTAACCTAGCAAGATTCTTTCCACTATTACTACTTTTAATTCACATTATCAAAATACTTTTTCCATAATCTTAATTACAAACTTCCATGAACCTGATTTCTACGTTTGCCAAGATGAATAATTTTATGCACTTAGATTTAAATTCGTTAATTTCCATCGTACACTTTGCAAGATAACAACCATACATGATAACTTAAAGCATGAAACAAGGAAGCTAAAAACATCGCATAACACAGATATGATCTTGGAGTTCACCCCTAAAGGGCTACATCTCCGGGTCTGCTCAACTGCAATACCCCTTTGGCATTAATATTTTTAGGAATACATAATTTATAAGTCTTGTACATCCTTGCCACTTAGGCGAATACAACCAATATACAACAGCCACCTTGGACTTTAATTACATAATGATCCCTTTTGAAAGGGATCCTACCAAATACATCAAAGCAAAAAAAAAAAAAAAAAGGATTTCTTAACTAGTGGTACCCTAAATGGAGGCTTGACCAACGTTGGTTAGACAAAAGCAATCAGATGACGGGGACCCAACATACCTATCTAGGCCGTGCTATTTTAACAGACGCATCAAATTTCCCAAAATAATAAGCCATGCTCAAGCATTAACGGGTAATTACAACACTTTCTCAAGTTGACATAAATGTCTAAACAGATTAATTAACCCTTAGATAAACACTAATGACAAGTTGGTTTACAACAATAGTCTAGCCCCTTCTCTAACGACACAAAACAAAATTACCCTTTTTCTATAAGAACAAATACATTATGAGTGAATGAAGAAATGGAAAAGTCATTTCCGAGCTAAATTAAGCTTCTATTGCATACATTTAAGAATTAAAGACCATTACCTCCATTTAATTTACTCATTATCCTATAGTTAATTATCATTCGGTTTAAAAATACAATACAAGTCATTGCTATATTAAAACCCAATAATCTATATATATAATTAATAATATATGCTAAATAGATGTCATCTATATTAGCATATATTTTAATATATACATTGATCCCCTTTTTTTTAAAACATACTTGCTAGAATATAAACCACATCTCACATTTTAGTACAAGAATATTACTTATGACAAATTTATACTAATAAGTAAATTCCCTTTTTTTTCTTAAACATTAATTACTAAAATAAAATCTCAACTCATTTTTATAATACAAAATATTACCTAAAATAATTCTATTTTAATAAGCATCTCCCTTTTCTTTTTGTATAAAATGAAAACCCCCAAAAAATTCAAGTTTTAACTATAATAATAAATTTTAAAAAAAACATTAAAAAAAAAGGGCGGCCAAACCCTAGCCGTGCCCTAGCCAAAGGGAACTTTGGCCACCATGACGGGCGCAACCCCTCGGCCTCCACACAGTGGAGTCGGGGGTTACTGCGTCCGCCATGGGGGACGCAGTACCTACGGCTCCTCCACATAGTGGAGCCGGAACAAGTTGTGGTCCCCAAGGGAGACACAGTCCCCTTCGGCCCCCACTGTGTGTGGGCGCCGATAGGAAGCTGCGAGCGGCGCGCGGGGAGGGGCGGGTTGAGCTTCGGCTCCCCCCCCTCCCCCGAAACCCCAAAATCATTTTTTTTTTTTAATTTATTTATTTTTTTCCATTTAATATATGATCCGATTTACAGTTCGGATTTAATCATTTAAAAATCTTCAAAATAAAATAAAATAAAATATGCATACAACAAAAATAAAGAAATCTCCCATCATTTTATTTTTATTTCTTTTCACAGACCCATTCATTTTCCAGATTCTTACCAAAATCTTCATTATGGGAAAAATACTTTCTATCAAGTTTCAAATCACAAAATCCATTAAGAACAAAGATTTGATTCAAGAAACAACCAAGTTTGAAAGAAAACTGAAACTAAACCTCAAGGAAAACATTCATGGGTAATACCTCTTTTTTTTGTATTCAACAAATAAATAAAAGAGTAGATTTGAATCCTACCTCATGACGCATTCCGGGCAAGAAATTTGATGAAGAGCTCCACCTGCAACTCCAAGCAAATCCCCCATTTTCCAAAAATTTTCCCATCTCCATTTTTTTTCTTTTCCAAAAAGATGACCAAAAGAAAGAATCCCCCAGAAACATTTCCAAACTAGGTTAAAATGAGAAACCCTATTTTTGACCTAATTTTCAATTTCGAATTTAGGCATTTATTTTTAAAATAAAATAAAATAAATGAAAATCAAAATGGAAGTCATTCATTTCCATTATTTATTACATCTTATTTGTTTTCCTTATTAAAATTAAAATCCTTCTATTTCTTATTGAGTTTTAAATTTTAATTTCTTAATATTAATTTTAGGCCTACTTCATATTTCGAAACTATTGACCAGGGTAAGGCATTTTGATAAATTTTATTTTCTAAAAATCAATCTTTTATACTATATCAACTTTACAAGTAAAAAGGAAATAATTTCTTTTAAATAATAAAATTTACCCTTTTTCTTCCAAAATGCGAAAATGAGTAATTTATTTCTATCTCCCAAATGACTTTAAATCTTTCCTTTCTAAAACGCATAACTCATTAAATTTGTTATTATTAAAATTAACTCGCTATAACATAATATGGCGACCTTTTTAATAAATGATTATTCTCATGAAGGAGATCTATTTATTCTAATTTTCTCAACTACAAATGCGTAAATGAGCACATTAATCCAAGTTAAATACTTTAAGCTTGCTACAATAATGATTAAAGCGATCTCTTTAAATTAACGATTAATCGTATAAAAGAAAACCACCTATTTTAAATTTCTAATTTACAAATTTGTACATCCACACATTAAATTGAACTAAATACTTAGGATAACAAACTTCACTTACCTCGCGCAAGGCATGCAAATCAAGGAAGTCCACCAAATCACATGACATGCAACCCAATGTAAGGAAAGCCCCACGAATCCACACACGATGCTCACCTAACCATGGCTAAGGCAAGATGAGAGTTTAATGACCCCCAAATCCGAATTCTAAGGATGGAGGAGGTTTACTCAAACCTGCGAACCCCGAAGGAGATGAACCTCGCCTTAGGCAGTGTCGTACCTGCAATCTCCTGCACTCATGAATCACGCAAGCATACATATACATATACATATTCAATGAAGGCATTAGCTCGAGATTTATCACAAGAGTTAGGAAACAATTACATATACACAAGAATCGATGCAAAAGCACAATAATAGGTATGCGCGATTATTTATATTATCTAAACTACACATAGCACCACGGTTAACTTACCATTCAAGAATGCCACATAGGAAGTCAACCAAGGTCGAACGGGTTTTACAAGTCCAACTAGGGTAGGGGCATTACAGATAAGGCACTAGTATAGATCAAGGTTGTCCATTGCATGTTTTGTAGATCAAAATACTGAATATGAGTATAATTTTCATTCCTTTGTTTCAGTCAGTTTCAAGGTGATTAGATCCACTGGTTTTCTAGACTAGTTTGCTATGGATTTATCTTTTGAAAGTGTGAATTTAGTTCACAAAGATATACCCACCTGGACTCTGAGTAAGTCCGAAGTGTAGAAGGTTAAATCAAACCTTGTCATATGTTGTCCTAAGAGTTTCCTTCCCCTTAACATCTCTCCTGCATAGAGTTTAATCATCTTATTATAGGGATGTTGAAGTGAATCAGATTTTGAAGACAACAGGAGCCTCACTGACTATATACAAATCTAGACTACAAACTAGAGAAATGAGTGAACTACAAAGATAACATCTTCTATGTCTGAATACAGTTTCGATTAAGCTCTATCTATTCTAGTCTAAAACCCTAAACCCTTACTGGAATAACCTCTTACATAAATACCATCACATACATGATCTCTCTCATATATCTCTCATATGCATTATATTCCATAACCTTACATATTACAAAATGATCTAATCAACTGACCTATATACCCTTACAATCCTTTATGCCTTATGTCGGCTTACAAAATAATTACAAAATGAATATACATGTCAGCTCAATAACATATATACATAAATATCAAAATCAATTGCTGATTGTCAGATCTCCCAAAATTATGTCGACCTCCAATACCAATAACTTGAATGTGAACCATGTTGGCTTGCAATGTTGGTACACAAAGATTTCCTTCCAACCGGTGAAGATACTTGCTGGTGTCGGTGAAGTGTCTCTCGGTAATCAACCAAACCAAAATATGAAGTCAGGACATATTGCCATCAATGACAACATATTGAAACCAATAAATTGAGTGTCAATTGCCAACAATCTCCCCCTTTGGCATTGATGGTAACACTCATGTGAAAAATGATAGTGGTTTCCATCTGTCGATTTCATCCTGAGACTGCTCCAGCTGAGCTGAATATTCATCTATGATCATGATCAATACAAAATACTCCACACCTCAATATCTCTCAATGCCAAGAATATATTTTTTCACCTATACTCCCCCTTAGACATCAATGCCAAAAATAATTAAAACCAGGATGAAGAATAAAAGACTGTACAAAGAATGTCCCAAAATACCTTACTGAAGCTGAATATATTTGAAAATTTCTAGATAGGCTTTCTCCAAAAGCTCTAGATAGGTATCCCAACTTGATTTGAGTGTGCTAGAAATAGATACAAGTCCATTAATAATATGGGCATATGAATCTTTATCCTTAAGTTCTGTTGGTGTGGCCTTCACCCATATCAATACACTCCTTCTTATGTACACTTAATGAATACAATCGAGGTCTCACCAATCCTCTAAGACCTCTAGATCTCCTTATGATTTTATCTTTTTCCCTCTCAAGAGATGAAACTTGGCCTTCCAAAACCAAAATTTGACCATCAATAGATGTAGTTAAAGAATGTGATCCATCAAAAGAATTGACTATACCTACAATCTCCTCTTGAGTATCCTTAATCCTTTTATCTAAATCTGTTGAAAGTAAATTGTAGTGTCATAAAATTATGACCCTAGCAATTTTTGACTTCATTAGGGTCCTCATGAACATGAGATCAAATCCTCTAGCCTAATCAGAGACTGAAGATTGCTTAGCCCTCAGAGACTACTTCTTCCTTGGCCTCTGCATCACCCCGTCCACACTCTACCCTGGAGAAAGGGCTAGGACAGGGGTATGGCTCCACTGTCCCCCCTTGGATAGGGCATGGTGCCCATGTCCTCCCAGAATAGGAGTTTGGCACCCCTATCCCTGCCCTATTTTGGGGCAGGACCCTTCCTACGATTGCATTGATGGTTGTGCATTGGGCAAGAAACTTCCTCAATGTCATCCTGTGACAAAAAATCAAATCCACTAACATGTATTTAAGGGGGATTTTTTCCTCTCATTTGCATAAGTTAGATGAGTGGTAAATTCAAAAGCAATCAAGCATTCAAGAGCATTCAAGCATTATTTTCCATCATTGAGCATTCTCAAGTTTCCCTTCAAGGCTAGGTGTTGCATTCAAGTCAAGGATTCAACCATTGAAGAGGAGATTGATTCCAACATTCAATTCTACACAAGCACTTCTATCAACATTGCTACCACAACCTCCCTTGAGGTGATTTACAATTCAGTCTTTCATTTAAAGCTACCTGCAAGTACTTTCTTTCATTACTTGGTTAATTTTAAAACTAGAGTTTGACCTAAAGGCAAACCCCCAATCCCAACAATTTTACTCTGTTTTCTGTGTGTAGGTTCTAGGTGCGCATTTGTACTCTCAGATTTGGGCTTCATTTGCAAAGGCAGAAAAACCCTTTTAATTTCATGGATTTTTAGGAAAACCATGTACATTCCCACCATGGTTCGAGAAACTTTTCCTCAAATTCGCAGGGTGACTTCATCTCAACATATTATTGCCAGATCTAGGTGCACAACTTCATCCCATATCCCGATCTCAAGTTATAATCAGTTCTTTGCCACTTGTGTACTACATAATTCAGTCAATTCCTTTCCATTTCAAACAAGGAATAGGGGATCAACTTAACATTCCCAATTCATTCAAAATTTAATCTACCATATTCATGTGGAGAGATTTAATCTAGTGAATTATTCTCTCCTCTTCCTAATGTAACATGGTAAAAAGTGTTTGAAGGCTAATCAGTAGTGAAACTCTCATCTCTCTTTGAGGGAAAGGGTAGTTTTCCTCTTGATCTATCATTCACCATTTTTCCACCATTACATTTTGGTGAACTTGACGTCTTGCATGCTTTCCTTTGAACAACATTGCATAGTTTTCATTTACAAGTTTCAATTTTTTGCAAACTTAGTGGTTAAATCATTAAAAATACTAGCTTTTTAAATTAAAATTGAACTTGTGATTTGTAAAAAATTGCTTGTGGTTATCGTAGATCTGAAAATTGTTTTGTTTGTCAAATTCAATTTCCTCTTTGTCTTGTTCAATTTGTAAATAAAGTTTATAAAATTAAGAGGTTACTTGTCAAAACCCTAATTTTCAATAATCATCTTGAACTTGTATAAAAATTGGATTTCCATTTAATTTTCAGATTTTTTATTGTTCTCATATTTGTCTTCAATACTACAATTCAAATTTTCAATTTCCCCCCTTCTTCCCAAAATTCAAATTTCAAAATTAAGTGGTGAGGTCTTCAAACCCTAATTTTTAAAATTAATTGGATTTTGTGCAAATTTCAAATCAATTTCATTTACATTCAGATTTCTAAACATTTTCCAAGGTTTCCCTATCCATTAGGTTTGACCCTTTTTCAAATTGCAATTCAATTCATCTTTTTCTTCAAAACCCTAACAGGGTCCTATCTTTACATTTGCGCCTTCATTTCTACTATCTAGAGATTGTAAAATTCACTAATTTTAAGGGGTTAGCTTTAAAATCATCGTAATATCCATCCCTAAAAAATTTTGAAAAAAGTTGGTCGGACCATGCGCGTTCCCGCCACAGTCCTCAACTTTTTTCCCAAAATTTTGAGAGATTGTTATGACTGTATTTACTTGCCTAAATCCAGAAGATTGGCTTATTTTATTGATTTTTGATCCCTCTAGAATTGGAAATACCGTCAAAATTCAACATTTCAACTTTCAAGAATTTTTTTAAAATTAAGAGGTTAATTATAGTCTGCCCTGATTTTAAAAATTTTGATTTTTAAAATTAAGTGGTCTTCCCTTGGCCCTATTTTGAAATTTCAATTTCCTTTCATTTTTGGAAATTGTGTCACTCCCTTCCTCCAACAAAGTTCAAATTGTGTAGTCATTATTTTCTTAAATTTTGCATTACTCAATTTTTGTAGGCTTTGTTCCACAATTCAAAATTTGAATTTTCCCTCTAGTGCATGAGTTTTTACACCATTAGTCCTACCTATCCTATCCTCGTTAGACGAAGAATTAGAATTAAGGCTTCCCAAGGTTTAATTATGGAGGAGATGAGGTGTAATTTGGGTGACTTCTTTAATGAGGATCATGCTTCCCATCCTAATCATGTCCCTATTCACCCCATTGATGGATCCCATGATGAAGAAGAATATTTAACTAGGGTTTCTTTAGATCAACTTCCTACATTGGACAATCAATTTGATAGCTTTCAACAATGGATGTCCCAAGAATACCCTAATAGTGAATCTCTTCCATTAATTGAAGGCCTTAAAATCATGCTTCAAAGTGATAAGAATGGAATTGATATATTGTATGGTATTTCACATATTGTTGATTATAATGTCATGCTTATCAAGAGTTGTGTTGAAACCCTAGGTTACTCACAACCTCCAACACAAGTCAATCCTTTTATTCCTTTGACTTCTCCTATGACTAGTATTCCTACTTTCACATCTAATATCATGGCTACTTCAGTTAAAAATGTCATCCCTACAACAATTGGTCATGGGGGAAATCCCTCTTCTTCATTTAATCCTCCATCATTACCTATGTCTTCCATGAGTGTTCCTACTATTCGTCAACCAGTCAATGTGACACAAGGGGGCAATTCCTTCAACAACTTTGTCCCTCCTTTAAGTGTCCCTTTCCCTACCAAATCATCACCCATGCCTACTTATCATAATGTTCTACCACTTTATTCTGAATACATGCCTTCTTTCAATAACATCAGACCACCTTCCCAATCACCTATGTCTAACATCAATTCTTCTACCAAAATGACAATTGACAATCTTTCTCAAATCATGTCTTCCTTATAACAACAAATTGCTTCTATGAGTCAATCCAAGTTTAGTGTGCCCACCTTTGATGTTGCAAGCCCACTTTCTCTTGATATTGTTAAAATCGTTCCACCTAAACATGTTGAGATCCCTCAATTGGAACTAAATAATGGAAAAGTTGATCCTCTTCCACATGTAAAAACATTTCAAACCTTGTGTACTGATTTTGCTTATGATCAACAATTGCTTGCAAAACTATTTACAAGAACACTAAGAGATAAGGCTTTACAATGGTATTTCTCTCTACCTTCTTATTCTATCACTTCCTTTCAACAATTGACAAATTCTTTCATCCAACAATTTCAAAACAACATTGGTCCTAAAATCACTTTGACTGATTTAATGCGTTGTAAACAAGGTGTTAAAGAAAAAGTGACTGATTTCATTGATAGATATAAGAATTTGTGTGCTCAAATTTATTTTCATGTACCTGATAATGAAATTCAAAGAATTTTCATTTCTAATTTGCAAAACGATATCAAGGAAAAGCTTCTTTTGTTTGAGTTTACTTCCTTTCTGCAGTTGTGCACAACACTCCACGATTATCAAATGGTTGTGAGTCAAATGGAGAAATACACTTCTATGGCTCTGAGTGATAAGGGGGAGAGTGTTCAACAACCATTTGCGAGGTTCAAACCAAAAAAAAGCTTCATCAATTTCAATGATCAAATCAACAACAACCATGTGAATGGTACAACAGGTGTGCCTTCTATTTATAAATTTTTCAAAGGGAATGGATCTTTACATAGTATTATGTCCCAGTTGTTGCACATAAATGTTATCAAACTTCCTCCTACAAAACAAATTGATCCTTCTAAACTTGCATCCCCTTATTTTGATAACAATTCTTTTTGCCAATTTCATCTTCATCCTAGTCATGATATTGAGAAATATTTTGCATTGAAGAATAAGATTCAAGACTTAATTGATAATAATACTATATATGTGGCAGGTGTGAATGATAAAGGGAATAAATCAGTAGCTTCTCCTAATCAAAATCTTAAAATTTTCACTAATCCCTTGCCTTCTCATACCTCTAACGTTATTGAGATTGTGCCTAATTATCTCTCTTCTAAAGAATTCACTTCTATGGCTCCGAACTTGGTTAATATGGTAGAAACATAGGACATTCCTAAGGATCCTTGTATTACATTTGACCCTAGCAAAACCATTAGAGCACCCGATGGCCCTTTATACATAGTTGCAAAGGTTAAGGATATCCCTTGCCGTGGTGCCCTAATTGATCCCTCTTGCGTGGTTAATGTCATAATTGAAGAGTATCTTTTCACTTTAAAATTGCATAAACCAATATATGATGCTTCTAATGTGCTTGTGAAGTTATTTAATGTCTTCTCTTTTCCTACCATTGGCTCTATCACTCTTCCTATTGAAGTTCATACTAAATCCATGGATGTTGACTTTGTTATCATACCTTCTACTGAGCAATTTTGTGTAAAGTTGGGCTATCCTTGGCTATCTTCCATGAAGGCTATTGCTTCTCCAATCCATAAGTTTTTTAAATTTCCTCACAATGGATAAATCATAACCATGAATCATAGCTTATTTCATCCATCTAAAAGAATCCCTAGTGTTCCTATTGATCTCTTTTGGCCTAAACAATTTCAATCTCTTCCATCAAGGAGCGATGCTCTTTTTCAATCTTATAAAAAATGGAAGAATGATATGATTTTATCCTTAAGTCAACCTAGATCCCCAACACTTGACATCCCTATTACTATTCAAGATAAGGTTCTTCCCCTCTTAGATAGAACTAATCTCCCTCCTAAGGAAGATCATCCATCTATACCTATGGATGTGACTTTACCTTCTCTTTAGGAGAACAACAATATTCTTCCTAAGGTTAGACCTATACCTCCTCCTCATGATGGACCTTGTCTCCTTCCTACACCTAATATTCCTCCTTTCTATGGAAAAGTTCCACCTCCTTCCTCTTATTGAGAGAAGAGGCCTACCTCTCCTCTTTTTCAACCTAAACATTCCACTATCAAGCAGAGAAATATTCCTACTTTTTCAAGTGTTCCTCCTACTTCTTAGGCTTCCACTAAGACTCAACAAAATCATTGTGAGAGAGAACGCCGATGAAGACACCATGTTTGATCTCGTGAAGCTATCCCTCAAAATACTCAATCTCCTTAGACTCCGACAGTTGACATGATTCCCTTTTCTCCTAAGCAAGATGTTCAACCTACATCTCCAAATCTTAAGCTGCATAAAACATGTGATGGTTTTACACCTATTCATGTTTTTTTTCCTCTTTCTCTAAACTTTGATGAAGAAATGGGTGAAAATTTTATTCATGATGGAAATACAACTCCTATGCTTCTAATAGTGAGTATGAATATATTGACATAGACGAGCATTTACCGGATGAGTTTCCACAAACCCTAATCCTAGCTCCTAGAATCAAACAAAGTGACTTACAACATGAGAATAGTCCTTGTTTGGATCTTGTGATATCTCCATCTGTTTTTCTTGATGTCACTCCTTTGGCATGTTTCTTGCCTTCCTGAAATAGTGATCAACAAGATTGGGAGGTGGATGTCGTGCTAGATTAGTAATATTTGCACTGCAAAACTTTCTCCCTCTCCTTTCTTTCTCTTTTGTGATTTTTCTTCTATGTGTATCCCTGTTCTTCTATTGTTCCCTTAATGTCTACTTGGAGATGATGCAAAGATTGAGATATTTTCTTGGTCTCTTTCATGTTGACTCAAAAGAAATTCTTTCTTCCCTTTCTTCTAAGGTAGTGTCCTTCTTTGGTGAATGATGATTATTATATGCATATACATACATGATATAAATGAGTTATCATACAACATACTGACCTCGAGGAAAGCAACACTACCTCATGTTTTATGTTCATTATCCTTGGGTTTATTCATCAATTGGGGGCTAAATCCTTGCAATAATGTGCTCCCTCCTTTCTCTCTATCTTGAGTGTATCCTACCTTAAAGAAGTCGCTCCCAATAAGGTGTGTGATCACTTTAACATGGGGGCATACACTCTACTCATATTTTCCTTCTTGATACTTATAATTAATTAGTAAAATTTACTCTGCTTTGTAATCTTTGGTATCCTTTCTTTCATGACTCATAGTGAAGGGAACTTTGCTACTTGTAGTCATGGTTCTCCCCTTCTTGATCTTCCCTTGTACTTTGTCAATCGAAGTCATAAGATCCTAAGTCCACTGGGGGCTTGACACATCTTGCCTCCTTGACTTGGTAAAAGTATTTCATCTTGTTTCCTTGTACTTTACTGATAGTATTGGCATACACTTATACTCCCTCTAAAGTGGGGGATAAATGTAGTGTCATAAAATTGCGACCCTAGCAATTTTTGACTACATTAGGATCCTCACACATGTGAGATCAAATCCTCTAGCCTGATCGGAGACCGAAGATTTTTCAGCCCTTAGAAACAGTTTCTTCCTTGGCCTCTACATCACCCAATCTACACTTTTCCCTGGAGAAAGGGGTAGGATAGGGGCGTGGTGCCACTGTCCTCCCAAGACACAAGCATGGCACCCTTGTCTAGGGATAAATTTAAGAAACCAACCCCCAAGAAACTATGTAAAATCTTGGCAAACCAGACATTATTTTTGAGGGGAAATTTTCATATTGATGGCGAAATTTTTTTTCAAAATAGGGCAAAAAATTATTTTGTATTGGCGATTTTTTTCTAGGGTACAAAAATTCCATAAATTTTTGGTGAATAATACCTTGTTTTATGGGGAAAATATATATTGTAGGAGGTGAATAATTTTTGTTAAAAGGAACAAATATATAATTGTATGGGCGAAAAATTTTACTTCGAAGAAAAAATTATTTAAATGAATTGGCAATTTTTATTCACCACTTGAAAATTGTTTTTTCTTATTGGCAAATATTTTGTTATTTATGAAAAAATATATAATTTATTGGCAATTTCATGAATTCATTGTCATTAATAGATAAGGCACATCACAGCACATCAGTACATCACATTGAGTTTGGACTCTACACGATGTATCAATAAGTGTGGCCTCTCTGACATGTGAAAGGTGACACATACCTAAAATCCATCAATGATTTTAAATCATTTGATGATCGTAGATCAATGGCTTAAGCTTTATTTCGGCCCAATTTTCTGAAGAGGACATGGCTCACCAGGAAGTGCCCAAAATGGAATTGGATTCAATAGACATGTATCAAATGTCATGAATCACGATCGATAATTTCAGTCATTTAATATATATATATTCACTAACTGCAATCCACTTTGTCCCCATGACTTCCAATGTGGTACTTGCCAACTTGGCACTGGTTTATAGCTATTTCCAATTTCGCACACTAGTACATTTATGGGAAAGATTTGCAGTGATACAAAAGATTTAAAATTTTTTAAAGCAATTAATACGGTTAGAGAAGTAATTATTACAATCAAGAGCTTCAATTATTTATATATGATCTCTACTTCTTTCGTTATTTTCATGTTAGAACTATTTTGGATGCTAGTTTTGACACACTATGGATATAGAACTTTTTACGATCCCACGATTTCTGGTAATATTGATATATATTGGATGCTCCATTTCTATGCCTTGTGGATTATAGAATATTATATGATTCCAGATTAGGGTAATATTGTGATGATGTATGTTATTATCTGAATTTCAGGACTTGTTATAATGTTAGAAATACATTTGCATATCTTGTAGATGGATCAATTTCGAGGATTATGATGAATTGCTTTGATTTGTGACAATCGTATTTTATAATGACAAGTCTTTGCAGAGTGGATGTATTGTATTCTGATTACGTATTTTATATTATATGAGGCTATTTGGGAAGTACTAATGTTTAAATTGAGCTGTGTAGGAAATTATCCATATGACCATGGAAATATTATGGAGAATCAAGCCTAGGCCTATGTGCGTTAGTAAAACCAGGGGTTGTCTATTTGGAGAGACAACACCCCGTATGTATTGTATTTTATTCGTAAATGTAAAATGTTGCATGAGTGTAAATTGTATTTATTGAATTGTTTAAATTGTTTTAGGGACAATTGCCATGTATGTAATTGTTATGTGGAATTACGTTGAAGTGTCACTTGACACCTATGTAGTATGTTGTGTTGGCAAATTGTCTTGTCACCTTTTTGGACAGTTTTATTTTTGTTAATTGTTATATCTCCTAATTAACCTTGAAGGAACCAAGAAATCTAGGTTAGTGAGCCACAAGGAAGGTCAACTCAGAGTTGACCCGTAGGTTAACTTCAGGTGGACTTTTTGAAGGTCAAATCAACTCCTAGAGTCAATTTTAGAGCTTTTCTATTAGGCCTCATGGGGTACCTATGGGTAAAGGCCAAAATTGGCCATGTGTCTTTCCCTTAGGACTTGTTTAACCACCCAAGAAAGTGGTTTTCCCAAGATGGACGAATTCCATCTATAGGAGTGCCCTCCTTGGTAGGAGAACCTTCTTGGAGATAGTAATCCCTCTTCCCCATTCCATTTCCCTTCTCTAGACACCTAGGTTAGGGAGTGTAAAAGACTTAGGGAAGACCAACCCAATGGGGGATCCCTCACTCTATCTAAGAGGTTGGAAGGAGTGAGAGAGGCCTTCTTAGGCTAAGAATGGAAGCTTAGTGAGCTAATCACCCACTCTCCATCCTTGGAGATTTTTTGGGAAAAACTTTGGAGGAAAAAAAAAACCAGTTTTAGGAATAGAGGAATTTGGGGGCCAAGAGATTGCAGAAAGTTGTGTGGATTGGGCAGCTCATCTCCAACTAAGTCTAACATACCTATTGACAGATTAATGTTGGTTGTATTCTCTTTGTTTATGTTGTTTAAATTGTTCCTTCTTTTGAAAGAAATGCTTGTGAAAAGAGTTGTGTATATGTAGATTGTTGTAGAAAGAAAAAGGAGAAATGTAAGTTTCATTTTTATGTTTATTTTGTTTATGTGTTCTTGCTTTGGGAGTGTCCAAGATCTCCTACTCTTGGGGGAGTAGGATGATCTTGGGGTGGAAGAAGCATGATAGCCTTGGGTGAGAGGCTTTCCTTAAGGAGAGTGATCTCAAGGGTGTCCTTTGTGACCCTTGCAGCATAGCCTTGTGTATGCATTTGGGGGTCATAAGGGGAGAGAATATGGCTTTGAGCCTTTGGGGGGCATAAGGTGTGTGGGATGAATCTGTTGTGTATTTTGTGTTGCCATGAGGTGGCTTGGGTTGTATTTTGGCTGCAATCTCCCCAATGGTACTTGGTCCACTTCCACCCTAATAAGGCATCACATTTTGTGATGGAGTCTCAGCTTGGGAAAGGGTGTCTCTGTTGTGTTATTTTCTTTCCCTTTTGCTTGCTGTATTGCTTGGTTGTAACCCCGTCTAGGTCTTGATTCTCCTAGCTCGAGGGTGGCTTCTGGTAAGCCTAGGCTGGGAGGTGAGCATCCCATGGTCACAGTCCTAAAATTTTACATGCAGGTTGCTGAGAAAAAAAGACTAGGAGTTGTAGATTTGCTTGGTTGCAAATTGTTATTCAGATACAGATTTTCTATTTAAATGCAGAAAAGCAAAAACAAAATGTAATCTTTATGAATTGTAGTAAAATGAATATATGTGAAAAAGGAGTTTTAGGTTGATTTCTTTTATTTTCTGTATAAAGATTAAGAGAGAGAGAAGACCGATTAGATAATTCACCCATTCTATATATGGGCTATTGTAACTTATTATTCTGAAAGCAATGTACTTTTTATTTAAATTTTGATGTCTATTATGTTGCTATAGACTACATCTAAATCTGGTCTGTTAACTTGTTTATTTACTGCAATATTAATGAAAAGGAAAAAAAAAATGCATTAGATTTCATTATTTACTTGCATAGTTTAAATTTCTATTATTTTATGACTGTTACAAAAAAACTAGTATTTTTACATTGTTGTAGAGAGCATGATGTATGACTGTTAAAAAGAAGAAAAATAAGACCTATTTTAAATGCTGATAGAACACTAAGAACGGAATGTTTAATTGTTAAAATCTCAAAACAATATAAGGGTTTTCAGCCCTATTATTTTAACATTCATTTATATATATCTATAAATATATAAGTATATATATTGAAAAATATATACCTATATATATATAAATATATATATATATATATATAAACTGTTATATGTGCACACCCCTGCAAATAACAAAAAGAGATATATTCTGAATTTGTGTACCCCTGTTACAAAACATATAGAGCATTGCATGCTGCTGTATTAAAATTAATTTCAAATAAACTTCCTAATCTTATATATATATATATATAAACATATCCACCACTGCATCCGAAAACATACTCCAGAGATACAAAAAAAAAGATATTAGTATAGAATCTGAACATGATAACGGGTAAATATATATATAAATATAAATATATATATATATATAAATATATATATACATATATTTATATTCACATACTTAAAAGTTCTTTTAAAAAAAAAATAGAGCGAAATATTAAAATATTTCAAAAAAAAAACTTGTTGGAAAATCGCGGGTACCGAGCCGAGCCACTGTGTGTTAACACAGTGGACGGCACTTGGCCGAGCCACTGTGTTTACACACAGTGGGCGGCGCCGAAGGGCACCGCACTGTGTGCAAACACAGTGGAGCGGGCGGCGCCCGCCACTGTGTGTATACACAGTGGGCGGCGAGTTACACCATCCGCCACTGTGTGTGCACACAGTGAGCGGCGCTGCCGCCACTGTGTGTACGCACAGCGGTGCCCACGGGAACCCCACACCATACCCTCCTTTCTCCCCTTTTTGAACCCTCCGCCATACCTGCAAACACTCCCAAACAAAAAAAACAAAAAAAAAAGGGTTTCTAATAAACCCTAACCCATTTCAGGTTAGGGCATAAAATAAGAAGAAAATAAAACAAGTGGAGATATATAGAAATGCAACCCTAACCCAGTTTCGGGTTAGGGTTAGCATTTTAGGAATTATATATATATATATATATATATATGGGAGCATTAAAATGTAGTTTCTTCTTAGGGTTAGCATTTTAGCTATTTTATATATATATATATATATATAATCCCAGTTTTAATTAGGGATGGGAAATTTAATTTGGAATTTTAAAATTTGATTTGAATATATATTTGGGGTTGAATTAATAATTGAATTATTATATGATTTTTTTATTCTTTAGGGGATTAAATTTTTAATATAGTAAAATTAAAGGGGTTAAAACATGAGGAGTTATTATAGTTGGACGCACCATACATTAAATCGATTAATTTATTTAATTAACCAATAGAGTTTCCTCAACTCATTGGGCGTTAGGTTATATTGTAAATGGGAAAAAAATTTAAAAGGTGAAATTGTAAATTAATTTTATGACCCATAAGCCTTGTGACCGATTTGGCCGAAATAATTAAATCATCAAAATTAAGAGGTTAGGAAAATTAGAATTGGCTTTAGCCTAATATCGGTTTTAGTGGGAAATGGTGTTATAAAAATTTAAACGATATCGGGGGGATATAAATAGTAAATTCGCATGTGCATCAATTAATTAATAACATTATCATTATATGATTGGGGATGAATTAATATGTCAAGATATCCATTTATCCCTCGTTTCAAATTATGACAACTTAGTTAAGGTAATTGAGCTAGCTAACTAATCTGTGACACTGATTAATCCCCACCAAATTAAGTCGCTCGTTCGAGTTGGTTAACTAACCCAACCTTAGTAAACAATTTTATTTTCACCCTAGATAAGTCAAATCTCTAATCAAGTTATTATAATTGTAGTACATGTTGCGAGTTCATGATGTCAAAAAAAATTTTTGTTGTTCCGTTTTTCATGCCCAAAAGTTGGGCATGACATTTTGGTATCAGAGCAAGGTTTCCGACACTAGGAACCTTACTCCATTACGTTTCGCTTTAATTATCTAAATTAATCAAATATTTCCCAAAAAATATATATATATATATATAAATATGTGAAAATTAAATTATTTAATTATTTATTTATTTTATTTATTTTCTCATTAGGATGCCTCCGACTACACGACAAGCTCGCAAGTGCGGAAGGGGTCCTAAGCGTACACGTATGGCACGCGAGGATGTTTCTAGGGAGGAACCGGTTCCAGAAGGGAACCCGGAAGCACCTCCCAAACTGCCGGTTGACCCTAACCGAGACATCTTGCTAGCTCTTCAAAACTTGATTGGGATCATGCAGGATAGGCTTCCAGCAGTGGACCATCATGCAGACAATCAGAACTCAGGGAGTCATAGGTCAGTAGAGAGGGAACGGAGTAGGAGTCCACCTCCTAATTCCATAATGGGCGAGGCAGAGCATGAGCTGGAGTCCGTTCACCTGCCCGAACCACCTCCAGTAGAAGCACCTGTGTACTTTGAGAGAGAACGTCAGAAACCAGGGGACCTGATTAGAGAGGTTTTGCACCTCCCGCCACCATCTTTTGGAGGAACTACTGACGGAGTAGAGGCTGAGGCATGGCTTTTGAGCCTAGATCGGTGCTTCGCATTGTGGTCTTATGAAAGCAATCTGAAGGCACGAGTTGCAGTCCACCTTCTAAGATCGACAGCCTCCACATGGTGGAAGCAAGAGGAATTCAAGTGTGGACTCACTGCAGATACCATCACATGGGAAATCTTCACAAAAAGGTTTAGAGAGAGATACCTGTCAGAACACTTCAGGCAGCATCGAATCGATGAGTTCCACGACCTTCAGCAGAAGGGTCTCTCAGGGACCCAGTACAAGAGTAAGTTTATTGGGCTCCTACCTTATGTAGATTACCTGAAGGATGAGAAGCTGCTCGTCAACCGATTTGTTAGGGGACTTAATGCTGGGATAGCAGGACCAGTGAGGATGGCCGCTCCAGGGAACCTTTGGGTTGTCGTAGAGAAGGCCCTTATAGCTGAGGAGATTCAGATCAGGCCACAGGACACGAGGGATCGGTTCCAGAACCGAAACCCAGCTCCCCAGCCTTTCGGGTTTCAGAAACCCCATTGGAAAGGCAACCACAGAAATGTTTCAGGCTCCTCTAAACCCCCTCCTCCATAACAGTCATAGCAGAGTCAGAGACAGAGGCCACCTCAGGGACAGCAGGGCTCCAGGCCCAAGCAGTGGCAGTCACAGGGTCCCAGGCGTGACCAGAGAGCACAGGATACATACACACCCCCAGCACGGGCTCAGCAGCCCTCCTGGGGTGGGTACAGTGGTTCTAGCCAGACAAGTGGGCATCTTTTTTCTAGGCCTCAGGGCGCACAGTTTCAGGCACGCGGTGCTTGCTTCATGTGTGGAGCCATGGGGCACATGGCGAGAGAGTGTCCACAGGGACAGATGATAGGGAATCAGAGGATGGCAACATCAGAGCCTATAGTTGGGGACATTGGCAAGTCCCATAGAGTCTTCGTAGCGGTTGACAACCGCCAGGCAGAGCACCAGGCCATAGTCATCGAGGCTGCAGGTAAGGTCAGAGGTAGTAGTATTTCTATATTATTTGACTCAGGAGCGACTGACTCCTTTATATCTCCATTGGTTGTGGAGCATTGTAGGCTAGTGGTAGTAAGGCAGAGTGTCAGCTGGGAAGTGGAGTTAGCTTCAGGGGCTAGAGTGTCAGTGGATTCAGAGGTTAGGGGATGTCCGCTCCAGATTGGTAATACCACCACCTTAGTAGACCTTAGAGTCACTCCACTCGGATCTTATGGCGTCGTACTTGGCATGGATTGGCTTTACGCCCCTAGAGCCAAGATGGATTATCACTTGAAAAAGGTCAAGTGTGAGGATGATCATGGTGCTCCCATAGTAATCACTGGGATTCAAATACCTGTGTCTCTTCGCATGATATCCGCTATGCAACTTGAGCGGAGCATGCGGAAGGGATGTCAGTTGTTTGCTATCACAATCAGTGACCGAGAGGAAGAAAATGAGAAGGAGCCTTCCATAGATGATCATCCCATCCTTTAGGCATTTGCTAATGTGTTTCCTGATGAGCTACCCGGTATGCCGCCCAGCAGAGAGATTGACTTCCACATAGATTTAGTACCGGGAGCTGAGCCGGTTTCGAGAGCACCTTATAGGATGACCACTCATGAGCTTAATGAGCTCAAGATGCAGCTAGAGGAACTCTTAGAGAAGGGTCACATTCGTCCTAGCGTCTCCCCTTGGGGCGCACCATTTATCTTCGTGAAGAAGAAGGACGGATCCCTTCGGTTGTGCATGGATTACAGGCAACTGAATAAAGTAACCATCAAGAACTGCTATCCCTTGCCAAGGATCGATGACTTGTTTGATCAGCTTCAGGGTGCTAAAGTGTTTTCCAAAATAGACCTGAAGTCAGGATATCATCAGTTGAGGATTGTGGAAAGTGATATCCACAAGACCACGTTTCGCACCAGATATGGCCACTACAAGTTCACTGTGGTCCCATTCAGTCTTACGAATGCTCCAACTATATTCATGAGTCTCATGAATGGGGTATTCTGCACCTTCCTTGACCGATTTGTGATTGTGTTCCTCGACAACATATTGATCTATTCCCGGAATGAGAAGGAGCATGAGGAGCATTTGAAGCAGGTTTTGCAGTGTTTGAGGGACAACCAGTTGTTCGGCAGTTTGTCGAAGTGTGCTTTCTTTAGATCAGAGGTCAAGTACCTAGGGCATGTTATATCCGGTGATGGGATCTCAGTTGACCCATCAAAGGTCAGAGCCATTATGGATTGGCCGGAACCTACCAGTGTGACAGAGGTCAGGAGCTTCATGGTTTTAGCAGGATACTACAAATGCTTTGTTGAGGGATTTTCCAGAGTTGCACACCCCATCACATCCCTCCAGCGAAAAGGGAAGAAATTTGAGTGGACAGAGAAGTGTGAGAGGGCTTTTCAGGATCTAAAAAGGGCACTTACTAGTGCACCTATTCTTATTGTGCCAGACCCCACGGCCAACTTCATGGTATGCACAGATGCTTCCTTAGATGGATTGGGAGCAGTTCTTATGCAGGAAGGTAGGGTTATAGCATACGAGTCTAGGAAACTTAAGACTCATGAGCTTAACTACCCTACGCACGACCTAGAGCTTGCAGCGGTTGTACATGCACTTGTGAGGTGGAGACACTTCCTTTTAGGTCATCATTTCGAGCTTCATTCAGACCATCAGAGTTTGCAATACATCTTCACCCAGCCTAACCTAAATGCACATCAGAGGAGATGGATGGAGTTCCTTTGTGAGTATGATTTTGATGTTCACTACATCAAAGGAAAGGAGAATGTGGTCGCAGATGCCCTAAGTAGGAGACGACATGAGGTTTACACCATATCCATGAGCACAGATTTGAGAGACCGTATTTTGCAGCGATTACCAGAGGATGAGTGGTATCTAGAGGTTTGTCAGAGGATCCATAATCAAGAGGCCCTGGAGGGGAAGTTTGTGGACTACTCTTTGGAGTCCGATGGTTTATTACGCCATAGAGGGTGCATCTATGTACCCTCTCCTAGGGGATTGCGAGATTTCATTATCATGGAGGCTCATAGAGCTCCTTATGCAGCACATCTCGGGGTTAAGAAGATGCATGCTGACTTGAGGGAGTTATATCATTGGCCAGGGATGTGGCAGCTTATAGCCGAGATTGTAGCCCGATGCCTGGAGTGTCAGAGAGTCAAGGCGGAGCACCGCCATCCAGGTGGGTTACTCCAGTCCCATGCTATACCAGAGTGGAAGTGGGATACTATATCCATGGACTTCATCATTGGTCTTCCTATGTCATCTCATCACCATGATGCTATCTTGGTGA
Source organism: Cryptomeria japonica (assembly GCF_030272615.1). Lineage (NCBI taxonomy): Eukaryota > Viridiplantae > Streptophyta > Pinopsida > Cupressales > Cupressaceae > Cryptomeria > Cryptomeria japonica. The sequence continues at coordinate 71,907,193 of NC_081413.1, forward strand.
CAGTTGACAAATTGACCAAAGTAGCCCACTTCTCACTAGTCCAGACTACCTTCACAGCTCCAGCAGTGGCACAAGTGTTCTTGCGAGACATTGTTAGGCTTCATGGTGTCCCACGCAAGATTATTTCTGATAGAGATTCTCTCTTTACTTCTTCCTTTTGGAAGGCATTACAGGCAGCGTTGGGCACCAAGCTCAACTTCAGCACAGCCTATCATCCAGAGACAGACGGACAGACAGAGCGGGTTAACCAGGTGTTAGAGGATATGCTCCGCATGTACGTCATGGATCATCAGACCCGATGGGAGGATTACCTGCATTTAGTAGAATTTGCCTATAATAATGGGCATCACACTTCTTTGGGGATGCCACCTTTTCAGGCTTTGTATGGCAGACCATGCAGGACACCTTTGAGTTGGGACCGTATTGAGGATAGAGTGGCCATAGGCCCTGAGATGGTCCGTGATATGGAGCAGCAGGTAATTCTGATTAGACAGCGCCTTGGAGAGGCGCAGGATAGGCAGAAGAAATATGCAGATGCAAAGAGGATAGACCGGAGTTACATGGTTGGGGACAGAGTTTTTCTGAGAGTGCGACCGCATAAGAGTCCAATCCACTATGGAAAGGGTTCTAAGCTCGCACCTCACTTTGTCGGACCTTTTGAGATCCTTGAGAGGATAGGACCAGTTGCTTATCGCCTAGCTTTGCCACCTAGCCTGTCACGCATCCACGATGTGTTTCATGTGTCAGTTTTGAGAAAATATATCTATGATGAGTCTCATATTTTAGATTGGGATGCCTTGCAGGTGGAGTCGGACGGGCAGCTAGCTTTGGAGCCCATTCGCATTTTGGCTCGCCGGACGTTGGCCCTTCGAGGTCGAGAGCTGGACCAGGTTAGGGTCTAGTGGGATTGCTATGATGAGGTTACAGCTTCGTGGGAGGATGCAGCACGTATGAGATCACAGTACCCTCATCTTTTTTATGAACTCCAGGAGGATGTTCACGCCTAGAGGGGGAGGGTGTGAGGCCCTACCCCGACCTATCCTATCTCTTTAGTTATTTTGATGTTAGAACTATTTTGGATGCTAGTTTTGACACACTATGGATATAGAACTTTTTACGATCCCACGATTTTTGGTAATATTGATATATATTGGATGCTCCATTTCTATGCCTTGTGGATTATAGAATATTATATGATTCCAGATTAGGGTAATATTGTGATGATGTATGTTATTATCTGAATTTCAAGACTTGTTATAATGTTAGACATACGTTTGCATATCTTGTAGATGGATCAATTTTGAGGATTATGATGAATTGCTTTGATTTCTGACAATCGTATTTTATAAGGACAAGTCTTTGCAGAGTTGATGTATTGAATTCTGATTGCGTATTTTATATTATATGAGGCTATTTGGGAAGTACTAATGTTTAAATTGAGATGTGCAGGAAATTATCCATGTGACCATGGAAATATTATGGAGAATCAAGCCTAAGCCTATGTGCGTTAGTAAAACTAGGGGTTGTCTATTTGGAGAGACAACACCCCATATGTATTGTATTTTATTTGTAAATGTAAAATGTTGCATGAGTGTAAATTGTATTTATTGAATTGTTTAAATTGTTTTAGGGACAATTGCCATGTATGTAATTGTGATGTGGAATTACGTTGAAGTGTCACTTGACACCTATGTAGTATGTTGTGTTGGCAAATTGTCTTGTCACCTTTTTGGAAAGTTTTATTTTTGTTAATTGTTATATCTCCTAATTAACCTTGAAGGAACTAAGAAATCTAGGTTAGTGAGCCACAAGGAAGGTCAACTCAGAGTTGACCCCTAGGTTAGCTTCAGGAGGACTTTCTGAAGGTCAAATCAACTCCTAGAGTCAATTTTAGAGCTTTTCTATTAGGCCTCATGGGGTACCTATGGGTAAAGGCCAAAATTGGCCATGTGTCTTTCCCTTAGGACTTGTTTAACCACCCAAGAAAGTGGTTTTCCAAAGATGGATGAATTCCATCTATAGGAGTGCCCTCCTTGGTAGGAGAACCTTCTTGGAGATAGTAATCCCTCTTCCCCATTCCATTTCCCTTCTCTAGACACCTAGGTTAGGGAGTGTAAAAGACTTAGGGAAGACCAACCCAATGGGGGATCCCTCACTCTATCCAAGAGGTTGGAAGGAGTGAGAGAGGCCTTCTTAGGCTAAGAATGGAAGCTTAGTGAGCTAATCACCCACTCTCCATCCTTGGAGATTTTTTGGGAAAAACTTTGGAGGAAAAAAAAAACCAGTTTTAGGAATAGAGGAATTTGGGGGCCAAGAGATTGCAGAAAATTGTGTGGATTGGGCAGCTCATCTCCAACTAAGTCTAACATACCTATTGGCAGATTAAGGTTGCTTGTATTCTCTTTGTTTATGTTGTTTAAATTGTTCCTTCTTTTGAAAGAAATGCTTGTGAAAAGAGTTGTGTATATGTAGATTGTTGTAGAAAAAAAAAGGAGAAATGTAAGTTTCATTTTTATGTTTTTTTTGTTTATGTGTTCTTGCTTTGGGAGTGTCCAAGATCTCCTACTCTTAGGGGAGTAGGATGATCTTGGGGTGGAAGAAGCATGACAGCCTTGGGTGAGAGGCTCTCCTTAAGGAGAGTGATCTCAAGGGTGTCCTTTGTGACCCTTGCTGCATAGCCTTGTGTATGCATTTGGGGGTCATAAGGGGAGAGAATATGGCTTTGAGCCTTTGGGGGGCATAAGGTGTGTGGGATGAATCTGTTGTGTATTTTGTGTTGCCATGAGGTGGCTTGGGTTATATTTTGGCTGCAGTCTCCCCAATGGTACTTGGTCCACTTCCACCCTAATAAGGCATCACATTTTGTGATGGAGTCTCAGCTTGGGAAAGGGTGTCTCTGTTGTGTTATTTTCTTTCCCTTTTGCTTGCTGTATTGCTTGGTTGTAACCCCGTCTAGGTCTTGATTCTCCTAGCTCGGGGGTGGCTTCTGGTAAGCTTAGGCTGGGAGGTGAGCATCCCATGGTCACAGTCCTAAAATTTTACATGCAGGTTGCTGGGAAAAAAAAACTAGGAGTTGCAGATTTGCTTGGTTGTAGATTGTTATTCAGATACAGATTTTCTATTTAAATGTAGAAAAGCAAAAAGAAAATGTAATCTTTATGAATTGTAGCAAAATGAATATATGTGAAAAAAGAGTTTTAGGTTGATTTCTTTTATTTTCTGTATAAAGGTTAAGAGAGAGAGAAGACTGATTAGATAATTTACCCATTCTATATATGGGCTATTGTAACTTATTATTCTGAAAGCAATGTACTTTTTATTTAAATTTTGATGTCTATTATGTTGCTGTAGACTACATCTAAATCTGGTCTGTTAACTTGTTTATTTACTGCAATATTAATGAAAAGGAAAAAAAAATGCATTAGATTTCATTATTTACTTGCATAGTTTAAATTTCTATTATTTTATGACTGTTACAAAAAAACTAGTATTTTTACATTGTTGTAGAGAGCATGATGTATGACTGTTAAAAAGAAGAAAAATAAGACCTATTTTAAATGCTGATAGAAGACTAAGAACAGAATGTTTAATTGTTAAAATCTCAAAACAATATAAGGGTTTTCAGCCCTATTATTTTAACATTCATTTATATATATCTATAAATATATAAGTATATATATTGAAAAATATATACCTATATATATATATATATAAACTGCTATATGTGCATACCCCTGCAAATAACAAAAAGAGATATATTCTGAATTTGTGTATCCCTGTTACAAAATATATAGAGCATTGCATGCTGCTGTGTTAAAATTAATTTCAAATAAACTTCCTAATCTTATATATATATATATATATATATATCCACCACTGCATCCGAAAACATACTCCAGAGATACAAAAAAAAGATATTCGTATAGAATCTGAACATGATAACGGGTATATATATATATATAAATATATATATATATATATAAATATAAATATATATATATATATAAATATATATATATACATATATTTATATTCACATACTTAAAAGTTCTTTTAAAAAAAAAATAGAGCGAAATATTAAAATATTTCAAAAAAAAAACTTGTTGGAAAATCGCGGGTACCGAGCCGAGCCACTGTGTGTTAACAAAGTGGACGGCACACGGCCGAGCCACTGTGTTTACACATAGTGGGCGGCGCCGAAGGGCACCGCACTATGTGCAAACACAATAGAGTGGGCGGCGCCCGCCACTATGTGTATACACAGTGGGCGGCGGGTTACACCGTCCGCCACTGTGTGTGCACACAGTGAGCGGCACTGCCACCACTGTGTGTACGCACAACGGCGCCTGGGGGAACCCCGCGCCATACCCTCCTTTCTCCCCTCTTTGAACCCTCCATCGTACCTGCAAACACTCCCAAACAAATAAAAAAAAAAAGGGTTTCTAATAAACCCTAACCCATTTCGGGTTAGGGCATAAAATAAGAAGAAAATAAAACAAGTGGAGATATACAGAAATGCAACCCTAACCCAGTTTCGGGTTAGGGTTAGCATTTTAGGAATTATATATATATATATATATGGGAGCATTAAAATGTAGTTTCTTATTAGGGTTAGCATTTTAGGGATTTTATATATATATATATATATATATAAAATCCCAGTTTTAATTAGGGATGGGAAATTTAATTTGGAATTTTAAAATTTGATTTGAATATATATTTGGGGTTGAATTAATAATTGAATTATTATATGATTTTTTTATTCTTTAGGGGATTAAATTTTTAATATAGTAAAATTAAAGGGGTTAAAACATGAGGAGTTATTATAGTTGGAAGCACCATACATTAAATCGATTAATTTATTTAATTAACCAATAGAGTTTCCTCAACTCATTGGGCGTTAGGTTATATTGTAAATGGGAAAAAAATTTAAAAGGTGAAATTGTAAATTTATTTTATGACCCATAAGCCTTGTGACCGATTTGGCCAAAATAATTAAATCATCAAAATTAAGAGGTTAGGAAAATTAGAATTGGCTTTAGCCTAATATCAGTTTTAGTGGGAAATGGTGTTTTAAAAATTTAAACGATATCGGTGGGATATAAATAGTAAATTCGCGTGTGCATCAATTAATTAATAACATTATCATTATATGATTGGGGATGAATTAATACGTCAAGATATCCATTTATCCCTCGTTTCAAATTACGACAACTTAGTTAAGGTAATTGAGCTAGCTAACTAATCTGTGACACTGATTAATCCCCACCAAATTAAGTCGCTTGTTCGAGTTGGTTAACTAACCCAACCTTAGTAAACAATTTTATTTTCACCCTAGATAAGTCAAATCTCTAATCAAGTTATTATAATTGTAGTATATGTTGCGAGTTCATGATGTCAAAAAAAAAATTTGTTGTTCTGTTTTTTGTGCCCAAAAGTTGGGCATGACATATATCTTTTCACTTACTGCAATCCACTTTGTCCCCACGACTTCCAATGTGGTACTTGCCAACTTGGCACTGGTTTATAGCTATTTCCAATTTCGCACACTAGTACATTTATGGGAAAGATTTGCAGTGTTACAAAAGATTTAAATTTTTTTAAAGCAATTAATACGGTTAGAGAAGTAATTATTACAATCAAGAGCTTCAATTATTTATATATGATCTCTACTTCTTTCGTCTTCAATTAGCCTTTTCCATTTGATAGATAAATCATCGAAGCTCCCTGTATTTAAATTCTTCCTCTGGTTTAGGTTTATAGGCTCAAGTTGTTTAATTTGTTAATCTGATTTCTCATGATGGACACTCCCATCTGCTTGAGAAGCATTTCTGCAAAGGACCAGAGGGCCTTTCTAGGCTTCGTGAGAGACCCAACCCTCCAATCAGTCTACAAGGAGGTTGGGTCATTCACCAATGAGGCTATGCGAATGGTACTGGGTAGAGAGTTTGTGCAAAATGAAAAATAGATATAGTGTTAACACAAACATTACATCTCAGTTCTTGGTGTCTCTTCTGGACCTCAGAGGAGATAAGGTGGATATGCTGATGTTGTTTAGGAAGGATTTTAAGGAAGACTTCCTTGGAGATGACATTACTATTGTTGTCCTTATAGAAGTAGGGGTGGGGATCCCTTGGGTGAGTGAATTATCCAAGCTTCTCCTCCCTGACCAAATAGTGTCAGTGGCCAGGCACCCGTTTCTCCTGAACCTGAATGCAGAGCACATGAAGTGTCACAGGAAATGAGCATGGATTGGCAAGGACTTCCTCTCAAAACGGTTTCTCTTGGACAACTTTCCAAACTACATGTGGCTTGAATAATTCTCTCAGCTTATGTTGTCTGAAGAATTCTACATGGAAGGAGGGCTAGATTCTTAAGGCAAAGTTGTAAATGTTGGCATTATAATAGGTTTGTTGGTATAATGATATTGAGAAGGTTGTTGGAGATTGATGATATAATTGATAAAGGATGATTACTGTCTTAGTGATATTTATTGGCATTGATGTCAAGCAATTGATTTTCTGATTCATTATGATGTTGCCATATCTTAAAGAGTATGTTTTGATGAGTATAAAGATGTCGGTAAGTGACACTAAAAGAATGTGAAAATGAAGGGGAGTAATAATTTATTCAATGGGCAACTATTACCACGTTAGATAGTGATGAGATTATGATATTTTGATTGTTTGATATCCTATATATGTATATTTGTAGACTGAATAAGAAGGAGAAAAGATTTCATGCAATAGAATGAGTAAAGGTTTGATACTATTCTATTTTACTAAGCAAGGAGCTAGTTGGTAAACTCCAAGGTTATCGGTGTCGGCTAAATAAGTAAGAAGTCACCAAGCGTCATTAGCAAGCAAAGCTACCAAGATAGTAACCGAGAAGAATACATAATGTCTACCGAGTAAAGTTTAGAATTAATCGAGTATCAACCAAGCAGTAACAAAATGCATTGGATGAATAAATACATTATTAAATGAAGGATTCCAATGAGCTGGAGATTTATAGAAGATTGGAATGTCGTGCAAGAAGTTTGTTAAGCATCAACGGAAATGAAAATTCAAGAGTTAGATCTACAACACAGATTGAATGGTCATAGCTAAGCACAAGTACTAAGGAAGGAATACAAGTATCAAGCCAAGATAAAATGTTTTTCAGTTCGAAGGAATCAATGAACCTAGTCAAATTTGAAGATCTGATGGCTAATATTAATCATGGGAAATATGATTAAGGAGATTAAGTGGTTAGGAATTGTTTATAAATAAAGAAAAGTTGATGAACAAAGTATGTGGGAAAATAGAAGAACAATGATGTTGCAGAAGTGATTACAGAGTACAAAAGATTGAAGATCTGATTGAAGAATAGATTGAGAAGCCCAACAAGGAGGAAGATAAGTCTTATGACAAGATTATTTTGAGCACATAGAGTCTGCTATAACATTTTAGATGTGAAGTTGCAGATATATTTTATTACTGTTATTTATTTTTGTAAGTGATAGGAAATCTCTTAACTGAGTGGACCTAAAAGTCTTATTTGTAAATCCTCTAGCAAGGTAACATTCTAATTGAGTGTTTGAAATCCTTTGACAAGGTCACTTCTAACAAAGTACAAGATTCTGATAGATCTAAGGGAAATCCCTTGATCGGGTCACATCTAGCAATGTGTTTATGTAATCTTTAATAGGATTGGCTTTTAATCGAGCATACTCTAGAAGAGTATATTTTCTTCATGGGTCTAAAATCTCATAGTGGTTTTTCCCTATTAGGGTTTCCATGTTAAATCTGGTGTTAAATGTGTTTTGTTGTTTCAAGTTTATCAGTTTATGAGTTTGAATGATTTACAGTCATAGTTGCATGTCAAGTAAGTTCTACCGAGGTTGAATCTGATTAGAACATTGAATTGTGAGTTTATCTAATTCACCCCCCCTCTCATTTAACTAACAATTGGTATCAGAGATAGAACTCCAAAAGAAAATTTTAAAGGAACTTGAGGCAAGATCTGAAGATGTATAAAAGGTATGCACCAAAGTTGAACAAGTCAAGTTTCACCACATGGCAGAAAAGGATGAAGCTGCACTTATCAGGAATTGGAGAATATGCAACATACTATCTAGAGAATGCTTACACCGCACCTAGCACCTACCCTATGACAATGGAAGAAATAAAGGCAAAGCAAGAACATATTCAAGCAATGATTGACATAACATCAGCATTGACCGACTCAGAGTTTAATGATCTAGAAGGTTGTAATGATGCCAAAGCTATGTGGAATAAGCTTACATATGGCGGTGATGAACATGTTCAAAGAGAAAAAGTAGATAGTCTAAGAGGACAACTTGAATCCATGAGAATGAATGAAGGTGAGAACATAATCTAATACAGTACAAGGTTAAAGGAAACTATCAATCAAATTAAAGGAGCAGGAGGAACTATTGAAGAAAAGGATGTAACAAGTAAGTTGTTGAGAACACTTCTACCTGCTTATGCCATTCGAGTCTCTGCAATTAATGAATTAAGGTATGTACCAAACATGCTAGTCTCTTTGGATGCTACTATGGGTAAGCTACATGCTTTTGAGTTAAGTAATTTTGATAACAGTGGGTCTTCGGTAAACAAAGTTGAATCTACATTCAGTTCTTTTCATCTTGGTGACTCTAATGATTACAATGATAGAATGTATAAGTATGCTAAAGAAAATCATAGTGGAGCAAGTGAGAGATTTTGCAAAAACATGGAAGAAGTACACAAACTATATGAGGAAATTAGAAAGAAAGAAGAGTTTGAAGCATTATTAGGCAGAAGGTTACCGAGAGGCAAAGGTAAGCATAAAGGAAAGTTACCTTTAAAATATTTTAACTGTGATAAAATTAGACATATGGCTTCTAATTGTCTTGACAAAGAATCTAGTGAAAAGAGACAATACCGAGATGGCAGACATAAAGACAACCAATACAGAGGGCACCGAGATTTCAGAAGGAGAGACAAAAAGACATGCCCAGTAGCTGATGAGGAATCCAGTGATGATAAATCTGATGGTACTGAGACAGAGGAAGTTGTATATGTGGCTATCAAAGATGGATCAAATGAAAAAAGGTATGAAGAAAAAGCCTTAATATCACACATAAATAATAATGATTCTTGGATCATAGATAGTGGATGCTCACATCACATGATAGGTGATAAACACAAGTTTATTAAATTAGAAGATTATGATGGAGGTTATGTAAGATTTGGTAATGATGCACCATGTCCTATAAAAGGTAAAGGTTTTATCACACTTATTGACAATGCTAAATGTGATGATGTGTATTGGGTTGAAGGTCTGAAATACAATTTGTTGAGTGTAGCACAGCTAAACAATATAGGATACCGAATAGAATTTCAAAAAGGAATTGTCAAAGTTCATGACAAACATGGAAAGTTGGCTGCTACTTGGACTCAAAAAAGAGGTAATACATTTCATCTTGACTCAACTCTGAACAATTGTCTGTATGCAAAAATAGAAGATACCTGGTTATGGCATAAAAGGTTTTGTCATGTAAATTTTGATAACCTGATCAAAATATGTAAGAAGCACCGAGTAAGAGGTCTACCGAGCTTGGAAAAACCTGAGAATGCAATATGCCGAGGATGCCAGATGGGTAAGATGAAAAAATCAAGCTTTACAAGTAAGTCTTATACTTCTAAAGGAATTTTAGATCTTGTGCACACTGATCTTTGTGGTCCTATGAAAGTTCAAAGTTATTATGGTGATAAATACTTCATATTATTTGTGGATGATTACTCAAGGATGATGTCAGTTATGTTTTTAGAAGAGAAATCAAAAGCCTTTCAAATGTTCAAATGGTATAAAGAGACAAGTGTTTGCACTGAGAACACCTCAGCAAAATGGGATAGCTGAAAGAAGAAACAAATCAATTGTAGATTGTGCTAGAACTTTGATGATAGAAAAGAGAGTACCTCAAATATTTTGGAGAGAAGCAATAAGCACTGCAGTTTACACCCTGAACTAAGTACAATTGAAGAAAGGAACTATGAAGACACCGTATGAAATCTGGTATGACAAGAAACCAAATGTAAGTTATTTTAAAATATTTGGAAGTAGATGTTATGTTCACAAAGATGACAAAAATGGAAAATTTGATCAGAAAAGTGAGGAAGGAATATTTCTTGGTTATTCCTCTAGGAGTAAAGCATTTAAATGTCTAATCAAATCATCTAACATAATATTGGAAAGTGCAAATGTGAAAATTGATGAATTTGGAGAAAGGAATGATGAAGGAAATTCCAAAGAACCAGAAGATTATGAAGAGTTTGTATATGTACAACCAAGAAGTCTTACCGAGAAAGCCAATGAAGAAAATACTTAGTTACCAAGTGATGAAGAAGATCATACAGATCCTACTGAGCCTATATTAGCAAAATATGCCATAAGAAATCATGCATCAAGTCAGATTATAGGAGATAAAGATGCTCTAGTGATGACAAGGAACAAACTAAGACAGAACACATGTCTGATATCTGAGTTTGAACCAAGGATAGTAAAAGAGGCATTAAGCAATGAAGATTGGGTGAATGCTATGACAGAAGAGATTAAACAAATCAAGAAAAATGAAACATGGACACTGGTCCCAAGACTAAAAGAGAAAAATGTAATCGGTACAAAGTGGATTTTCAGAAATAAGCCAAATGAAAAAGGTGAGGTAATTCGGAATAAAGCAAGGTTAGTTTGCAAAGGCTATGCTCAAGAAGAAGGAATAGACTATGGTGAGACTTTTGCACCTGTGGCAAGACTTGAGGTAGTGAGAACATTGTTGACATATGCTGCTTACAAAAATTTCAAGGTATATCAAATGGATGTTAAATCTGCATTTTTGAATGGTATACTAGAAGAAGAAGTCTATATTGAATAGCTTGAAGGATTTATTGAAGAAAAGAATAAAGATTAGGTATTTAAGTTGAACAGAGCTTTTTATGGCCTAAAGCAAGCACCTAGAGCATGGTATGAAAGGTTGCACTCTTACTTAATAAAGATTGGATTTATGAGGACTAGTGAAAACAACAACATCTATATGAAGAATGATAAGGATAATGGAATACTAATTTCAGCCATATTTGTTGATGATATTATTTTTTGTGGAAATGATTCTTTATGTAAGAACTTTGGAAATGAAATGTCCAAAGAATTTGAGATGTCATTAATCGGTGAAATAAAGTATTTTATAGGTTTACAAATACTGCAAATGAAAAATGTGATTTTCATTACTCAATCCAAGTATATAAAGGAAATCTTGAAGAAATTTGGAATGGAAGATTCTAAACCTATAAGTACTCCTATGACTACTAATTGTAAACTATCAAAGAATGATGAATCTGCATCTATTGATGAGACACTTTACCAATCTATGATTGGAAAGCTGCAATATGTAGTTCACAGTAGGCTTGATATAGCACATGCAGTAGGTATAACTGCAAGATTTTCTACAGATCCCAAAGAAACCCATATGACAGCAATCAAGAGAATTTTCAGATACTTGAGAGGCACTAAAGATTATGGTTTACTATATAAAGAGAGGAATGGTTTTGACTTAAAAGTCTATATTGATGTTGATTGGGCAAGAAATATTGATGATAGGAAAAGCACAAGCGGTGGAGCTTTCTTTTTGGGAGAAAGACTAGTGAGTTGGCTTAGCAAGAAACAAGGATGCATTTCACAGTCAACAGCTAAATCTGAATATGTCACTGTAGCATTGAATTGTACCAATATAGCATGGATAAAACAACTATTGGAAGGTATGAATGAGACAGTTACCAAGCCAGTAACTATATTTTATGATAATACAAGTGCTATTAGCATTTCAAAGAATCCGGTAATGCACTCTAAGACAAAGCATATTTCTATAAAGTGTCATTATCTAAGAGAAGAAGTTCAAGAAAAGAAAGTTGTGCTGGAATATGTTAGCACAAAGGAACAAATAGCAAACATCTTCACAAAGCCACTGCCAAGGGACACTTTTGAGTATCTCAGAAGTCAGTTAGGGGTCCTACCCCTATCTAGTACTCATTGACAGAGTTCGGTGAAAGCATCAATTATATGACTCTACATAATACTATTTGTGAGTTGATGCTGATTTACACACTTTAGGAGGTTGTCTAAAGTTGTGCGGGAAATAGTGAATGAAGACAATATGCTTTGACTGAGACTAAGATGATACATTTGTATATGTTTTAACAGCAAGGAAATTACTTCAAAGGGGAAGTAATCATGGATTAGTTTTACTTTTGGCATTGTTGTCAAAGGGGGAGAAGACTAATGACATGAGAAGTTTATAGCTCAAGGATAATAGGAGAAGAATAACAACAGTCCGAATCAATTGGAATAAATCAAGTTGGCATTGCCATCAATGCCAAAGGGGGAGATTGTCGGCATTACAATAGGTTTGTTGGTATGATGATATTGAGAAGGTTGTTGGAGATTGATGATATAATTGATAAAGGATGATTACTATCTTAATGATATTATTTTGTCATTGATGTCAAGCAATTGATTTTCTGATTTAGTATGATGTTGCCATATCTTAAAGAGTATGTTTTGATGAGTATAAAGATGTCAATAAGTGACACTGAAAGAATGTGAAAATGAAGGGGAGTAATAACTTATTCAATGGGAAACTATTACCGAGTTAGATAGTGACGAAATTATGATATTTTGATTGTATTGTTATCCTATATATGTGTATTTGTAGACTGAATAAGAAGGAGAAAATATTTCATGCAATAGAATGAGTAAAAGTTTGGTACTATTCTATTTTACCAAGTAAGGAACCAGTTGGTAAACTCCAAGGTTATCGGTGTCAGTTAAATAAGTAAGAAGTCACTGAGAATCATTAGCAAGCAAAGCTATTGAGACAGTAACCGAGACGAACATAGAATGTCTACCGAGTAAAGTTTAGAATTAACCAAGTATCAATCGAGTAGTAACAAAACGTATTGGATGAATAAATACATTATTGAATGAAGGATGCCAATGAGCTGGAGATTTATAGAAGATTGGAATGTCATGCAAGAAGTTTGTTAAGGATCAACGGCAATAAAAATTCAAGAGTTAGATCTACAACACAGATTGAACGGTCATGACTAAGCAAAAGTACCAAGGAAGGAATACAAGTATCAAGCCAAGATAAAACATTTTTCAGTTCAAAGGATTCAATGAACCTAGTCAAGTTTGAAGATCTGATGGATAATATTAATCATGGGAAATGTGATTAAGGAGATTAAGTGGTTAGGAATTGCTTATAAATAAAGAAAAGTTGATGAACAAAGTATGTGGGCAAATAGAAGAACAATGATGCTGCAGAAGTGATTACAGAGTACAGAAGATTGAAGATCTGATTGAAGAATAGATTGAGAAGCACAACAAGGAGGAAGATAAGTCTTATGACAAGATTATTTTGAGCACATAGAGTCTACTATAACATTTCAGATGTGAAGTTGCAGATAGATTTTATTACTGCTACTTATTTTTGTAAGTGACAGGAAATCTCTTAACCGAGTAGACCTAACAGTCTTATTTGTAAATCCTCTAGCAAGGTAACATTCTAATTGAGTGTTTGAAATCCTTTGACAAGGTCACTTCTAACAAAGTGCAATATTCTGATAGATCTGAGGGAAATCCCTTGACCGGGTCACATCTAGCAATGTGTATATGTAATCTTTAATAGGATTGGCTTTTAACCAAGCATACTCTAGAAGAGCATATTTTCTTCGTGGGTCCAAAATCCCACAATGGTTTTTCCCTATTAGGGTTTCCACGTTAAATTTGGTGTTAAATGTGTTTTGATGTTTCATGTTTATCAATTTATGAGTTTGAATGATTTACAGTCATAGTTGGATGTCAAGTAAGTTCTATCGAGGTTGAATCTGATTAGCACATTGAATTGTGAGTTTATCTGATATACCTCCCCCCCCCTCTAATTTAACTAACATTAAATCATCCACTACCTATACCCTAGCCCCAACTCCCTAGTAGTTTTTTTTTTGCCTATTTCCTCGAAACCTCATAGGCTCAGTTGCTCGCTCATTTTGGCTTTTAAGTTTTTGAGGGATTGAAGTCTCGGATGTAAAAATTATAAATTTCCAAAGCATAAATATTAAGGATAATTTTTCAAATTCCAGTTTGTTTCAGTTTGCCTCTTAGAGTCTTATGGATATAAAAATTCTTTCTATAATTCTATTTCATTTTTATTAATGAAAGTTTTTCAAATTCTTTTTGTCTATGAGCTACGTTATTTCAATATGTTGCTAAACAATGGAAATAAATTTAATATTGTGATCCTTTTTATGTAATGCTTCTTCCTCTATATTTAATATATTAAAAAAAAAATTCAGTTTGTTCCATTAATTATTTGTACATTGATTATGGTTGATTATAATTTTATAAATATATATAAAACAGAGGTTTATCTCGCAAAAAACAAGTAAATTAAAACTAAAAGACCAACTTACTTGTTGTTGAAGTTTTGAACTAGTGCATGTGTGGGTTGGTACTGGGTACATGCTATGATTTATAGTTAAGATTTTGTCATAATGAAGAAATTTGAGACATTTGTGAAGGGTAGATGGGATCTCTTTCATGGAAGAGAACCAAGGGCAGGGATGTACCAACTTCACACAAAATTGATATGAAGTAGGTTTTAGAAATGATAGAATAAATGACATCTAAGCACTTAGTACCAACCTTAATGGGAAGAGTAATAGAACCTATAGTAGGACAAGAGAAACCATCTAAGATCTTAACCACTAAATCAAATTTATCATATCAATATGTTACTTCATGCAATTGTAAAGTATAAAGATATTCTTGACTTATTACATTCACCATACATGTTGGATAAATCATCAATGAGAACCCCTCGTGAGAGTATGTCTTTGATCTTTGCAGGTGATATATAGACTTATAGTGGGCCATCAGGTGTTTCAAATTTAAATAGTCTCACTAGGAATCTAGGATCAAAGGTAATGCATATTGGATAGGTCCTTAGGAGGTGCAGGTTTATCAATAAAATTATATTAAATTAAAATTTATATTACACTAAATTATTGTTGAACTTTTATATATATTTTTAAACTATTTTTTAAAAGTATATATCGTAAACATATTTTTAAAGAATTTTGTTAAACTTTAAATTAATAGTTAAGATTTAATATTGAATGTTTTCTTTTTTATGTTAAAATTTTACCTTTCAAAGTGTATATCAAAATTTATATTTTTATTTAGTAATTTTTTTTATTCTAGAAACTAAGTTTCATGTTCTATACTATTTTTGAATTTCATATTTTTTCAAACAATACTAACATTATATTTAATAGTTATCTCAAACTCTTGCACATATTTAAATGTCTCTTATTATGGGACCCATGACATCTGACAACAGGTACCATCATCCATTGGATAAACAAAGATCAACAGCTTAGGGTGGATTTCGGCCCGAATGCGGGAAGTGAACACATTTGTGAGAACTTCACCCAGAATTGAATGTTTTAAATTTAATTTAATATAATTAAGTCTATAAAGCTCTTTTTTGGGCAGAAGTTTAAAATTTTAAATGATTAAACAAACTTAAAAAATAATCCCGAAAAGTGACACGAGTATGGTGACGTGCCCAAAAAATAGTAGAAGTCGTGGGACCCATGACATATGACAACATGTAACATCGTCCATTGGATGAGCAAAGATCAATAGCTTAGGGTGGATTTCGGCCCGAATGTGGGAAGTGAACACATTTGTGAGAACTTCACCCGGAATTGAAAGTTTTAAATTTAATTAAATATATTGTCTATAAATCTCTTTTTTGGGTGGAAGTTTAAAATGATTAAACAGAATGAAAAAAACAGTCCCGACTCCCAAAAAGTGACTCGAGTGTTGTGATGTGCCCAAAAAATGGCAAGAGTCATGGGGCCCACGACATCTGACAACAGGTACCATTGGCCATTGGATGAGGAAAGATCAATGACTTAGGGTGGATTTCAGCCCGAATATGGGAAGTGAACACATTTGCGAGAACTTCGCCCAGAATTGAACGTTTTAAATTTAATTAAATATAATTTAGTCTATAAAGCTCTTTTCCGGGCGAAAAGTTTAAAATGATTAAATGGACTTAAAAATCAATCCCACTTCTGATTAGTAACTTGAGTGTGCTGACGTGCCCGAAATATGGTAAAAGTCATGGGACCCATAACATCTGACAACAGGTACCATCATCCGTTAGATGAGCAAAGATCAATGACTTAGGGTGCATTTTGGCCTGAATGTGGGAAGTGAACACACTTGTGAGAACTTCACCCAGAATTGAACGTTTTACATTTAATGTCCTCAGAATTTAGATTGAAAGTGAAGCAATGAATGTTTTGTCCTTCAGCGATGAATATATATTAATAATAATTAATAAAATTACAACATGATTCTAGATAATTTGCCATAAGTATTAATTTTTTACCTTTTAGATATTTCAAAATAAGTGACTCATAAATCATAATCGTATTTCATTTCATGGGCAAACCAGTAAATCGAGGGAGATTCTGAAACAACTACTAGATTGAGGAATGCAAGTTGCAACAGAGATTGTCTGTGCCAATCTAGTGAAATAGAAATTTCGGATAAAATCTAGAACACATCCTGCCTTTTATAATTTTTTTAATCTCGTGGTCCAATTTGAGGGTTAGCATTTTCAGGTTTGTATCTAGCATTATTTTGAATTATTAACAATAACAACAATGGGGAAAATGGGAAGCAGTAGTTCAATAGGAAGCCAAGTGAAAAAAAGTACCTGACCAAACTAGTTAAAACACCAGGTTTCACTGATGAATACCATGATATTTATGACCCTGCTATCCATGGTGAAAAGCATATCATAGATATTAGATATGCATTGTCTAATAAGGTGGTAGATCGATCTAGGGGAAAATTTACTATTTTCAACTCAATGTTAAAACTAAGAACAAATAAAATCGCATCGTGGGATGCTGGATTGGGAAGCATGGTGTTACCTGAAGTATTCCCTTGCCCTGATTTTGTCATGCTCTGTGCCAAAAATTATGATGAAGATAAAAAAGAAATCGTCAATAAAAATACAAAAGAGGAAATTCTATCCATAAATGTGGGAGAATTTTCTCATTTGTTGAACCTAGGGTTTGAAGCACAAAACTCAAACGACCAAATTGACCTAGGAAAGTTGGTAGGGAATTATGAGAGTCTCGATTCAAGTTGCAGAGATTCATTTATTAAAGCTCTAATAAAGTGTGGTACTCAGTTGGATCAGAATCATAAGCCTCCTTATGATTCTAACATTTTTGTTCCATGGGTTGGGGATACTATTTCCTTGCTATCATTTAGCCTGGGATTGGAAAATGATAGGGAAGTGGGTGCAAGCCTTCTTGAAATGATTTTTATGATCCATTGTGTATGTCAACCTGTAAGATATAATTTTATTGAGCACATTATTCAATCCATGCAAAAATATTTACTAATGATAAAAAAAGGTTCCTGTAAGACATTTAGGTTTTCATCCTACTTGTACTATCTCCTTCTATCCAAGTATCATGCAATATTCGAGACCAACAATATTCAAATTGTGAACTATAAGATTGATGAGAAGACTCAAAATAGAACAGAGTGTCCAATATATGAATGGACACCAAAGATAAGGATGCATGATAACAAAAATAACTACAACCATTTTGTAGATTTCTTTTTGGCACCAATGTACAATGAAATTACAAGCACTCCAATGCCTAGATTGCATTCAACTCGGAAGTCAAATACAATTGGCTGGCTAGTTCTTCATGGAAGAATTCACTATGTTAAGATTTTATGGATCAGTAGTAAAACCATACAGACTTCTAATACATATGACAGAGAGGGTATTTGCATTGGAATATGTATAGCAGTTGGAGAGCGCAGATAGGCACTTCCATGGTTAGCAAAAGAAGAGCATATTTACTTCCTTGCCTTTCTCATGTAGAGGGTTCACATTTGAGAGAAATGCATTTAGTTTGGCACATGATTTTTTGACAGTTTTTAGCTTTGGTGATGAGGGTCTTTGGCAGTATGATCCAATAGGTGTAATTCAAGTAGGGCTTAAGAAAAATGGGAACTCTTCAGCGTTATGTCAACATGAAAGTAAACGATTGCTAGAAAATCTTAGAAACATGGACTCTTGGGATGAGGTAAAAAAAGAGATGGAGACAATTGTCGTTGACATTAACATTTCAACTGTAGAAATGTCATCACAAATTATGGAATTGTACACACAAAGGACAATAGAGGATGGCCAGGGCATCCAAAATAGGAGGTCCTACAATTTCTACCCAAGATCTACTAATCCATCTAACAAATCTATTCCCAAATCAATTATGCAATAATGGAAAGAGATTTATTGGACTCAAACCAAAATAAATGATTTTTGGACTATGAGGAAGAATCTCGATGAACCAAAGACTAGTGCATAATTTGAGACCATCGATGAGGATGAAGAGTTTAGCAAATTGTGGAATATGGAGTATCCCACAACAACATATGATGGGAGTGAAGATGATGATGAGTATGAGGTTGAGACCACTCCAACAACTAGTACAATCCCTAAAATATTAGGTGGAGTCAATGAGTCCATGAGAGAAAAATATAGCAAAGTGACAAACATTGTGGAAAAAATGGGTTTTGAAGGTGGTGGTGTAGGTCCCAGAGGAGAAGGCATTTGGTATCCACTTGAGGTATAACTTCCATCAGATTCAAAATCAAAAGCTCCTATTAAACCAGTCATTAGACTTGATTCTTTAGATTCATCACGGAAAGGTACTTCTCATTACCCTCAGGGTCCACCTACATTTGGTTCAGGTTCAAATCCACAACCACCACCACATCATGGTATTCCCATTGGTGATGAATCAAGTGCCACTGCCACTAATGGGGAATCTGGGGATAGTATTCCTATTATTGTTCATTCAAGTGTCATTGTGATTGGTGGGGTTGGAATGGGTACTACTACTGATACTAGTTGTCTCGGTGTTGGACAAGGGAAACAACAAAATATCTCTCGCAAGAGGCCACTAGTGGTAGATACTCAATCTCATACTATTGAGAATCCTATATCAAGTGCCACTAACACTACAAATCAATCATTTGCAACTTCATATCACACACCTCAAAAGATTATGAAAACTACACATGAAAGTGTTAGTGGGATAGGATCAAGAAAGGTTGTTGGTAATCCTAGTAATGCATTAGTTAAAACCATAGGCATAAGTGGAACTAGAGCCTCAGATATTCCTATGTCACCTTTCAAACATTAAATTACTTCAACAAGCCCAAATTTTCAATTTCTTAATTACTATGAAAAATTTGAACACACAACAAATGCAAATAAAGAAAAAAAGAGACCATTTCATAGGGTTGCCCTGACTGAAGTTTTAGATGAATAGCCTACAAGGAACAGGGTATTTCCAACATATGACCCACACAAAGATATGATGGAGTTCATGGTTGTTATGCCCCCAACTAAAGATAAAAATCCACCACACAATTAGATAGATTCCTCTGAATTTCAAGTTAGCACCATCCAAATGGATTTTTCTAAAGTACATAATTTGGACAAAATTAGTGTGTCAAAAAGGACTAATAAAGTGATCTACACTTCACTGCTAAAGGTGGAGAGAGAAAAAAATAAACTGGAGAAACAAATAGAAAAATTATAGGCAGACCTGGCAAATGAAAAATCAAAGAGGAAAGCAACAGATAACAAGTGCAATGATTTACAGAAAAGGATAAAAATTTTGGGCTCTGTAGTAGAAATTGCAGAGCAGGAGAAGATGGATGCAGAATTGAAGGATGTGAGACAAAATTGGCTAAAAGTAGTAAAAAAATTGATGAGGAAAGAGCCATTTTTTTAAAATTATACAAAAGTTCTAAGTTTGTTGCTACCAAAATAAGAAAAACGCAGGACCTATTGGTTCATGAGAAGGGAAAAGAAAAACATTTGCAAGAGGAAGTAGAGGAAGAAAGAAAAAAATGTGCACAAATGAAAGATAAAATGAAAAATCAACAAAGTATATACAAGAAAATATTTGGTAGCAAATAATTCAGAGGACTGACAAGTTGTGTGAATGGTTTGAATTGAATGAAAGTCTGAGAGTAATTTATATGAAAATCAAAGGGCACTTGGAGAAGAGAATACATGTTTATTCAAAAGAGGATATGGAAAAACAGATTCTGCAAGTAGTCTATAGTACCAGTGACAACTACTTGGCATCCAAGGGAATTAAGAGTTGCACTGCCATATTTAAGACATCATCTATCATTCTAAAATGCCAGAAACTAAGGGAAACATCGAAAGTTATGGAAAAATGTGGGAAAAAGATATTGAAGCTGGAAGAAAAGAAAAATAATTTGATTAAACTTGATTTGCCTAAGACCATTGACCCATCAAATAAATTCATTGGAAAAGATGTTTACAAAAGAAGCATGGAGATAAAAATGAAGTCTCATTTAGACTTGCTCCTAAGGACACAACTCCCCAAAGCTTTCTGGAATTAATCCAACCATTTACAACTTTGAATTTGGTATTGGGTGAAATAGTGATGTTAAGTCACTCTTCTAAATATGAAATGTTGACGAAGTTGCAGTTGACTTTCCATAGTTTACAAAATATTGACCTTCCATTAGACGAAGAGTGGAGCACCCTACAAAAACTGGCACAAAAATCTTAAGAATCATAGTATGTATTACATAGTTTTCTTCTTTTACTCTTAATTTCAAGGTTTTATGGTTTTTCTGTTTGGAATTTGGCATCACTTGAAATAACTCTATTTTATGAATAGGAAAAAACTTGCACTCACTATTGGTAAATGGCTAATCCATCCTATGAATCTATGATGCACAGTGCAAAACTTCAGCCTATAAATTTGTATTCTCAAATTCTCCCAAGCTTTAATATTTTTGCATTTCTCTATTTCTGATTACTAGGTTTTGGGCATTGCTATTTTCTATATTTAATTTGTCATGGTGTGAATTAATATTTAATTTTGAACTCTATTTTTTGAACAGGAGACATCAGACATGTAGCAGTTGTTAAATTGTTAATCTAGCATGTGATGGCCATGTAAATATGTGTTGAGTTATTGATTTTGATGTTGAGTCTTCGCATGTTGCAATTCGACCTGAAGCTATTGTTGCTCCCTTGTTTCTATAAAAGGGAATTCAAGGTCATTTGCAAAGGGTTCCGAAACTTTGTATTGACTTTTGCATGGAGATTCATATAGATTGGTGTATTACTATTGAATGAATTGTATCATATGGCTATATTTTATTAGCAGACATGGTTCTAAAATGTATTACTATTGAATGAATTATATCATACAGTTATGAAATGTATCACATAGATTTGAGACTCAAACATGCTTAAATAAATAGTAAACATTTGTATATCAATAAACACATTATGATCTTTTATTATGCTATTTTAAATCTGGAAATAGAAAGTTGAAAAATACAATTACAAATCAATATTAAATTCTAATTGAAAAAAGTAATATGCTTTTGTAATATGAATGATGTGATACAGTAATAAAATTAATAAATTCCAATCTCTTACAGTTGACATTCATCCTCATCAAATTCAAAGATTTCTTGATTCTTGTCTATGGTTTCTTCACTCTAAGTCTGCATACCTTCATTGAACTGCATCTTAATGCTACCAATAGGTCTAGTACATGAGTCAATAGTCCCACTGGCACTTTGATTTGAAGTGTTTCCCAAACTTCTTCTTTCACATTTGGACCTCCAGATTTGCAGTGCCCTATTGTAAGGAAAAGTGTGCACATCATACCTAGATGTATAGAGCCTCAAGCAATTTTCCAATTTTTTTCTAGTTTGTCACTTAGCTTTTATTTTAGGAACCCCAAAGCACTGAAAACTCTCTCATCTTCCACCGAACTCTCATGCCCAACTTTTGGGCATGAATGGAATAATTTTTTTTTAAAAAAAAATACTTAACTAATTATCGATTTACTTAATTAATATAAGCAAACTTTGTTTGTTCTCAACTACATTTGTGTAATTCAAGTAATTAAATTCAGTTAGGGATAAAGTTTAACTAAGTCTTCGAAGGGCTAATATTACTCCCAAAAAGGTTATCACTAATCTCCGTTAAAATTTAATTAAAATCTCAAGCCTAACGAAATAGTCTCAATTTAAATGATCTAAATATTTTATTATCTTTCTTAACCACCTAGGATTCTAAGTATAATTATCCTTGTTATTAAAACACCTTATTAAAATAAATTCCCCGTAATTTAAAAGTACCTTATAATCTTAAAAACTTAAATGGCCCTCTTGGCCCTACAAATAATATTGCTATATACATTATTTTTTTTTGAGTCTAATCCACCAGATATAAAAATCCTTTTATAAAATTCCTTCTACCTTTGCCCAATATTTAACAAAAATATTCAACACTTAATTTTACATCTAACAAATTTTAATTCCAATTAAATATCAATTTAACTCTACTTATATATATATATATATATATATATATATATATTTTACATAATTATCTATATATTTACTTATAACCTCATATATATATGAGTTTATGATTATATACCAAAAAGGAGGGGGAAAAAGTGGTACTTATATTCCCTTTTTTTTTTTAAGAAAATAATTTCCCCTTTTAAAAAAAATATGCTTCCCTCCACACCCATTTTTATTTTAAAAGCTTTGTGTGTGTTGCCCTAACCCGAAACTAGGGTTAGGGCAAGTTTGATATCATCTCCTTTTTTTTTGTTATGTGCTGTGTGTGTGAGGTCCCTTATTTTTCTTTTCTTTCAAACTTGTGTGTGTGTGTGTTGTGTGTAGGGTGGGTCGGCGGCCATGGAAACCGCGTACAGGGCCGAACCCGCAGCCGGACCCTCACCCCCTTTTTTTTATGTGTTTGTTTTTTTAATGGCTGGGTGGAGGAAACCCAAGGACCAAACCGAGAGCCCTTTTTGTTAATGCCACGCGGGTTGCGGGGGGGGAAGGAGGAGGCAGAGCGGAGAGGGAGCCGAGCGGAGTATCTGTTGGAAGCCACGGCGTGGAGTGGGAGACAGGCAGAGTGTGGGGGAGAGCCGGCAGCGCGGGCACCACCGGCTATGGACGGCGCCGCCCAAAGGCTGCGGCTCCCGCAGTCTGCGGACGTCACCGCCCACAGTCTGCGGGTGCTGCAGGCTGCGGCCACTGCCGCCCAAGTGCGCGGCCCCCGCGGCTCATACAACATTTGCCTTTGTTTAATCCAAACGTGGTTTCATTTCTTTCTTTCGGGTTTTGGTAATATGTTAACAAGGTGATTAATAAGATTGCAGGGTTTATAATCCAACATGATATATATATATATATATATATATATATATATATATGTATATATATATATATTTATGTATATATATCACTAGATTTTTTTTCTTTTTTTTTTTTGTCTAACAGTTTAATATACAATAAACTTCTTTATAAAGTCTGAACCAGTTTATTATTTATATATATATATATGTGTGTGTGTGTGTGTGTGTGTGTGTATATATATATATATAGATTTAGTATAACACATTTTTTTTTGTATTCTTTATCTGTTATATAACAGAATATCAGAATATCATACAAGGAGATAAAATGTATACAAATGTATATTTTTTTTTTTTTTGCTACTCTTTAAACTATGTTCCATTTAGGTTCTATTTTCGTTTGAAACCTCAAAGTGCATATAGAAGGATTCCTAATGGTGATTTTAAATTTGAATAATGAGGAAACATGTATTTCTTCATTTATTTACAGCAGCATTAACATAACTAAATGAGCATGTAGAGAACAAAAATAAGTTTCTATTTGTCCAATAATCTGAAACTAGTTGCAAGCCTTTTTTTTTTATAAGGAAATAGACTAACTAGAATAAGATTCATTTCAGCTTGATTAAATACATAATGATAGATTTGATTAAATTTGCAGCAAATTATTTAACTTAAAGAAATATGGAGTAACAACTATATATATATTTTTTTTAATGAAAAACATGAAGATTTAATGCAACTAACACATTTCTTTCTCTTTTTGCAAAACTACCAAAGTAGGGAAAAATACTCTGTATTTCATTAACAGATGTAGATACAAATGAGCATGGTTACAAAGGGGTTTTGAAATTAAAACAACTACATTTTCCTTTCCATGATAATAGAAATACTTTACTTTACCCTTTTTTTTTTGGAAAATAAACACAACAATGACTCTCTCTTTCTTTTACAAACTAATATTGAATACAAAAATTCTTCTTTCCTTGTAAATAAACACAATCTAGCTCACTTTTTCTTTCCTTTACAAACTCCAAAAGTGAATACATTGTCTTATTAACTTTTTCTGCAACATAAAACAGCAACATAGTCCTTTAATCCTTCCTTTCCCATCCCATGCAACCTGCAATAAAAACACATCTTGACCATGGAGAGCTCACCTCCCAGCCTAGGCTTACTAGAAGCCACCCCCGAACTTGGAGAACCAAGCACTAGACGGGTTACAAACAAGCAACTCCACAACAAACATAGGAAGACACTTAACATTCAAATTTCCCTTCCCAAGCTACACTTTCACCACATTCATGGTGACTCTTCCATGGGTGGAAGTGGACCAAGTACCAATGGGGAGATTGCAAGCCAAATACAACACAAGCCACCTCATGGCAATACAAATACAACAAAATACTTCCACAATCCTTATGCCCCCCAAAAGGCTCAAGGCCATATTTACTCCCCTTATGACCCCCAAATGCATACACAAGGCTATGCAACAAGGGTCACAAAGGACACCCTTGAGATCACTCTTCATAAGGAGAGCCTCTCACCCAAGGCTGTCATACTCCTTCCACCCCAAGATCTTCCTACCCTCCCAAGAGTAGGAGATCTTGGACACTCCCAAAAACCACAAGAACACAAAACAAAACACATAGAAATGAAACTACACATTCTTTACATCAACAAAAACTTCATAAAACACTTTCTTTACCAGCAACTCTTTTCTTCTACAAAACAACATAAACTAACACATACAACATAAACAAGAGGAGATAAGAAGAAACCAACCTTATCCTGAAAATAGGTTTGCTAAAATTAGTTGGGGATGAGCTGCCCAATTCCACACAATCTTTTCTCCAAATTCCTCCAAAAATTCTATTCTCCTACTAAATTTTCAAATTAAAGCATAATCTCCAAAAATGGAGAGTGGGTGATTACTCACTAAGTCTCCAATTCTTGCCTAAGAAGGCCTCTCACACACTTCCCAACCCCTTGGGTGAGGTGAGAGTTCCCATTGGTTGCCCTTCCCAAACTCTTACACATCACCAAAATTGGAAAGGGAAAAGGTGGAAGAAGATGGGGAAGAGAATTTGACATTTAAAGGGAAGGTTCTCTATCCTAGGAGGAACTTTCTAAGTTAAATTTTCGTTCATCTTGGAAACACCACTTTTTGAAGTGACTAAATAGTCACATGGGAGAAGCCACATGTTGCAAAATACCCCTAACCCATAGGTATACCCTTTGCACCTTTGGAAAAGCCTTAAAACTAACCCTAGGAGTCCATTAAACCCTTTGGAAACCCAACTGAAGTTTACCTACGGGTCAAAATTGAGTTGACCACTCCCAAGACTCCCTACCCAAGGCAAATTTGGGACCACACTCATGTTTTTGAATGGCTTTGGTAGAAACAAAACTCCCTCCAAGGGACAAGTCAAAATCAATGACACTAATCAGCACATGTGTCAAGTGACACAATAAAAATACAATATAAAAATCACATATGGAATTTGTCTCTTGTAGGATTACACATATACATATAAATTAATTTTAACACTCAAGCATTATACACTTCACAAATAAAATACATTACAATGGGGTGTTGTCTCTCCAAATAGACAACTCCCGGCTTAACAAACGCACATTGGTCTAGGCTTGGTTCTCCATATAAATTCCATGGTCACATGGATAATTTTCCTGCGCATCTCAATTAACACATTAGTAACTCCAAATAATCACAATTATACATAATCAAATACATGGATTTCATTACACATCAAACACTCATACATTTGGCAACAATAATTCAATATCTCATTCGTTCAAATTCAATTTCACATAAGCAATTAACATAATTTTCCAAAATTGAACCACTCATAAATAAGTATCATTTTTCTATCATCAAAATGAAATCCTGCAAATTTCCAATAATGACATTCACCATCATAATCCAATTCTATTCTAGTAACATATCTAAAGTTTCATAATCATCATGCATGAAATAAAGCATCAACATATGTCAGTGTGATCCAAATCATGGAATCATATAAGTTCTAAGTCCATAAAGCATAAAATAAAGCATCCATAATAGTCTCAATATGCAAATAACTGAAAATGTCAAACTGAGTCGGGGTAGGGCCTCACACCCTCCCCCTCTAGGCATGAACTTCCTCCTAGAGTTCATCAAAAAGGTGGGGGTACTGTGATCTCATAAGTGCTGCATCCTCCCATGAGGCTGTGACCTCATCATAGCAATCCCACTGGACCCTAACCTGGTCCAGCTCTCGCCCTCGAAGGCTCAGCGTCCGGCGCGCCAAAATGCGAATGGGCTCCAAAGCTAGCTGCCCGTCCGACTCCACCTGCAAGGCATCCCAATCTAGAATATGAGACTTATCATAGATATACTTCCTCAAAACTGAAACATGAAACACATCGTGGATGCGTGACAGGCTAGGTGGCAATGCTAGATGGTAGGCAACTGGCCCTATCCTCTCAAGGATCTCAAATGGTCCTACAAATCGAGGTGCGAGCTTAGAACCCTTTCCATAACGGATTGGACTCTTATGCGGTCGCACTCTCAAGAAGACTCTGTCTCCAACTGAGTAGCTACGATCAACCCTCTTTGCATCTGCATATTTCTTTTGTCTATCATGTGCCTCTCTAAGACATTGCCTAATCAAATCCACCTGCTGCTCCATATCCCGAACTATCTCTGGACCAATAGCAACTCTATCCTCTATGCGGTCCCTACTCAATGGTGTCCTACAAGGCCTGCCATATAATGCCTGATAGGGTGGCATCCCCAAGGACGTGTGATGCCCATTGTTATAGGCAAACTCCACTAAGGGAAGATACTCCTCCCATCTGGTCTGGTGATCCATGACATACATGCCAAGCATATCCTCTAACACCTGATTAACTCTCTCTGTCTGGCCATCTGTTTCTGGATGATAGGCTGTACTAAAATTGAGTTTGGTACCCATAGCTGCCTGTAATGCCTTCCAAAAAGAAGAAGTGAAGAGGGAATCCCTGTCGAAAATGATCTTACATGGAACACCATGAAGTCTGACAATGTCTCGCAAAAACACCTGTGCTACTGCTGGAGCTGTGAAGGTGGTACGAACTGGTGAAAAGTGAGCCACTTTGGTCAACTTGTCAACTGTCACCAAGATGGCATCATGGCTGCGAGATGACATAGGGAGACCAATGATGAAATCCATGGATATAGTGTCCCACTTCAACTCTGGTATAGCATGAGATTGGAGCAACGCACCTAGATGGCGGTGCTCTGCCTTGACTCTCTGACACTCAAGGCATCGGGCTACCAACTCGGCAATGAGCTGTCGCATTCCTGGCCAATGGTATAGTTCTCTCATGTCTGCATGCAACTTCTTGACCCCGGGATGCACTGCATAAGGAGCTCTATGAGCCTCTGTGATAATGAACTCCCGCAATCCCCCGGAAGAAGGTACATAGATGTGCCCTCTATGGCGTAATAACCCATCGGTCTCTAAGGAATAATCTACATATTTCCCTTCTAAAGTTTCCTGAGATCGAATAGCCTGGAAAACCTCTAAATACCATCTGTCCTCCGACAATCGTTGCATGATCTGATCTCTCAAATCCGTGCTCATAGACATGGTGTATACCTCATGATGTCTCCTACTCAAAGCATCTGCAACTACATTTTCTTTCCCTTTGATGTAGTGAACGTCAAAATCATACTCACACAAGAATTCCATCCATCTCCTCTGTCGTGCATTAAGATTCGACTGAGTAAATATGTACTGAAGGCTCTGATGGTCTGAGTGCAACTCAAAATGATGACCCAAAAGGAAATGTCTCCATCTTACAAGTGCATGCACTACGGCTGCAAGCTCAAGGTCATGAGTAGGGTAATTAAGCTTGTGAGTCTTGAGTTTCCTAGACTCAAAAGCTATAGCTCTACCATTCTACATAAGTACTGCTCCTAAACCCTCTAGGGAAGCATCTGTGCAAACCATGAAATCAGCTGATGGATCTGGTACTACAAGGATAGGTGCGGTAGTAAGTGCCTTTTTAAGTTCCTAAAAGGCCTTCTCGCACTTCTCTGTCCACTCAAACTTCTTCCCTTTGCGCTGAAGAGAAGTGATAGGATGAGCAACTCTAGAGAATCCCTCAACAAAATGTCGGTAATAACCTGCTAAGCCCATGAAGCTTCTGACCTCTGTCACACTGGTAGGTGCCGGCCAATCCATAATGGCTCTAATCTTGGATAGGTCTACTGAGATCCCCTCATCGGATATAACATGACCAAGGTACTTGATCTCAGTTCTAAAGAAAGCACACTTCGACAAACTACCATACAACTGATTTTCCCTCAAACACTGCAAAACCTGTCTCAAGTGCTCCTCATGTTCCTCCTTATTCCGTGAATATGTCAAAATGTCGTCGAGAAACACAATCACAAAACGGTCGAGGAATGTAAGGAATACTCCATTCATGAGACTCATAAAAACTGCTGGGGCATTC
Source organism: Cryptomeria japonica (assembly GCF_030272615.1). Classification (NCBI taxonomy): domain Eukaryota; kingdom Viridiplantae; phylum Streptophyta; class Pinopsida; order Cupressales; family Cupressaceae; genus Cryptomeria; species Cryptomeria japonica. Next base: position 71,936,073 of record NC_081413.1, read on the forward strand.
GTAAGACCGAATGGGACCACGGTGAACTCATAGTGGCCATATCTAGTGCGAAATGCGGTCTTGTGGATATCACTATCCACTATCCTCAACTGATGGTACCCTGACTTTAGATCGATCTTGGAAAACACTCTGGCACCTTGAAGTTGGTCAAATAAATCATCGATCCTGGGCAATGGATATCGGTTCTTGATAGTTACTTTGTTCAACTAACGGTAATCCATGCATAATCGGAGAGATCCATCCTTCTTATTTACGAAGATGACTGGTGCACCCCAAGGGGATACACTAGGGTGAATGTGGCCCTTCTCTAGGAGCTCCTCAAGTTGTATCTTGAGCTCATTAAGCTCATTTGTGGTCATTCTATATGGTGCTCTTGAAATTGGTTCAGCTCCTGGGACAAGGTCTATATGAAAATCAATCTCTCTACGGGGCGGCATACGAGGTAACTCTGAAGGAAATACATCCGAGAATTCCCTAAGGATAGGATGGTCGTCAATAGAAGGTTCCTTTTCCTCTTCTTCTTCTTCTCCATCACTAATGGTGATGGCAAATAACTGACATCCCTTTCGCATGCTCCGCTTAAGCTGCATGGCGGAGATCATACGAAGAGACACGGGTCTCTGAATTCCAGTGATAACTATAGGAGAGCCATGATCATCCTCACACTCGATCCTTTTCAGGCGACAATCCATGCCAAGTACGACGTCATATGATCCGAGTGGTGTAACTCTAAGGTCTACTAAGGTGGTGGTATTACCAATCTGAAGCTGACAACCCTTAACCTCTGATTCCACTAACACTCTAGCCCCTGAAGCTAATTCCACTTCCCAACTGACCTCTTGTCTAATTGCCACTAGCCCGCAACGCTCCACAACCAATGGAGATATAAAAGAATCAGTAGCTCCTGAATCAAATAATATAGATACATTGCTACCTCTGATCATACCTGCTACCTCAATAACCGTGGCCTGATGCTCTGCCTGGCGGTTGTCAACCGCTGCGAAGACCCTATGGGACTTGCCCATGTCCTCAACTATCGGCTCTGATGCTGCCATCCTCTGATTCCCTGCCATCTGACCCTAAGGACACTCTCTTGCCATGTGTCCCATGGCTCCACATGTGAAACAAGCGCCTCATGCCTGAAACTGTACTCCCTGTGGTCTAGAGAAAGACTGTCCCCCTGTCCTACTAGAACCACGGTACCCACCTCTAGAGGACTGCTAAGTCCTAGCCGGAGGTGTGTAAGGAGCCTGAGATCTCTGATCTCGCCTCTGACCCTATGACTGCCACTACTTGGGCTTCGTGCCCTGCTGACTCTATGGAGGCCTTTGCCTCTGGTTTTGCTGTGACTGTTGCGGAGGAGGAGGTTTGGTGAACCCTGATGAGTGCCTGTTGTTACCTTTCCAATGGGGTTTCTGAAACCCATAAGTCTGTGGTGAAGGGTTACAGTTCTGGAACCGATCCTTCGAGTCCTGTGGTCTTGCCTGAATCTCGTCGGCTATCAAAGCCTTCTCCACAGCAACCCGGAGGCTCCCTGGAGCGGTCATTCTCACTAGTCCTGCTATGCCAGAATTCAACCCTCTGATAAATCGGTTGACGAGAAGCTTTTCATCTTTCAGGTAGTCTAGATAAGGTAAGAGTTCAAAGAACTTGTTCTCGTACTGTGTCACTGACAGACCCTTCTGCTGGACATCATGAAACTCATCCACCCTACGCTGTCTGAAATGCTCTGATAAATACCTCTCCCTGAATCTCTCTGTGAAAATATCCCAAGTGAGGGTCTCTATCTCTAAGCCACACTTATATTCTTCCTGTCTCCACCATGTGGAGGCTGTTCCTCGCAATAGGTGAACTGCTGCACATGCTTTTAGATTGCTCTCATAAGAGCGCAATGCAAAGCACCTATCTAGGCTTAAAAGCCATGCCTCTGCCTCTACCCCATTGGTAGATCCCCCAAACGATGGTGGCTGAAGACACATAACCTCTCTGATTAGATCCCCTGGATCCCGACGTGCCCTCTCAATATACACTGGTGCTACGGCTAGAGGTGGTGCTGGTAGGTGAATGGGTTCGGGCTCATGCCCAACCTAACTCTCTACGGGATTAAGAGGTGGAATCCTACTTCATTCCCATTCTACTGTTCTATGACTTCCTGAGTTCTAGTTCTCAACATTGTGGTCTACTGCCGGAAGCCTATCCTGAACTAAGCCAATCAGGTTCTGAAGAGCTACCAAGATGTCTCAGTTTGGGTCAACTGATTGCTCGGGAGGAGCTGTTGGGTTCACTTCCTGAACCGATTCCTCCCTAATGACCTCTTCGCGTGTCATGCGTTCACGCCTAGGGCCTCTACCACGTTTGTGAGCTTGTCGCGTAGTTGGAGGCATCCTTTTTAAGAAAATAAAATAAAATGAAATAAATAACTATTTTTAGGAGAAAGTATTTTAGCTAATTTAAAAAAAATATAAATAAATACAATTTAATTAATTAAATAATTGTAGCGAAATGTAATGGAGTAAGGTTCCTAGTGTTGGCAACCTTGCTCTGATACCAAAATGTCATGCCCAACTTTTGGGCACGAACGAAATAATTTTTATTTTTTTAAAAATACTTAACTAATTATCGATTTACTTAATTAATATAATGCAACTTTGTTTGTTCTCAACTACATTTGTGTAATTCAAGTAATTAAATTCAGTTAGGGATAAAGTTTAACTAAGTCTTCGAAGGGCTAATATTACTCCCAAAAAGGTTATCACTAATCTTCGTTAAAATTTAATTAAAATCTCAAGCCTAACGAAATAGTCTCAATTTAAATGATCTAAATATTTTATTATCTTTCTTAACCACCTAGGATTCTAAGTATAATTATCCTTGTTATTAAAACACCTTATTAAAATAAATTTACCGTAATTTAAAAGTACCTTATAATCTTAAAAACTTAAATGGCCCTCTTGGCCCTACAAATAATATTGCTATATACATTATTTTTTTTGAGTCTAATCCACCAGATATAAAAATCCTCTTATAAAATTCCTTCTACCTTTGCCCAATATTTAACAAAAATATTCAAAACTTAATTTTACATCTAACAAATTTTAATTCCAATTAAATATCAATTTAACTCTACTTTTATATATATATATATATATATATATATACATATATATATATTTTACATAATTATCTATATATTTACTTATAACCTCATATATATATGAGTTTATGATTATATACCAAAAAGGAGGGGGAAAAAGTGGTACTTATATTCCCTTTTGTTTTTTAAGAAAATAATTTCCCCTTTTAAAAAAAATATGCTTCCCTCCACACCCATTTTTATTTTAAAAGCTTTGTGTGTGTTGCCCTAACCCGAAACTAGGGTTAGGGCAAGTTTGATATCATCTCCTTTTTTTTTGTTATGTGCTGTGTGTGTGAGGTCCCTTATTTTTCTTTTCTTTCAAACTTGTGTGTGTGTGTGTTGTGTGCAGGGTGGGTCGGTGGCCACGGAAACTGCGTGCAGGGTCGAACCCGCAGCCGGACCCCTACCCCCTTTTTTTTATGTGTTTGTTTTTCTAATGGCCGGGCGGAGGAAACCCAAGGACCAAACCGAGAGCCCTTTTTGTTAATGCCATGCGGGTTGCGGGGGGGGAAGGAGGAGGTGGAGCGGAGAGGGAGCCGAGCGGAGTATCTGTTGGAAGCCACGACATGGAGTGGGAGACAGGCGGAGTGTGGGGGAGAGCCGACAGCGTGGGCACCGTCGGCTGCGGACGGCGCCGCCCACAAGCTGCGGCTCCCGCAGTCTGCGGACGTCGCCGCCCGTAGCCTGCGGGTGCCACAGGCTGCCGCCGCCGCCGCCCAAGTGCGCGGCCCCGTGGCTCATACAACATTTGCCTTTGTTTAATCCAAACGTAGTTTCATTTCTTTCTTTCGGGTTTTGGTAATATGTTAACAAGGTGATTAATAAGATTGCAGGGTTTATAATCCAACATGATATATATATATATTTATGTATATATATCACTAGATTTTTTTTTTTTTTTTTTTTTGTCTAACAGTTTAATATACAATAAACTTCTTTATAAAGTCTGAACCAGTTTATTATTTATATATATATATATGTGTGTGTGTGTGTGTGTGTGTGTGTGTGTGTGTGTGTGTGTGTGTGTGTGTGTGTGTGTGTGTGTGTGTGTGTGTGTGTGTGTCTATATAGATATATAAATGTGGAAAGTAGATTTAGTATAACACATTTTTTTTTGTTTTCTTTATCTGTTATATAACAGAATATCAGAATATCATACAAGGAGATAAAATGTATAAAAATGTATATATTTTTTTTTTTTGCTACTCTTTAAACTATGTTCCATTTAGGTTCTATTTTCGTTTGAAACCTCAAAGTGCATATAGAAGGATTCCTAATGGTGATTTTAAATTTGAATAATGAGGAAACATGTATTTCTTCATTTATTTATAGCAGCATTAACATAACTAAATGAGCATGTAGAGAACAGAAATAAGTTTCTATTTGTCCAATAATCTGAAACTAGTTGCAAGCCTTTTTTTTTTATAAGGAAATAGACTAACTAGAATAAGATTCATTTCAGCTTGATTAAATACATAATGACAGATTTGATTAAATTTGCAGCAAACTATTTAAGTTAAAGAAATATGGAGTAACAACTATATTTTTTTTTTTTAATGAAAAACATGAAGATTTAATGCAACTAACACATTTCTTTCTCTTTTTGCAAAACTACCAAAGTAGGGAAAAATACTATGTATTTCATTAACAGATGTAGATACAAATGAGCATGGTTACAAAGGGGTTTTGAAATTAAAACAACTACATTTTCCTTTCCATGATAATAGAAATACTTTACTTTACCCTTTTTTTTTTGGAAAATAAACACAACAATGACTCTCTCTTTCTTTTACAAACTAATATTGAATACAAAAATTCTTCTTTCCTTGTAAATAAACACAATCTAGCTCACTTTTTCTTTCCTTTACAAACTCCAAAAGTGAATACATTGTCTTATTAACTTTTTCTGCAACATAAAACAACAACATAGTCCTTTAATCCTTCCTTTCCCATCCCATGCAACCTGCAATAAAAACACATCTTGACCATGGAGAGCTCACCTCCCAGCCTAGGCTTACTAGAAGCCACCCCCGAGCTTGGAGAACCAAGCACTAGACGGGTTACAAACAAGCAACTCCACAACAAACATAGGAAGACACTTAACATTCAAATTTCCCTTCCCAAGCTACACTTTCACCATATTCATGGTGACTCTTCCATGGGTGGAAGTGGACCAAGTACCAATGGGGAGATTGCAAGCCAAATACAACACAAGCCACCTCATGGCAATACAAATACAACAAAATACTTCAACAATCCTTATGCCCCCCAAAAGGCTCAAGGCCATATTTACTCCCCTTATGACCCCCAAATGCATACACAAGGCTATGCAACAAGGGTCACAAAGGACACCCTTGAGATCACTCTCCATAAGGAGAGCCTCTCACCCAAGGCTGTCATACTCCTTCCACCCCAAGATCTTCCTACCCTCCCAAGAGTAGGAGATCTTGGACACTCCCAAAAACCACAAGAACACAAAACAAAACACATAGAAATGAAACTACACATTCTTTACTTCAACAAAAACTTCATAAAACACTTTCTTTACAAGCAACTCTTTTCTTCTACAAAACAACATAAACTAACACATACAACATAAACAAGAGGAGATAAGAAGAAACCAACCTTATCCTGCCAATAGGTTTGCTAAAATTAGTTGGGGATGAGCTGCCCAATTCCACACAATCTTTTCTCCAAATTCCTCCAAAAATTCTATTCTCCTACTAAATTTTCAAATCAAAGCATAATCTCCAAAAATGGAGAGTGGGTGATTACTCACTAAGTCTCCAATTCTTGCCTAAGAAGGCCTCTCACACACTTCCCAACCCCTTGGGTGAGATGAGATTTCCCATTGGTTGCCCTTCCCAAACTCTTACACATCACCAAAATTGGAAAGGGAAAAGGTGGAAGAAGATGGGGAAGAGAGTTTGACATCTAAAGGGAAGGTTCTCTATCCTAGGAGGAACTTTCTAAGTTGAATTTTCGTTCATCTTGGAAACACCACTTTTTGAAGTGACTAAATAATCAAATGGGAGAAGCCACATGTTGCAAAATACCCCTAACCCATAGGTATACCCTTTGGACCTTTGGAAAAGCCTTAAAACTGACCCTAGGAGTCCATTAAACCCTTTGGAAACTCAACTGAAGTTTACCTACGGGTCAAACTTGAGTTGACCACTCCCAAGACTCCCTACCCAAGGCAAATTTGGGACCACACTCATGTTTTTGAATGGCTTTGGTAGAAACAAAACTCCCTCCAAGAGACAAGTCAAAATCAATGACACTAATCAGCACATGTGTCAAGTGACACAATAAAAATACAATATAAAAATCACACATGGAATTTGTCTCTTGTAGGATTACACATATACATATAAATTAATTTTAACACTCAAGCATTATACACTTCACAAATAAAATACATTACAATGGGGTGTTGTCTCTCCAAATAGACAACTCCCGGCTTAACAAACGCACATTGGTCTAGGCTTGGTTCTCCATATAAATTCCATGGTCACATGGATAATTTTCCTGTGCATCTCAATTAACACATTAGTAACTCCAAATAATCACAATTATACATAATCAAATACATGGATTTCATTACACATCAAACACTCATACATTTGGCAACAATAATTCAATATCTCATTCGTTCAAATTCAATTTCACATAAGCAATTAATATAATTTTCCAAAATTGAACCACTCATAAATAAGTATCATTTTTCTATCATCAAAATGAAATCCTGCAAATTTCCAATAATGACATTCGCCATCATAATGCAATTCTATTCTAGTAACATATCTAAAGTTTCATAATCATCATGCATGAAATAAAGCATCAACATATGTCAGTGTGATCCAAATCATGGAATCATATAAGTTCTAAGTCCATAAAGCATAAAATAAAGCATCCATAATAGTCTCAATATGCAAATAACTGAAAATGTCAAACTGAGTCGGGGTAGGGCCTCACACGAACCCAATATCATGGTAAGACATAAATCAACAAGCTTCAAATATTCTGGCATTGAATCACACAACGCTGTGTTCTCGGCTATAATTTTCCAAAACCTTGTTACTGAACCCTCTTCGCGAGGGTTTTCCATTTTGCCATATTGTTCTCTCATAGTGTATGCAAAATGAGATTATTTCTCTCGAAGATGAGTTTCATCTAATATTCCTTTTATAGTTACTCCATTCAATTCTTTGGATATGCAAAATTGTTTTATCAAAATCAGTAGCTTACTTTGAAAATCAGCAACAATGTTGAGGCTCCAATAATGAGGAAACATAATAGACATGGCTTTGAGTAGGTTGTCAGGAGGGAATCTGCTTCTAATTTGTGAGGAAAGATCATACACAATTTTCTTCACAGAAGTAGTTACAGTCTCAACAATCTTGTAAAAATCTTCCCTTGTAACTCTTTCTAGTTGCTTCCTGGGGCACTTTCCTATTTTCTTGGGGTGGACCATGGCATAAAAGTGCATTGGTATCTCAACTCCCTGTACATTGGCACATACCTCCCCATCAACACTGATTTATAAAAAGTTATCAGGATTGTTCAAATCTGTTAGTGTCCGCCACTTAACAAATTTTTCATCAGATAGAGTTGGTTGATTTCGATAGAGATTGTCAAGGGTCATGCATGTCATCTTACGTAGCGTAGCATATTCTACAATATATATAGCTCTTTGTTGTGAAACCTTCATAATATTCCTCATTTCCTCGAGCATGGGTAGAAGAGCTACTAAAGTTAAGAGTGTCTCTAAATTACTTAACCTCTGAAGAAGGTCAAGAAATTTTGGTTGATCTGATTTGTCGTGAGTTGTGTGAAATAGTCCAATCAAGGATGGATATTCTAAAAAACTCGATGCGTTGGACTATCCAAAGAGATCCATCTGGTATCATTATCTTTTAGAAGCTTGTTCCCATCAGTTATTCCATCAACAAAGTGTTGAAATTCCATAAATCACTTGGGACTTTGATAGAAGTGTGAGTAGAGCTCTCTGATTAAAATTTCAATTTTTTAAACCGAAGAAAACTTGCTCACAATTCCAAAAGCTAGATTCATTTTGTAAGCCATGTAGTGAATTGCAATAATGTATGGTGAAAATGAAGTTTCAATCTTTGTACAAAGAATGTTCCCATGACCTTGCATTATTGAAGCTCCATCTTCTCCAACACAGACCAATTTTTTGGCTACCGTCATGTCATCCATACCTCCATATTCAATTAAACTTCTCTTTACTAGTTGAAATAAATTTTTTGTTAACACACTCTCCTTCATTTTAGCAATAGATAGTAGATGAGGTTGGCAAGTATGATTCTCTACAATATACACATGCATGCATACCCATGAAGTATTGTCTACTACCATAAATTCATCTAAAGAAAATGCAATAAAATTTGACTCTCTTATTTTTTCCTTTGCATCTTCTTTTTCAACCTCAGCAAGACAACTTGCCCATTCCTAGCCATTGTTTACTCACTAGTGTCTATTAGGATAGTTAGGAACTTTCAAAAAGTATAATAAACCACTAACTAATGGGAAATCTATCATAGCACGCCCTCTGCTCAAAATATTAAAAACAACACTTAACTGAACAACTTTTCCTAGTTGTTCTATTTGCATTGCTTTTCCAAAACTAGCTTCAATAGAACCTTTAACTTTAGTAGGCTTTGTCTGTATTTTCTCATGAAAATAATACTCTTTGGCATTCCTCACATGCATACATTCCTCCTTTGTTTTCCATCTTATCACTAATTTTTCAACCCCGTCTATCATTTGTTTTTCATAAACTTTGCCCATATGCTTTTCTATGGTGTCAAATTTTAGTTGCAACCTAATTTCCTTGTTATGTTTCCAAGTGCAAATCTTACACCTACATTCTATTGGAGGCTCGCCTTCAATTGGATTCTCCACTGGTTCAATGAATGAATACTTTGATGCCCAATTAATTTGAAAATTCCTCACTGACATATCCCACTCCTGATCCTTTTTTGATTGTGGTTCATCCTTTTTTGATCTAGCTTTTCCTTTCCCCTTCCATGCATTATCATCAATAGCATTATCACCCAAGTCGATTATATCATTCCGGCTAACTTGGGCATCTACCAGATAATCTTCTTCGAGATCATCTTAATCTGAGATATTAGGTTCATCGTCATCTTCAACATGCAATGTAGGTTGCAAATTTTGTACTTGTACTTGTGATCATGTACCTTCCTGATTTTCACCACACTCTTTTCCAAAGACAAAGTACAGAGACAACGTTCTGCTTTTTGTTGGCCTCTCATGGCCTTCCCCATATTCAAGTTTCCTACCCTTCTTCCTATTTGACATCTCCAACAAAATAATGGTTGTCAAAAGAATATCAATTTGTTGAAGAAGCAATAATAGACTATAAAGTATAATATATGTTTCATTAGCCCTAGGACCTACAATCTAGATGTTTGAGGTCTGAATATCCTAGCTGACCACTTCGCACTGACGGGTCACCAATGAATAAAAATGAACTCAACAGTGAAAACAAATATAGATAAATTCATAATAACATTATAACACTTTAAAAATATGATCACTCACTTTTAGTTCACTAGCAATCGCCAATACAATCAACAGCAATGAATTTCCTTAGTCTGAAACTTCGCTATTGATTACAATTCAGAGCCTAGAACCCACCACATTGTGTAGAGATAGATCTGATCTTTGCATGGATTTATACCAATCCTTATATAGCGAATTCCGCAGGAATTTTATATGGTATACAAATATTTGGTGAATCCCGCGTAACTATAACATGACTTATGTAATTTTTGAGGTGATTATGGGTCGTCCAAATAATTGGCAAATACAATATAGTTGGTGAAATTTTGGGTGAATGGAGACACGCGTCGGCAAAATGTCAGGAGAATTGGGTCCTCCTAGTGAACAAATTTTCACATGCCTATAGGTGAATTATGGTTGTCTATTAAGGCAACCTCAGAGAGTTTACGTGAAAAAATTAGATTTACCATGTGTCCAACATATATTATATTGGTGAAATCCTCACATAGAAACATTTAATTAGATAAAACATATGGCGATCGGGTCGTGAATTTGACGGAAATTGATAATGTTCTAGCAACATGGCCACCCCAAGTCAGTACAAAATATTTTCCATTTCCCAGGTCGCCGATGTGAAAAACTAGCCATTGGCGAATATTCACCACTAAAGTAAACTTTGCCCTTGTCCCTTCCCTATTTTGGGGTAGGACCCTTCCTAGGGTTGCATTGATGGTTGTGCATCAGGTAGGAAACTTCCCCGATGTCAGTTGGTGATGAAAATCAAATCCACTAACATGTATTTAAGGAGGCATTCTTCCTCTCATTTTCATAAGTTGGATGAGTGGGAAATTCATAAGCAATCAAGCATTCAACTATTATTTTCCAACATTGAGCATTCTGAAGTCTCCCTTCAAGGCTAGGTGTTGCATTCAAAGCAAAGATTCAACCATTGAAGAGGAGATTGATTCCAACATTCAATTCTACATAGGCACTTCTATTAACATTACTACCAATACCTCCCTTCAGGTGATCTACAATTCAGCCTTTCATTTACAACTACTTGCAAGTACTTTCTTTCATTACTTGGTTAATTCCAAAACAGGGGTTTCACCTAAAGGCAAACCCCCAATCCCAACCCATTTTACTTTCTTTTCTATGTGTAGGTTGTAGGTGTGCAATAGTACTTTTAGATTCAAGCTTCATTTGCAGAGGTGAAAAAACCTTTTTTGTTTCACGGATTTTTCGGAGGACCGTGTACATTCCCGCCATGGTCTGGGAAACTTTTCTTCAAATTCACAGGGCGACTTCGTCTCAGCATATTATTGTCAAATCCAGGTGCACAACTTCATCCCATATCTTGATCTCAAGTTATAATCAGTTCTTTGTCACTTTTGCACTACATAATTCAATCAATTCCTTTCCATTTCAAACAAGGAAGAGGGGATCAACTTAACATTCCCAATTGATTCAAAATTCAATCTACCATCTTCATATGGAGACTATTATCACTATTTAAGAAATGGGTTTTCTTTTTCCATGATTGGCTAAGTTTTTGAAATTTTGAGTCAGTTATGCTATTAATTACTTCAAATCTGTTTTAGGTCTTTAAGGGTTAAGGGTTTTTAGTTTTTAATTGCTCAAATTTCTGATGAAAACCCTCTAGCTTCTATTCCTACGTTACTTTATTCACTTAAGTAATGGGTCTTGGGGTCATGCAAAATGTCCCCCCTTGTTATTTGCCTAGGTGGTCATTAAATAATTATTAAAATCTACGCCTTATGCCTCTTCCTTCTAATGTTATCGGGTCCAGTAAGTGTCACACAACTTTCAACTGAATCTATGTGAGGCCCTACCCCAACCCATCCTATCTCTTCAGTTATTTTCATTTTGGAACTATTTTGGATACTAGTTTGGACACACTATGGATATAGAACTTTTCATGATTCCGCGATTTTGGTAACATTGATATATGTGGATGCTTCATTTCTATGCCTTGTGGATTATAGAATATTATATGATTCTAGATTAGGGTAATGATGTGATGATGCAGGTTATTATCTGAATTTCAGGATTAGATATAATGTTTGGAAAATGTTTGCATATATTGTCGATGGATCAAATTTTGAGGATTATGAGGAAATTGCTTTGAATTGTGACAAATTATATTTCATAATGTCAAGTCTTGTAGAATGAATGTATTGTATTCTGATTATGTGATTTTATATATTATATGAGGCTATTTGGGAAGTACTAATGTTTAAATTGAGATGTGCAGGAAAATATCCATGTGACCATGGAAATATTAGGGAGAATCAAGCCTAGGCCAATGTGCGTTAGTAAAACTAGGGGTTGTCTATTTGGAGAGACAACACCCCGTATGTACTGTATTTTATTCGTAAATGTAAAATGTTGCATGAGTGTAATTTGTATTTATTTGATTGATTAAATTGTTTAAGGGACAATTGCCATGTGGTTATTGTGATGTGGAATTATTTTGTAGTGTCACTTGACACCTATGTAGTATGTTGTGTTGGCAATTGTCATGTCACCTTTTTGAAAGTTTTATTTTTGTTAATGGTTATATCCCCTAATTATCCTTGAAGGAACCAAGAAATCTAGGTTAGAGAGCCACAAGGAAGGTCAACTCAGAGTTGACCCGTAGGTTAACTTCAGGTGGACTTTCTGAAGGTCAAATCAACTCCTAGAGTCAATTTTAGAGCTTTTCTATTAGGCCTCATGGGGTACCTATGGGTGAAGGCCAAAATTAGCCATGTGTCTTTCCCTTAGGACTTGTTTAACCACCCAAAAAAGTGGTTTTCCCAAGATGGACGAATTCCATCTATAGGAGTGCCATCCTTGGAAGGAGAACCTTCTTGGAGATAGTAATCCCTCTTCCCCATTCCATTTCCCTTCTCTAGGCACCTAGGTTAGGGAGTGGGTAAGACCTAGGGAAGACCAACCCAATGGGAGATCACTCACTCTATCCAAGAGGTTGGAAGGAGTGAGAGAGGCCTTCTTAGGCTAAGAATGGAAGCTTAGTGAGTTAATCACCCACTCTCCACTTTTGGAGATTTTTGGAAAAATTTGAAAGGAAAAACCAGATTTAGAAAATTTAGAGGAATTTGGTGGCCAAGATTTGCAGAAAGTTGTGTGGATTGGGCAGCTCATCTTCAACCAAGTTTAGAATACCTATTGGCAGAATAAGGTTGGTTGTTATCTCCTCTTGTTTATGTTGTCTATGTTAGTTATGTTGTTTTGTTGAAGGAAAGATTTGCTTGTAAAGAAAGTGTGTATGTGAATTGTTGTTGAAGAAAATAATGTGTAGTTTTATTTCTATGTTTTTCTGTTTTGTGTTTTTGTTTTGGGAGTGTCCAAGATCTCCTACTCTTGGGAGAGTAGGATGATCTTGGGGTGGAAGAAGCATGACAGCCTTGGGTGAGAGGCTCTCCTTAAGGAGAGTGATCTCAAGGGTGTCCTTTGTGACCCTTACTGCATAGCCTTGTGTATGCATTTGGGGGTCATAAGGGGAGAGAAATGGCTTTGAGCCTTTGGGGGGGCATAAGGTGGTTGGGATGAATTCTGATTGAGTATTTTGTGTTGCCATGAGGTGGCTTGTGATATATATTTTTTTGGCTACAGTCTCCCCAATGGTACTTGGTCCACTTCCACCCATAGATTGATCTCCACAAATGTGGTGATAGTGTAGCTTGGGGTGGGAAAGCGTATGTGTTGTGTGTTTTCCCTATTGTTGTGTTGTATTGCCTGATTGTAACCCGTCTATGTCTTGATTCTCCTAGCTCGGGGGTGGCTTCTGGTAAGCCTAGGCTGGGAGGTGAGCATCCCATGGTCACAGTCCTAAAATTTACTTGCAGGTGGCTTGGGAAAATGATTAGGAGTTGCAGATTGATGTGTTGCAGACTTCTATTCAGAATTCTCATTTTTATTTTAATGCAGAAAGAAAAAAAAAAAAAGGAGAAAAAAAAAGAGAAGAGAAAGTGCAGATGTAAATATAGGACTTAAAATGATTCTGTTTCTATTTGAATAAATGTAATTTTTTATTTTCTGTGTAAAGATTAGAGAAAGATGACTGTTTAGAAATTCTACCCATTTTTCATATTTGGGCTATTGTAACTTATCATTCTGGAAAGTAATGTAAATTTTTATTATATTTTGATGCCTATTGTGTTGTAGAAGACTACATTTAAATTTGGTCTGTAACATGTTTAGTTACTGCAATATTAAGGAAAAGAAACAGAAAAATGCATTAGGATACATTATTTACTATTCATTAGTTTATTTACTGCATTAGTAAGGAAAAGAAAAAGAAATGCAGTAGGGTTATTATTTACTTGCATAGTGTAAATTCTGTAATTTTATGACTGTTTTAAAAAAAAGGAGTGAACTAGTATTGTTTTTTTTTATTTCTCACTATTTACTTGCATAGTTTAGATTTTGTTATTTTATGACTGTTAAAAGAAAACCAGAACTATTTCATTTCTGTAGCAAGTTTAAATAAAAGAAAGAAATAAATAGATCTATTCTAAATGCTGTTAGAAGACTTAAAACGGAATGTAGATGGTTAAAAAAAAAACCTCAGATCAATATAAGGGTTTTAACCCTATTACTTCAACATTTAGTCATATATATCTCTATATGTATATAAGTATATATATTGAAAATATATACCTATATAGATATAAAGTATATATACATATAAGCTTCCTGTAATGTGCATACCCCTGTAACAACAAAATAAAGGATGCATTTTGAACTTGTGCACCTCTGTTTCAAACATATAAAATATAATGCAGAATAAACCCTTTAATCATATATATATATATATATATATATATATATATATATATATATATATATATATATATATATATATATATATATATATATATATTCTGCAATCTAAAGTCATGCTCTGTGGATGCCTGTAGAAGAAAATATCTACATATTCATAAACGATACTATGCATATTATATATATATATATATATATATATATATAATATACATAATATACATTGGAAATTCAAAAAAAAACTACATCTTTACCATTTTTATCAACCCACGAAACTTATTAAAAATGTTGCAAAAAAAAAAAGGGAAGCAAAGTCTCGCGGGCCACTGTGTGCAACACAGTGGACGGCCACGGCCGAACCACTGTGCTACACACAGTGGGTGGCGCCGAAGGGCACCGCACTGTGTGTAACACAGTGGGCGGTCGTGGCCGCCACTGTGCTACGCACAGTGAACGGCGCCCGCCACTGTGTGTATACACAGTGGGCGGCGGCTATGCCGTCCGCCACTGTGTGTACACACAGTGGGCGGCGCTGCCGCCACTGTGCGTATGCACAGCGGCGCCCGAAACCCTGCGAAAAACCTCCGCCTCTCCCCGCATGAAACCCTCCGCCTCCGTACCTGCAGTTACAATTCATAAAAAAAGAAAGAAAGCAAACAAAGAAAAAAAAGGGGTAATATAAAACCCTAACCCATTCGGGTTAGGGTATAAAATGGTAAAGAGGAAATAAGGTAAGAGGTAAAATATAAAAAAAAAAAGAGCAACCCTAACCCAATTTCGGGTTAGGGTTAGCATTTTAGGTAATTAGATATATATATATATATATATATATATATATATATATATATATATATATATATATTTATATATATATATATATATATATATATAGGAGATTTAGATTTGAAACATCAAAATTGATTTTTAATTTATAATGAGGGTTAGAATTTAAGAATTTATAATGTGATATATATATATATATATATATATATATATATAAAAGGGAATTTAAATTGGAAATTTAAAGCTAGATTTTAGTATATAATTTGGGGTTAAGTTTATAATTGAAATATTATGGAATTTTTAAACATTGATTTGAATATATATATATTTTGGGGGCAATTCAATAATGGGATTTTCTTTTATATGACCATTTAGATTGGAGTTTTAAACTTGGTTTTAATATATGAAATGGGGTTAATTAATGATAGGATTATTATACGTCCATTTACTCCTTAGGAGATTTGAAATTTTAAAAAAGGGATTTAAGAATGAAGGGGTTATCAAAATCGGAAACACCATACATCAACTCGATTAATTTAATTAATTAATCAATAGACTTCCCTAATTATATTTGGGGTATTAGGAAAATTTAAAAAGGGGAATTTGTAGAACCAATTTTATGGACCATAAACCCTTTGGGGGTAAGCTTGGGCCAAATTTAATTTAATCGACAAATTAAGAAGTTAGGGAAAATTGGAATTGGCCTTAGCTTATTGTCGGTTTTAGTGGACAAACGACATTGTAGAAATTCGAACCCTCATCAGTTGGATGTATATAATAATTTCGCAGGTGTATCAATTAATCAATAGCATTATCCTTATATGGATTGGGAATGATTTAATACCTTAAGGTAACCAATTATTCCTTGGTTTAATTAGCGACAACTTGTCTTAGGTAATTGAGCTAGCTAACTAATCGGCAATGCAAATTAATCTTCACCAATCAAGTCACTCGCTCGAGTTGGTTATTTAACTTAACCTTAGTAAGTAAGTTAATTACATCCTAGATAAGACAAAACTTTAAATACAGTCGTTATGTATTAGGATTTATAGCGAGTTCATGACGTCAAAAAAAAATTTTGTTGTTCCGTTTTTGTGCCCTAAAGTTTGGGCACGACAATCTACCACTTTTGCTATTTTGTTAGGCGAAGTTGCGGGTGTGTTATGCTTGTTGGCATTTTTGATGTTTATGTTGTGATTGTCATTGATGGACACACACTTGTATTGAGATCCCCTTTATATGTATGAGCTCATGCTCAACCGATATTTTTTCCAACCGGTATGTTGTATTCTAGTCTTTAGACTAGTAGTGATTTTGCAAAATGTGTTTCCCAGTGTGAAGCGGCATGACGACCCCAAGTAGTTTGCAGATCACAAGTGGTACGAGGGAGAAAAGCGGCACAACACATTCTTACCAGTCTTCATTTTTCTCAAACTGGCAACCGGTATTTTGTATGAACCGGTAATACACTGTGATGAGTTACCAACCAGCATTTTGTGATGAGTTACCAATCCACCGATTGTTTGACGGTGCCGACACATTAGCGGTGATTCCCGTGTCGTGTTACTAAGTATGTCTAGGTTCATTGAACCTAGGAAATTGTAAAGAAATCCTATTTGACCAACATGAAATTAGATTCCTTTAAAAGGACATCATGTCTAGGGTTTTAGGTTGTTGTGAAAAGGGTTAATGTTGAGCTAGGGTTTGAGGTGGATGTGGAGTTTTTGGAAGAGCAATCTTATCTAAGAAGATCGAGTTGTAACTGAGAGAGAGATAGAGAAGACTGAAGTAATGCTGGAATGCATTAGCTGTGAGCAATAATGGATCTAACCAAGCAGTTTGTGCTATTAGATAGATCAAACACTTGTTGATTACTCACATCTTTAACAAGTCAGTAGCCCCTAACTGGGTAGGCCTCAAAGCCTTTGTAAAATCCTCTAACAAGGTGGTTCACACATGTGAATCTAAAATCCTCTAACAAAGTAGTCTTTAATCGAACTTATCTCCTAACAGAGATTGAGATTCCTAATAGGATCTATTCGGGTGAAGAACATTGTAAGAGCTTAACTAGTCTGACCTTAATCGGTCTAGTTTCTATTCTACAGATAGTGACTTGTGAGTTCCATCTCACCGTAGTTTTTCCCAATTGGGTTTCCACATCAAATATCTTGTGTTATGGTTGTATTGCTTTTGTGGGTGAATGTTTTATTCGCATTTTGGTTTGTATGTGTGATAACCGGTTTGACTGTTAGACTACTTTACCAGTTTATCTTTAGACTATGTAAGTGTATTAGTGCAAAGATTTTTGGCATACTAATTCACCCCCCCTCTTAGTATTCATCAATTGGTATCAGAGCCAACCTTTCTATAAGTTTAACCACTTGGAAAGAGATATGGGGGAATACACCCTGAGGGAACTTACTCAAAGGCTCACTAAGTCTGAGCAAGCCTATGATGATCTTATGGTCAAATACAAGGCATCTCAAGCAAAAAGAAGAGAACATGCAGAAAAGATGATGGAGCTATCTGAAAGTAGTTCTGAAGATGAAGCTAACATGGAAGCTATGATTGTTGAAGTGAATAAGCTGAATGATGCAAACTCCAATCTAAGAAAGGAGTTGGAAGGACTAACTATTTACTTTAGTCAAGAGCTTGAGAATCAGAGAAAAGGTGAAGATCTGGTAAAAGACAGAGATCATGAGATCTCCAAGTTGAAACATGAGATTAGTGCACTAACTACTCGCCTTCAGGCTCATAACCTTGAAGTCACGGGTTCAAATCCCGTCTCCGCAAAGACACAATAAGTTTTTATATCCAAAAAGGATGGTTCATCCCATTTATCTTAGCCTTATGTATAAAGAAGATAAAAAATATGACTAAACGAATAACTAATTCATAATTCTATTCTATACTACAGATGGGCGGGTAGAGGGAATCAAACATGAGAGTAGAGTGGAAAAAGAAGACATGCAAGGAGAAGTGAACATTGCCATCTCTGAAAATGTAAGTCTTATGGAGATAAACACTACTATTTCCAAAGAACTCTTTGAGTCAAAGGAAATACTTGCTAAGTTTGGCAAAAGTACAGTTAAGCTAGAGCAAAAGCTTGAGTCATCTAGACCGGCAAAGAATACCGATGGTCTTGGTTTTTCTAGACATGAGGAAGGAGAATCCTCAGGAACAAATGCTAAAGCATGAAAGAAGCAACTGACACTCAAAGGAAAAGGTAAGCAAAAATTCCAACCTATTTGCTTTAACTGTCTTAAAGAAGGACACACTGCCAATGTATGTAGGAGCAAAGCCTACAATAATTTTCCTTATTTTATCAACAATGTACCTAGATTCAATAAGTTCAATGGTCATTGTTATGCATGCAACAAGTTTGGGCATAGAGAATTTGAATGTAGGTCTGTAGTGGATAACACCGGAAGATATCCTCAGAGGACCCAAGGAACTGGTCCTAAATCTTTTAGGAACCAGAACCACAACCGGTTTAATGACTTCAATCATCAGTCAAGAAGCAGTGGTCATCAAGCGGCAACCAAATGGAGAGAAACATGTACAATGGACCTTGGAGAGAACCTGGACTTGTTTGCTATCACTGCAACAAACCAGGTCACATTGCAAGATTCTGCAAAAGCAGAAAAAGTATATCTGATGATATACCGGTCACTTAGGAAGGAGAAATAGATGTTGAAAAAGTTCAAGGAGACATGAAGAAAACATGGAAGAAGAAACCAACAATGTCGAAAGAGGAACCGGTTTCTACACCTAGTGTGGAAATATCAGAAACGACAAACTAAGCCTCAAAGACTTAGGGGGAGAAAATGGAAAAATGCTTTCGAACCCCTGGTTATCACTGGTAAAAGACCTTAACCGGTATGCTATACCTGTCGCTTGGTAGAAGATCGAAAATGGTAAAAAGGCAAATTAGGGTTTATGCCCTAATAGAGGAGCATTAATGATGGTAGGTGAGAGACATGTATAAATGCATTTTTCAAATCATTTCTCACTATCTTTTTTCAAGCAAAGAAAAGTTTTCAAGTGCAGAGCAAAGAAAAGGCGATTTGAGCTTAGATTTCAAGAAATTGGATAACCTTGAAAGAGATTCAAATCTAGTTTGCAAGCGGTAGTGGAGAACTCAAAGTGGTGATTTGGCATTTAATGGAGAGCAAAGTAAAGCAGAATCAGGAAGCCCTAAATTCGCGTTTGAAAGATATTTTTTGTGTTCTTGAAATACTCCTCAATGGCTTCTGCATCTCATACCAGTTCAAGCACATCCATTGAGTCAGAAAGTTTCATTCAGAGGAAGTCCAAGTATAATGCTCTGTCACAAGTTCTAGCTGGAGTCATAGTCGAAGAAGGAATTTCAGATTATATTGATTGCAAGATAGAAGACCTAGGGTCCTTAGCCATTCATACTCAATTAGGCATATTTTGCGGAAAGGAAAAAATGATCAAACCAGAGTTCAGTATCTTAGAGAAGAAGAAACTCCATAATGCGGTATACTTTCCGGAAGACTTCATAGAGGATCACATCAGGATCATCTTGAGCAGAGTCCATGGTGACAAGATGTACTTGGAGAGAACGCATGATATCATGCCTAAGGCAATTCATGCAGTCACTGGTTTCTGCAACACAAGGGAAGTGTCAGCCCTGAGAACGGTAAGCAAAATGGAAATGACCAAGCTCACCGGTTCGACAAGTGATTCACAAGGTATGACAGTTAATCCTATCAAGGATGAACTGGTAAAATATGCCTGCATGGTGATAGGCTACAGAACATTCTCAGCCAGCAGGATTAATTTTGTATTTGCTGCAGCGGTAAATGTCGCTTACTGGATGATTATAGAGGATAAATCATTTGACATATGCATCGGTATGTAGAGGCAACTCCTGTTAAATCTTAAGGCAATCAAAAAGGACAATTCACTAAGATTTAAGTTTGAACAACTACTGGTAGGGTTGTTTTTCTATTTCCAAGGCTACTTTCTAGGTGTAGGGGATGTCCAGTGGTCCCCTGACCAACCGGTAACTAAGCAAATAAAGGAAAGTGTGCAAGCCATTAGAACCGGCTACCCTGAGGTACTGAACAAATACTTTGATGTGTTTAGAAGAAAGATGAGTCAAAGGGTACGAATCTCAGGTGACATAGTGAAGAAGTATGAAGATGACATCTACTTCACTATTCAGGTGGACAAATGTCTAATGGAGGCTGTTGAGCCTAGACTAGAGGAAGTCGAACCTATGGGCTGTGAGGTCATGTTTGACATGCTGGAAGGGTATGCTTCAACCCTTATTGCCTCGCCTCTTGATCTAAAGGCTAAGTAAACCAAAACCTACTTGGAGAGGATCGCACCAGTTGAAGAACCATCGGTGAAGAAGGGAAAAGAAACGGTAGCTAAGAAAGCTAAGGCAATGCCTACAGCATCAGCACCAACTACCACTGTGACTCCAAGGGCGACCAAGCAGTCACCAGCAAAGAAGAAACTGGAGGTAACATTGGAAAAAGTCTTCAAATGAAAGAGGAAGACTAAGGCAAATGAACCGAACTCCAAAGAAACCGAGTCTGATGAATAGCCAAAGAAGGCTAGACAGACCAAGAAGATGAAGAAGAATGAACCGGCAACATCCGCACCAGTAAATATAGATATCTCCTCTTACAAACCTTTGACACATTGTCAAAGAACAATAAATAATATTAGGAGAAAGTTACTTCATGATTTAATATATTATTATGATGAATTTAATAGTGAAGAAAAAGATGAAGTATTGCAGGAAATCATTCTTTATTTATGTAAAAATGACCAGTCACCATCAGAGATTAAATCTCAGACACCGGATTCATTATTTAAAGCATTGGATAACAAATGGCACATTGCCATTGAAAAGGAACAAGAGATTAGGGAGAAATTTTTTGCACAATACTTCCCCGAACTCTCAAATTCAGAATTATTTGATGTATTGGATCAAAATAAAGGTCTCTTCTTCACAAAGAGAAGAAGACTCTGGTTGTTGGAGGGGAGAGTTGATGATGTAGAAAAGGATACACATCAACACATGGCCCATGCTATCAGCTTTCACAAAGCTCGAATGGCCAACCTCAAAGTGGAAAAGGAACCGGTTATTTCCAAACCGGATGAGGTTTTTGATGAGGAAGGAAACCTGGTGGATGAACCAATCGACACCATAGATGTCGATGCCGTGGATATAGAAGATGTCACTCGGGACATACCTTTTGAGGGAAATGAATAGGGGCAACAGGCCGATCAGGGTGGTGAACAAGTTGTGGACACACAACAAGCAGCAAAAGAACAGGAAGAGAAAAAGAAGGATGAAGATGAGAAACAAAAAAAAAGAGGAAGAGAAGAGAAAAGAGGAAGAGGAGAAAAGAAAAGATGAAGAGAAGAAGAAGCAAGAAGAAGAAAGGAAGAAGAAAGAAGAAGAGGACAAGGAAGAAAAGAATAAGAAGCAAGAAGAAGAAAGGAAGAAGAAAGAAGAAGAGGACAAGGAAGAAAAGAAGAAGAAAAGAGGAAGAAGGCAGAGGAAGAAAAGAATAAGAAAGAAGAAGAGAAGAAGAAAAAGGAAGAGGAAGAGAAGAAGAAAAAGGAAGAGGAAGAGAAGAAGAAGAGGAAAGAAGAAGAAAAGGAAGAGAAGAAGAGGAGAGTAGAGGAGAAGAAAAAGGTAGAGGAAGACAAGGAAGAAGAGAAGAGAAGAGAAGCGAAAAAGAAGAAAGCTGAAGAAGCCAAGGAACAAGAAGTGGAAAAAAGCTCTCAGGTGTAGACTCTGAAGGCAACCAGAAGTCAACCCTCACCGGTTGATCTCTCTAGTCCTATTGATCTCCAATCTGCAAGTGAGTCAGAGCTTATGCAGAGCATCAAGGTTGCTCAAGAGCACCTTGAGATCATTCATAGGAAAAAGGAACAGGACATCATTCAAGTAGCTGTAGACACACTTACCAGTTTAATCCCCAGTACTAATCTTCCTGACACTGATTCATCACTAGCACAACTCAAACTTCTGTGTACTATAGTGGATGATTAGGTGCAGGGTCTAGAAGAAGCAGCAGAGGCCAATGTAAAGAAAGAGCACCAAAAGGCTCTTAATGTTGTTCTCGTGAAGAAATTCAATGAGCTTAGGACTGAACTGCTAAAGGATCAAAAGGACATAAGGAGTACCTTGGATGAGGGAAACTTGCTACTCAGCAAAATCTGTCAACCTCATCTATTCTGTGATGATGTGCTAGCCAAGAAGCAATAGCTTCAAACGGACTTACAGTCCTACTTGAGCATATTCAAGACTCCTTACGACTCCTTTACAGCATATGGGCAAACCATTCACCGGTTCTAGATCCATTTAGCCAAGATAGAGCAAGAGATCAGCATAAGGTCTAGGGATTTGTAAGAGCTTCAACTAGTATTCCTTCCATGACTGCAAATTCTCTAAAAATTCTATCTGAACCTGGATGCCCTGACAATCACACAAGAATTGAGCACAATAGATGCCATGGAGGAACAGGTATCATAAATGCAGACAGAGAAGGAAGTGGCAACCTCCCTACTTGAATCCTGGTCTCTTTCCATGAAACAATTTTTACAAGACTATAAAGCGGTTTTTGACAAGTATTATTCATTATTGTCATAAACTCTCTAATATATATATGGAAATAGGTTTTTCAGTGGTACTTTGTCATTGTTGGCAAAGGGGGAGAAGTATATGGTTTTAAAATTTTGAAATTTTGATATATGCTGTGATATATGCTATATGCTTTGATGATTATGCTCTGAATGCAAAATTGTTATACACTCTGTTGATTAAGCGATAGTGTATATGCTTAGGGGGAGCAATTTTGTTAATGGCAAGTTTTTGTTGTAAAACACTTAGATGTCAAAATTTTATTTTCCTAAGTGTTGCCATCAATGCCAAAGGGGGAGATTGTTGGCAAATTTTATGTTTATGTTGTGATTGTCATTGATGGACACACACTTGTATTGAGATCCCCTTTATATGTATGAGCTCATGCTCAACTGGTATTTGTTCCAACTAGTATGTTGTATTCTAGTCTTTAGACTAGTAGTGATTTTGCAGAATGTCTTTCCTGGTCTGAAGCGGCATGACGACCCCAAGCGGTTCACAGATCACAAGCAGTACAAGGGAGAAAAGTGGCACAACACATTCTTACCAGTCTTCATTTTCTTCAAACTGGCAACCGGTATTTTGTATGAACCGGTAATACTCTATGATGAGTTACCAACTGACATTTTGTGATGAGTTACCAATCCACCGATTGTTTGACGATGCCGACACATTAACGGTGATTCCTATGTCGTGTTACTAAGTATGTCTAGGTTCATTGAACCTAGGAAATTGTAAAGAAATCCTATTGGACTGACATGAAATTAGATTCCTTTAAAAGGACATCATGTCTAGGGTTTTAGGTTGTTGTGAAAAGGGTTAATGTTAAGCTAGGGTTTGAGGTGGATGTGGAGTTGTTGGAAGAGTGATCTTATCTAAGAAGATCGAGTTGTAACTGAGAGAGAGATAGAGAAGAGTGAAGTAATGCTAGAATGCATTAGCTGTGAGCAATACTGGATCTAATCAAGATGTTTGTGCTATTAGATAGATCAAACACTTGTTGATTACTCACATCTTTAACAAGTCAGTAGCCCCCAACCGGGTAGGCCTCAAAGCCTTTGTAAAATCCTCTAACAAGGTGGTTCACACATGTGAATCTAAAATCCTCTAACAAGGTAGTCTTTAATCGGACTTATCTCCTAATAGAGATTGAGATTCCTAACAGGATCTGTTCTGGTGAAGAACATTGTGAGACCTTAACTGGTCTGACCTTAGCCGGTCTAGTTTCTATTCTGCAGATAGTGACTTGTGAGTTCCATCTCACCGTGGTTTTTCCCAGTTGGGTTTCCACATCAAATATCTTGTGTTATGGTTGTATTGCTTTTGTGGGTGAATGTTTTATTCGCATTTTGGTTTGTATGTGTGATAACCAGTTTGACTATTAGACTGCTTTACCAGTTTATCTTTAGACTGTGTAAGTGTATAAGTGCGAAGATTTTTGGCATACTAATTCACCCCACTCTCTTAGTATTCATCAATGCTCTATGAAATAGCAAAAGGAAAAAACATGTTCGACTGTGTGCATTGGATCTAGTTTAACGAGACTCCATCTTGCTTTAAATATAACGGCTGGCGTTGATTCGCAGTCGAAATGAGTGAGTAAATTACCTTTCACGAAGTGGCGAAAAGGTTTGGCAGGACCTAGCGGTGAAGAATTTTCCATGGATAAAAGGCGATCAAGTTTAAAAGAAATCAACGGCCCGCATTGTTTCGTGCCTGAGAGATGCTCACATGTTATGCTCTATGAAATAGCGAAAGGTTTTTGGGCCCAGGCAAAAGAGGTTCATAAGAGGCATAACAGATGCCTAGATCCTCGAGATCTGACGGCTAGCACAATTTTGCAAGAGAAAGATGCTCAAAATATAGCTTTCCTGAAGCAGCGAAATGACATGGCATTCCAAGCAAGCAGTCTAGCTGATTGAGATGGCAAGTAAGACATTGACATGTTGCCGAAAGTCAAAGTGGTCAGTGAATTGGATTTAAGGACTAACAAGTGGGTCCAAGAAGATGAGTCATACTGTAGGATAAGAAGTGACCTGGTAGATACAAGTGGCAAGGATGAAGTGGATCTTGCTGATTTCTTTCAATGAATAAGAAGGTGACATGTCAGTTCAGGAATGACCAGGTTCCAGGTGGGTAAAGCTAAGTTAGAAGACCCACATCTACCGATTTCAAGTAGGTTGTTAAGCATCAAGCAATTTTGATACGATCTAACGGTTCGCGTGAATTCGTGAAGGCAAGAGGCTAGTGTTTTAAGGTTTATGAAATGGCGAAAGAGCTAGTGGGCCCGAAGAAGAAACAAGGCATAAAGGTAAAAGATGATCAACTCTATTTTGATACAAGGGTTCTCATTACTTTGTGGCTGCAAATCAACCGAGGATTAAGGCCCATGAAATGGCGAAAGAGAAAGAGAGGTTCTTTCCAGCATGATGTGGAATGATAGCTGCTACTTCTTGTAAAGCTTGATGGTGATGTGTTGATTGACACATAGTTTCAAAAGGTGATTAAGGGCCCGCCAAGGTGTAACTAGTGGTTATGTAGGAAGTAAGACACGTGGTTGACTCTAAACTAAACCTAAAGAGTTTTCCAGGGCTAATGGCCAAGTGTCATGTGGCATTTGTTAACCGGTGAATAAGTGGGGTAAGCAATGTCTGGATAAAGGTCTCACTTATAAGATGTTCATCTCAAGATTGATCCAATGCTTCTCGTTGTTTTGTGGCCCAAATATGGGAGTGGATTAACCCCTGCAAAATAGCAAAAAATTGTTAGCTATCAAGATGAGGCATGGTTAGTGAAAAAGTTGATGGTCCTAGTAGGAGTTAAAGGCTGGGTGGTTAGAGTTCCATCTAATGCTTGGCATAGCTTCGTGAAAGGAAAATGTTCGGGGGATAAAGGTTCCGAAATGGCAAAAAGGAGGTAGGGCCCAAATGCAAAGGCAAAGAGCTTAAAATAGTGTAAAGACCGATCAAGTCTCATCTGATCAGACGGCTAGCGCGATTTTGTTAGGCAAAATTGCTAGGATGTTATGCTCTGTGAAATGGCGAAAGAGAGAAAAGAAAATATATAGGCATGTTATGACCCATTGGAGCGAAATTTTCAAATTCTTCTATGAATTCAATTCTGAAAGGATGATCGAAGCATGCAGTATCAATGTTGTAGTTAAGAGCCCGACTACTGTAAATGATCTCGCATCAATTGAATGAAGGCATCATTTTGAAAAATTGTTGCAGAGAAGTGGTTGCAGAGCAAATTTCTTCAATTGCAGAGCGAATTTCTTTAGTTGTAGAGTGGATTTCTTCAAGCCAAAAATAGGTTCTCTTGTACTCTTGCTTGGCAATTACTTGACAGTGTGTTTTAAATTAGGGTTTTGATTTGTTACAAAATGGTTGGGGCTAGTAATTAAGTTGCTTGCATAAGTTTTTAGGATGGAACCTAAAAGAGAATTCTCAAGAAAGGTTAATTACCAGGAGAGGGCTATCTGTGATGATTTCCTAGAACAGTTGACAATGTCAACTAATGTGGTAGCAAAGGTAAAGGAATTAGTGCTAAGAGCTCATCACCTAAAAATAGGAGAAGGATTGTATGACAAGGGCAATTGGCTAAGAGACCCTCAAATTGGGTTGTCTGGCTTGGGATTATTTAAGGTTGGATTTGGTATGAGAAACTCCCCAGCCCCAATGAACAGTATCTGGGAGTTGGACATAGGCAAATTGGTGGTTCCTAGAGTATTCATGGATGTGGATCTCCTAACTCAGATTGCACACAACTATGACCCAATCACAAGGTGTGTTAGGGATATAAGTGGGAAAACCCTCATTGAAATAAATAATGAGGAGTTCAGAAATGCTTTTGGGCCTAGTGAATTTACCAATTTTTTAGAGCCTATTAATTTTAAATCACTAGCTTAGGTTTACAGTGTGCAGAGGAACCACCTTAGAAATGGTCCTCTTAAAGAATTCTTTGTGAAGATAGGCAGATTAATAGTTGTAGGACCCAACACTGAGGAACCTTTATCTTTAAATCTGTTCATCGTTAGAGCCAAAGGATTATACTAGTCACTTTGCCAAATTTTAGGAGAGGATGCTGAGGCAAATATGCCAACTCATTACATGTTAATGATTGCTCAAATTTTGAATCCTTCTTTGGCAGTGACCTTTGATTATGCTTCCTATATCACTAATGCCATCCATGAAGGCTTGATAGGAATAAAGAATGGGAAAGTGGATGGGCCTTTTGGATGGTACTCCCTCCTCATGCATTTATTTTTATTCAAGGGTGGTGACTATTTTGCAAGTGGAATGGATATTGTGAAAGAGAAAGATGGAGAGAAGATGCCACTGTAGTTATGGAGTACAGTGTTGTCATGGGACAGAGAAGATGCTAGCTACTTAAAGTTTGATAAGTGTTTTGCATCTAAGATTAGGACTCTTATCTGTTCAGAGAATCCAAGAGTCCCTAAGCTTCTTTTGGAATTCATTAGGCCAAAAGAGTTTGCTGAGAATATTAAATTGTCCACAATTGGGGTGATATCTACTTATACCCTGTCTCCACAGTTTTCAGAGTATATGGTTTCAAAGGCACTCCATTTTTGTTGCCCTATCAAGTCCCTCTTAAAGTGGGAATTGCAGAAATCCTCAGGCAGATTGGTAGTGTGCAAGAGGCAGAGCTAATAGGCAGAGGTAAAGGGACCATTTTCCCTACAGTTACAATAGCACATCAATTTGTAATAATTAAAGGAGGTTGGAAGTATTTTGAAGATTTCTTTCAACCATACCATTTATCAACTGCAGTATCTTGGTGTGCTGACCCTGAAGATTTCTTCAACAACATGTTCAGAAAGAGGGCAATATGCGGAGGTAGATGCCACCAATTCCAGTTTCCTAAAGACCTCATTAGGAATGAGTTTGATTTAGATGAGCAAGAGCTGAGGAAAGAAAAGTGGGTGGCCTACAAGAAGGATTTAGACTTTGTGCACCAATTTGTCACTAGCTATGACCCTTTGTCTAGCTTTCACCCCTTTGAAGAGAAGGTAAAATTCTTAATTCTTTGTTTGAGGATGTGATGCAGACATTGAAAGAAAAGAGGGAGGTTGTAGTTAAGAACAACCTTGAGAAAGCAAGACTAGTTCTAAATAAGTCTACATCTGCTAGAGCAATCCCTCCTGGTGATTACATGTTGCATAAGAAGTCCAACTACAGTGTGTTGATGCCAACAACAGGGGAGCCTTCTACCTCAAAAGGGAAGAGGAAGATATAGGATGTCATTAAAATTCATGATAGCCCAAAGAAACAAAGAGTGGGAAAGGAAGTACAATCTGATGAACCCTTGTATTCCCCATCTCAATCCCCTATTCATATAGGAGATGAACAGGCAGTAGCTGAGCAGCTGTTACAATTAGGCAGTCTTGGAGAGATAGCATACACATATGATGAAGTGGAAGAGGGAATGCCAGAAGAGCCCCTTACTGCTGAGATGAACATTACTACTAGTGAGTTCAAAGGCTAGGAGTGGGATCTTGAGATCAAGCAAGCTAGTGAGGATTTCTTGGCTGATAATAACTTTGTCACATCAGGAGATTTCATACAATTTGTGTGGAAGCAGAATATTGATAAATTTAATGCTAGGTGTGAAAAGAGGAAAGGTGAGCAGCCCCACAAGGATCTAGCTATGGTGGAGAAAGAGATAAAGAAAGAAATGGTTGATGAGTTTAAGACCATCACTTTTGAGCAAGGAAGAGACATGGTAGCACAAGATAGGGTACTCATTCTCCCTGAATGGGATATAGTAGATGCCTTGGTTTTAGAGGCAGTAAGAAAGGAGACCAAACCTATGGAGGGAGTCACTTTTAGCAAGGATAATGCTGCACTGGTCATGTGGTCTCTTAAAAGAGATGAAAATGAAAGGAATTAGGACACCCCAAGGTCAAGTTACCTTGGAGGAATGATAGTGAAAAGAGTGCAGAGCACTGGGGTAGTGGAAGCTGCTAGCACTGTGCAAGAGACTGCAAAGTTTAGTGTTGCAGTAGAAGAAAGAGAAGCAAAAGAAAAAGCATATCCCTAAGTTAAGTTGGAGACAATTTTAAAAGCTTACAACAACACCAAGGAAGAGGTAAGGGGTAAAGATAGAATCATCGCCAAGTTACAAAGCCAGTTGGCAGGACAATACCATCAAGGTGAGTCCTCAACATTGATGATCTCCTCTTCTCCTGCAAGACCTCCACCTACCAGCCCCATGATTGAATTCCCACCATCTCTAGCACCTTCTAGTTCTCAGTTGATTGAGATCACTCCCCAGGAGTTGGAGAATTTAAAATAGGCTCAGGCCCTATATGCAAAGAAATATAAAGAGAGAGTAAGGGCTACAATTTTAAGTTTTGTTGACACTATAGGGTCTTCACTAATGTATAACAACATGAGTAAGATTTGGGAAATGTGGAATGAGTTAAATGGGGACAAGGCTATTTTAATGCCTATTTTTGATAAATGGAGACCTAGAGAGCAGGATATAGAACTTATTTGTGTATCCTATGATGAGGTAGGGACTGGACCCATTATTAAATTTACCAATGATATGACAAAGGATTTAGTAAAGTTGGCAGAAGGAGTGGATAATGCAGATAGAAAGATCAACTTGTACAAGAAAGAGTACACTAATCAAGTTTTTGAATTACTCCTAGGAGGTTTTGTTAGCCCAACCCAATTAAACGACAAACCAATATGGCTTAAGGAATTAGAAGCTAAATTGTCACTTAGAATAAAAGGAATTGTCAATTCAGAGGATGCCTCCATATTTGTCAAAATAATTGAGGAGATTGCGAAAATCAAATCTCATTATGGTTTTCTGAATTCAGAGGTCAATAAAATGAGGAATTCTTGGAAAAGATAAGCCAAGACAAAAGCAAAAGTGATTAACTTGTCATGGCCTGTTGATGAGGTGTATCAGGAATGGACAAGAAAATATGCAATGCTTGATGTGGAGGAGTTAGAAAATGTTGCAACAGAACAACAAGTGGAAGAAGCCGCGGATGTTGAAAGAGACTTGTAACCGCATTTGAAAAGGTTTTGTAACTTCTTCTTAAGAAGTAATGATTGTAACAAACTCTCCTAGGAAAGTCCAAAGCTATGTGTGCATCCATATTGTTATAAATGGATACCAGGATGAGTAAAAAAAGGATCACAAGGAATTGTAAGAAAACGCTACAGAAATTTACCTGAGCTTTTCAAGTCTTAATGGAGAATATTAAAATGTTTTTGTAATACTTTCAGAAGTAATATCAATATACAGAGCATTGGTTTCGAGTTTAAACTTTGTGTTGTTTTCAAGTATGTTTGCAAATGTTTACTGCTTCATTCCAAGTAATCTAGGGTTATTCCTTTTGAATATGGGTTGTAAGGCAATTTTAAGTAGATATGCTTCTTAGCTTTTCTCTTTAGGAGGGGAATTAAATATGCAGGAATCATTTCTACCAGTAAATTCTTTGTGGGATACTTTGAATTTTGATGAACACAATTTAGTTTGGTATGAATAAATTCTTATGTATGTTAGGCATGTACAGGGATCTACAGAAGCCAAACCTATAGGATGTGTGGAGATATTTGATTGTGGAAGTATTGTTTGATCTTAGATGACTCTGTGGCCTTGGATAAGGCACTGGTATCTATTAAGGTTATCTTCTATATATCTTGTAGATCAGTACTGAACATGAGTACAAGTTTCATTTCTTTGTTTCAGTTGATTTTAAGGTGATAAGATCCACTGGTTTTTGGACTGGTTTGCTATGGATTTATCTTTTAAAAGTGTGAATTGAATTCACAAAGGTATACCCGCCTAAACTTTGGATAAGTTTGAAGTGTAGAAGGTTAATCAAACCTTGTCATATGTTGTCCTGAAAGTTTATTTTTCTTTAATCTCTCTTCTGCATACAGAGTTTATCACATCACTATAAGGATTTTAAAGGGAATTAGATTTTGAGCACAATAGAGACATTGAATCTAGTGAATTATCATCTCCTCTTCCTAATGTAACATGGTGAAAAGTGTTTCAAGGGTAATCAATAGTGAAACTCTCATCTCTCTTTGAGGGAAAGGGTTGTTTTCCTCTTGATCTATCATTCACCATTTTTCCACAATTACATAAACCTATGTTACAACATACTCTATAGATATTAGTACTGTAATGTCATAAATTGTACGCACTTGCTAAAGTAGTACAATTTAACACCTAGTTTAGCACCCACCTTGGCGCAGTTGCATTTTGCATTGCATTTCCCCTTTAGCACTTAATTAATCAAATTAATTAGGTCTAAAGGTTCTATTTCATCATTTTCCACATCATAAAGTCGGGCCCTTTCATTAAAGCGTGCCCCTTTCATTTTATTCTTCCAACACACTACTTAATCAAAAACCCTAATTAGGCCCTATTCTGAGCTTGGGGGCTTGATTTCG
Source organism: Cryptomeria japonica (assembly GCF_030272615.1). Taxonomy (NCBI): domain Eukaryota; kingdom Viridiplantae; phylum Streptophyta; class Pinopsida; order Cupressales; family Cupressaceae; genus Cryptomeria; species Cryptomeria japonica. Next base: position 71,967,433 of record NC_081413.1, read on the forward strand.
GGGGTCAAAACATCTCAAAATCACCTGTAACTTCGGGATTCTCTCTATAATCATCATATCTGATGGCCCTGAAAATTTGGTGAAAAGTTACCGGGACCATGGCACCCGGAGTGCACACGGTCCCGAACATTTTTCCCAAAATTTTAGGAGCGCGATCCAATCATAAAATAAAGATTAACCCCAAGAAATTGGCGGGATATTCAATATCTAGGTCGGCCAAAAGATGAAATTACGACCTAGGGTTTCATACATAAGAGCTCTCTTTCTTCATTTGAAGGGATGCGATTTTTGTTTTCAGGAACCTCATATGCAGCGAAAGAGCAGATCTGTGAAGACTTCAACAACATTCAACATCCCTCTATCAAGCATTTATCAAATCTATTCATCCATTTAGGGCTTGGAAGACATTGAAGAACAATAGGAGATCACCGACTGAAGATTGGCTTGTACCTCTCCCTTGGGGGTTGGGTATGGTTTCATGTTGTTTTCATGTCCTTGCATAAGCTTCAATATATAATTTATCCATGCTTTAGATCACTTTGCACCTTGATTTAGAGCATTTACATTATCATTTACAAGCAATTAGGGTTTACTTTCTAGGTTGCTCTAGTTTGCTTACTTGCATTTTAGATCTTGCACACACACAAGGTCTGCACACACATTACTTTTACAATACAACTTGGCTATTCGTGGAGGTGGAAATCACCGAAGCGGGGGTTTGACTAAGGCAAAACCCTATATAGCTGCCCAAACACCCTTTTCAGATATAAGTGCAGGTTTCAAGACTCGGACGATGCCGCAGGTTGCAGATCCAGAAGAAGCAGGTCGAGACAGCACCCCACACCAAATTGTAGAGCAAGATACCAGGACAGGGGCATGGGGCACCCTAGTCTTGCAAGGACAGGGGCGCTGGGTGCCCTTGTCCCTGGGACAGAGGTGCTGGGTGCCCTGGTCCTCCTGACAGACAGCATTTCTGACAGTTTCCAGATTGCAAAACAATAGTTTCAGGTGCAATTTCAGGTGTAGAATCAGGACAGTGGCGCCCGTGCCCCCATCCCGAACATTTCCACTCAGATTTTGACTCCGGATACGCATTTTCATTCTTGTCTTATCCTTGTGTTTATAGCTTTTCATTGTTTAAGTTCAATTCTGCAATCTTGTTGTTAGCTCATACTTGCATTTTAGGGTTAGGAATTGAACTTGCATAATCTTACCTTTCAATTACAACAAAGGAATAGAAATCCTAATAGGTAGCCCGTGGCTCTCTCTTTCACAAAAAGAAGTAGCCAATTATGTGATACCTCTAGGCTCTTTCGTATTCTGTAATGTGTGACAAAAGGTAGGATTAGGGCATGATAACCTAGTCTCGCTTTTTCCCCCACACAAGTACACTACCTTAATGCATTATCAATCAAATTCAACTTATCATTAGTATCCTTCTTCTATAACTCAATCACCTGATCAAATGTTGCTCTCTTAGCCTGTGTAAACCTTTCCAGTGCCTGTCCATTTGATATTTATTGTAAAGATTGAAAGTCCTTTGAAACGTGTTATGTGATCACTTTAAGATTTCTTGATGGGCTTGCTTCTTTGTCAAATTTTTTACTCTGGGACAAGTATATTAATAATAGTGATAGACTCATGAATAACTCCTTTGTCCATAGATCCTTCCTTCATCATCTTGTATGCAACCATCATCATGAGTTCAGTAGAACTCATCTCGGTAATGCTTTTATGTTCGACCCACGAGGTGTCAATTGACAACAATGATGGGCTCACTACTAGTTCACTGTTGAATTCCCCTTTCTTCTTCTCTGATGATTTAACTTTCATAGCTTCCTCTATTGCACTGGTCGCTTCACCATTTGGTGCAGTAACTGTAATTGCCAATTCGTCCTTATGAACTGTGACCTCAACCTGTACATTTAGATTTGGAGGACTATTGTCCTCAACATTAGTAACTTGTACACTCTAATTATGTCAGTATCTCAACATTTTCCTATACAATACTTTCTACTAGGGGCTCTACATCCAGTACCTTAATATTTTTCAAAATTGTAGATGTGATACCCATTATACCTTTACCTTTCCTTCAACCAGGATGTATGTAGTATTGGTTTTAGCTTTCAGTGAAGAATAAAATCTAGGGTTTGATGCAAAGAATTGAACCCATGCCTTGTGGGTCTCCTTGACTATCTCATTAACTCTACCTAACATAAGATTGACTATCATGTGCTTGATGTGAAAGATTTTCCTATCTGCAATCTCAAGAGTCCTATACAACTCCTCTGGGGTAATAGTTGCACAAGTAGTTAAGAACTCTCGAATCTTTATATGCTTGTCCTTCTCCATTGTTGGTAATCTTCTAGCACCTAATCTGTCATATAACTATGCCGATATTTTATTTTCAATTTCTAACAAGGCTTTCTTATATATATCTAGATACAACAAGACTTCTTCCTTAACTTCTCTTTGTTCATCATCTCTATTCTTATTATAGAATTGTATATTTTTCAACATATTATCCTTAGTTATTTCATCAACCTATTATGCATGTCTTGGGTGGAATAATAGTTACATTACCAGATACAAGTGCAAGATCAGAATCATCCATCTTCTTTCTTCTTCTAGTACCAGATGGGGTAGAAGGTGTTTCCTTCAGAGCTCGGTTCTATGCCGATACCCTAATTGTAACTTTCCTAACCAGTTGCTTCATTTCTTCAACCTTAGTCTCTTCAGTTTTCTTCCTCAATACCCTCTTGAATGCTAAGGGTGTGCATCACTAGATCCTGATTTTGATGGAATAGACTCAATAAAAATTTCTGGTTCTTTCGTCTTCCTTCCTTTTTTCGGAACAACATCAATTAGTTCCTTGATGTCCTATGAAACTTGTTCAACAAATTATCTTTCCTTTCCCTGTTGATTCGTCCTCTTCTTCCAGATAAACTCAGTTTCAACCTCTTCCTTTTTCTACCTAGTAGTACCAAACATTTTCTCAACTTCATCAATAGGTGCATCAATTAGCAATTGTGCATAAGCATCTAGAATCTGTGCATCAACTTCATAACCCATCTCTTCACTTCCATCAAAGTTTCATCTCTCTTAACCACGAAGCATATCTCAGTTGATTATTTCTCAACAATTTTCTTTCAAACCCTCTCCGTAGAATTCATAGCCTTCTGGAATGCCTTAAAGTAACCCCATTATTTATCATCTCACTGACTACCCAAACTAGAAATACATTGTTTCAGTTGCCTTCCTACCGAGATATCAAATGCCCATTGTCTCTTCCCAAAACTGGGAGTTTCATTAATGAAAAATAACATCAAACAGACAATAAGATTTCTATAATGGAATGTTCCCTTCCTTTCTCCTTTGATCTTCCCTAGGTTAATTAACAATTCATCTAACATCCATCCACAAAGATCTAACTTCTCATTTTCCCTTATCATCTTATGTGCTGCATCAATACAGGAGCTAGAAATAGAATTCAGACGGCTTGACTAAGTTACCTTGTAACCAATAATCATGCTTCCAAATTTTATATCTTTGTTAGTGATATTGCTAACCCTCATTGATCACTTTTCTGATGTTACACTGGTGATCTTGTTGACTTGATCATTAGAAACCTTCTTCTTTGGATGCTACCCAATCTATGGAAAATCTATGATTTCCCTGATGGCCTCCTTTGAGATATTATATTGTCTATCCAACCAGATGAATTCTCCATGCACTCTGCTTAAAACATATCTAACAATCTCATATTCCTCAAATTCAAGAATATCCAAAATGTCAGTGAACCCTAGATCCCCAATATGTTGATAACTGGGCTTAATCTTTCGAGAATCTCCAATTAACTCTCTCATATACATGCTCTTTATATCACTGGTTCCCAAATCATCAATATGGTAGTCATATAAGCTTTGACATCTTCAACATATATGACTCCTTTTGGGACACGGGAAAAAGCACCAACTGAATCATCGAAGGTGGCTATATACGGATATCGCTTAAAAATCAGCCTAGGATGGTCCTTGACCTCAACAATGGTAGGATTTGCAATAAAAGTTGGTGCATATGATGATATCACTTCCATTATGAAAGTTAAATACTTGTGAATAGTTACTGTTGAAAACCCTAAAAAACTCTTTTGATTGCTAGTGAAAATTGCTCAAGAAGATATTGATCGCACTGAATTATCTTAGACTCACTTTGAGTCACTCTGAATCACTCTGAATGCAAAGTGAGTAGAAATGAAGTGAATTTAACCTTTTACCTACCAAGAAAAACCCTATTCCGTCATTGATATGATTGACTTCTGGTGAAAGATACCAGATCTCGGTCTAACATCTCCATGTCGAATAAGCATCTCCAATGTCTAGAACCTCTTCTCAGGGCATAAGAAGTATTGTCATGAGTTTTGACTACCCCTAAGGTATCTTCCTTAGTTACTGGATGAGCTTCCTACTAGTGCAGGAGAAACCTTCTCTATCAGTTGAGTAACTGAAGCATTTCCATCTACTGATTGATCTTCTTACTTCCTGACCCATTCTAGATATGATGTTTCCTGATTTCATTAAACTTCTCGTTTCCTTTCTCATTTGATCCTTCATTGTCAACCAGTAGATTTCTTCTTCTACATAACTTAGCTATGTGTCCAACCTGATTACATGCATAACATGTAACATTGTTCTTCTGAATTTCTTTTCTAAAACCGATATAATTTCTTGACCTACATTGATTAGCCATATGTCCAAATTTTCCACATGCATAACATTTAACATTCATTCTGCAATCTTCTTCCTTATGGCCATACTTATTACATTTAGAAAATTGACCGAGAGCATAATCATAGTTCTGATTTGCTCTATTTCTGCATTGCCTAGCCATGTGATCAAATTTATTACAAACAAAGCATCTACCATTAAATTTAAAAGCATTAAGCTTCCTTACCAGTGCCTTCTAGTTTTAATCTTCATTAGCAGTATTAGAGCTCTGACCTTGTTGAAATCCAAGTCCACTGGAATCTCCATTTTTTCTTTCAATTTTAAATAACTCATCAAGCTATGTTGAACTAACCTTGAATTTTTCTTTATACTCACTTGCAGCAATCAGATCATCTCTCATAATTATCATTTGTCTCTCACATTCTTGTTCATTACTCAGGGATTGTACTAAGTTTGTCCTCAACATCTCATTCTCATGAACCAACCTACCACATTCCTCAAATTTGTGTTTCAGAGATACATCAATTTTTTCTTCCTTCTTCTTCCGGTCCTCAATCTCCTTTGACATCCTTATAGTTAAAGCTTGCATTTCATTCCTCATGACCATGTTCTCTTGACTCAACCTCTGACTTCTCTCATTAAGGACATCCTTCTCTTCATTATCCTTATCCTGCAAAATTACCTTCCTCCTAGCTTGAATAGATAATGGCCTCTCCTATAGGACAAGAATGAATTCTCGAGAAGAATTCAATTCATCTTGTAACTTCAAGTTTTGCATCCTTTTAGCATAATAATCTTCAAGTGCTACCTCAAGTTGATTTTCTAAACTCATATCCATGGATTCTAGATTCAGGATCTTCCCCAAGTTGTTAAACATCCTCTGAGGCACAAGGCTCTGATACTAATTGTTGGAATCCAAGAACAGTTAGAGGGGGGGGTGAATCAGTGTTCTACCAGAATGATCAATTTTAGCCTTATTAAAACATGCATTCACCAGCTAGTATAGTGGTACATATAAGATTGAAAGAAGTAAAGCAACCAATAAGCCAATCACATAAATGAATACCATAACATAGAGAATTATACATGGAAAACCTCAAAGAGGAAAAAATATGGTGGGATTTGTGACCCACAATATCATTCCATTGACCATATGAAAAGATATTACAAAATATAGGGGCCTCCACTTGCAAGAAGGCTTACAGCCTAGAGCACACTCCTCAATCAAAAAAGGAGGCTCACTGACTACATAAAAATCCAGACTACAATCTGGAGAAATGAGTGAACTACAAAGATAACATCTTCTATGCCTGAATATAGTTCTGGTTAAGCTATGTTTATTCTGGTGTGAAACCTTAAACCCTTACCAAAATAACCTCTTACATAAATGTCCTCACATATATGATCTCTCTCATATATATCGCATATCCATTACAATCCATAACCTTACATATTACAAAATGATCTAATCAACTAACCTATATACCCTTAGAATCCTTTATGCCTTATGTCGGTTGACAAAGATAATTACAAAATGAGTATACATATCTGCTCAATAATAGATATATATTAATATCAAAATCAATTGCCGATTGCCGAATCTCCAAAAATTATGTCGGCTTCCAATACCGATAACCTGAATGTGAACCATGTTGGCATGCAATACCAATACCCAAATATTTCCTTCCAACCAATGAAGATACCTGTCGATGCTTGTGAAGTGTTTGCCAGTAATCAACCAAACCAAAATATGAAGCCTAGACATGTTGCCATCAATGACAACATATTGAAACCAATCAATTGAGTTTCAATTACCAACATGAACAAATCTCTTTGTGAATCTCCTCAAGATATTTCTAATCCCACTTATTAGACTTTATCTTCTACTCATTCTACAATCCCTTCTTCTATGAATAAGGCTCTAATGAATTACACTTATCCCTCTCCTAATATTTCTTGTGTGCAATAAAAGTACGACTTAGTGGCCTATTCTTCTCCTATAAACTTCTCTCTTTCTAAATACTTTTTAACATTCATCATCTTATAGATGTTTTTAATCTCACTTATAGTAGAGCATTTAACATGTCATATTCAAATACCTTATTCAATCTATCATGTCTTAAAATAACATTAATGGCTATTATGTTGCTCATCATTATGTGACATTGGTAGCTCACTTACTAGGGGCTCATTCCTATCTCATCTCTTCTCCTTATTTATAGGGGGAAAGAGTGATTTCAAACATCTCCCATTCTTAAGATTAAAATTTGTCCTTTGTGAAGTAATGTCTTCAATAAAGATTTCTTATTGATTGTAGAGATGTATTCATATTTGAATTCCTTCTCTCATATTGGAACAAGAATCCCTAATGGGGATCTTAAGTACATATCCATAATTGGGACCTCCTCCTTAGTGTGGAAAGTCTTTGACCTTTCATCAATTTCTTTTCTTCATTGAGTAGTATCTTTCATAATAAATCATTATATTTTGTGAACGTGCATGTCCCTGATGAATATCTCTTGCCCTCTTTTAGAAGAGTGTTGCTATAAATAATCTCTCTTTGATTCCATTTCAATCCTCCATTCTTTTCCAATTTTCTTAATGGAGTTGCATTTTTGGATTATATCTCTCGCATTTGTTTCCATTTGAATCTTTCATCTTGTGTTAGAGAGCTCTCAAATCCTAACACTATTTGTTGTGTTGGAATTGAGGTTTAGTCCTCTTTCTTACCAAATGATTCTCCATTAGTTTTTGATCTTATATCAAATCTTCTTGTGAGCATTTTTCATCAATCTTGTTTCACAATTTGATGTGGTAAACATGATACTCTATTTCAACTCAGTAAATTAGCAAGCCAAAATAGGGGGGCATATAGCTACTCTCGAATTTTCATCACCTTCCTTAGTAAGCATTTAGGTGATTTTGTGATTTTATCTAACATTTGGTTTTGTAGGGTGTGGTTCCTAACTGTGTACTACAGATTGTTGGTATTTTGGTATGGTTTTTTCATTGAAGTCAACACCTACTAAAACACTAGCACTTTGGAGATCCAGCAGCATTCACTGGCAACCAAGTAACTATTGCACAGTTATTGGTATATGGTTCACCGGCAGGATATAATGTTCACCAGCAGGATATAATGATCACCGACACTTGGAATGATATGGAAGACACTTTGTAATGATGAAGACATCGTGTGGACACTTTGTTTTGAAGAATTAATAATTGGTATATTCATATTTGCATATTTGCTGTTACTGGCTGTAGACGTCTAAAAATGGTCAATGCTTGTGGAGTGATACTTTAACATTTGCGCATTGCCTTATTTTAGGGTTTTTGCATCGCATTAACATTCCTCCTATGATTCACACTTGGTCTTTATAATTTGCAAGCATCGAGTCCTTCTTATGCATTCTTTATTTGTCTCGCTTTCGAATTTGGTCTTGTCGATAACAATATTTGTCATGATTTGGTCGATCTTATGTTGTCGCATCAATGTGCATGCTCATTTGTCATATTTTCACATTGTCAATTCGATTTCATTTTGGACATCGTCAATCCTAATTAGGGTTTTGTCCTCTTATTAATCTTGTCATCTTGCGATCGATTTGTCATCGATCGTTGTCGTTATCAATCTTGTCATCTTGCGATCAATTTGTCATCGATCATTGTCGTTATCAATCTTGTCATCTTGTGATCAATGTGACATCGATCATTGTCATTTTCAATTTTGTCATCTTGCGATCAATTTGTCATTGATCGTTGTTGTTTTCAATCTTGTTGCCTTGCGATCGATTTGTCATCGATCGTGGTCATTTTCAATTTTGTCATTTTGCGATCAATTTGTCAACGATCATTGTCTTTCTCAATTGTGTCAATTTGGATCAAGTAGTCATTGTTCCTTGTCAATTAGTGCATTTATCAATCAAATCATTTGTTAGCATTGGTCCTTTGTCATTCAGAATCATGATCAAATCAAATTGACATCAAATCGATCTTACATCAAGACCTAATTGTCATCCTTGCATTTTCCAGGGTTTCATGATTTATTCATTTAACCTTGTTTGTCATTTTCTCTCCATTTTCTCTTTAGGATAAATGATTTATTTATTTATCCTAAGTCTTCTTGTCACAATTAAATGTTCATTTAATTGGCTAACTAATTTCTCCCTTTTTGTGAATTAATTAATAAATGAAAAATTGTTAATTAATTCACTTAATTCCTAATTTCCGAATTTTCTAATTTTCCTAATTCCTAATTTTCCAATTTTCTAATTTTCCTAATTTCTAATTCAATTCTATCCTATTTTTCTCCTAATTTCATGGGAATGACATTTCAATTTGTCATAATTTGTCATAATTGACAGTCAATCAATTTTGACATAGAAATTTGTCATAATTTTGTCATAATTGACAATCAATCAATCTTGCATAGAAAGTGCAAATTTGTCATAATTTGTCATATTTGTCATTCTTGATTTGAAATTTTCATTCGAATCAAATTGATGCTAATTTTGTCTTTTCTCCAATTTGTCTATAAATTGGATGAATTTCTTCAATCAAGGTCCCTGATCCCTGATCCCTGGTCGAATCAATCATGCTTCGAGTATTGTTGTGCTACTATCTTGTCTACTTGCTTTCACATCATGCTTATGCACTAGTAGGTGAGATCCACAAACAAAGCTATTTGAAGGAGAAAGAAGGATAATGGAGCCACATGAATAAGACATCTGCATTTGGTTTGCTTAGTTTTCAATCTTGCATGTCTTGTTTTCATGTTTTCATTGAGTGTAATTAGGATTGGTCATTGCAATTGAGTTTTCGTGATTGAACTAGACTAATAATTTACATTGGTTTGATGATTTCCAATTTCCTAGCTACATTAATTGGTGAACCCGATGTGAACTAACCCCCTAATCATGCTTTTAAGTGCTCTTGAGTTGATTTGTAGGTGAAAAACCCAAGAAATAGGGTAATGCAGGGTTTTCTGAGAACTTTTGCACCTGTGACAAGGACAATCTGCACCTGTGTCAAGCATTTTGTGCCTGTGTGAGACATTCTGCGCTTGTGTAGGGCCAGAAACAGAGGTAAAAGGCAGTGTTTTTTTACTTGCAAATTGTTTTGTTTTGCATTTTGTTTCTACTTTTTGGTTTTTTGGTACTGATTCTCTATGTAGCACCTTGGCATACGCATGACAAAGACAACAAATGAAACTACTAACACATTGTATGCAGGCTCGCTAGTCAAAGACTAAGAAAATCAAACTTCTGACTTGGTGGTTTTGCAGGTTGCCTTGGACTCCAACTAAACTTTGTGTTTGTAATTCATATCTAGGCACCTAGTATGATTTCTAAATAGGATGGAATGAACGTGTGTTTTCTTTGATTGTTGAGTTTGACATTGGAGTAGGAGAGTATGCTCTCATCCTTCTTAGGGTGATCAGAAATCCAGATCTTTGATACCATTCTCTTGGTTCAGATTGTTTGTTACCTTTAGAGGGCCTACCTTCCCAACCATTTGCTTTCTTTTGCAAGCAAGTGACAATCGTGAGAAGGGAACAACCCAAAGTGAGTACGGCTAGAATACCTTGGCATTCTAACTCACTATAAATAAATACCTGATGGGCAAAAGCTTAGAAGGAAGGGTTACGTGGGAATTTTAGTTACTTGGGAAGTGATTACCCTTGGACTCTTTCTCATATCAACATCTAAGTAGGGCCTTAAGGTCTAAATTGTGCTTGCGCAACTACATTTGTTTGGTATCTTGGTGGGCTTAATGTCTCAATCATGCTTGCGTGACACCAAGGAGTAACGCTTAACAGAAATCCATACTAAACACCGTGTATTTAGAGGCCAAAAATCCTTCTAGTTGCTTGAGAAGGACAAGTTCGAATACTTGGAAGAGATACTAAGTTTTCCATGGGGAGATTTCCATGGGGACTGATGCTTGGCTGCCCTGAGAAGTGAGTGTCATGGAGGGGAGCCCGTGGGGTCAAGCATCTATGTATTCTCCTTGAATCTCATAACAAGTCTACCTCTCAAGTACCTACTGTCCTTTCCTACCATAAGAAATGTGTGAATGAGCATGATTGTCTTGAGTCTAAGTTGAAATATCTTGTCTTTTTTATTTGTCAAAAGTTGAGTTGTGTCTCATTTCAAAAACAAGACAAATTGATTCAAAACAAGGATTAACACAAGAGTATTTCATCCAACAAAGTTCAAAACACCTTCAAACATGGTTGTCAAACATTTTTCAAAATCTTGTCTCAACATTCATGTCACTTAGATTTAAGTTCATCTTAGGTTTGCATTTTGCAAATTCATTGTCAATTACCAAGGTTAAGTTTCACCTAGGTCATACTCCTTTGCATATCAATAAGGGTCATCCATTTGCATATGTCCTCTTGCATTAGAGTAATACCATTTCATAATTAAAACTTAGGTTGACATTGTCATACATTTACATTTGCGTACCCTAGGTCTCTTCATTAAGTTTAGGTCATTATCATATCATATTAGGGTCATTTGCATAGTAATTGTCCCTTTGCATATAGTGTCAAAACTAGGTTTTGTCATACTTGAGTAATCCAAATCTTTGATAAACCCTAAGTCATTGTTATGAAGTCTAGACCTTGTCAAACCTTTTCTCCTTTTGTCATTATTGTCATTTGGTCAAACCTAGCTTAGTATCCAAGCATATAGGTGAGACATTGTCATTTTGTCCTTTTGTCACTTGGTCCTTTTGTCCTTTGAGGTCTAGACATCGTTTCAATTTCCTAAGGGTCTCTTTTTAGATTTGCATTCCAAAAGGTTTGTCAAAATCTTGAAAACAACAAAAACATAGATTGCATTCTTGCCATAGATTGCATTTTCATCTATTTAGTTTACATTTAGTTGCATATCATACATTATCCTTGAAAAATTCCAAAAATATTGCATTTGCATAGTGACATGCCTGTTGAGACAAGGTCAAAATCTAAAAAGATGGGCAAACCAACGTATCAACCCATTGACAACATATCAAATTCACAGTTGTAAACTAGTCAAACAGTACAAATTGAAGGTTCATCAAACACACCATTACCACCATATGGAATGGTTCAACTTGGACCACCTCCATTATATGAACCAGTGTTTGTACCCATGAAACCAGGACATGGGAGTGTTCCACCAACTCCAAGAGGAAATGCACCTTTCGATTGGAATCAACCAAACCTGCAACATGAAATTCAAACATTACAAGAGGAACAAACTCTTTTACAAGGATTTGGTTCAGATCAAGGCATTCAACAAGAAACAAATCAAAACATTTTACTAGATTCTTCATCAGATTCTGATGCTTCTGATGATGTTGATATGTTCCTTCAAGATCCAAAGTTGACAAAAAAGATGGATAAATTCTTGAACAAGGTCTTTAATATGTTCCCACAAAAATATCTTGACATGATGTGTAATGTGACCTCCTCAAGTGAGCAAATGAATGTGCAAAAACAACAAGGCGGTGAGTTGTTAAGTTTCTCTCCGCATCCAAATGAAGAACATGTGCAACAAGAAACTCAACCTACCTTGATGAGTAAATGTGCCTCAAAGGCATTGACAGTGACTATTCCTCAAAAGTCACCATTTGAGACAATAAATAATCCATTATTTAACACAACACCTATAACACAAGATCAAATGAAGACCACACAAATATTGACAAATGTCCCTCAACAATAAGTGGTTCCTCACATGCATAAAATTGGATCAAAATTTAAGATGCAAGAAAGCTTCACGACTGGAATGCCTGATCTCACCAATGTCCAAAACAATTCCACAATGCAACAAAGTTCTTATGTCCCGCTAAGTTCAATATACTTGCCAAACACTCAAGTACCTGTCATGCAGACTATTGTGATAGATCCTTCGATAATGGTGACACAAAGAGCTACAGATAGTGGTTTTCACCAACAACAAATGTTGCAACAATTGAGTAATACACAAAAGGTACAATTGAATGTGCAAACAAACAATGTACAACAACAACAATATCGCATTCGACAACAAGTTGTAGTGCCTTCTGCCCCATTACAAGTTAATGCAAACTTGCAACCACCACAATGGATTGGACAAACAACAAAACAAGTTAATGCAAGTGCCATACCCCATCTTAAGGAGAAACAACAAAAACCACCCAAACAAAGTTTTTTGCAAATGATGGGATTTACACCGCGACAACAATTGGCACAAAGTCAGCAAATTCCAATTCGTCAGCACCAACAACAACATGTGCCTCAATATGTGCCAAGACAAACAAGCTATCATACTTCACAACCGCAATTGATGCCTATGCAATATCAACAACACACTCAATTGCAATATCAACCTAGACTACATACGATGATGCCACCACAAGAAGCACAGCAACAAGGTCAATATCAAGGCATGGCACAACCACAACAACAAGAGGTGTACCAAGAACATTATATGCCGGAGACACCAAAGACGGAAATTTCAGAACATCAACAACCGATCGGAAACATGATGTATCGACAAAGAGTACCCACCAGGATTAATGGTGGACCTCCAAAATCTGATACAATTGCGCAACAGCTTGAGAAGTTTCAATGACAAGTCAACGCATTAGAAACTAAAGGAACAAAGAAGTTGTACATAGATCAAGATTTATGTCCTAATCCATTTGACAAGAGATTATACATGCCTCCATTCCCTAAGCATTTTGAGGCACCTAATTTTGAGAAATATAAAGGGAATGGCAATCCAAAAGATCACATTCGAGCATTTTTCGCAGCATGTACTGAAGTGAGTTATGAGGAAACATATTTAATGCGCTTATTTGCATGAAGTCTCACTGGACAAGCCATGGATTGGTATTCGCATCTGCCAAGAAATATAAAGACTTGGTCGGAATTGGCTCAAAAGTTTATATCTCACTTCACATTCAACATTGATAGTGACGTGACCATGCCAGATTTATGCAACCAAGCAAAAGCAAGGTGAACCATTAGTGACTTTCTTGCAATGATGGTGAAGCTTGTATAGTCGTTCTTCCCTAGATATACTTGAAGAACAACAAGTGAATTTGTTTATCCAAAATTTGGTCCCAGAAATGATGTATGAACTCAAATTGAAAAGTTCTAGTACTATTGAGAAACTCATTAAGAAAGGGATGAATATTGAAACTGCTCTTGTAGCCAAGGGAATTGTTAAGCTCAACAAAGACACTGACAACACAAGCAATTTAGGAGACCGAAATAGATTTTGGTACAAAAACAAGAATGTCACTAATGATGGAGTTGTTGACGCAAGAGCGGTGAATGCAAATCAACCCCCGTTCACAATAAAAAAATTGAGTGCTCCTAATATGTCAACTATGGAACAAAATCAAACACCAACGAGCAATGTTACTCAATAGCCGCAATACCAACAACATCCTCAACAATATAATCAACAACAAGGCCAGCAACAAAACCAGCAATGAAGACCTTTCCGATCAAGGGATGGGCCTGCTCGACAATTTACGCCATTGGGAGAGCCTATTGAATCAGTAATGAAACAATTAATACAATCCAAATTTATCAAGTTACCAGATATCAAGGCAGAACCAGTGGTAAAGCCGCATTGGTGGAATGATAATGCATATTGTGAGTACCATCGGTCAAAAGGACATAAAATCGCATCATGTTTTCAATTGAAACATATGATTCAAGACTTGTTAGAGCAAGGAGTAATTGAGGTAGATCCGCCCAACGTGACCTCTAACACTGATCATACAATTTTCAAAACTCCTTTGCTTGATCATGACAAGGGTAAAGCATCTTCTTCAAACTCTACCCAAACAGCAAATTATGCAAATATTGGTTATAATAATGTCATCAATTGTTTTCGTGCATCAAATGAGTATGTTTCCACCCTAAGAATAAAGGGACAAGATCCTTCTTGTGCAGTCACCACTCGTCGATCCAAAATAGTCCTGAAAGGAGCTCCTGCAGTTCCTCCCAAATCAACTCCTGTGAGAAAATATAATCTCCTAGATCATCTAGGAAAGACACCCGCACAAATATCAATCCTTGAGTTGTTTAAAATGTCCCCCATGCATCGCGCAGTCCTGGATAAAGCTTTAATTGAGTCCACTGTCTCGACAGACATTGATGTTGACCAATTTCAAGCCCAAATTGGACATCTAGTTGTTTCCCAAAATGTTGCATTTTCTGATAATGATATCTCACCTGATAAGCTCCCTCATAATGATCCTTTACATCTTGAAGTCTTTGTCCATAATTGCAAAGTCTGATGAGTCTTGATAGATGGCGGAGCGGGTCTTAATATTTGTACCTTGAGAGTGCTCATTGGCCTTGGTTATATAGAAAATGACATTGATGCTTCCAGAAGAATAACAATCAAAGCATATGATGATGCTGAGCACCCATCTAAAGGGATAATTACATTGCCTATCAGAGTCAGTCTAGTGACAAAAAACACTTTCTTGTAGGTCCTAGACCTCGATCTCCCTTATAATATGATTCTTGGCCGTCCATGGATCCACGCAATGAAAGCAGTTCCATCCACCTATCATCAATGTTTAAAATATCCTTACAATGGAACTGAGATAACAATTCCAGGAGATCCTAATCCATTTGAATTTTGTGCTACCCTAAAGGATTCCCCTCAGCAGCAAGTCCCAGTCAGTAGAGAGGTGCACTCACATAGTTATGTGGATCCTAATGAATTGTTAGATGTTGTCAAAGGAAAATTGAAGATACAGGACCAAGGATGCGGAGAATATTCAATGGATCAAACATTCCTCATTAGGAATTTACCAATATCTCCAAAATCATATGGCAAACCACATTTGTTGCAAAAGGAACCCAAAGTAGTTATTCAATATCAGCCTCCCACTACATTTACAAGATGGGGTGAACTTGACAAAGAAACTTTAGATGATGATGTCATAGATTGGCTTTATAAAGATCCAACTGAGACCCCACCTATCAGGTTGCCGATAGAATGAGAAGACAAAGGATTTACCATGCTGCTGAAGAAAGGATATGATGGCTGCAGTGGGTTAGGCCTGAACAAGAATGGAAGGCTAGAACCTATTATATCCGAGATGCGACCTCCAACTTTAGGGTTAGGTTTTGTACCATTGTGAATTGGATCCTCATCTACCAAAGTGACCACGTGTGGAAAGGGGCATGAATCTGATGATGAAACAACACCTGAGGATACCCGACCCGAAACTGATTCCAATGAATGGGAGTGGAGTTCTTTTTCTTCTAGCGCCTGTGCCCTTGATAATGTTTTCCTTGACCCTGATGATTTGCCTATGGAAGACAAACACGAAATAATTCCCCCTCCTAAAACATGTCCTCATGCTTGGATAGAGTCATTCTGGGACCCAAGCTCTGAATCAGATATGAGCAGTTTAGACAATGATACCATAGATGTTTACATCTTTACCATCTCAGTCCTCTCTCTCCTTAAAACCGATGATGACATGCCCCTTGTTTATCCCTAGCTTATCCAACATGACCAACAAGAACCACTCACATTGGATTGTTTTCAAAATGACGAAGCAATTGCAGAATTCCTTGGACTATGGGAAGGCATACCACAAGGTGATCATAAGGCAGGATTTTCTATTGATCTAGATTCCACAGCATATTTTGGGGAGTCAACTCCATCTTCTAGTCATCAAAATGAAAAAAGAAAAGAAAAAGTAAAAAAACAAAAGAATAGGTCTTTGAGTGAAAACCATAAGGCACTCTCTGATCATGAAAAAGTAAAAATAAAAGACGTACCTATGAGTGAAAACCTCTCTGAGGTGCCCAAAGGTGGAAGAGTGGACATACCCCTATCAAGTCAGGATAAATCAACATTGCTTGTGGAAATGACCAAAGAGATAAATTTGGGTACACTTGACAACCCTAAGGTCATTCATTTTGCTACTTCTCTATCAAAATAGGAAAAGATAGATTTTGTCAATTTCTTTCTTGAGAAGAAGATCAGCTTTGCATGGTCCTATGCAAATATGCCTGGCCTTGATCCAGAATTAGTCCTTCATCACTTGCCATTAAAAGCAGATGCCAAGCCTGTCAAACAAAAACTCAGAAAGATGCATCCCCAGGTGGCTCTTTTGGTCAAGGTAGAACTGAAAAAATTACTGGATGTGGGCTTTATCAGACCCATTGATTATGCAGACTGGATTTCAAATTTGGTACTGGTTAGAAAAGTAACTAGGGGCATCAGAATCTGTATAGATTTTAGGGATCTCAATAAAGCATGCCCTAAAGATGACTTTTCACTGCCAAATATAGACATCATAGTTGACATGACTGCTAGATATGAAATGCTCTCATTGATGGATGGTTTCTCCGGCTATAACCAAATTCACATTGCTCTTGAAGATCAACATAAGACTGCATTCATATGTGCTTGGGGTACTTACTGCTAGAATGTGATGCCCTTTGGTCTTAAAAATGCTGGCGCCACATATCAAAGAGCGATGACGACAATTTTCCATGATTTCATGCATACTTTGATGGAAGACTATGTTGATGACTTATTATGCAAATCTGTCACAAGAGATAGTCATCTCGCCATCCTGGGCCCAATCTTTGATCGAATAGAGACCTACAAGCTCAAACTCAATCCAAAGAAGTGTGTCTTTGGTGTCACAGCCGACAAATTACTAGGGTACATTGTTTCTCATAGAGGCATTGAAGTCGACCCTGCCATGGTTAAAGCAATAATGGATATGCCTCCTCCTTCCAATCTCCGGCAATTAAGAAGTCTGCAAGGAAAGCTATAGTCAATCCACCGGTTTATAGCTCAACTGGTAGACAAATGTCATCCATTCCAGCATTTATTGCATAAAGGAGTCGCTTTTAAATGGACTGAGCAATGTCAATCGGCATTTCAACCTCTTAAGGACTATTTGTTGTCGCTGCCTATTCTAATGCCCCCTATCGAAGGAAAGCCATTTATATTGTATATTTCTGCAACTGAAATGGCACTAGGAGTTCTCTTGGCCCAACAGGATGAGAACAACAAAGAGCAAGCTATTTATTATATCAGCTGGACACTAGTAGGCTATGAGCTGAATTATTCAACTATTGAACGGGCATGCTTAGCAGTGGTCTTTGTAACATAGAAACTCTGACACTATATGTTAAATCACCAAACATTGCTGGTTGCAAAAATTGATCCCTTGAAATATTTGCTTAGTAGAGCAGCTTTGACGAGTCGCCTGGCAAAGTGGGTTATGATCCTCAGTGAATTTGATATTGAGTACATGGAGCGAAAGGCCATAAAAGGACAAGTCATAGCAGATCAACTTGCAGAGGCTCCTATTTATGATGATCATCCCATGTTGATAGATTTTTCGGATGAATCAGTCTTTGCTCTTACATCTTCTAATGAATGGAAGTCATACTTTGATGGATCCCATACCAAGTTTGGAACCGGAGCAGGCATATTGTTTGTCACCCCTCAAGGTGATGCTATTCCCAAGTCCTACAGAGTCACTTTTCATTGTACCAATAACATTGCAGAGTACGAAGCTTTGGTCATAGGACTCCGAGTAGCGGTCCACTGGAACATCACACATTTACAAGTCTATGGAGATTCTCAGTTAGTCATCCGACAAGTGAATGATGACTATGAAACAAAAGATGAAAAGATTATTCCCTACAAGCATATGGTAGATTTCTTCAAGACAAAATTCACGGCTATCCATTTCAGTCAAGTTCCAAGAATGCAAAACAAGTCGGCAGATGCGATGGCCACGATTTCTTCCATGTTAAATATGCCCCACAATATGGACAAATGTGAATTTTTGGTCGAATAGTTGCTTATCCCTTCTTTTGACATTCCGACAACAGATGTGATGTGTGTTCTTGTTGGTTCTAACTCCCCGTGGTACAATGATGTATATCAATATTTGAAATCCCAAACCTTACCACCTACCCTTTCCGCTAACCAACGCTGAGCCTTCATCCGACAGATGGCCAAATATGTCATCATTGCCGACACACTTTACTGTCGTTCGTTTGACCATACCCTCCTCAGGTGTTTGGATTCTGATGAAGCACAAATGGCTTTACACAAGGTTCACGATGGTATATGTGGGGGCCATTTCAATGGTCTGAGCTTAGCCAAAAAGTTGATTCATGCTGGGTATTATTGGCCCACTCTGGAAAAGGATGTTCATGATTTTGTTAAGAAGTGCTACAAATGCCAGATCCATGGAAACTACATTCATGGACCAGCCCAAGAGCTTCATTCTGTCATATCTCCGTCGCCTTTTTCTCAATGGGGATTGGATCTTATTGGCAAGATTCACCCGACATCTGCAAATGGACACAAGTTTATCATTACACCCACAGAGTATTTTACAAAATGGATCAAGGCTATCCCCATGACCTATATCACTGGTGTGCAAATTTCAAAATTCCTATTGAATTATATCATATTCCGGTATGGGGTTCCCCTTGCCATAGTCACAGATAATGGTCATCCCTTCAAGAATAAAAATGTCAAGGAACTCTATGAAAAGTTTCATATCCAACACCATTTCTCCAGTCCATACTATCCACAGGGTAATGGTCAAGCTGAAGCATCAAATAAAACCATTATCAAGATCGTAAAAAAGGTTGTCAATGATGCTAGTCAAGATTGGCATGTACAGTTGAATCCAGCACTATGGGCTTATCACACTTCTATCTGCACACCTACTGGCGCAACACCTTATTCCTTGGTGTATGGTGTGGAAGCCATTTTACCCTTGGAAGTGGAGATTCCTTCTTTGCGTGTTTCCTTACAACATCTGATTGATGATGAGATGCATAGTGTCTCTCAGTTGCATCAGCTTGAGATGTTTGATGAGAAATGTCAAACAGTCCTGACACATTTGCAAGCATATCAAAACCGTCTCCGTCGCTCTTATAATAAGAAGGTCAAAGCGCGACACTTCAAAGTGGGAGATATGGTTTTAAAGGCAAACCCCAAGAATGCACAATCTACTGACATCATCAAAGGCAAGTTTGAACCTAATTGGGTTGGGCCTTTCATAGTGATTGCAGCATATGGCTTGGGGGCATATCAGCTTGCCACCCCAGAAGGTGAACCTTTGTCCAATCCTGTCAATAGCATGCACCTTCGCAAGTACTGGGCATAATTTTCTATCAGCGCTTCTTCAAGTATGATCTTGAAAAAATACAAAAAAATCAAAAAAGCAAAAAAAAATACAAAAAAAAAAAAAAAAGGAAAAAATACAAAAAAAAAAAATGAACAAAAAAATTGTAAAATCTCGAAAAGCATAACAAAAAAAAAATCCTCTTTGTGCATACGACAAATAACTGAGCATCCCTCCAATGACAATCAATCACACGCTATGCTTTAATGGAATCACGCATTAACAGGCGACCTTTTTCAATCAAACTAGACATTCAAACTGATCACAATTGTCTTATCAATCGAACATCAACATTAATATCATTCATCCTTGTCACTACTATCATGGGTCTTATACAGGGTGTGGTATACTCAAAACCAAACTGTGTCATGTCTTAGATGGGGTACCGCATTCCCTGAAACCAGACAACATGAATGTCCTATCAACACTTTCAACTTTTGACAATGAAGATAAAGATGTTTATTTGACTTGTTGGAATTAGCAAGTCTTATCATTTACAGATTTCTCTTTGATCATGTTCCTATGTTGCTCGATGATGTCACTGAGTGATTTAGAGTGACCGGGATGGTTCATGGTCCCTTTCTTTTTTATTGTGATTGCTATTTGTCTGTGATGTGTCTGTCTTTTGCAAAAAGGGTTGCATTTCAGCTCTGGCCTTCCATGCCATGATGCTACACATCCGTTTTGCTACATTAAATAAAGGTTCTCACCTACAAAGTGCATTACTGAAAGCAAGTTTTTTTTCGTCATCTCTAACTGTCCTCTATCTCGTTTCTTCTTACTAACATTTCTTCCGTCAATTTGGATAGTCAGTTCGGTCTAGTGCTCTGATTTCCCCAAACACATATGTTGCATCCTGCATTCATTAGTTAGTACATTTGCATTCTATCAAACATTATATCAAGCATCACATCAAGCATTTTATCCATTTCATATTATAAATGCATCAAAAAAAATAAAAAAAACACATCAAAATGTATCCATACATGTTCCACAATAAATAGTACATAAGCCATCCATACATGGAAAATAACATAAGTCATAACACATTGTATCCCATCATATCGATGCATATCATATCATATATCAAAATAATATCGGAGTACAAAATTGGACTATCTGTCCTAAGTATGGCCCGCAGGCTGACTACAAAATGTCAAACTACATATGCCTCTGTCATAAGGAGTATGTGCCTCTGTCACTGGGTCCTCCCTCTATCCTCCTCATCCCTACCATGTCTCAAGGATGATGTCCCTCCTGTCCCAGGTCTTGGCTATGGTGGTCTCATAGGTCCACTCACCCCCATGCTGCTCACTGACCTCCGAGAGCGTGGCCTGCTCTCTGTCCTCGATCGTGCCTGATATGACGATGCTCTCTACTCTAGTGGAACTGCACTCTCATATAGTGTCCTCCAATGGCGTATCTCCTCTCTAGTCTCTACCAACATCTGTGAAATCTCCCGTGCACTGGCATCCCTAATCGACCCAATATACTTAGTGACTCTCTGTTCTTCTCGCTGTGCCTGGGCTATTGCTGTATCTCGAGCCGCTATAAGTCTGGCTATCTCTACTCTAAATTGATCATGCTCTATCCTCAAGATGGCATTCAATCTCTCTAATGTCGCAATATGATCATGCTAACTCGCTATGGTAGCCCTGTACATCTCCATCTCCTCTAGGCTAGCTATCTCCAGCTCTATAGGTATATCCTCCAATGACTCCTGATCGGCTGAATTTGGCTCATAGTCGTCATCCCCCTCATCATCTCCATCCTCTTCATCCTCATCTCTATCCTCATCATTTCCCTCATCCTCATCCTTATCATCTCCCTCCTCCTCTCCTGTGAGTGGGAAGTCCTCCTGTCTCATAGGTACTAGAATGGCAGGATCTGTCAATGGCACTGGCCATCATCGTTCAAACCATCGCTCATACTCCTCTGTCATCCTAGCGTCCACCACATCTGATCTCCAATCCCACTATCTTTGTTGTAGCTATGTGAAGTCAGCATATGCTATGTGTGGCTGAATCATAATCCCCCACTGACTAGTCTCTCTGTGAGATCGAGCAAAGTGTGCAGTCCTTCTAGGAACATCCAGCCTCTCCCCAAACTATTGTTTGACTCTCTCTAGCAAGTACATCTCAATCACTCTCTAGTAATTCACTGGTCACCCAATCAAGTATCTCTCCTGTCTGCAATATGATAGCTCAACACTTTCATCTGACCATCCAGGGCAATCAAGATATGGCCTCCATGTGAACTCTCTCAGTCTGTCTAGCTCATGTCGCCAATACAATATGTATCCAAAAGGACCCTGTCTCAGTGCTCCCCCATAGCAGTACACATATGGTCGATGTGGTACTACCTGTCTCTCTGCAATCGATCGACATATGGCTATGTGCTCAAATGCCCATACCTGTAGCAATGTGACTCCACAGTTCAAAGTCTGCACTCCCTGATATGCTATCTAATGCAGCTGAAAATATAACATAGCTAGTACACATGGTCCCCATGCGTACATAGTACCCTCTGTCACCATCCACTCTAGCACTCTTCCCCATCCAATAGGGAATCCATGTCCTCATCTGTCCGCTGCTAGTAGGCATGCTATAACCACGACTATCACCACATATCGCCGATCATACTCTAATGCCATGGTCTCCCAGCGAATCTCCCTCTCTACGATGTCCAAATCATCTACGTCGCACTCAAATAATCTGTACAAAGTGTCTCTCCATGTCACCGGGTCATAATCTATCATCTTTCCATGAATCAGAATGCGGAGGATACGCCATACATCCTCTAGTGTCACAGTCGCCTCTCTAGTCGCCAAATGGAATGAGGAAGTCTCTAAATGCCATTGCTCTACCAATGTGATCAGTAGTCCTGTGTTTGCCCTATTCTCGGGCATGAATGTGATATAGTTTATCCCAAGTCCTGCTAATGTATCTCTGTCCATGCTTCTGAGTCTATGTCGTAACATGAAGCAGTCAAGTCGGTTCTCCCGTGTGATCAATGGATACTGTCGACTCTGCATCACAATTGGGGCACATTTTGTTAGTTTTAAGGTTTGCTCCTATGGGTTGCATTTCCTTGTTTCATGTCCAAATCAGGGTGTTTTTCATCTATTTTGACCTATCCTATTCTTATCCCCCCTTTTCGGATCATTCGCATGCTGTCTTTGACCAAAATTGACTTCCCAATGCACAACTACGCCTGTGTGATAAGTCCTACACCTGTGTAGCATAACCTGCACCTGTGTACCCAACACAAGCGCAAGATACCCTACACAAGCACACGATGCGCTCACACAGGCGCAAAAGTCAGTTTTTGCATTCCCTGTGGGCCCCGCAATGTCTCGCAAGTGATCAAAATTCATAAAATTGACAATATGGGTTTTTGAGATACATACCGCTACTCCTACGTCATCCGGTCATTTGTAGGTGCGTACATGTTCTTCGAGGTGATCTACCATTGGAATGTTCGCCATCTCTCTGCAAGTGTCCTTTTCCAGAGCAACAAATCCTCCTCTTTGGCTAGTGCAAATGAGCAATTTTCACTCTCTTTGTCTCATTTATAGATCTTTGTTAGTCCATAGATGGACGTGCACTCTCTCCATCTCATGTTGGTCACGGTCTTTTGCGCTTTCAATTGCTTGTCCTTCATGCATCCGATCTCCGATTGTTAGTCTGTTTGCTCCTATCATTTTCTATCATTCTTATCGATCAATTGGCCTTTTTTTTTTGGATATTTCTGGCCAATTCCTCGAGGGGGCATGCATATGTCATTGCCAATGTTTGGGGCATTTTCATGAGTGTTCTTTGAAACAACGCTTGAAATCGCATTGTCTCAAAGAGGGACAAAATGTAGACGTCTAAAAATGGTCAACGCTTGTGGAGTGATACTTTAACATTTGCGCATTGCCTTATTTTAGGGTTTTTGCATCGCATTAACATTCCTCCTATGATTCGCACTCGGTCTTTATCATTTGTGAGCATTGAGTCCTTCTTCTGCATTCTTTATTTGTCTCGCTTTCGAATTTGGTCTTGTCGATAACAATATTTGTCATGATTTGGTCGATCTTATCTTGTCGCATCAATGTATGTGCTCATTTGTCATATTTTGACATTGTCAATTCAATTTCATTTTGGACATCGTCAATCCTAATTAGGGTTTTGTCCTCTTATTAATCTTGTCATCTTGTGATCGATTTGTCATTGATCATTGTTGTTATCAATCTTGTCATCTTGCGATTGATTTGTCATTGATCGTTGTCATTATCAATCTTGTCATCTTGCGATCGATGTGACATCGATCGTTGTCGTTTTCAATCTTGTCATCTTGTGATCGATTTGTCATCGATCATTGTTGTTTTTAATCTTGTCATCTTGCGATCGATTTGTCATTGATCATGGTCATTTTCATTTTTTGTCATTTTGCGATCAATTTGTCATCGATCATTGTCTTTCTCAATTGTGTCAATTTGGATCAAGTAGTCATTGTTCCTCGTCAATTAGCGCATTTATCAATCAAATCGTTTGTCAGCATTGGTCCTTTGTCAGTCAGAATCATGATCAAATCGAATCGACATCAAATTGATCTTACATCAAGACCTAATTGTCGTCCTTGCATTTTCTAGGGTTTCATGATTTATTCATTTAACCTTGTTTGTCATTTTCTCTCCATTCTCTCTTTAGGATAAATGATTTATTTATTTATCCTAAGTCTTCTTGTCACAATTAAATGTTCATTTAATTGGCTAACTAATTTCTCCCTCTTTGTGAATTAATTAATAACTGAAAAATTGTTAATTAATTCACTTAATTCCTAATTTCCTAATTTTCTAATTTTCCTAATTCCTAATTTTCCAATTTTCTAATTTTCCTAATTTCTAATTCAATTCTATCCTATTTTTCTCCTAATTTCATGGGAATGACATTTCAATTTGTCATAATTTGTCATAATTGACAATCAATCAATTTTGACATAGAAATTTGTCATAATTTTGTCATAATTGACAATCAATAAATCTTGCATAGAAAGTGCAAATTTGTCATAATTTGTCATATTTGTCATTCTTGATTTGAAATTTCCATTCGAATCAAATTCATGCTAATTTTGTCTTTTCTCCAATTTGTCTATAAATTGGATGAATTTCTTCAATCAAGGTCCCTGATCCCTAATCCCTGGTCGAATCAATCACGCTTCGAGTATTCTTGCGCTACTATCTTATCTACT
This sequence comes from Cryptomeria japonica, assembly GCF_030272615.1. Classification (NCBI taxonomy): domain Eukaryota; kingdom Viridiplantae; phylum Streptophyta; class Pinopsida; order Cupressales; family Cupressaceae; genus Cryptomeria; species Cryptomeria japonica. The sequence continues at coordinate 71,992,590 of NC_081413.1, forward strand.
TGCTTTCACATCTTGCTTATGCACTAGTAGGTGAGATCCACAAACAAAGCTATTTGAAGGAGAAAGAAGGACAATGGAGCCAGATGAATAAGACATCTGCATTTGGTTTGCTTAGTTTTCAATCTTGCATGTCTTGTTTTCATGTTTTCATTGAGTGTAATTAGGGTTGGTCATTGCAATTGAGTTTTCATGATTGAACTAGACTAATAATTTACATTGCTTTGATGATTTCCGATTTCCTAGCTACACCGACAAATAAGTCCAGGGTTACCTAGGGTTACACTGGCAGGTTTATCTTTTCAAGATTAGCATGGCATGCTATGGAGATGATTTATTATTGTTGTAAATGCATTAAGCTGACATGTTCAATCGGTTATTGCATCGGATATTATATTGTTTACAAATGATTTTATCATAATATCTTGTAGAGCCGACCTACTAAAATTGGTCTTAGGTTATGGTATAAATGTAATATCTTATTTGTAAGATCGGTTGTGGAATGCAAAAAAGGATTGTGAGAAGGTATATGCGAGATTAAGCAGAGGTATACATGAAGACATCATTTGAAGGTGAAGCTAGGTTTTTGTAGAAGAATATCAGCATTACATGGGTACTGAATCCAGCATATGAAGATACTATTTTGTGCAGTACATTCTTATAGGATTTAACCATCCAACTGTACTCAGTGTGACTCCCATTGTGTGATTGAGCAATGAGCTCTAGGCTGTTGGCCTTTTTGCATGTGCAGACCCCATTTATGTACACTTACTATCTGCAGTAGTATCATCTGATTGTGGGTAAGGTTTCCCACCGTGGATTTTCCCCTTACAGGGTTTCCACATACAAATATTGGTGTTATGTGTTGTGGATGACTTTATGTTTGTGTTTCATGCATTAATCTTTACCGGTATAGCAATTTACTATTAACACTGTCTACCGGCATACTTAACTAGTTTACCGGTATTAAGCATTAAGTTGGTTTAATGGTTTTTTATTTGAATTTATTAGACAACTGATTCACCCCCCCTCCACTCTTAGTTGTCTTTGGGACCTAACATAGATACCGCTTGGGGCTTCATCCGACAACTTGTGGATATATCATTTTTCATGAATATTTAATTTTCTTTACTTTATCTTGCATGTGCACATAGTGTCATATGAACTCTATAGTGGGGGCTAAATGTAGCGTCGTAAATTGTACACCCTTTCTAGGGTGGTACAATTCTATGCTTAGTTTAGCAACCACCTTAGTGTGTTTGCATCTTTCATTGTAATTTCCCTTTAAGTATTTAATTAATTAATTTAATTAAATCAAGTTATATTTCATCACTTCATACATCATAAAATTGGGCCCTTTACCCTAAGTGTGCCCCTTTTTATTTTATTCCTCCAATAAATCATTAAATCATAAACCCTAATTATGTCATATTTTGACCTTTAAGGCTCAATTTTGCATATCAAAACATCTCAAAATCAGCTGTAACTTTGGGATTCACTCTAATATCATCGTATATAATGGCCCTAAAAGTTTGGTGAAAATTTAGTCAGACCAGGTGCAAGTTGCACCCAGTCCCTGACATTTTTCCCAAAATTTTGGGATAATTATTCTATGATTTAATAATTCTTAACCCCAAGAAATTGGCGAGAAATTCAAATCCTAGGTTGGCCTAAAGCCAAAATTAAGATCTATGATTTCATACATAAGAGATCTCTCTCTCCATTTGAAGGGATCTAATCTATCTAAGTGAAAAAGAGATAGCGATCACAAGGAGCCTTCATGTAGTGAAAGAGAAGCTTATGTGGAGTCTTCAACAACATTCATCAAGCACTCATCAAGTATTCATCAAGTATTCATCATCAATTAGGAGCCTTGAAGATATTGAAGAATAATAGGAGATCAAGTGGCTTGTATCGCTCCCTTGGGGATTGGTATGGTTTCATGTCATTTTCATGATTTTGTATGAGCTTCTTTACACTCATTTTCACATTAACATTCATGGTTTAGATCATTTAGCACATTTGATTTAGAGAATTCTCACTTACATTTACATTTACATTTAAATTTACATACATTTAGGGTTTACTCTCCAAAGCATAGGATAGCTCTACTTTCTTATCTTTCTCATTTTAGGGTCTTGCACACACACAAGATTCCTGCAGACACTTATTTTACTATACAAATAAGCTATTTGTTGAGGTGGAAATCGCCAAAATAGGGGTTTGACTAAGGCAAAACCAAATATAGCCACCCCAAAACCCTATTTTGAGTTACGGGTGTAGGTACATGATCCAATTGTCGCTACAATTTTCAGGTTCGATAGAGCACATAGACAGTCCTAGAGATCAAATTTGAGCAGAAATCACTAGGACAGGGGTGTGGCACCTTGGTCCTATGCCTTGGTCCTCCCTGGGTGTCCTGGGCACCCTGGTCCTACACCATGGTCATCTCTGGGTGCCTTGGTCCCACGCCCTAGTCTTCCCTAGGCACCCTGGTTCTATGCCCTGGTCCTCCCACTTTCAGGTGAAGTTTGGTAGGGTGGAAGCTCAGCACCTTCAGATTACAGTCTCTTAGTTGTAGCTCTTTGTTAGAGTGAATAGGAATAGAGTGTGGCATCCTTGTCCAGGTTAGTTTGGCTAATTTTTCAACACCAGCTACACATTCAAATTCCCCCTCCCCTTCTCTTCTTTCAATATCTCAGTTTCAGATATGCGAGTTTCTGCAATTTCAGTTTATATATGCTTCATTGTTTATCTCCTAGTCTAATTGATCAATCACACCCTATTTTTCACATCTTGTCTTCATATACAAAAATATTAATAGAAACCCTAAGAGATAATCATTGGCTCTCTCTTTCTCACAAGAAGTAGTCAAAGTGAGCTATCTCCCTAGGTTTTTTCGTATTCTTAATGTGTTGGCAAAAGTGGGATCAGGTCCTAGTCACCCAGTCTCACTTTTTCCCCTCCACACTATTGGGACTCATTAAATTTGAGTCAAGTTTAGAGGCCCATCTCAAAATTTTGCTCTACATTTTCCAAATGATCATAAATGAGTCAATTTGAATGGCCTAGTTAGAGAGAGGGCAAAATGGAGCCGGTTGATTTTCAAAGGGTAATGCTCAGGAAATGTGTCCTACAACTTTCATTTGGCCTATGTAGTGATGTGAAACTTTCAGATTTCAGTTTGGATAAGTTTATCAGATACCCATTTCAAGGGGTGAGTTGAAAGTGCATTTTAGGTGCAAATGCAGATTTTACTAAGTAGCCTACTTTGGGTGTATATATATTTTTCCCTGTTTATCATCATGGTAAAATTCAAAGTGTATTGGATTCTATGCATAAATGTGAGTCAACATGTAATGTTTCAATTGTTAATGAATCCATTTGTTGAGTTTACCAGGCTCAATCTGTTCGCAGTTTGTGTGGTTTGACAAGTCCCTTTTTTTGGCATAAGTATAAAAGTTGCCTCGGTGAATGTCATGTCAGAATTTTTGTTCCGGGCTAATGTTGGTATAAATGATGAGCTATGTTTCAAATTTAAAGCTCCTGCCAATCCGTTTGATTGGTTTTCAGAAGGGTTTCTTGAGCCATCTGTTTCAGTTATCCGTACTTTCATTGCCGTATCAGTTAAAGTAGCCGTTTTCATGAGCATACCATTTGCACCCAGTCAGAATTTTGGTCAAACTAAGAATTCTAAGTTTTGATATGTACTTCAAGGTACCTACGTCTCAGATTTCAGGGTCTACGGAGGTGATTTGATATTTTTAAGAAAGGCATCATGTCTTACCTGAACATTGACTTCATTAGGTCCACAGTGTCGACAAAGCCAGTTGGGCATTTTTGAAAATTAATATCTCTTCACTCGGGACTCATCTTGAAAAACCATTTGGTAGAGTTCATACTTATATATCAGAGTACACGCCTGTAAGATGGTGAGATCCCAAAAGGTGTTTTGATAGGTTTGAAAATTACGTCTTCGCAATTAAATGCGAAAATGTGGCGCAGGCGCCTGAAAGTTGCAAAATTCAATTTAATGATCCAAAAATGGTGCTGATCAATTCCAGAGGTAAGTTTAAGGTTCTTGAATAATTTCGAAGGTCAGTTGCATGAAAACGAAAAAATTTTTAGTTAGACCCACTTTGGGGCCCAACCTGGCTCATGCCCGTGCACTAATTTTATGGTGAAGTGGTTTTAAAATAACATGGTGCACTCATAACAAAATAAATGGAATGGACTTCAATGCTTTTACAATGGGGTTCTGAAAGTAATAGTCGCTCACAATCATTTACTTGGCGAATTTATCCTAAGTTGAATTCTGCTTGTGCGGTGTGAGGTGTGAGATGCAAGAGTTTTAAATAAATGGAATTTTTTAAAAGGGCATGGAAGTTTCCAAGCAAGTGTGATTGCCAGGTGTAAAGTGAATCCCCCCACGCGAGTTGAAGACCCTAGAAAGTCTCAGGAAAATTCAAATGGTAGAGGGCTATGCTTTTAAATAACTTTCAGCAATTTGCAATTGGCATAATTAAATGTCTTTCCTTTTGTTGTTCGCATGGTGTTTGGGCTGAAGAGCCATTTGAAATTGAAGCAATACTTTAGCAAATAAAACTCCAATGCCAAATTCCCCCCTCTGTTGTGGAGTTTGGAGGCCACATTAACTTTCAAGCAAACACATTTGGAAGTGTTGGAGAGGACAAAAGTTTATGTAAATGCAAATAGAAGGTGCAGATCCTCCTCCCTCATGTTGTAGATTGGGCATTAAACAACAGCAGTATAAACTCCAGCCAATGCAACATTCAAACATTTAACTTTCAAATTTGAAAACCTTTCCCTTGCCTGCGTGGATTTGGCACTCTCTAGCAAGTATAATGGCAGATGTATAAACCAATTTCCCCCCAATGGAGGCGTTGAAGAAGGAGGTGTTGAAGAAGTTTCCAATTTAGAAGAATGGCAGCAATGAAAACTCTTAGGAAAGCTTCAAAAGTGCAGTCCTAGGCATAAATATTCATCCCATATTGGCTGTGCACAAGGAAATTTTAGTATTTAAATATAAGGCTCCATCATAACATAGTGTCAAAGTTTAAGGCTTTTGACGAATGGTGCTAGTTGGGTGCCCAAGTGGACCCCACGCACATGGGTGCACTTCCTAAGGCAACCAAGGAGGAGGCTGAGTGGCGACCAGGTGAACCCCACGTAGACATGGATCTTGAGGTAGGCGAGTTTTGCAAAGAAAGGGTGGCTTAAAGTTCAAGCAAGTTGCAGGAGATCCGATGAAGCGCATGGATTCGCAAGCTGAAGATGCTCACGAGTTAAGCTCTGCGAAATGGTGAAAACTCAGATGGATCGCAAAGAGTTAACAAGTGAACAGGTTTAGAGGATCCAACGACTATCGCGACTTTGCAAAGGAAAGGTGCATGCTTGTTAGCCATTGTGAAATGGTGAAAGATAGGTGGGAGGTCCAGGTGGAAGTCCAACTCACAGGTCTCGTCCAATGGCGCTGACATGGCGATGATGTGGCACATAGGTGGCGATGATGTTGTGATGAGGTGGCATACACATGGTAGTCCAGTGGTAGTGACAAGGCAGACACGTGGCAGATCAATGAGGTGTTAACCGAGATGCTGCCCAGTGGACTCTATCAGCAAATCAGAGGTTGCCATGTGGTAGGGCATTAGGGCAAAAATGGATGAAAAATTAAAAATAAATGATATAGTTTCAACTATAGAGAAAATCCAAAAATTTAAATGATGTGCACATGTTGAGGATTAATTCGCCCAGAGGCTTATTTTTGGCCAAAACACCAAGTATCATATATCACTGGAAAGCTTTTGGGATAAGGAATCGAATAATGTAGTTAGTTTTAACAAATTTTGGATATTTTGGGAGAAGTTTCCATGGGAAAGAAGAAGAAAGTGAATTTAGTTGGAAAAAGAGACACTTGGCGATTTTGGTTGCAGACCTAATGTTTTTCCCTCTCCTTCTTATTCCAATTTTCTTCTCATTGTAAGGGTTCCAAAAATTTGGAGAATGGCTCCATATTTTCATGGTTTCCAATTCTGAGATCTCTTCAAGATTGTACAGGGTAGGGCTTTTCTTTCAGTAATGGAGTTATTTTCTTGTTGTAGGTGTTTTTTGTTGCAGAGTTATATGTATGTAAGGCGTGCATAAATTCACACAAAATTGTCTCTGAATGTATATTCTTTGTTACAAATTAAGCCCTCAAGGAGGCCGAGGTTTGTCATCCCAAGGAGATTGTTGTGATTGTTTGCAGGCATTATTCAAGGAAGAATTAAAATTCTATAATAAATCATAGATAATGGGATATATTTTCAAGATTTTGATGATTTTGTGAGTGAGCTGAGTAATGCATTTTTGTAAGGCATTAATGCAGGGATATTTAATGATGAAGGTAGATCTGCAGTAGAAGTTTTCATTTACAATTTGATGTATGAATTTGTTACCCTTGGATAAGGCACTGGTCTTGCAATTCTGGGGATTCTCAGAGATCTTGAAATATAAAATCAAAATATCTTTCTTTGTTTTATGTTCTGTGGGAATGATTCATCCATATCATGCTTCAACTTATTTGAGATGTCAATGTGGATCTAGCACATCTATAGTAAGCTCCTAGTTGTTAAGCCCTTGTGAGATCTATCTACTTTATTGATGTTGTCATAGGTGTGTAATAGGTTTAATTTTAAGCATCAAAGGTATACCCGGCTAGGTTTTGCAGAGCCTAAAGAGTAGAAGGATTCATATCCTTGTCATGTTGTCCAAGCCTTGAGGTTCTTCATAGATTGAATTGGCTATTTCATAGAGCAATTGCAGGTGTACTTGGGTTAATCAGTTTTGATGACCAACAGACACCTTGATTTTAAAAAATCAATATTTTTGCCAATATTTCATTAATCATAATTTTTAAATTCAAAAATGAGGTATGCATCTTCAAAAATCTACTTTTTGTAAGGGGATATTTTATTTATTTTTAATTCTTCTATATATCTTTCCAAATGAAGATATTTACTAATTTTTAATTATTAAAATCTTTTTGATATTTTCAACTTGCTAATTTGGTATTTATTAGAAGATAATTAAAGATTTTATTATTTATTCTCATAATATCTTTTCATTCGCTTTCTTCTATCTTCATCCTTCCTCGAATGGCAGCTTTGTTGTGCACTCAATTTCTTCTATTGATTATTTTCAGTCTCAAATCAATCTTTGCCATCGAATCAATCCGATTATTTTTTATAAATTGAGATCACATTGCTCATTTTCAACAACCACGCTTCTAGTATCCTTACACTGTCTAATTTTCTATCATTTCATCATTATCTTGCGTGAAACACACTTGATTTGTAGGCTAGAGCCACATCCATTTGTAGGAGAAAGAAGAACAATGGAATCACATGAAGGAGCCATCTGTATTGGTTTTCTTTAATTTGATTGTTTTGTCTTCATTCTTTCATTGATAGAATTTAGAGTTATTTTCATAAGCTTTTAGGTTTTTCGCTGCCTAATTGTATTCTTTGATGCCTTTTCCTAAATTCCTAGTCACATTTTCTGGTGAACCTGATGTGAACATGCTTGGATCTAATATTTTTGTTTTGAATGTTCTGTGAAGTTGCAGATTTTTCGTGGAGAAATTACAAATTTTTCTTCTAAAACTTTGCATAGAATTAAATCAAACTCTTTTTGGGTTTATTAGATCTCATTCTTACCTTTCCAGATCATTTTATGGTTTGTAATTTGTATAAGAATTGAGAAAGTTATGGTGTTTTTAATTCTGCTGTTCAAAAAGACAAAAATTTCAAGAACATTCATGCAGCTTTCACTTAGACTAATCTAGGATGGTAAATTAATATTAAATTCATGAAACCTTCATCTAGATTAATTTAGGTTGGTAAATTAATCTTGCATTCATGCAAATTTCATCTAGATTAATCTAGGCAGGTAAATTGGACAAGTTTCACATAGATTAATCTAAGAGGTCAAAGAATCACAATGTTGGTGGATTAATTTTGATGGTGATTTATAGTTCTTGAATCTCTAACATTGTTGACAGCTTTGTGGAAAATGAAAGTCAAGGTAAAAATTATAAATTACTAATGCATTCGGTGTAGGACACAGTCGAAGAATCTTATAAAAAATGAGTGCTTGTGATTTTTAGAATAGTTGCACACTTCAATTTTTCCAAGGGTTAATGAATACCATGTATGCTATGCTTTCTTTCATTTTGCTTGTGTGTTTTTACCCTTAGAAGTGGGCCTGCCTCCCAATTTTCCTGACACTTCATCTAGGAATTGGTGAGAGGGAACAACCCAAAGTGGTGACGGGATAAGGCCAAGCTCTTCCAAATCACTCTAAATAACTGTGTTTGCAATGAAAGTTGTAATAAATGGGTGCTGGAATGGTACAGTGATGATTAAATTCACCAGATCTATGCCTATTGACATTATGGATGAATTGATTATGTGTTGCATTAATGTTTTGTCATTGATGTCAACACTAGTTGTTATGGTTGGTTACCGACAGATAGGTTTTGGTTACCGATAGAAGATCTAGTGTTATCGACATAAGGGATTATCTGTTGGACACTTCTGACATGTTTGGATCAATGGAGTATGTTTGATTTTATGTGTTACATGTTCCTGAAGTATGTTTTGGTCAGTTGGTATTTACTTGGTTATCGATGCTTTCATACACCCTTGTAAACCGTTACTCGCATGGGTTTAAGGTTTTACCAGTAGAACTTTTATTGAGAATCTTGGACAAGATGCATAGCTTGTGTTGGTATGGCTTCTAGATGGATTTCAGGATGATGTTATTTGATCATGCCTCAACTGATTGAAGACATCGCTTTGGCATGGTGGACCAAGATTAGGTCTCGTACCTATCTTGGTTATGGAACGATATAATGTTAACATGTTCTCTACACATTACCAGGATGATTTATGGATTGGTTATTGTTGTTTTTGGTCTCAAGCCGACATGGCATATCATTGTAATATGGATGTATGTAATGATCTTATTGTAATATCTTTTAGGTGGCCGACCTAATTGGTTTATGCCTTAGGGTTGGTATAAACTAATGTAAGATCTCATTGTAGATCATGGTGTGGGAATGGAAATGTAATATCATTTGCGAAGGAGTTTTGGTCGATCATTGAGGATCAAATTAGGTTTAAAGAAGAGGTCAAAGGCCTCTGGTATTGAGCTTAACCGAGACTGTAATCAGGCATGGTAGATGCTATCTCTAGAAATTCATTCTTTTGGATTGTTGCCCAATTATCTCGAGGTGGTTATAACCTCTCTATAGTCAAGGAGACTCTTTTGTAATGAGCAGTACGCACTAGGCAATGTGCCTTCCTTCATGTGTAGGCCCCTCATTGTATCATATACTTTCTACAGAAGTATCATCTGACTATGGGTAGGCTTCCCACTATGGTTTTTCCCTTTCTGGGTTTTCCACATACAAATCATGGTGTTATGTGGTATGGTTGCATTTTGTTGATTATCTATTTTATTGTTAAGTTGTATTGTTTAGCGGTATCTATTTCTTCTATTTGGGTACTTAATGTTTATATTCTCTAGTTAAAGATTATTAAGTGGTTTGATTGATATAATATGTTAACAACTGATTCACCCCCCCCCCCCGCCCCCCCGTCAATTGTTCACCGGTTATCCTAACAATTGGTATCAGATCTTTGGTCCTCTTTTACAAAATCTTAACTGCTTGAGGAAGATACTATGGCAACTAACACTTCTAATCCACCAACAACTATATTCAGAAGTGAAATCCATAATCTTGATGGAACAAATTATCAGATATGGAAAATCTAAATGGAGACTCATCTTAGATATCTTGAAAAGGATATTTGGGAGATCAATGAGAATAGATACATACCTTATGATCTGACTATTGGTATTTTGGTATGGTTTTGTCATTGATGTCAACACCTACTAACACTTATCAACTCTGGCACTTTGGAGAATCAACAACATTCATCGGCAAGCAAGTGACTTATGCACAGTCACTAGTATTTGGTACACTGGCAAGATATAATGTTCACCGGCACTTGGAATGGCATGGAAAACACCTGGTTATGTTGAAGACATAGTTTGGACACTTTGCCTTGGAGATTTTTTCATTGGCATATTCGTATTTGTATATTTGCTATTACCGACAAATAGGTCCAGGTTATACACCGGTAGGTTTATCTTTTCCAGATTAGCACGACATGCTATGGAGATGTTTTATTATTGTTGTAAATGCATCAATTCGACATGTTGAATCAGTTGCTGCATCAGATATTGTTTTATCTGTAAATTGATTTTATTGTAATATCCTTTAGAGCCGACCTACTAAAATTGGTCTTAGGTTATGATATAATTGTAAGATCTTATTTGTAAGATTGAATGTGGAATGCGAAAAAGAATTGTGTGAAGCTATATGTGAGATTAAGCAGAGCTATACACACATACATCATTTGAAGGTTGAAGGAGGGTTTTGTGAAGACAATTAGAACTACACTAGTACTGAATCTAGGATAGAATGATACTAATTTGAGCAGTACATCGCTATTGGATTTAACCATCCAATTGTAGTCAATGTGATTCCTATTTGTGTTTGAGCATTGAGCTCTAGGCGCTTGGCCTTTCTGCATGTGCAGACGCCATTTGTATACACTTAATATCTGTAGTAGTATCATTTAATTGTGGGTAAGGTTTCCAACAGTGGTTTTTCCCCTTACAGGGTTTCCACATACAAATATTGGTGTTATGTGTTGTGGATGACTTTGTCTTTTTGTTTCATGCATTAATCTTTACTAGTATTGCAATGAACTGATAAAACTATCTACTGACATAAAAGACTGGTTTACTGGTATCAAGCATTAAGTTGGTTAAGTTGTTTTTGGTTTGAATTTATTAGACAATTGATTCACCCCACCCCCCTCTCAGTTGTCTGTGGGACCTAACAATTGGTATTAGAGCCTAGTCCTCTTTTGCAGAAGTTTAACAGCTTGATGAGATCCAATGTCTACTAACTATTTCAGGAAGGATAGTCCTAAACTTGATGGAACTAACTATGGCATATGGAAGATCAGAATGGAGACACATCTATATTGCATTGGAAAAGACATCTGGGAAGTTACAAAGAATGGCTATACTACTTCTACTTAGAATCAACCTAATCCACCTACCTTGGCTAAAGATGAAGAAAATGATTGCAAAGCAAGAGAAGCACTTTTGAGCACATTATCAGATCAACAAATCATGGAATTATCAAATAGGTTTACTACTAAAGCTATTTGGGATCATTTGGAAACACTGAATGAAGGAGATTCCATAGTCAAAATTACAAAACTTGAAAGCTTCCAGGTCAGGTATGAAAATCTTAAAATGGAAGAGGATGAAAGGATTTTTGCTTTTATGGAAAGAGTTAATGAAATTGTTTTGGGTATTAAATGTTGTGGAGGAACCCTAAGTGAAGATGTAATTGTTTCAAAAGTTTTAAGAGGATTTCCACCGGCATATAAAATGAAAGTTACTGCTATAAATGAGTTAAGAACAATGCCTAATACATTAGTAACTAGGGATACATTGATTGGAAAACTTTCAGCTTTTGAAATTGAGGAATTTGGTCCTGTTGCTACTATAAAGATAGATTTAGCTTTTAAAGAATCAACATCATCTGCACCATCATTTGACAAATCTCACTAGAAAGTCTTTTATGCAAGAGAACTTGAAGAAAGCAGGAGAGAAAATGAAGAACTTGAAGAACTTGAAGCACTATTTGGAAGAAAAATTCCTAAAGGTCTAGTTGGAAGTAAGTATGAAGGTAAAGCACCCTTTAAATGTTTCAACTGTAATAAGATTGGTCATATGGCTTCAAGATGCCTTGATAAACATGCTAGACTAAGAGAAGAAACTAGAAGAACATACAAGCCTAACCTTGAATATTAGAGATACAGATTTAAGAAGAATAAAGACAAATCTTGTTATCTTGCTGATCAAGGAGTGACTGATGATTCTGATGAGGATCCAATGCATATTGGTTCACTTGCTTCAGCACTTATTGACATCAATGATAACATACATTATCACCACTTCATTTATGCAAACACTCGATGTCCTAGTCCTCCATATACATTCCATGATCTAACTTCTTTTGATGATCCCATTGTTACTCCCATTCCATCTCATGCAGAGCCTGTCATTGGTCCAGATCCCCCTCATGATCCTAGTCCCCCTCATAATTTTAACATGTTGGTGTAAGACATTCATGAACCCCCTATATGCACAATGAGTTCCTCCACTCCAGTCTAGTCCGATCCACTTCATGAACCCATAATTCCTACCATAACCCATTCACCTTATAATGCACTTGTGTTTTCGTCCCAAAGAAAAGAGTATACTACAAGTAAAAATATTCATAAAGGAAAAAGGGTAGATCATCACAAAAGAGAACCCCTCAATATGAAAGAAATTATCAATGGTCATGGCCTTTGTGAAATTCATCAAGATGTTGGTATCCTTGTGAAGTCGAAATCCAGAGATGTGCCTTCTGCTTCATCCCTTCCATCCATTTTAGGTCCTTATATCCCTCGATCTTCTATGAAAGGTCAACAAAGACATACATATTTGAGAACCTTTCATCCATCCAAAATACCTCCATATTATTCCTATCCATCCATATCTTTCTTTCCCTCTCCAAGCAATTTAGATGCCAATAATAGTCTATAAGTCCAAAAATCCACATGTAGTAAATGATCGACATATCAAATATAATCAACATGTCAAAACAAAGAAAAATATGATTGAAAAAGAAAAAGAAATGTCCAAAATACCACAAAGGCCCATTGCAAAAAAGAAGGAAAATTCAAAATCTATATGGGTTCCTAAATCCCTTGTGCAAGTAATGTGTTCCAAAGAACCACAAAAGCATGAAAAATCCAAAACAATGTGGGTTCCTAAGAAGATCCTTGAAGCACAATGATCTAAAGAAAAATCCACATTGGCATTAAAAATTTCTACTCCTCCATCCAAATCTTTCAAATCTATTCCTCCATCACCTCCTTCATCCATTTTGGGTCCTTATGTCCCAAATTCCATGGCCTTTCCTCCATCAAAATCTCAAAATCTAAGATCCAATTTTCCTCCATCATTTCACTACCCCTCAAGGTGTGTGTCAATGTTGATCTTGCCAACATTTGGATCCTCTCAAGACCAATTCCTCCAATACCCTATCCATTATCAAATGCATATTTTTCATCCCTCCATCCCTCTAATCCAATCCTTTGCATAAATCCTGGCCTTAGTCCCATTTCATTTCTATGTCATTATCCTGCCAACATCTTTGAGAATACTTTTAATAGTCATGGTCCATTTTCAAGACTACAATCCAAAAAAAAAGATTCTTTTGTCGTGTTTCCATCCCTACCATGTGTCCATTTTCAACTAAAATTCAAAAATACAAAAAAAATGAAAAAAAAATACAAAAAAATGAAAAAAGAAAAAATAAAGGAAAAAAAGTAAAGAAAAATCATTCGTCCATTGGTGAAAATCTTGCAAATAGGTGCCTTGGGAAAGTACCATGATGAAAACCTATCAAACAAGTGTCATGTGTAATATATGAACTTCTTGCATTCCGTACTTGGAGGTAGGTTTCATTACCCCTATCATATCCTATTATCCTACCATACCCTTCATTATCTTATCATACCCCTGGCATACCCTCCATTATATTTTTATCCCTGGTCTCCATATCTCCTTTTCCACCTTTTATCTTGACAAGGTTGAGGATCTTCATGAATGTCGTATATCCTATTCACAACTTTCAATCTATCACAACTTTTGGTCTTTATCCATTTGGCTTATTACAACCTTTTGTCCATATTCCTTGGCTTATTGCAGCCTTTTTCCACTGTCTGTTAGCCTATCACAACCTTCAATTTATATCCCTTATCCATTTTTTATCTTTCTTGTCCTATCCATATCCTATCATTGTCCATACACTCGTCCCTTGATCTTGATCTGACTTAAGGATGTAAAATGCAAAACATGGATTCAAAACCTCTTGACATGTCCCTCATGCCATGTCATTTGCTTTACATTGTCATATCCAATCCATTATCCCATTGTGCAATAGCCCTTGGAAGTTGAGTCCACTTTGTCTCAATAATAAATAGCCTTTGTCTTCTATCCACCAACATTTCAGCAAGCTTTTTTATCCATTTGTCATATTCATTTCCTTGCTAGACATTGGAGGTAAAATCGTAAAAACATTGAAAAACATCGAAAAAATGTCCTAAAATAATACAAAAACATTCAAAAAATATCCTAAAATAATCTTAAAAAATTGAAGAATGTCCTTAAATAATCCAAAAACATCGTAAAATGTCCTAAAAAAAACCATAAAAAATTAAAAAATAAAAAAAACCCTAAAAATTGGAATACATAAAAATGAAAAAACAACCACTTTCATTTCATTTTGCTAGTAAACTATCCCTTTTGTACATAAACAATCTCTTTTATTTCATTTTGCCAATAAATTGTCCCTTTTGTACATAGACAGACATTTTAGCAGACATCAGATAGATAACACGTTACAACACTGCGTTTCACAAATTCATGCATTAACAGATGAACTATTCAACCAACCAAGAATTCAAATTAATCAAACTTGTCATATCAATCAACATCAACATTATCAGTTCTTTGTCAACCGTTATCATGGGTCTTATATAGGGTGTGGTATACTCAAAACCAGAGCATGTCTTGTCTTAGACAGGGTACTACATTCCCTGAAACTAGGCACCATGATCATCCTACCACCAAACAATCATTATCACTTTTGACAATAAGATCAGAATGGTTGTTTGACCTGTTTGAATTTTTGAATCTTATTTTTCACTAATTTATCTTTGATCATGTTCCTATGCTGCTCAATTATGTCACTAGGTGATTTAGAGTGGCCAGGATGGCTCATGGTCTTTCTTGTTTCTCATTTTCTATTGGCGTAGTGTTTTATAACATTTTTGGGCAAGTATGTCTTAGAATGGTTGAACCATTCCTTGTCTATGAACATGTATGTCTTACGCAAATGGATTACCTTGTCACCCTAGCCTTCATTGCCATGGTGTGCTGCATCCATTTTTCCATATCAAATAAAAGCTTCTCACCTACTATTAGCATTTGTGAAAGCAAGATTTCATCACACTAATCATTCTTCACTTCTTATTTTCATTACTTCTAGCCAACATTTCTTCTATCCCATCAAACCTTCTATCTATTCATCAAATCAATCATTATCGTGCTATCTATTTGATCTGATCAATCAAGACTTTCTTCATTTGATATCAATCAACCCTTTTTCTGCAATCAATTAACATTCTTCCCTTCTTCCTAATATTTTTCTCTTTTCCCATTTTTCTCTTTCATCTAACATTCTTCTCTTCTTTCAAGAGATCATTCATTTCTTTCATACATAAACAATCTCTGGAGGGTGCATCCTACCTCCATCCCTCGGTTTGCTAGGGCATGATTTTTTTTCATTTTTCTTTGAAACAACGCTCAAAATCGCATTGTCTCAAAAAGGGGCAAAATGTAGACACCAAAAAATGGTCAACACCCATGTCTCCTTTTTTTAACATATCATGCGTATAGTGCCTCTTAGGTTTAATTAATTAATTAAACCTGCTTTTACTAACGATTCTTCTAAGTCCTAAATAAATAAAATAAATTATTTATTTATTTATCTCCTTTGTCCATTAATTAAATATATTCATTTTATTTAATTTAACTAATTCATAATTATGAGTAATAAATTAATAAATCATTTTTATTAATTTATCATATTTATCTTCCTCCAAAATAAGGATAATTAATAAATTTTATTTATTAATTCATCTGTATTTCCTACTTTTCTTAATTTTTTATTCATCCCTTTTATCCTCTTATGTGAAGATATTTAATAATTTTTAATTATTAAATCTTTTCATAAAATCCTCCTAATTTTTGAATTTGGAAAATAATATATTTTGTTGATTTTCAAACATCAATCTTTTTGGCAATATCTCATTAATCATAATTTTTTAAATTAAAAAATAAGGTATGCATGTCTTAAAAAATCTACATTTTGTAACAGGATATTTTCTTTATTCATAATTCTTCTATTTATCTTTTCAAATGAAGATATTTAATAAGTTTTAATTATTAAAATCTTCCTTCTATTTTCAACTTCTAATTTGTTATTTATGTGAAGATAATTAAAGATTTTATTATTTATTCTCATGATATCTTTTCATTTGCTTCCTTCTCTCTTCATCCTTCCCCGAATGGCAGCTTTGTTGTGCACTTAATTTCATCCATTGATTATTTTCAGTCTCAAATCACTCTTGGTCATCCAATTAATCCGATTTTTTTTATAAATTGATATCTCATTGCTCATTTTCAACAACCATGCTTCTAGTATCCTTACGCTATCCAATTTTTTATCATTTCATCATTATCTTGCTTGCAATAGACTTGCTTTGTAGGTGAGAGCCACATCCATTTGAAGGAGAAAGAAGAAAAAGGGAATCACATGAAGGAGACATCTACATTGGTTTTCTTTAATTTGATCAATTGTTTTGTCTTCATGCTTTCATTGATTGAATTAAGAGTTATTTTCATAAGCTTTTAGGTGTGTGTCTACCTAATTTTATGCTTTGATGCCTTTTCCTAAATTCCTAGTTATAGTAATCATAGAGATAAATACTCACAAGTTAGGTATTCAAAAAGCTGATACACTATTTTTTGAACCATCAAGAATCACTTTCAGACTACAAGATATGCTTAGAACCTCTAGAAAATAATCACACAAATCTAACATGATGAGAAGAAACTTAGCACCAAACGAAGAGGGGTCAAAAAATGCTTTCATTAAAGCTCCTCCTCAGACTCTACTATCTAAGTTAATTACTAGAATAGGGAACTGCATCCATAGTAGATGTTGAACCACCTTCAACATTTCCTTCAACCTTCTCTTCAAATTTATTCACCCAAAAAAAATTTCCTTTTCCTTCAGAGTCTACTACACCGTCAAAACCAATAGTCTTTCCTTTACTATTTTTACAAAATTTTCTAATATTCCCAACAACATTACATTCAAACCATACCATACCATTCTGCATCATTCTCTCATTCATATTTTTTTTATTTCTTATTCATCTTGTATTCAACAACTTTGTGTCCATATCCATTGGAAGCATAGGAATTTCAATTGAGAGATCTAGCATATTTTTTTATATTCATTCTACTTCTACATTCACTAGCCTTGTGTCCAAACTTATTTTAATATTGATAATTTTTATTCAAGGAATATGTAATGACCCATTTAGCTTAACCCAAAAATTTGTACAAAATTTTAATTTTTTAAACTTGTGTTTGATTTAATCGCATACTCAAATACTTTTATCCAAACATGATAGGCATCTATCCAACTGGGATAGACATCCATCCATATGGGTTCAAGATCTATCCATATAGGGTAGGGGTTTCATCTATCCAATTTGGGATAGCAATCTACCCAAATAGGGTAGGCATATATTCATAAATAATAGGAACTACTCTAGCCAAGGACTTTAGACTCATCGGGATCATCTGGATCTTGAATCACTCTTTAAATAATACACTCCCCTACTAGGAGTACACCAAGGTCATCATCCTTAGGAGTATATGAATATAATTATTAAAAAAAGAAGCTTGAGTTTCGCCTCAGAATTCAGCCTAAAGCCTTAGGAAGCCAAGAGAATCCATACAAGATTCCTTCTGAGTATGCTATTGGAAGAGTTTTAAATTGTTTTTATTTGTGGTATGCCTGTGTGTTGGAGTGTAGGGTTTAAGGTTTCTAAAAAGGGTTTTAGGATTGTCAAGGTTTTCATTTGTTCTCTCGGGCAATGTTATGTTTCACAATTGACTTATGATCACCGGTGACCTAGTTTTAAGTTGTCATTAAAAGGGTACTTTATCGTTCATTCACTAGCTTTGCATGCTAGGAATCACCACTTCAAGCCGTCATTTTAATTTTGCACAATATTCTTAAGTATTGCAAATACCCCCAGTTCTTAAGTCTATTATTCCCCTATGGGGGGCCCGTGCATGATCATGTTACCCTTGATAAGTCTCCACATGCTAAAATGGTCCACTTAAGTGCCCATTTTAGTTTCATAATTGTGCGGGATAAGCGTGCTAAACAAAACACAAAGAAATTTTATCTCATAGGATTTTCAGTGAGAGGTCTCGACCCCGCGGGATAAGGAATTTGTAGAGCTGAAAGAACAAGACTTGTTCTGCGATACCTTTGATGTTGTGATTAAGCCCCATAGGATAAGGAGAAGAAAAGGGTAACAAAGAGATCCTTATCCTGCAGTCATTTCATAATAACAAAAGCCTTGCTTAGGATAAGGAATATTCGCAGGTGTAGTAGTGGTTTTCACTATGAAATATGACCATACAAGATAAGAAAAGATGAAAAGCATAGTGGAAATCCTTATCCTGCGATGGTTTTAGGATGCCTTGATGGGCCCATGAGATAAGGTAAAGTTATCCTCCAATGATCATAGGCCGATATAGAGATGGTGTGGGATAACAAATAATAGGGGATTGCAAAGAACCTTATCCTTCAAGGGATTTCTTCTACTTAGAAATGATCGCAGGATAAGGATTACAAGGCGAGATCGATACGATCTCTTATCCTGTGTGTTCCCATGGGGATAAGAGATGGATCATGGGATAAGAGAGGAAAATATTAAGAGGATTTTCCCACATGAGGCAAGATACAAGTAGGAGCACTTTCAAGTGGGAGATAATAGGGATTTATGTGAAAGATGGGATAAGAGGATTCTTAGAGGACATACAAAAGCCTTATCTCATGAGAAGAGACAATGTTGACAAATGTGCTCCGGGATAAGGATAAAAGGGTTCCGATAAAGAAAAGGCGACATGGCCTTATCTCGTGAGGATAAGAGGAACACTTATAGGTGCCATAGGATAAAAGGCAAAGGTAAATAAATGGAAACCTTATCCCACAAGGATTGTCAAGATAGCAAAAGGTGGTACGGGATAAGAAAATAAAGAGAAATACATGGAGACCTTATCCCGGAGAGAAGGTGAATGGGGTAAAATGATAAAAGAAAATTCAAATGATATTAAATTTGAAAAGTCTAAGGTGGCCAGGAGAGTCTAATAAATGCCATGTCACCATTTGAGGGTTGTCAGTGAGCAATCTTGACTGTTTATTGCCAAATCAATGGGTAAAATTCAAATTTGATGCCAATGACTAGCTCTGTCTGACACAAATGAATTAATGGTGTCGCCATAAAAAATAAATTCATTAATTTTTTCCCACACCTTGCATACAAAGAATAATTAGAGCATCCTTGAGCAACAAGAAGAGTGATTTTCAGCAAATCAATGTGCCCTCTAGCAAATTCATGCCAACAAAGAAGATCAATAAGCTAATTATTCCACCATCCTTGTGCATTTGCTAGGCTGTTGTAGTTGTGAATACGTAGAGCTTTTGTGTCTACCCTAGAATCTGTAGGGTTTGCATCTTTGTTTAATTTTACAAGCTCTCCTTCATTTTTTTAAATTAAATTGGCCTCCCCAGTCAAGAACTCAGCTACTCCCACTGGTGAGAATGTCCCAGAGCCTGGCACTAGTTCTGCAATCTCAGAGATTACCCATGTCGTTCACCTTGATGTATTCCTCCCATGCTAGTAATTGAAAACATTCCCAATGCTGAGCCAAACCCTCAACCTACCTCATAAATATCTTAGGAGGATGAAGCAGTCTCCCCTCCTAAGGAAAAGGTTGTGAAGAGAAAGAGAAAGACAGTTCAAAAGACTATCACTATTGTTTCTGACAGCGAGTCTTCAGATGAGCCTGACCCTCCTCCTAAAGCTATAAAACTAATTCAAAAGAGGAGAAAAAGTTCTAAAAAGGCCATAGTTGATACACCTTCCACTAAATTTCCTCTTCCTAGAGAAAGTGCCCTTGCTACTAAAAACCCTCCCACTAAGGAAACCCCAATTCCTCAGGAGCAAACCCTACAAAAAGACAACCCTACTGAGCAAGGTAAGGAAACTGCTCTTGGAAAAGGGCCACCTCCCAAAGCTTTGAAGAGGCATAGAAATACATCTAAAGGAGAGTCATCATCTCAAGGAGAGCAACCAAAAATAGTACCTATTACCCCTCTAGCTCTAGAGATGACAAAAAAAGAATTGCAGCATGAAGCTAAAAAGAAATTAGAGGAAGTTGCGAAGATGCCAACTAGACAAACAAGAAGCCTCCATCAAGACCTATTGGATTTGTTTGAAAGATCCTCCATTAATGACAGCATCAGAATTTCCTTCAATGACAAAGACGCATGATATAGAGATGCATTAACAAAGGAGAGGGGGTGGGACATATTTTATTCCTTTTATGGCAATAGAGACAAACTTGTCCTAGTGTCAAATCCTTGGACACTAAACTTGGAGAAGCTAGTAGTGCCAAATTGTTTTGTAGAGCCAATGTTAATAAGAGAGATAGTTGTTGCTTATGACCCCCCAAATAAGACTGTAAAATCTAAAGAAGTCTATGCCCTATTGGACATTTCACATGAAGCCATTTTTGAGTGTTTTGGTTTGGATAGGTATGCTCTCAATGAAATCAATAGAAATAATCTGTAAAGAAATTACTTGTATAAAAAGGAGAGGTATAGAAAGGAATTTGTTCTTCATTTTATGAAGAAATTTTTTAAAAATCCACAGAATTATGTCCTTCCATCTTAAAGGGAGCCTTTCAGATTAGAATTCTTTGAGCCCTATTTTGTGAGGACCTACTATGCATTAGGTCAGGTTCTTGGGGTATATTGCGGGCTTACTCAAATGCCCATATATTTCATGATGATAACCATTAATATCCAACACCCCTCAACAAATTATTTGCATGACTTTGCAGCTATTATTCATGATAAGCTTCATGAGGGGTTAATGGGAGCAAATAATAAGAATCAAAAGCTTGATTTCAGACACTATTTTTTATTATGTCATCTAATTATTTATCAAAACAGGGCTTACTGGGGTCCAGAATTAGTAATAAGGACAAATGATACACACACAGGTCTTCCATGGCCAGTATAGAGATGGACTCAGGTGTCAGACAAAGGATTGAGGTTTGCAAGTTATTATGTTTTCTTTGATCATTTTGTCATGAAGGTATTGTCAAGGCTTGGAGTTAAGCTACCCAAGCTGCCTAAGAATATTATTAAAATTTTGAGGATAAGGAGTTGTAGGGGTGAAGGAAAGGTATATCCGGAGGGGGATTTCATCCAAAAATTTTGGGATGTCTTATTGGATGGTAATTGCATTATCATCTGGGTATATGGGTGTGAGAAAGAACCCCATGTTTTGTTTCTTTTTGTCTCTCCTAGGCTAGCATTCATTGAATTAATTTGGCAATTAATGTGGATTGAGAGGGAACAAATTATAATAGATAAAAAATGGAGACTCCTCTCTAGGGTGATCAATTTTGAAGAATTCAGTGTAGGATATGATACCCTGGAAAAGGTGCAGGACTTCTTAGTAAAAAATTATAGGTTAAAGGTTGCTCACGCTAGGCATTTTGACCCTGAGGGATGTGTAAATGATCTGAGTGTACAAGCTAAAGGAGAAGGGCAATTTTCATTCATTTGATGAGAGAGAAGATTTAATAAGAAATGCTCGCTGTATTGAAGCAGAACAACACAAGAAGAAATGGGAGCTCATGAAGAAGCTTGAGCAGGAAAGCAAGTAAGAGGATCCCAATTTTGAGATTTTTTACAAAGAATTTCAAAATGATTTTTCTAGGATGTCTTTCTTGATAAGAAAGGTGGATGATATAATAAAAATGAAAATGGAGAGAAGGGATGCTAGGGATAAAGGGGTTAAATTTGAGACAAGTCCTATTGACCCTACCCCTACAATATACAAGGTGAAGAGGCATATAGTAATAATTGAAAGAACATCTCCTGGCACCTCTGGGCAGACAACTGAGTAGGTTGGGAGAGTTGAAAAGGGAAAGGCAAAAACTTTCAATTTTGTAGATGTGTAGGTGGATTTTGATACAAACGTGCCACCCACTTCTCCCCCTCAATAAACATTCCATGAAGATGAGGTTGTTGAGGTCCTAAATGACTCAGATAGAGCCATTATCCTGAGTACAATCCCTACTAAGGAGGCAAATGATGAAACGATCATTGCCTCAAAAAAATTCTTAGCACATGATAGTTTTGTGAACTCCCTTGAATTCAAATCCTTTTGGCTAAGGGAAAAGTTGAGGAATTTGTCTAATGAAGAGATCAAAAATTTTAACGGGAATAGATTCAGGTGTTGATGAACTTATAAGGCAATCAGAGGGGAGGGTGGATTAGTGCAAGTAAAAATAATACAAATCTGATTATTAATTTCACCAACTTAAAAATCAATAGGCATGCAAGAAATAACACCAGGTATTCAATTACCACATAAAGCATAAACCACATGACACAAGAAATTATACGTGGAAAACCCAAATGGGAAAAATAATGGTGGGATTTAGTATGCACAAGATCCACTATCTAAAATATAAAGATCTAATTGGTTAAGGTCTACAACACCTGGTTAGGGGCACACCCTATTAGAAGTGTCTAAGCCCAATTAAGAGATTTACAAAAAGGCCTATGAGGCCCTGCCCTGTTAGGAGCTACCCAAGTTACTGGGATTTGCAATCACAAGTTAATGTGTCACCTGGTTAGAGGATTTAATGATCAAACCTGTTAGGATCCAACTGCACCCTGTTAGGAGTGACCTTGTAAGAGGATTTTCTTGTTGCAACTGTTAGAGAGACAACAAGTACAAGTGATCTCAATAGAACACCTTCAGTGTCTAATAAGATCCACTTCAAAATATTACAACATCACATAGACTTAATCTCATAACTTCTCTGATCATCGCACTATCAGAGATACAACAATTTCTAATTGATTTCTTATGGATTCATGCTCATACTCTCTTCTATTCTTCATACCTCATCACACACTATAAAAATATCATTAAGTCGGCTAGAACCTTGGAACAATTCCCTAAGTTCAATGAATCTAGACAAACATGCAATACACTCTGTATACAAGTTGTGCATGGACTTAATGTTAGCCTAGCAAAAAATAACAATCTGGAATCTTTGTTAGCAATAGATAGAAAAAAGAATGGAAACAATGGCAATCTGAATATAATTTGTATTCAAATAAAAAAATTGTACATTCAAAATAAAATAAACAAGCAGATATAAAGAGGAGGCAAAAACAGTTGTAAACTATTATACAAAACTGCCAGAATAGAAAACCTAATAAATAAACTAATGAAAAATTAATCTAAATAAAACTAAACCCGTGAAGAGAACTAAACCCATGAAGAGATATTAACATCCCCCTCTTAAACTAAAGGGGTTAAGCCGAGCATTTCTTTGAACTTCTCCAACTTTTCTCTGCCTAAAGCCTTGGTACGAATATCTGCTGGTTGATCTACAGTGGGGCAATATTTAAGGTATATGGTGCCATCATTCACATAATGCTGAATCAAATAAAACTTTGTATTGATGTGCTTGGTGCGATCATGAAATACTAGATTTTTAGCCATTTTGATAGCAAATTGATTGTCAATGAAGAGTGGAGTTGATGAAATCTGTGGTGTCTGCAAGTCTTCAAGAATTCTTCGAAACCATAAGATTTCTCAAGTTGCTTCAAAGGTGGCCATATATTCAGCTTTAGAAGAAGAGGTAGCTGGAACAGATTGCTTTTTAGATCTCCAAGAGATGAGAGCAGATCCAAGATACATTAAATACCCGGATGTAGATTTTCCATCTATAGAATCACCTGCATAATCAGAATCGGAATAGCCAACCAAAGAAAATTGGTTTGTCTTGGAGTATTTGAGCCCATAGTGCTGAGTACCTTGCAAATAGCAAAGAATGCACTTAGCAGCTAACCAATGAGTTTCTCTAGGTTGTTGCATAAACCTTGAAAGAACTCCAACAGCAAAAGAAATATCCGGATGGGTAGTTGTAGCATAAATCAAACTACCAACAAGTTTTCTATAGATAGTTGCATCAACCAATGCTGAAGGGTCATCTGAAGAGAGCTTAAGATTTTGCTCCATAGGAGTACTAAGGGGTTTACAATCAG
The DNA here is from genome assembly GCF_030272615.1 of Cryptomeria japonica. Classification (NCBI taxonomy): domain Eukaryota; kingdom Viridiplantae; phylum Streptophyta; class Pinopsida; order Cupressales; family Cupressaceae; genus Cryptomeria; species Cryptomeria japonica. The sequence goes on from NC_081413.1 coordinate 72,016,810, forward strand.
CCATGCCAAACTTATGCAAAAGTTCACCAATATATTTTTGTTGGGTGATAAAAATAAAATGAGGTGTTTGAGTTACCTCAATACCCAAATAGTAATGAAGATGGCCCAAATCAGTCATATCAAAACCTTGCTTCAGTTGTTCTTTCACATTTGAATATTATTCTCATCGGGACTAGTGATAAATAAATCATCCACATAAACAATAAGATAGACAATAATCTTATCAAGTTTTTTAACAAAAAGTGTGGCATCATCAAATTCAAATTGCTGGAAATTCAACTTTAAGAGATACTCGGTAAGTTTTTCATACCAGGCTCGAGAAGCTTGTTTCAAACCATATAATGATTTGACAAGCTTTCATACCTAATGTTCTTTTCCATTGAGTACATACCCATCTGGTTGAGTCATATAAACTAATTCTTTGAGATCACCATTTAAGAATGTTGTTTTAACATCCATTTGGTGAATTTTCCACTCATATTGAGCTGCAAGGGCCAACAAAGCACGAATGGTGGTCCATTTTGCTGTAGGTGCAAAGGTTTCATCATAATCTATCCCCTCATTTTGAGCATAACCTTTGGCAACAAGTCAGGCTTTGTGTTTGTCAAGTGTACCATCTGCTTTATATTTATTCCTGAAAATCCACTTGCAGCCAATAGGTTTACAACCAAGTGGAGGATCAACCAACTGCCATGTGCCATTTTTCAAAAGAGCATCATACTAATCTTGCATACCTTTCCTCCATACTATAATATTTTTGGCTTCATTATAGGATGATGGTTTAGAGTCAATTATGAGATTGAGTTCACCATTGGCCTCCAAGTTATCTGCACTATTGGTTTGAGCTTGGAGCCTTTCTTTGTAAGAGCTTCTTGTACCTATTTTACCTATTTCATCAAGTCTTAAATCTTTCAATGTTTGTTGGACTTGTTTTGCCCACTTATGAGAAGACTTTGGTTGCATAAAAGATGTGACCATTTCATTACTAGATATTATATTAGTGGTTAATAGTTCAAAGAGTTCAAGCTGATCATGATGGGCTTCTTCTTGGTCATTTATTGATGGAGCAACATGAATTAGATCACTTGAAGATATAGATTCTATATGTGGAATCTCACAAGAGTTTTCTATCAAAGGAGACAAATTTGTAATTGTATCAAGCTGTTTGAATTTACATTCATCATTTTCAGCAATGTTGGAGGTTTCAACAAATACAACATCACATGTAATAAAGAAAGTTTTGTTGACTTCATCATACAACCGATATGCTTTGGAAGATTCTGAATAACCAAGAAAAATACACTTAATACTGTGATGATGTAACTTACTTCTTTTGTCCTTGGGAATTAAAGCATAGCAAGTGGAACCAAAAATGCAAAGATGTCAAACAGAAGGAGGATATCCAAACCACACTTCATATGGAATAGATTGGTGTAATGCAGATGATGGAGATCTATTACGAAGATAAACTATAGTTCTTGCTGCTTCAGCCCAGAAATGTAATTTGATTCCTTTAAAATATAACATTGCACGAACCATATTCATGATAGTTCTATTCATTCGTTCAACAACACCATTTTGTTGAGGAGTAACTGGAACATTAAGATGATGTTGGATCCCATTTTGACGTAGATAGTCCTCAAAAACTAGAGAAGTAAATTCTCCACCATTATCTGTTTGAAGAGTACCAATTTGAGATTGAGCTTGTTTTTCAATCATAACACGAAACCTTTTAAAAATTTCAAAATCTTCTGATTTTTGCTGCAAGAAATAAATCCAAGTGATGTGACTGTAATCATCAATAAACAACATGAAATACTTAGATCATCCCACAGAATTTACTGGTAAAGGCCCACATAAATCAGAATGAATAAGCTGCAATTTTCTTTGTGCTCTCCAAGTGGAGCGAGGAAAAGAATTTCTATGTTGCTTAGCAAGAATACATGCTTCACATTTTTCAATTGTTTTAGGCAAAACAGGTAAGCCATCAACACCATGCTTTTGCAAGATATGAATGTTATCATAACCAATATGCCCAAGTCTTACATGCCATAAAAGAACAGGAGATAGGCTACCTTCTTTAGTAAGATATGCAAAAAGTCTAGAAAAAGAAGTGCCATTTAGTTTTAATAATCTCCCATCCTCACATCCAGTGAATACAATTTGATTATTTCATTTTTTTCTAACAACAACTTGCCCATCTTTTAATAGAATAGAGTAGCCTTGTTGTCGAATCAATACTAGTGATAACAAATTATGTTGCAATTGAGGAATAAACAATACATCATGAAGCACAAAGTCTGGAAGATTAGGAAACTTAAATCGAACAGTTCCTTTTCCAATAGGTTTGAGACTTGATTTATCAGCTAAATAAATTGGACCACATGCACTTTCATGAAATTCCTCAAAATAATCACGTCAAAATGTCATATGTTGTGTGGCTCCAGTATCTAAGATCCAAGAATCATACAATGAGGAATTAGATGCAAAGTCAAAAACAGAAAGCACATATTGATAACCATCAATATCACAAGCAAATTGGGTTGCTCCTGGAATTTTATCATTTGAATGTTTATCATCATTATAAAATTTTGTTTTATCCTTTTGCTTAAAAGTATTTTCTTTAAAACTTTCTATCTTATCCCATGACAACTTGCATTCATGTGCTTCATGACTTCCTTTTCTACCACATCTTTTATAATATAAATGTTGCCTATCATTTTGATTATCATTTTTCCTCCATTGACCTCTACCTTTGCCTCTATCATTATAACCTCCTCTTGAAGAGCTCTTATTTAGAGGTTTTTCTTGGTGAGCAAAACAAACATTTTCATTAGTATTATCTATTTTCCTTCCAAAATCTTTTTCACGTTCAGCTAGCTTTTCAACCAATAAATCAAAAGTAATGGTTTTCAATTGGTTACTTGCTTGAAGGGACTCTAGATAAGTAGAATGTGTTGGAAGGACTGCCTTAATAAAAGCAGTGAGATAAATTTCAACTTTCCCACCAGCAGCATTAACATCTTGTTTTATGGCTCTAATTTCAGAAGCCAAACTCATAACACCACCATTTTTTAATTTGAGATTGAACAATTTTAATTGTAACTGAATAAATTCTAATTCTGAATGAGAATCAAATAAATTTTTTAAATTGTCAAGGGCTTCCCAAGCAAATTTGCATCCCTATCTATGACAATATACATCTCCATTAACTGAAGCTCTTATCAAAGCCAAGGCTTTTGAATTTTTATAATTCCAAATTTCTTTTTCTTTAACATCTATTGGTTTTGTAGGTTGGGTATCTCCATCACATATTTTATACCATAAATCATTAAAAATTAATGTATTTTCGACTTTTCTATGCCATTCCAACCAAGTATCTTTTCCAGTTAATATTTCCCCAATCAATGAAACAATGGACTGCATTGTAAATTGAAAATAAATGTATATAGATTTTGCAGAGTTTGCAAATTTATAAGATTGCTCAAAATCTCTTACCAAACTTTACCAAATATAACAAGATATAAAATTCTTGTACAAATAAATAAATTGATTTCACCTGAATCAATTTTTGTTTCCGTATTTTGATTCTGTAGAAAGCTACAATCTTCAAATGCTTCACATAAAAATATACTCCAAACTCCAAAGCTCTGATACCACTATTAGCCTAGCAGAAAAGAACAATCTGGAATCTCTGTTAGCAGCAGATAGAAAAAAGAATGGAAAGAATGGCAATCTGAGTATAATTTGTATTCCAATAAAAAAATTGTACATTCAAAATAAAATAAACAAGCGGATATAAAGAGGAGGCAAAAACAGTTGTAAACTATTATACAAAACTACCGAAACAGAAAAACCTAATAAATAAACTAATGAAAAATTAATCTAAATAAAACTAAACCTGTGAAGAGAACTAAACCCGTGAAGAGATATTAACACTTAACACATCAAATTTTGTGCCAATTAACCGATGTAAGTGATTATCATCACTACCAGTTATGTTTCTATCAACTCCTCTTTTCTATCAATCAAAATTCTTTCATTTGATTAAATCAGCTTGTGCGGTCATGATCATGTATTCGTTTAATAGTCTTCAATGATTCTACAAAACCACAACACTTCATCCTTCATGAATTTTCTGTACTGGTTGTCAGATTGTAACTCTGTCTACCATTTACTAGTTGAAGTCCTAATTATCGGTTCTGATAAAATACTTCATACTTCATGAATTTCCCATATTGGTTGTTAGATTGTAACTCTGTCTGCCATTTACCAGTTGAAGTCCTAATTATCGGTTCTGATAAAACCGTCTCTACTTTATCGGTTAAGTCTTACTGGTTGAACTGTAGGACTTAGATGACTTAAAGAAACAAAGTTACCATCAATGACAACATACAAAATAGTCACCATACATAAATCTAATCTCTATGCACAATAGACATACCGTTGCATCAAGAAAACACACTTTATCAGTTTAGTTCAAATGATCAAATGCCAACAATCTCCCCCTTTGGCATTGATGGCAACACTTAGGAAAAAAATTTCAACCAAGTGTGTAAAACAAAAATTGACTTCATGACATACACTTCGCCTTAGAAATTGCATACTGTTACAAAAATGAAATCATTACTTCCCCTTAATAGTACATACAAAATTTTGACTGACTCTTAAACTAATTCTTCTCCCCCTTTGACAATAATGCCAAATAAAGAAGTAAAATACATACATTACATCAAAATTTGTCATCAAAACTGCATGTAAATATATAGATAAAAGTGTTAAGGTCTTTACAATTAAATTCTCAAGGAAACATCACTCAAATGAAACTTCGGCTATTTTAGATCATTATCCCAAATTTGTAATAGTGTCTCGGTAATCTCAACATTTGTCATTATCTGTGTTGTGAACTCCTCAATAGCATCAACTATACTCATCACTTGAGTAGCCAAAATTGCCTCTAACTCTGTGAGTGCTATTTGGAGAATATCTACTTTTGGAAGTATTTGAGTCTCGAGTTCTTTAAGTGATCTGATCCATTTCACTTGCTCATGTTCATATAGTTCTAACTGGTGTTATAAATCAACAAGCTTTTTACCAAAATTGATTACTGAGTCTTGTACTGGTCTGAATGTTTCTCTTAACTTTTGTATCTCCGTCTTAGTATCAACTCTCTTCTTTCTCAAGATAGCATAAAATAGTGAAAATTGGGAGATCATAACCAAAATCTTACAGTCAGTTTCTATTCGGGTCTTCAACAAGTCTTTATTCACAATTAGGGCTACTTTACCTTTATCTATCTCAACTATTAACTATTCTCCCCTTTTCTTCTTGTAATCATTTTCAATAGAAATGTATGCAACTTTTTCAAGGGTTTTAAGTTGTTCACTAACATCAACAACTAACTATCCAAGTTTGTCAATAGGGGTAGCAAAATGTCCTGTATCAGTCTCTGGTAGGAGTCTTGACAAAATATCAACAACTATCCTCATAGTCTTTGCTTCTCTTTGATGTTCCTACAATCTTTTCTTTTGTGCATGAGATTGCATTATAGTAGCAGTCTCCATTAACTCTGAAGAACTCAAATTGTCCATATTAATAGGACCTTTTATGCTCATGGAGTCATCATCATCATCATCATCATCAACTATTGTTTTCTTCAGTTTGGATTCAGGAGGTACCTCAGGAGTTGTCTTTATTTCTTCTATTCTCCTCTCTTCTTCCAGCTTCTCTATTTTCTTCTCTTCCTCCTTATCTTTTTCTATCTTCTCTTCATTAGTGGTGTCTTTTATCGGTTGTAGATTTTCAACAGTTTGTTCTTTCACCGATGCTTCCTCTTCCTTATCAATTGTATCCTTCTAATTATCCTCAGTAGAAACATTTACTTTTGCATTTGCACTTACATTGACTGGTGTAGTCTAAGTCTCTGTTGACTATGCATTCATTGGTTGCTCAGTTGAGCACTTGTCTTCTTCTTTCTTTTCATCTTTGATTTCTTCCTGTTCCTGCTACATTTCAAACATCTATACATTAACTTTAAAAACATCTACATTTAGCAACATTATCAGCATCACCGGTATCATCATCTGTTGTATCTATCTATTCAGTATCAATAGGGTCATCTTTACACCTTCAAGAAGTTCTTCTGACTTTGGCTTTATAGGGGTATTATCCTCATTTTCTTTAGCTTTTTCTTCTTCTTCATCGGGAATGAGACCTAAAAGCTTTTTCATCAAAATCTCAGTCTCGTTTTGAACTAATTTGGTCTCTCCAACAAGCATTCTTGTTAATATTTTCTTTGATCTAAACAATTCTTTTGTATGAACCTTTATCTATTTAGTTTCCTCTTCAGTTGCTTCCAGTTGCAAGTGTTTAAGTGTATGATAAATAAATTATTTATCTAGGCTAATTGCCCCTGGCCACCTTTAATCAATCAAATTATATAAAGAATCTAGGATTTTCCCTTGTAATTCAATGAGGGCTCTACTAAACTTATTAATACTAAATATAACTGCATCTTCAATTTCTCTTTGTCGGCTTTTAGACAAATGAGTAAACAATATGTTCAAACCTGTGTATATCCCATACTCCTTAATTATTCGAACCATTGTAGTGAAAGAATCTTCAAGTGTTAATAGTTTCTTAGATGCTTTACCTCTACTAGTAGTCTTATGTTTCTTAGAACTTGCCCTTAGTGCTCTCTTATCTTCTTCTGATTTTGTATCCTCTACATCTATCATAGGTTTGTGAGTTTTCTGCTTCTTTCTTTTTCCGGTTTGGGCAGGCACAATAGGAGGTTCAAAAAGTTTACCTTACCTCCAAAATTTAGTTTTAGTAGGCTTCCCTCTTTGGGATTCAGTAGCCTTCACCTTAGGTTCTTCTGCCTTCTTCTTTTTAGTTGCTTTGGCTACTTTGGTCTTACCAGTGGAGGGGACCTATTGGTACACTAAAAGTGCCACCTTCTTCAGCCTCATATTTGACTCTTGCTACAACTATCTCTTCTTTTGTGAATCCGGCCTATTCAACAAAGGTCTCTACATCTTTCCTTACTTTCTTTGCTATCATCGGTTGCTATAATACAGCATGCACTTTTAGCAGTTTCTCCTTTTAATTTCCAAACCTCTCAGCAATGGTATCGATCGATTGAGCTAACAAATGATCAACATAAGCAATAGGTAGATATTTATCTACTTCAGAATCCATGGGCATTACTCATGTGCTCCTTGGAATAACAGCTTCCATCAAGCATATATCTTTGTCTACCATAAAATAGATGGAATCCTCATACCGATTGACTACCTTTGCTAGTATGCATTCCCTAGCATACATTTTCTTTTTAAATTTCTTAAAATATCCCCATAAAATATCATCAAACTTGTCATTCCACATCCTACTGTTGTTCTTCATCTGCAATAGGGCAAGTGTCCCGATTATCCATTGTACATCACCAATACTAGGGAAAGTTTTGGAAATAAAAGAATAAGCCCATGATAAGCTATCCAAACTTGAATCTAATCTTCTTGTCCTTCTTGACTGCTTCCTAATTTTCCACTAATTGAGTCCTTAGAGATTTATTCAAGTCATAGTCCACATTTTCTTTAATCATCTACTATGTAGTGTGAATTTATATTGCCGGTATATAGTTCATTCTGCTTGAATAGAAGATTCTATAACCAATTACTATTGATGCAAATTTAACTATAGGATCATTAATATCATTAACAATCATGGCTTTTATATCACATCTTGATCCAATTAACTTCTCAAAATCATTCTTCGGTACAAACCTAAGTAATGGTAACTCACCGGTTGAGTAGAAACTAGTTACAACATGTATTGCTTCCTTAGTGATTTTGTGAGGTCTGTCTAGCCAAATAAACTGATCATGAATGCGGCTCAAAACATAACTTATCAACTCGTCCTCAAAATCATAAATGAATTTGATCGCATGATGAAAACCTTTATCGGCTATGCTTCTAAACTGTTATTTCAATCTTCCCTATTCATTACACAAAGATCTATATTGCTCATGAATAACTGCAACTCCCAAGTCTTTAAGTTTGCACTGATAAAAGGATCTTATATTTCTTCTTGTTCAGTACTAGGGTTTCCAACCATCAAAAAAAATTTCAACACTCGATCATCAATTTAAACTTCACTCCGATTGCTTCAGATTCTTGGTAAATGGTTTGAATGTTGCTAGAAAAACTTTTCTCTTCTCTTCTCACTCACCAAATGTACTCAAGATCACAAAGTGACAAATAAAATTCAAAATGTTCCTTTTATTTGCACTCTAACTACTGCAATAAATGCATTTACTGACAAAACCCTAAAACACCTTAAAATCTTCTAAAGCATATTACGGATAGCAAAAACTCAATAATATATACCAGTTATGATCCAAAAACATATCAAAGCATCAAAATACATCAGAATATGCAGATTTAACTTACAACACATCATCCAGGGGTTCAACTCAAGATTTGACAATAAGCTAACCCAAAGTTGTAGAAACAACTTAGTTTGTCAGAGATGGATTCTCCACACTAGGTGAAGAATCTGATTCCTCAGATGGTTTATCATCACTCATCTTCTTCTTCTAGGTTCTATTCATCTCAGCTTTTCTTTCTTCAATATCAACTTTTTGCTTTCCGTTTCGGTCTGCAGGATGATTCACGAGTTGGTTCTTTTGTGTTTTACAAAACTTGGCAATGTGTCCCAGTTTGTTGCAATGATAACATGTCATTCCAAATTCTCTCCTACAAGGTCATGCATTGCCTCTACCTATTCTTCTTCTGTAGTTCATTGCCACATGTCTAGAATTGTTGTAGATTGAACAAATCATATTACCTCTTTTCTCCATCTCATAAGGACTAGACCAATTAACATAGGGTCTTTGCCAATTAGTGCTTCTCCGGTCAGTGAAATTCCTTCTCCAATCACCAGCAATTATTGGATTCATATGAGGTGTTGGATAATTAGCTCCATACCTACATTCAATAGATCTATTCCCATACATGTTTCATGTATAATGGTAACCTTCAAATTTCCTAGGCACATATCTAGCACTAGGTCTATAACCAGTACTAGCATCTGATTTGCTTCTACAAACATTACAATTATGTCCCGGTTTATGAGAGTTAACACAAACAGGTTTGTAAACTTTCTTACTGGTAGGCTTCTGAGCCTTGGGAGTAGTTTAACCTTCATGCATATTGCTCTTGGTACTAGAAGGTTCTCCCTTCACAGATATATTGTATCCTAACCCAGATGTATCACCTTTCATCATCTAAGATTGGATCTATTCATTCAACATAGAGGAACTCTTGTTGAATTTATCAAGCTTCTCATTGGCCTCAACAAGTTGCTTTGTAAGATCTTCATTTCTTTTCATGAGGATCTCTCTAAGAGACATTGCCATTTCAAGATTTGACTATATTCTTTCTTTTTCTTCTTTCTCCTCATGTCAATGTTCATACAAATTTGCATTCTCCTACTTGATCTTAAATATTTCATGCTCTTTATCTAGGATCTAATCCTCAGCCTTTCTTCTAGCTTCAAGTTCCTCACTCATCCATATTGTCAATGATTCAAGTTCTTTCCTTAGGTTAGTCTTTTCACCATTCAACTTCTCTACTTCTTTAACTAGTGCATCAATGTTCACCTCATCTGAAGAGTTGTTGTCAGAGATCTCCAACAATTGTTTGGTCCGTTCTTTACTTTTAGCTAGTGATGTCCTATATTTTCCCCTTAGGGTTTCAAGTTCTTCCTGGGTTTCAACAAGTTCTCTATCCATCTCTCTATAGCTCACTCCTTCCCCCATATTTTCCTTATGATTAGAGATCCCTTCCAAGTGGTTAAGCCTTAAGGAAGTTAGGCTCTGATACCAATTGATGAACTTATAAGGCATAGAGAGGGCCAGGTGAATCAGTGCAAGTAAAAATAATACAAATATGATTATCAATTTGACCAACGTAAAACTCAATAGGCTTATAAGAAATAACAACAAGTATGAAATCACCACATGACACAAGAATTTATACGTGGAAAACCCAAATGGAAAAAACCATGGTGGGAGTTAGTACCTACAAGATCCACTATCTACAGTATAGAGATCTAACTAGTTAAGGGTTACAACACCTGGTTAGGGACACACCTTGCTAGAAGTGTCTAAGCTTGATCAAGAGCTTTACAAAAAGGTGTGTGAAGACCAGCCCTATTAGGAGCTACCCAAGTTACTGGGATTTGCAAACACAAGTTAAAGTGTCACCTAGTTAGAGGATTTAATGATCAGACCTGTTACGATCCGACTGCACCTTGTTAGGAGTGACCTTGTAAGATGATTTTCTTGCTGCAACTGTTAGGGAGACAACAAGTACAAATGATCTCTGCATAACACCTTTAGTGTCTGATAAGATCCACTTCAAAATATTGCAACATCACATAGACTTCATCTCAGAACTTCTCTGATCACCGCACTATCACAGATACAACAATCGCTAATTGATTTCTTATGGATTCAAGCTGATACTCTCTTCTATTCCTTTTACCTCATCACACACTATACAAACATCATTAAGCTGGCTAGAACCTTTGAATAATTCCCTAGGTTAAATGAATCTAGAAAAAAATGCTAATACACTCCTTACATAAGTTTTACACTGACTTAACACATCAAATTCTATATGTTGGTTAACTAATATGAGTGATTATCATCACTACCAATTAAGTTTATATTAACTCCGCTGTTCTACTAATCAAAATTATTTCACTTGATCAAATCTTCTTGTGTCATCATGATCATGCCTTCATCTAATAGTTTTGAATTCTTATGCAAAACCATAACACTTCATCCTTCATGAATTTCTCATACCTATTGTCGGATTGTAACTTTGTCTGCCATTTACCGGTTGAAGTCCTAATTACCAGTTCTAATAAAACTGTCTTTGCTTTACTGGTTAAGTCTTATCGGTTGAACTATAGGACTTAGATGACTTAAATAAACATAGTTTTCATCAATGACAACATGAAAAATAGTCATCATACATAAATCTAATATCTATGCACAACAGACATATACCGGTTGCATCAAGAAAACACACATTATTGGTTTAGTTCAAATGATCAAATGGCAATAGGTTCACCCCTGAGGAAGTTAGGGAGATGATTAGAAATAGTGGCATGCTTCTTGTCCATAGCCAGGACTTTGAGAAAATCTTTTTGTTAGATTAGATTACGCAGCAGACGGACCCCAATTTCACAAAAGTGTTCAGAGATCATGGGGCTGAGATGAGCATAGGCCTAAAGGTTTTCTCTCTATGGTCAAAGGCCTTGAATGTCCAAAAGCCTATGATTCTTCAAGATGGACAAAAAAAGATAGAGGATGAAGTAATTAGGACCCTTGAAGACACTGTTGCATAAGAGGCTGTAGCAATCACTTCACATGTGGTCCAATTTGCTCAATTAGCAGTAGATGATCTTGAGCAAAATAATTTAAGATTAAAGGATATGTATGTGGCACTCAATGCAAATTACAACAAATTATTCATTTAAATTACCCATTGAAGGAGCAAACAAAGAAGGTGACTCTAGATTCTTCAGGAGAAATTAGGCCTGAAGAATTAGAAATAATGAATAAAGAATTACAGAGAGTTAAGGATGAAGCTGAAAATAATTATTTTGAAATCAGGAAAGATTCAATTTTGAGGATTTCAAATAAAATTATTGATAAATTGGATGAATTTCATACTTCATATTCTTTGACATCTTAGCTCCTAAGTCAGTTAGATGAAAATATTTCATTCTTTCAACCAATTAGAGTCACTTGGCTACCAAAGGGTCAACAATTGAAAGAAGTCGCGTTGGAAGTCAAGAAAATGGTCTCTCCACCCCATGATGTAGGGGTGACTTGGAAAAACATTAATTTACTAATCAAAGAATTACCTAACATTGAAGATGAGAAAAAGACATTTATTAAAGTGATTGATACTTTCCAAGGTTTGAAAAAGTGGGATATCCCCACAATTTTTACAAGCAAAGGACAAATCAAGAGCTTAGAGGAGTGGAAGAAAGGCTTCCAAGATGCCATAAATGTCGTTTTGACTTCCTTGGCTACTGATTCGACCCAAAGTGACTCATATTTTAATATCATTGATGAAATGATGGAGGTGGATTTTATGTACTGCGAGTTTACTTTGGAGGCCATAACTTTGCCATGCCATAGAACAAAAGAAGCAATAAATAAGTTGTAGAGTTTGAGGAGTTTTACTTGGCCATTTGGCAAGATAAAATCCCTACATACAAAGTACTGCTCCTTGGAGGAGGAGTAGCCTAAGGGAGAAGACTAGTCCTTTCCTTTTCCTTCTCTTTGTTACTTTAATTTTTTGTGCAAGTTGCTAATTTTGAGGAAGACTAACAAAAGAATTCAATCGGCAAGGACCATCCTCTAGGTTACTTCCTGCTAGGCGCCAAGGTGTACTTCAAATCCTAATAGAGGCATGTGCCAAGGTACCAATGAAAGGGAAATTTTTCATGCTTGCAATCCAAAAGTCTCCAAAATGATGCCCTCTCGGTACCCCCAACATTTATTGTAGCAAAGAGATGTGCACACATGTTAGCAAGGACATAGAGGCCTTAGGGTGAATTGTAATACCTTGTATTTATGACATGTGTCTTCTTGGCCTGAGGCTTGATTTTGTCCATTGTATTATAAAAGGGAATTCAGGGCCAAGAAGAAAAATTCTGAAATTTTGCTTAGTATGTACTAGGATAATGTTGAAACAATATTATGACAGTTAGTCTTTTATATATTTACTGAGCACAACAATCTATCATGAATCTATCAATTTTATTATGAAAATCAATAAAGAGGACATTCATTTTTGTTGCTCATATCTTTTGTATGGTGTTGTATGAGTTGTTATGTTAATGACATGTTCAATTTGTCTTCTCTAATGGAGAATGTGCATATCTTGATAGGTTTCATTTCAAGTAAATGAATTAAATTCTTTCTTCAATGCTACAAAATCTATGTGAGAGGTATTGTGAGGAAGTTGTGAATACATTCTCAGTCTAAGCATGTTAATAAAGTCTTGAATATTTAGTATTAAGCTTTAATGATGATACTGTGATATATTATGCCTTTAAACCTGTTATTTGACTCTGTATCTCCCTTGAATAGGCACTGGTCATACTTTTCTAAGTTTTAGGATTATTTCAACATTCTTATTTCACCTTTTATATTTCATTTTATAATTCTTCTATATTAGGAATAGAAATAGATTAGAGTCATCTTTCAATGCAAGCAAGAGTAGCAAAAGCTAAGGTTCAAGCCATAATTCATAGTATGTCATACTTTTCCTTGGTATATTTTCATTGAAACAATGTTCTATACATGGCAATGTCTGTCCATGTAAAGATAGAATGTTATAAAATATTGCAACAGGGGTACCCACCTAGGTCCTGCAGACCCTGAAGAGTAAAATATTGGATCCTTTTTGTTGAATCTTGTTTGTTGGCCAAAACCAATTTCCTAACTGTGTCTATGAGTCAGTGGCTATTTCTCTAGGATCTAGAATCTATTGATTTGGGAACTAGCATATGCATTGAATTAACTTTAGTCTTCAATTAAATTTATCTATACCCTTTGATTGACGGGCTAAGGAAATTCAAAAAATAAACAACTCACCCTTAACCAAATCCTAATGCCCATCCCCGAACACCTACGTACTAGGCACAGCTTTTTCCCTAGACTACCTACATACCTGTTTTGACATGAGATCAAGGTGTAGAATATGTAGTTCTGGTTTCTAACTATCGTTTAATGTAAACTTTTTGGTGGGTACGCAACCCTTTCTAGTGTCAATGTCCTAGAGAGTTTCTCTATGGTTTCTACCCACGATGGTAGCTCTATAGGAAAAAGGCTCAAGGTGGTCTTTTGCTTGTGGCCTAAAACAACTAAGTCCTATTTCCTATCATATGCATCAGCCTTGACCCATTATCATCCATCAAAATTCCTTAAGATAAATAAATTCCAAAATATCACACACAACCAAACCCTAATGTGGTTTTCTATGGTTTAACTGAGCAGATGTAAATTCATTTTAAAGTTTATCTTTTTAGATTATCAATCCTAGGTGGATTACCCACCCATTGGATTTTAACTTTCAAATGACCCTTATTCCTCCCCAATGATTTATAGGGAGGATGCCACATACATTGTTGTTGTATCTTTATTAGGCATTAAGTGTAGTACTTCAACATGATGACATAACTTGTAAGAATGACCTAGAGGCACCATACATACCAAACATTGCTAAATTTTTGGTTTCATCTCCTCTTGTTTAGCTATCTAACTAGGAATTCAATTATAAATTCATGAAAACTTAAATACACATTACACTAGAACATCTATGAAAATGAAACTATTACATGGAAGGAATTATCACTTGAAATTAAAACTAAGATTTACATAATTGAAAAGGAACATTGATAAACAAATCAACTACTTGATGGGAAAACTAAGATAATATTGAAAACCTTAAAACTTGAACTAAATACATGAAAGTAGTACTTGCTTGAAAACTATGGTACTTGTAAGAGATATCTTATGGAAAAGATTTGAATTACTAGACTATTACAGTTTTAAATATATGAAACCTAATACTTGAAAGGTACTAAATTTCTTGAAAGAAAAACTAAATTATTATAAAGACGTAAATCAAGCTAACTTCAATAATAGCCGAAATACTCTTTATTCTTAAATAAACTCATAAATCAGTTAATAAATCTATTTCATTCCACTTTTCCATCCATAACTGCATTTGATCATTTCATTTAAATCGTAATAAACACGAAATTTCTATAAAAGATAAAGATTCTTCATTCAATAAATTGATAAAAAGTAGTATCTCAATCATAAAATACTTAGGCATTTCAAGTTGTCGTAAGTTCAATAACAAAATAATACAAAATAAAGGGTGAGATGCATCCATTGATCTGTAACCCAAGCCATCTTCAATGGAATCTTTAGCATGAAGATGAGAACAAGATTCAAGTGCTTTTTCTGCCCAACCTTGAAGCTTACACTTCTTCGGAATTCTTAGTCAATCAAGAATACCCGACCCTGCACAAATTCCTTAGCAAAAGAATTCAAAAGAAAAGATGGAATCTAGTGCATGCCTAGACGATACATGCATTTTTAATTTTCTAATTATATTAAGAAACAAGAAAGATCAATCAAGGATGTGGTAGAGTGGATAAATAAAAGAATCCCAACTATTTCAATGGTTATTCAATTGATTACTCGGACGAGTATAATGCCATGCATAGAAAATAATATAGTTTGGAAAAAGCAAACTCTCTATCTATAATCCACATACGGCACCCGTCCTAGAAGGTAACTTTCCACAAACACAAGCCTATCTAGCTTTGTTTAGATGAATCTAAAATAAATATATACAGAAGACAATCTTTCACCTTTCAATTCTAGCTTCCTATTTCTCATAACAATACAATGTTTAAAGAAGACAATCTTTCACCTTTCAATTCTAGCTTCCTATTTCTCATAACAATACAATGTTTAAAGAAGACAATCTTTCATCTTTCAATTTTGGCTTCCTATTTCTCATAAGATAAAAACATAATGTTTAAAGAAGACAATCTTTTTCCTTTCAATTCTAGCTTCCTATTTCTTATAAGATAAAAATATAATGTTTAAGGAAGATAATCTTTCGTTGAATAAAAATAGAGAGAACCAATCTTTCATTAAAACCAATCCTATCCGAGAAGAAAAAATCTTTCATGGATAAACAAATATAAGACAAGATTAAAATATTAAGAAGGTGTAACACATGTATGTATCTTACATATAAATTGAATAAAATGAGTATACATTCTTTTATTCAATTATCAAAATATTTTAAAAGTGTAATCATTAACTTGCATTCCCCTTCTTATGGTTTAGAATTTCCATGTTTATATCATCTAAGATCTATATCTTTCCATGTGTTTTGGTTCATCTACCTCTTTTCTTAAATAACATAATTAGTTTAATACTAATATGTGACTTTCCATGATTTAAGATCTCAACTTACTGATTTTACTAATTTTCCATAACAACAATCTAACATGATGAAAATTCATAAAGCGCCTATCTATATGGCCTTTCAAATGAGACACCTAATAATCATCCTTAATTTTCATGCAAGGATCAAATTCGAAAGTGTAAGTTTTTTCTACACAAATTCAAAATAAGCTTCAATTTCTAATAATTCGTTGTCCTAGTATTTCATCTTCTTTTTTATTCAAATTTATAAGTTTTGTACACACAATCACTCTATCCTCTTACTCTGTTTCTAGTGGATTTGGTGGTCTAATTTCTATGAATTTCACTTATGTTTATCAACAATCTTTTTGAATATCTTTCCTTAAGACATTTATGTATAGAATATAATTTTCTAAAGAATGTATTTTGATGTCATTCGACAAAATTCTCATAATAAGAAATCTAAAAACTATGACTCTAATTTTGTCTAAGTCTAGTCAAACTAGAGCATTTTCTCTTTAGATTTGTACAACAAAATTTTTTAGAACAGAGCCTACCTCTGACTGATTCTACTCAATGAATTATTATCTTCTTTCTATCTCACCAATTTCTTAAGAAGGTCATTGTTCCTCTCGTGTGTCTATCACTCTTCCTTGTTCTGGTATTTGACTCTTTCCTTTGAAATTTGACTCTAAATCGGAGATGATCATCATTGATCTTTTACGACTTGGTCATAAACACATCTAAATATCCACTACTTCTCTCTTCTACATTCCATTCTTGAATCCTTTGTTGCATCTATCTCCCTCTTCTCTTCCAACTCAATGGTCTATATATAGTTGTTTCATCCCTCTTTCCTAAATATGGGCTATCTCTCCTAGTGGTGTATTGATTCTAAATGACACCACACATGGTTTAATTGCAACATAACAGTCCTAATTGGTTTTGAACACTTATGTGTCCTCCAAGCAATGTTATTTGTTGTCTACTACGTGATACCAAACTACACATGTGATTGCAAATAGTTTCTAAATTCCTATCATGCCAAGTCGACTATGAATTAGTAGTAAATACACCCAATCATTGAATACTCATAACAATAATTTGACTCTACCATGCGATAATATTATCTCCTAATAACTTGCTATGTGGAATTGCCAATCTTGACTCCAACTTATCGTACCTTATACTATGGTTTATGTGGGCTAGTAACCCATGGCTTCCACCATGTATTATTATGGTGACAATGGTAAGAAACATGTTTAAATGGTATAGGGTGGGGGGTACTTGGAGATGTGTCGACTCCCTTTACTCCACGCCTACCTTAATTCATGCAACTTCCTTTAAACCTACCCACTACCATATTGTTCTGCAATGTGGTTGGTGTTTAAATAAAAGGGAGGAGTGGTCGGTGGTAATACCAACCCCTCCCTATGAATATGGGGAGTGGTCGATCTTACTATCGACCTCCCTCACATTCACTTAGCATTTATTAAACCACCCTTTTCGGTCATTAGGTTTCAATTTAAGTAGCTTTCCAATGGTTATTTATATATTTAAAATGTTACATTAACATGTTCTTTAATAAACTGTTCTTATGATTATATATATAATATGGATTTTCATAAAATAATTTAATTTCACAAATCTATTTACATGTTCGATAATTACATACATATTTATAAGTCCATGATCGAATTATCATTAGAACTGAGATACATATATATTTAATCTCAAATGAATATGTATAGATAAAACAAAATTCATGAAGTAATCAAATTTCATGATAATTGGATATAACTATATAGATATATCTGTATATGATTGAATCAATATCTCAGATACATATATATGTTATACTATTATCAAATTACCAAAGTAAACTCATAAGTATGGTATTTCATACATTTATACATATCTGCACATAAAGAATGTATAAACCTATGATCAATATTCATATCTAACCCATTAACAAAACAATCTTACTTTAAAATAAGACATAATATTTCACATTCACTCATGAAACTGGGATTTAATTCAATCACCATTCAAATCTTGCAATAAATGCACATGTATAAACATATTTAAATCAATCTTCTACTCATTCCAAATTCATCATGCCAATTTAAACAAACACTCAAATAAGGTTATTTAAATTATAAATCCTAATGTTGTGTGTGAGAGATTCCATCTATTCTAATGAAATAAAAGAGCTAAGACAACTCTACCTAAACCATGTTTTCTCCTTCATTTGCATTCACCTATTCCTGCAATCACTTGCACTCAGCCACACATTAGCAGTGACGGTCCCAATTTTGCAATAAAAATCATTACTGGTCATTCATTGCATATAAATCATTTCAGTGCATTCGATCTCCTATCTTATTTCATTAACAATTCTAATTACATTTCATTTCACTTTCATTTGCGAAAAATAAACATCATTTTCCTAATTAAATAATGATGGAAAAATAGCGTTCATGACAATTATTAAATAATGAGACTTTGGAAATGAATTTAATTCTTACTTGTTTGAAGGGGAAAATCTATTTAACAATAAGCTTGCTAGCCTCATTATTTTTAAATACCAATTGTTTGAAAATAATATTAGAAGAGAGTCGAATTACTTTCTAGTTAACAAATGTAAATAATAATAAGGCTCCCAACAAATTGTTATCACTGTTTAAGAAATGGGTTTTTTGTTTGCATAATTGGCTAAGTTTTTGAAATTTTGAGTTAGACACACTATCAACTACTTAAAGTCTGTGTTAAGTTCTAAGGGTTTAGGGGTTTAATTTTAAATCATTCAATGGTTGATCAAAAACCCTCTAGTTTCTATTCCTGCATTACTTTATCCACTTAAGTAATGGGTCTTGGGGTCGTATGAGGTGTCCCCCCATGTCATTTGCCTAAGCAGTTGTTGAATTAATCATAACAATTTATGCCTTATGTCTTTTCTTCCTAATGTTGTCGGGCCCAGTAAGTTGCATGCAACTCTTAGATTGATCTATGGTTTTCGCTATTTCGTTAAGTGAAGTTGCGCGTGGTTTAAGACTCGTGAAATGGCAAAAGGGAAAAGCGTGTTCAATGGTGTGCATTTGGTCTGGTTAAAAAGGGCTCCATCTCGTTCAAGATCTAATTGCTGGCATTAGTTCATAGCCGAAACTAGCAAGTGAAATACCTTTCGCAAAATGGCGAAAATGCTTGGCGGGACCTGATAGCGGAGACTTTTCAAACGGCTAAAAGGTGATCAGGTTCAAGAGAGATTGACGGTTCATGCTATTTCATGGATGGTAGATGCTCAAAGGTTATGCCCTGTGAAATAACGAAAAGGTTTTTCGATCCATGAAAAGGGAGTTTTTATAAGAGCATAACAGATGTGCAAGTCTCATTTGATATGACAGTTAGCACAGCTTTGCAGAACGAAGATGCTCGACAGTTAGCTTTCCTGAAGTAGCGAAATGACATGGCATTTGAAGCAAGCAGTCCAGTTGGTCGAGATGGCAAGTAAGATGATGGCACATGGCATAAGGTCAAAATAGTCAGGAAGTCAGATCTAAGGATTAAAAAGTGGGTCCCAGAGGTGAGTCATGTCGCGCGATAAGAAGTGACTTGGTAGATACAGGTGGCAAGGATGAGGTGGAATTTAATTTTTTCTCTTAGCAAATGAAAGGTTGACATGTAAGTTCGAAAGTGACTAGATGCCGGGTGGATGGAGTTTAGTCAGAGGGCCCACGTCTGTCAAATTCAGTTAAGTTGTTAAGCATCAAGCAAGTTAAGTATAATCTAACAGTCTGTGTGAGTTCGCGAAGGTAAAATGCTCGTGTTTTAAAACCAGCGGAAAAGAGAAAAGGTCTTGGGGCCCCAAGGACAGATAAAGCATGAAGTTAAAAAGGGATCAACTCTGATTCAATCCAAGGGCTCGTGTTGTTTCGCAGCTGCAAACCAACTGAGGGATATGCTTCGCGAAATGGCAAAAGAAGGAGAAGATTCATCTAGGTGTAATGCTACATGGTGACGTGTCGATTGACACATGGTTTCAGAAGAAATTGAGGGCCCGCCAAGGTGTAACTGGTGGTTATAAAGGAAAGACACATGGCTGACTTTGAACTAAACTCAAAGAGTTTTCCAAAGCTAATGGTTGAGTGCCATGTGGTATTCGGTAACTAGTGAAAGAGTGGCGTAAGTGAAGAAAGAATAAAGGTCTCACTTAAAGGATGGTCATCTCTGATTTGATCCAACGCTTCACGTTGTTTCATGGGCCAAAGTTGAAAATGGTTTAAGCTATGCAAAATAGTGAAAGACTTTTAGCCGTCAAGATAGAGGTGCGGTTAATGAAGAAGCTGACGGTCCTGGTAAGAGTTAAATGCTGAGCAGTTAAAGTTCCATCTAACACCTAGTGCAGCTTCGTGAAAGAAAAGTGCTCAGAGGATAAAGCCCGCAAAATGGCGAAAAGGAGGTAGGGCCCGGTGCTAAGGCAAAGCTGTTAAGTCAGTGTAAAGACCGATCAAGTTTCATTTGATCAGATGGTTGGTGTGATTTTGTTTGACTAAGTTGCTCGAAGGTTATGCTCTACAAAATAGTGAAAGAGCAAAAAGGAAAAATGTGTAGGCATGTTGTGACCCGTTGGAGCAAAAATTTTGAATTCTCTCATGAATTCAATTCTGAAGGGACAACTGAAGCATGCAGTATCAATGTCGCAGTTAAGAGCCTGAGTACCATATATGATTTCATATCAATCGGATGAAGGTATCATTCTAAGGAATTGTTGCAGAGAAAGCATTTGCAGAGCTATTTTCTTCAAATATAGAGCAAATTCATTCAGTCGCAGAGCGGATTCCTACAAGCTAAAATCAGGTTCTTTTGTACTCTTGTGTGGCAATTTCTTAGCAGTGTGTTTTAATTGAGGTCTTGATTTGTCACAGAACCAGTTGGGGGTAACAGTTAAATTGCTTGCATATTTTAAGATGGCACCTAAGAGAGAATTCTCAGGAAAAGTTAATTACCAAGAAAGGGTCATTTCTGATAATTTTCTTGAATAGTTGACATTGTCAACTAATCAGGCATCAAAGGTAAAAGAACTAGTGCCAAGAGCTCCTCATTTGAAAATAGGAGAAGGGTTATATGATAAGGGTAACTGGTTGAGAGACCCACAGGTTGGGTTGTCTGTGTTGGGGTTGTTCAAAGTTGGATTTGGCATGAGAAATTCCCCAGCCCCACAGAATAGCATTTGGGAGTTAGATGTGAGAAAATTGGTAGTTCCAGGAGTATTCATGGATATGGATCTCCTGACTCAGATTGCACATAATTATGATCGAGTCACAAGGAGCATTAGGGATATAAATGGGAAAGCCCTCATTGAAATAAATAATGAGGAATTCAGAAGTGCTTTTGGGCTTAATGAGTTTACTAATTTTCTAGAACCTATTAATTTCAAATCATTAGCTCAAGTATACAGTGCACAGATGAATCACCTTAGAAATGGGCCTCTTAAGGAATTCTTTGTGAAGATAGGTGGATTGATAGTTGTAGCACCCAACACTAAAGAGCCCTTCTCATTGAATCTATTCACCCTTAGTGCTAAGGGATTGTATTGGTCACTTTGCCAAATTTTAGGACAAGATGCTGAGGCCAAATATGCCCAATCATTACATGCTAATGATTGCTTAGATTTTGAATCCTTCTCTTGCAGTAACCTTTGACTATGCCTCCTTTATCATTGATGCTATCCATGAAGGATTGATAGGAATAAAGAATGGGAAGGTTGATAGGCCTTTTGGATGGTATTCCCTCCTCATGCATCTATTTTTATTCAAGGGTGCTGATTATTTTGCAAATGGAATGGACCTTGTAAAAGAGAAAGACTGAGAAAAGATGCTAGTGCAATTATGGAGTATAGTGCTGTCATGGGATAGAAATGATGCTAGTTTCTTAAAGTTTGATAAATGTTTTGCATCAAAGATTAGGACTCTCCTCTATTCAGAAAATCCAAGAGTCCCCAAGGTTCTTTTGGAATTTATTAGACCAAAAGAATTTATCGAAAGTATAAAAATTATCCATAATTGGGGTGATATTTACTTATACCCTGTCTCCACAGTTTTCAGAGTATTTTGTTTCAGAGGGACTCCATTTTTATTGCCCTATCAGGTCCCTCTCAAAGTGGGAATTGCATAAATCCTTAGACAAATTGGTAGTGTGCAAGAGGCAGAGCTAACAGGCAGGGGTAAAGGGACTATTTTCACTACGGTTACTATAGCCCACCAATTTGTAATAATGAAGGGAGGTTGGAACTATTTTGAGGATTTTCTTAAACCTTATCATTTGTCAACTACAGTGTCTAGGTGTGCCAATCCTGAAGATTTATTCAATGGCATGTTTAGAAAGAGGGCAATATGCAGAGGTAGACCCCATCAATTCCAGTTTCCTGTAGACCTCATTAGAAATGAGTTTGATCTAGATGAGCAGGAGCTGAGGAAGGAAAAGTGGGTAGCTTATAAAAGGCCTTAGACTTTGTACATCAGTTTGATACCAGCTATGACCCATTATCTAGCTTTCACCCTTTTGAGGAGAAAATAAAGTTCCTAATTCTTTGCTTTGAGGATGTAATGCAGATTTTGAAAGAAAAGAGGGAGGTTGTAATTAAAAACAACCCTGAAAAAGCAAGAATGGTTCTAAGTTGGTCTGCCTCCACTAGATAAATCCCTCCTAGTGACTATACGTTGCACAAGAAGTCTAATTATAGTTTGTCGATGCCTACAATAGGGGATCCCTCTACCTCTAAAGGAAAGAGGAAGATACAAGATGTCACTAACATCCAAGATAGCCCAAAGAAGCAGAGAGTAGGAAAAGAAATACAATCAGATACACCCTTGTACTCTCCATTTCAATCCCCTATTCACATAGGAGATGAATAGGCAGCAGCTGAACAACTGATGCAGTTAGGTAGTCTGGGAGAAATAGTTTACACATATGATGAAGTAGAAGAGGGAATGCTAGAAGAGCCCCTTGCTGCTGAGATGAACATCACTACCAATGAGTTTAAGGGCCAGGAGTGGGATCCTGAGATCAACTAGGCCAGTGAGGACTTCTTGGCTGACAACAGCTTTGTTACATTAGGAGCATTCATGCAATTTGTGTGGAAATAGAACATTGACAAATACAATGCAAGGTGTGAAAAGAGAAAAGGTGAGTAGCCTCTTAAAGATCTAGCTGTGGTTGAGGAGGAAATAAAGAAAGAAATGATAGATGAGTTTAAGACCATCACTCCTGAGCAAGGAAGAGATATGGTGGCACAAGCTGGAGTACTCATTCTCCCTGAGTGGGACATAGAAGATGCCTTGGTATTGGAGGCAGTGAGAAAAGAAACCAAACCCATGGAGGGAGTTATTTTTAGCAAAGACAATGTTGCACTAGTCATTTGGTCTCTTAAGAGAGATGATAATAAGAGAAGTAAGGACACCCTAGGGTCATGTTGCCTTGGTGGAATGATAGTGAAAAGAGTGCAGAACATGGGGGTAGTGGAAGTTGCTAGCACTGTACTAGAGAGTGCAAATTTTAGTGTTGTAGTAGTAGATAGGGAGGCTAAGGAAAAGGAAGACCTCCAAGTTAAGTTGGAGACAATTTTGAAAGCTTACAATAGTGCTAAGGAAGAGGTAAGGGGTAAAGATAGCATCATTGCTAGGTTGCAAAGCCAGTTGACAGGACAGTGCATTCAAGGTGAGTCTTCAACACTGATGATCTCCTCTTCTCCTGCAAGACCTCCACCTACCAGCCCCATTATTGAGTTCCCACCATCTCCAGCACCTTTTAGTTCTTAAGTGGTTGAAATCACTCCCCAAGTATTGGAGAATTTAAAACAAGCTCAGGCCTTGTATGCAAAGAAGTATGAAGAAAGAGTAAGGGCTACCATTTCATGTTTTGCAGACACCATGGGGACCTCACTATTGTATAACAACATAAGAAAGATTTTGGATATGTGGAATAAGCTTAACAGAGATAAGGCCATTTTGATGCCTATTTTTGACAAGTGGAAGCCTAGAGAGCAGGATTTGGAGCTTATTTGTGTATCTTATGATCAAGCAGGGGTTGATCCTATCATCAAATCCACTTGTGACAACATAAAGGATCTAATAAAATTAGCAAAAGGGATAGACAATGCTGACAGGAAAATCAACTTGTACAAGAAGGAGTACACTGGTCAGGTTTTTGAATTGCTCCCAGGAGTTTTTGTGAGCCCAAATCAATTGAAGGACAAACAAGTGTGACTTAAGGAATTAGAGGCCAAATTGTCAGCTAGAATAAAAGGAATTGTTGACTTAGATGATGCTTCCTTTTTTGTTGTAACAATTCAGGAGATAGAGAGAATCAAATCTCATTATGGTTTTCTCAATTCAGAGGTCAACAAGATGAGAAATTCCTGGAAAAGTTAACCAAGGCAAAGGTGAAAGTGATTAAATTTGCGTGGACAACTGATGATGTGTACAATGAGTGGACAAGAAAATATGCCATTCGGGATGCACTACAATTAGAAGAGGTTGCAATAGGAAAACAAGTAGAAGAAGCCACAGAGGTTGAAAAAGACTTGTAACCGTTTTTGTAAAAGGTTTTGCAACTTCTTCTTGAGAAGCAATAATTGTAACAAATTCTCCTAGGAAAGTCCAAAGCTATGTGCATCCATATTGTTATAAATGGATACCAGGACTAGTAGAAAAATAATCGCAAAGAATTGTAAGAAAACGCTGTAGAAATTTATCTAAGATTTTCCAAGTTTTAATGGAGAATATTCGAAGGTTTCTTGTAATACTTTTTTGAAGAAAATATCAATATACAGACCATTGGTTTTGAGTAAAAACTTTGTGTTGTCTTCAAATGTGTTTGCAAGTGTTTACTATTTCATTCTAAATAATCTAGGGTTATTTCGTTTGAATAGGGGTTGTAAGCCAATCTTCAGTAGATATGTTTCTTAGCTTTTCTCTTCAGGAGGGAAATTAAATATGCAGGAATCACTTCTACCAGTAAGTTCTCTGTAGGATACTTTGAATCTTGATGAGCGTAGTTTGATGTGGTATGAATAAATTCTTATGTATGTCAGGCATATATAGGGATCTACAGAAGCCAAAATAATGGGATATGTTTTGATATTTGACTATGATAGTATTTTTTGAACTTAGATGACTCTGTGACCCTAGATAAGGCATTGGTATTAATTGAGGTTGTCTATTTCATATTTTGTAGGTCAAATACTGAATATGAGTACAATTTTCATTCCTTTGTTTCAGTAAGTTTTAAGGTGATTAGATCCACTGGTTTTCTAGACTGGTTTGTTGTGGATTTATCTTTTAGAAGTGTGAATTTAGTTCACAAAGGTATACCCACCAGGACTTAGAATAGGTCCTAAGTGTAGAAGGTTAAATCAAACCTTGTCATATGTTGTCCTAGAAGTTTCCTTCTCTTTAATATCTCTTCTGCACATAGTTATCATATTATTATAAGGATGTTGAAGTGAATCAGATTTTGAAGACAACAAAAGTGGCGACTCTGCTGGGGTGTAAATGAATTGTTAAAAGTCTTTGGTTAAGAAAGATTTAATTCATATTGTGGTGACATAGATGGGATAAGCTACATTAAGAATCTAGAAGCAGATTTTGTGCTTAAATTTATTAAGAAAATCATTGTGTTTGTGGAATTGAAGCATTTCATTCTAAGCTTGTTTTCATAAATCCCATAAGTCTTGTGGGTGGCGACTCTGTTATCTTGGAGCCAGTCCTTGTGAAATACAAATCATTTTAAAAGGAAAACAAGTGCAATGTGAGGAAAAAACACTAGATCATTCATGAAGAAGCATCCTCATGAAACTTTGCAAGAAGGTTTTCCAGAACAGTCATGAAGAGGTCAGAAGAGATCAGTGCTACATGAACCATCAAATGCTGCTTGGGTACAAAATAATAATAATACCGGTAAGATACCTAATCGACCTATTTATGCAAAATCTAATTCTTCTTCCAAAGATTCTGAACATGATATACTAGGTTTCCATTCTGGATTGTTTGGAAATATTGATAATGCACATGCTTTAAATCAAGATTTATCCCATGTTAGTGTCCCTGCAAGAGATAGGACCAGTTCAAATGCAATTAGACACTCTGTGCCTAGAACAATCGATGGAAACATTAGTTTGATTGACATAGATCAAGTCAATATATCTGATTAAGAGGAAAATTTCCCTGATGAGGACAGAGTGTCACAAGAGATTGAAGATTTGAATAGGAGAGTTCACTATTTAATCTCCCTAAGAGCCCAAAAGGAAGCAAATAAGGAGAAGGAAGTCAAAGCTAAATTAATGGAAGAGAGATAGGCTTCTTAGACAAATAGCTGATCTTGAAGTGCTAGCTAAGGAAAAAGAAAAGAGTGATGAGGAAGGTCCTATGATCAGAGAAATTCTGATCCCCAAAGCCAAGTAAGAATATAGGTTAGTAATCTAACCAAATAGGGAAGTATTTAGTGATTCTCAGCTTCCTAGGACTAATGTGGATAAAGGAAAGCATAAATGTGTGGATGATGGAACTAGATCTAAAACCACTGAAGAAATTTCTCATAGGCTATCAGCACATGAGAGAGAGATGGAAAAAATGAGGAAAGAAAAAGAGGATCTCCAAATGGAACTAGAGAAAGCTGAATTGGAAGCAGCAAATCAGGAAGTGAAAAGAAAAATTAGTTATCTAAAAGCTCCCCCTATCATGTTTCCATCAGAAGACCTTAGTAAGCTTGATCCTCAGCAAATTTCCCTTTCCCCAGTTAAAATTCAACCTACGGTGCCTGCTAATATAGTACCAGTGAGTCAAATCCCTATGAATAGTTAGCATACCCAAATGTCTCAGTCTCCAATTCCCAAAGTTAGAATGACTATGGGAAACAATAATGTTATTACCCCTTTTCAAAGGAGACCTATCAATTTAGAGCAATATAGACAATTATTCTTTGATGGGATCCCAGGATATCCCAACCATGTTCCTACTGAGTTAAGGGATAGACTCCATAAATTTGCTAGAAACAATGCAATTAGTGCTAAGGAACATCTCAAATCTTTTGGGGACCTAATAAATGATTATGAGATAGTGGATGAAGATGCCATCATGAAATTGTTTGTTCAGTCCTTGATTGATGATGCAAGAGATTGGTACAGAGGTCTTCCAGCTAATAGCATTGGGTCATGGGAAGATTTTAAAAATTGTTTTCAAGAGCAATATGGTGATAAAACAAATGTGAGCTTTATGCTCAATGAATTTAATAACATCAGAAAGTATAACAATGAAATGGTCACTGATTTTAATGCTAGATTCCAAAAGGCTATGCATAGATTGTATTAGGTGATGAGGTTAGATGGTAACATGTGTCTGAATACCTATTATAATGCATTTGATTCTAAGATGGCCTATATCCTGAGGGATAAAAATCCACATAACTTGAGAAATACTTTTAGAATTGCCATTAATGTAGAAAGTAATAGAAAAGCATCCCGGAAGTTAGGAAGAAGAACAGATGGTAGGTTATGGCAAGAAACAAAACATCAACCTAGCAAAGCAGCTAAGGAGGAAGACAAGATAGAGAAGTTGGTCATTGCTATGAAGGATCTGACTGCCAAGGTAAACAAAAATGATAAACCTCATTATAACTGGTAGGATAGGCCCCCTAGACTGCATGATATGCCTTATAATACCAATTGGAAAGATGGCAAACCCTAGAATGAGAAGCCTAAAATTGCCCAAAATCAGGACACTCTAGATCCCTTGAAAGGGAAAAATGTCCATAATATAGAAAATAATCCCTGGTGTATTTCTTGTGATGGACCACATTCTCCTCATCAGTGTGTAGTGGCTCAGGCTCTCGAAGAATCCATGAGACAAGAAGCTAAGCCTGACATTAACATGTTTGAGACTTTTATAGAAAGTGATGAGGAATCTATACAAAGTGAATACAGTGATGTGCTGGATAATGAAAGGTTTGTTCAAGGACAACTAACCTTGGATTGGCATCCTACATTGAATGTGGTAACAATTGAGGATGAAGAAGTTCATCTTAGAAGGCCTAGTGAGGAAGAAGTGAAAACCTTACTAAAGCTTCCATTGCCAAAGCAAAACACAATTATAACTTAAGAAGCACCAAGAAGGACACTGATCAGGGTGAACCTAGTTCCATGTTCATAAAAGAGATTACCCAAAAAGGGGTAGCAAGTAGTGCCACTACTGTTCCTAGATTGGTCAAGAAAAGAAGGAACACGTTAAAGATGTACTCAAGAGTACAGATGATAAAAATACCAGTCATATACTAGGAGCTGCCACAGCAAAAGGGGCAAGTCAATTCAAGGCAGAAAGAGTTAGAGCTAATACTGAAATAAGCAATAGTTCTACATTTGACATGGCTCAAGCTCTTACACAAATGAAGGTCACTGTCCCGTTAGTAGAATTACTGAAAATTAAAGAACATAGGGATGCAGCTTTGTCTTTGTTTTCTAGTATATCTAACAGTGACACAGTCCTACCCACCGGTTTAGCTAGAATTGGAAAGGATCAAGAACTCCAAACCCCAGAGGTTTATGTTGGAACCACCATCACTCAAGAGACTTCACAAGTAGATCCTTTTTATGTTACTTTGTTAGTAAATAATCAACTGATAAAAAACTACATGATAGATTCAGGAGTTGCTGCTAATGTTATGCCTTATGGTGTTATGAAAGAATTAGGACTATCAGTAACCACTGTATATGGAAAATGCTATGCTATGGATAATAGGGAAGTACCTGTGATAGGTACAATGAGAGATGTTGAAGTAAAAATAGTAGCATTCCCTGAGGCAACTTATAAAATGGATGTTATTGTTACTGATACCAAGCCCCATTATGGTATGTTACTGTCCAGTCAATGGGCTGCAGCAGTAGGAGGAAATGTCCAACTGGATTTGTCTTATGCCACCATTCCAATAAATGGAAATCAGGTCAAGTTGTACAGAGAGCCACGTGCTCCTAGGGTAATTGAAAATGTAGACCCTACTATGCTCAATTGTACGATTGATGTAGATCTTGATAACTTTAGACTTCAACCAATTTTGCCTCAGTTGAAGAATACTGTCCCCATTGTGGTCAAATTAGAATCACAATAGTATGGTTTTTGGCATATGTATTTTGATGGAGCTTGCTCCAAAGAAGGATTCGAAGAAGGGGTTCTTTTTGCATCCCCATCAGGTATAACTTTTAAGTATTCTTTCTTATTGGCTTTCCAATGCACAAATAATACTGCAGGGTATGAAGCTCTATTGTTGGGGCTTGAGGTTGCAAAAAAGCATGAAATCCAGCTGTTGATAGTGTTAGGGGATTCAGAATTGGTTGTCTCTCAGGTAAGATCCAAATATGAATCCAAGAATGACAGATTAAAGAGATATAAACATGTAGTTTGGGATGTTATTGAGCATTTTAGTGCATTTTCTATTAATTGGATAGAGCGATCAAAGAATATTATGGCAGATTTCCTAGCTAATGTTGCCTTGAAAAATGATGATGCAACACTAACCGGTATTTCCACTTTGGAAATAAAATCTAGGCCTGCTATCCCTGATAATGTGTATAATTGGCAAGTTTTTGCTGATGATGAAGATATTCTTAGGTTCATCCAATGTGTTGATGATTATGATGGACAGAAGATTGATTGCAATGCACTGGTGGAGGTGGTTGACGATAGGGAAACAATGTTTGGAAATGACTTGGTCCAGTTGGAAACCAATGAAATACCTAAAGGGCTGGTAGAGCTGGAAAGCATGTTCAGTTACAATGACAGTCACTTACATCAGTAGTCTACCACCAAGTTGGAAGAATTAGAGGAGGTAAACCTGGGGACTGAATCATCCTCTAAGTTAGTATACATTGGGAAGAAATTACCCCCTCATTTCAAGACTAATATTATTAATTTATTGAAGAAATATAAACATGTTTTTGCTTGGTCTTATGAAGACCTAAAGGCATATAGACAAGATCTTTTTCAGCATGAAGTTCCTCTACTTCCAGATGCTAAGCCTTTCAGACAGAAACATAGACCTATTAATCCCCTGTTGGAAACTAAGATGTAGCAAGAGTTGACTAAGCTAAGAGAGGTGAGATTATCAAACCCATAAGGCATTCTTCATGAGTCTCTAATCTAGTCCTAGTAAGAAAGAAAAATGGGGACATTAGATTGTGTGTGGATTTTAGAAATTTAAATGTTGCTTCTTTAAAGGACAATTACTCTTCTCCCAATATGGATGCTATGTTGCAGAGAGTAACAGGTTGTGATCTTTTTTCCATGATGGATGGTTTTTCAGGATACAATCAAGTGTTAGTGAGGGAATCTAAATAGTTTAAAACTTCTTTCACTACTCCATGGGGAACATATGTCTATGTGAGAATGTCATTCAGACTGAAAAATGTTGGAGCTACATTTCAGAGAGCCATGGATGTAGCCTTCAAAGAATTCATTAATATCATCATGGTGGTTTATCAAGATGATCTAACCTATTTCTCCGAAAGGGCTGATGATCATTGTGGACATTTGGAAAAGGTTTTCAATAAAGCCTTGGAATTTGGTGTGTCATTAAATCCCAAGAAATGTCATTTTAGGGTCATTGAAGGAAAACTATTGGGACACATTGTTTTTAAGGAAGGGGTAAGGATAGACCCTGAAAGAATTGAAGCAATAAACAAAGTGCCTGAACCAAAGAATGTTAAAGGTATTCAATCCTTTCTAGGCAAAGTAAATTTTGTTAAGAGATTCATTGCAAACTTTGCAGAGATAGTGAAGCCCATTGTCAAGTTGCTCAAGAAGGATACCAAATTTTGTTGGGATGAAGAAGCCTCAAAGGCTTTTTCTGAAATTAAAAAGGCCATTCAAGAAGCACCAGTACTGAAGTCTCTTGATTACAGTAAGCCCTTCTCTCTTTTTCTTTTTCTTCATATCATACAGTAATTGCAGTATTGTTACAAGAGGATAATGAGGGATATGAACATCCCATAGCTTTCTACAACAAGTCTTTGCAAGAAGTAGAATTAAAATATGAAACCATGGAGAAACAAGCTTATGCTTTAGTTAAAGTTGTCAAGGCTTTTAGGCCATATCTGGTAAATGAAAATATCATTGCTTATGTCGCACATGCTGCAGTTAAGGATATCGTGTCCCAGTCTGAGGTTATAGGGAAAAGATGCAGATGGATTAATAGAATCCAAGAATTTGACTTGGAAATAAGGATCACCAAATTGGTGAGAGGTTTAGGTCTGGCTAAGCTCATGACTGAGTCTAATCTTTTGAATTTTGAAGTACACAATGTTGAAGTCAAAAGTACTTCAGTCACTAGTATTGAAAGGCAACCTTGGTATTCAGAAATAGTCTGATTTTTGAGAGATGTTGCCTTCTCAGAAGGAATGACACATAATTAGAGAAGAACTCTAAAACTCAAGTCACAAAAATATGTTCTCATTCAAGGTGATATGTTTTGGAGAAAAAGAGATGGAGAATTGCTAATGTGTTTGGATGAATTCCAGGCTAAAAGGGTATTGACTGAGATGCATGATGGAGTATGTGGGGGCCATTACTCTGCTAAGACAACTACTGGTAAGATAATCTAGGTTGGATATTACTGGCCTACCTTATTCAAATATGCTCATGCACGTGTCCAGAAATGCGACACATGTCAAAAGTTTTCATCCAAGATGAAGTATGAAGGAGCTTTGCCCCTAAATCCAGTCACAGTGGAAGCCCCTTTTGTCCAATGGGGCATTGATTTTATTGGAGAGATTGTTGAGAAATCAGGAAGAGGTAATAGATGGATCATAGTACCCACTGACTATTTTACTAAATGGATTGAAGCTATTTCTACAAGAAGAGCTACAAGTAAGGTTGTCATTGATTTCCTGATGGATAATGTAATAACTAGATTTGGAATACCTGCAAAATTAGTAATGGATAATGTCATGAGTTTTAGGTCAGAAGAGTTTGTAGGATTTTGTACCAGTCATGGAATACTCATGTCTTACTCTTCACCCTACCACCCTTAGGGGAATGGGCAAGTAGAATCCAACAATAAAAGCCTTTTGAACATCATCAAGAAAATCCTGGAAGAAAATAAGAGATCTTGGGATCCAAAATTGAAGTTACCTTTGTGGGAAGATAGAATAATAGTCAAGAAAGCCATTGCAATGTCACCTTTTGAACTGGTTTATGGTACACAAGTCAGATTGCCAGTGAATAATCTTCTTCCAGTTCATAAATTCTTGCAAGATGAGGACATGGAGCTATCTAAACCGATAGAAAATAGAATGATCCAAATTGTGGAGTTGGAAGAGCTCAGAACTTTAGCTCATAAAAGAAATCAGAAGATCCAATTGCAGTCCAAATACCTTTTTGATAAAAGGACGTCATTAAGGAAGTTTCAAATTGATGATATTGTTCTTCAGTGGAATGCAAAAGGACAGGACAAAGGGAAGCATAAAAAAATTGAATAATTATGGATTGGCCCTTTTGTGGTCTATGATTTAAATTGAAAGGATTCTTATTTTCTGAAAAATATGAATTATCAAGTGCAGGAATTTCTAGTGCATGGACAATTCTTGAAACATCATTTCTCTTGATGTCTATGCATAGTAGGTCCTTTGTTTGTATATATTTTGTTTGCTTCCTGTCGTTTTGTTTGGGTCTATGTTTTGGTTTGTTTCTCCAGAGTTTCTGAGTTTTCTTGTGTTGACCTTGCAATCAACCATCCCCAGTCAGAGCCGTTGTTATCACTGTTTAAGAAATGGGTTTTCTGTTCCCATAATTGGCTAGGTTTTTGAAATTTTGAGTCAGACACACTATCAACTACTTCAAGTTTGTTTTAGGTCTTAAGGGTTTAGGGTTTTAATTTTAAATTGTTCAATGTTTGATAAAAAACCCTCTGGTTTCTATTCCTGCATTACTTTATCCACTTAAGTAATGGGTCTTGGGGTCGTATGAGGTGTCCCCCCATGTCATTTGCCTAGGCAGTTGTTGAATTAATCACAAAAATTTATGCTTTATGTCTTTTCTTCCTAATGTTGTTGGGCCCAGTAAGTTGCACTCAGCTCTCAGATGGATCTATGGTTTTCGCTATTTTGTTAGGTGAAGTTGTGCATGGTTTAAGACTCACGAAATGGTGAAAGGGAAAAGCTTGTTCAATGGTGTGCATTTGGTTTGGTTTAAAAGGGCTCCATCTCATTAAAGATCTAACGGCTGATGTTAGTTTGCAGCCAAAACTAGCAAGTGAAATACCTTTCGTGAAATGGTGAAAATGCTTGGCGGGACCCAACAGTGGAGACTTTTCAAACGGCTAAAAGATGATCAAGTTTCAAGAGAGATTGACAGTTCGCACTTCTTCGTGGCTGGTAGATGCTCAAAAGTTATGCCCTGCGAAATAGCGAAAAGGGAGTTTTTATAAGAGCATAATAGATGCGCAAGTCTCATTTGATCTGATCGTTAGCACAGCTTCGTAGGATGAAGATGCTTGACAGTTAGCTTTTGTGAAGTAGCGAAATGACATGGCATTCCAAGCAGGCAGTCCAGTTGGTTGAGATGGCAAGTAAGATGATGGCATGTGGCATAAGGTCAAAATAGCCAGCAAGTCGGATCTAAGGATTAAAAAGTGGGTCCCAGAGGTGAGTCATGCCGCGGGATAAGAAGTGACCTGATAGATATAGGTGGCAAGGATGAGGTGGAATCCGATGTTTTCTCTCAGCAAATGAAAGGTTGACATGTAAGTTCGAAAGTGACTAGATGCCAGGTGGATGGAGTCTAGTCAGAGGGCCCATGTCTATTGAATTCAGTTAAGTTGTTAAGCATCGAGCAAGTTAAGTATAATCTAACGGTCGGCATGAGTTTGCGAAGGTAAAATGCTCATGTTTTAAAACCAGCAAAAAAGCGAAAAGGTTTTGGGGCCCCAAGGAAAGATAAAGCATGAAGTTAAAAAGGGATCAAGTTCGATTCAATCCAAGGGCTCATGTTGTTTCCCAGCTACGAACCAACCAAGGGATATGCTTCATGAAATGGCAAAAGAAGGAGAAGATTCATCCAGGTGTAATGCTACATGGTGACATGTCAATTGACATGTGGTTTTAGAAGAAATTGAGGGCCCGCCAAGGTGTAACCAGCGGTTATAAAGTAAAGACACGTGGCTGACTTTGAACTAAACTCAAAGAGTTTTCCAAAAGCTAATGCACGAGTGCCACGTGGTATTTGGTAACCAATGAAAGAGTGGCATAAGTGAAGCAAGCATAAAGGTCTCGCTTAAAGGATGGTCATCTTCGATTTGATCCAACGCTTCACGTTGTTTCGTGGCCCAAAGTTGAAAATGGTTTAAGCTATGCAAAATAGTGAAATACCATTAGCCATCAATATACAGGTGCAGTTAATGAAGAAGCCGACGGTCTCGGTAAGAGTTAAATGCCCACCAGTTAAAGTTCCATCTAATGCCTAGCACAGCTTCAGGAAAGAAAAGTGCTCGAAGGATAAAGCCCACAAAATGGCGAAAAGGAGGTAG
Organism: Cryptomeria japonica; assembly: GCF_030272615.1. Taxonomy (NCBI): domain Eukaryota; kingdom Viridiplantae; phylum Streptophyta; class Pinopsida; order Cupressales; family Cupressaceae; genus Cryptomeria; species Cryptomeria japonica. The sequence goes on from NC_081413.1 coordinate 72,051,416, forward strand.
GGCCCGGTGCTAAGGAAAAGTTGTTAAGTCAGTGTAAAGACCGATCAAGTTTCACTTGATCGAATGGTTGGCATGATTTCATTTGATGAAGTTTCTCGAAGGTTATGCTCTGCGAAACAATGAAATAGCAAAAAGGAAAAATGTGCAGGCATGTTGTGACCCGTTGGAGCGAAAATTTCGAATTCTCTCATGAATTTAATTCTAAAGGGATGGTCGAAGCATGCGGTATCAATGTCGCAGTTAAGAGCCTGAGTACCATATATGATTTCATATCAATCGGATGAAGGTATCATTCTAAGGAATTGTTGCAGAGAAAGCATTTGCAGAGCTATTTTCTTCAAATATAGAGCAAATTCATTCAGTCGCAGAGCGGATTCCTTCAAGCTAAAATCAGGTTTTCTTGTACTCTTGTGTGGCAATTTCTTAGTAGTGTGTATTAATTGAGGTATTTATTTGTCACAAAACTAGTTGGGGGTACCAGTTAAATTGCTTGCATATTTTAAGATGGCACCTAAGAAAGAATTCTCAAGAAAAGATAATTACCAGGAAAGGGCCATTTCTGATGATTTTTTTGAATAGTTGACATTGTCAACTAATCAGGCATCAAAGGTGAAAGAACTAGTGCCAAGAGCTCGTCGTTTGAAGATAGGAGAAGGGTTATATGATAAGGGTAACTGGTTGAGAGACCCACATGTTGGGTTGTCCGGGTTGGGGTTGTTCAAAGTTGGATTTGGCATGAGAAATTCCCCAGCCCTGCAGAATAGCATCTGGGAGTTAGATGTGGGAAAATTGGTAGTTCCAGGAGTATTCATAGATATGGATCTCCTGACTCAGATTGCACATAATTATGATCCAGTCATAAGGAGCATTAGCGATATAAATGGGAAAGCCCTCATTGAAATAAATAATCAGGAATTCAGAAGTGCTTTTGCGCTTAATGAGTTTACTAATTTTCTAGAACCTATTAATTTCAAATCATTAGCTCAAGTATACAATGCACAGAGGAATCACCTTAGAAATGGGCCTCTTAAGGAATTCTTTGTGAAGATAGGTGGGTTGACAGTTGTAGGACCCAACACTGAAGAGCCCTTCTCATTGAATCTGTTCACCCTTAGGGCTAAGGGATTGTATTGGTCACTTTGCTTGATTTTAGGAGAGGATGCTAAGGAAAATATGCCCAATCATTACATGCTAATGATTGCTTAGATTTTGAATCCTTCTCTTGCAGTAACCTTTGACTATGCCTCCTTTATCACAGATGCTATCCATGAAGGATTGATAGGGATAAAGAATGGGAAGGTTGATAGGCCTTTTGGATGGTGTTCCCCCCTCATGCATCTATTTTTATTCAAGGGTGGTGATTATTTTGCAAATGGAATGGACCTTGTAAAAGAGAAAGATGGAGAAAAGATGCCAGTGCAATTATGGAGTACAGTGCTGTCATGGGACAGAAATGATGCTAGTTTCTTAAAGTTTGATAAATGTTTTGCATCAAAGATCTGGACTCCCCTCTGTTTAGAAAATCCAAGAGTCCCCAAGGTTCTTTTGGAATTTATTAGACCAAAAGAATTTGCAGAAAGTATAAAAATTGTCCATAATTGGGGTGATATTTACTTATACCCTATCTCCACAATTTTCACAGTATTTGGTTTCAGAGGCACTACATTTTTATTTCCCTATCAGGTCCCTCTCAAAGTGGGAATTGCAGAAATCCTCAAACAAACTAGTAGTGTGCAAGAGACAGAGCTAACAGGGGGTAAAGGGATTATTTTCCCTACAGTTACTATAGCCCAGCAATTTGTAATAACCAAGGGAGGTTGGAACTATTTTGAGGATTTTCTTAAACCTTATCATTTCTCAACTGCAGTGTCCAGGTGTGTCGATCCTGAAGATTTCTTCAATGGCATGTTTAGAAAGAGGGCAATATGCAGAGGTAGACCCCATCAATTCCAGTTTCCTGAAGACCTCATTAGAAATGAGTTTGATCTAGAAGAGTAGGAGCTGAGGAAGGAAATGTGGGTGGCTTATAAAAAGGCCTTAGACTTTGTACATTAGTTTGATACTAGCTATTGTATGCGGGAAAAATGGGCGAATAAAACTTAAAAAATACGAGAAATACCAATCCACACACACACACAGGACTTCTTGATGCAAGCTATGGAGTAACGTAGTGTTACTCAGCTTCCCAAGGAGGGTCCCATGGTTCTCTATCTCACAATGTCCCTCAAACCAACATTTTTGCTCTCAGATCACTGAGCAAAATGGTTTAGGGATGGCAAATATGAGAACGAGAGAGATTTTAATTGATTTAGTATGAGATGTGTTGTAAGCTATGTATGATGCTAGAAATTCAATAAACTAAATGATAAGATGACAGGGTTAGTATGAATAGTATCCTAACATACTATATTTAGTCTATGATTGAGCTAAAATGATAAATAAATTACTCTAGCATGCATATTAGTCTAATTTCTATTCTAAAAGAGGCTAAATGGGGAGCATATATGAAATGAGAGCTTTGAAAGAATTTGAGCATAAGTGTGATGCTTCAAATTTGAAAGATGATTGTTAAGAATGGAGGAATGAGAGCTCTTTTTATAGCAAAAACAGGGCACTGGATGGTCAGGATTGAAAGGTTTAATCAAGGGCCAAGTTTGAAAGTTGAGGATCCATGTGCACAATTGGCACCAATGACATGGTGACAAATGTCCACACAGGATTGGGTTGAAAGAAGAGGTTGGAGGCATTAAAGGCCTGAGAAGACCTCATGGTTATCTAAAGGCTAAGGGTCAAGTCTAAGTTAGGTTTACCCAATGAATTAGGATCTAATCCAAAGATAAACCTTTGTGCAAATGATTAAGAGATAATCATGGTCAAAGCATTAATGACCTGATGAGACCCTTGGGTTGGGTAGAGGTTGAGTCAAAACAAATGTTTTAACCATGTGGGAGGGTTTGAAATAACCATTAATGGTTATTGGAGACTTTGGGGATAAAGTGGTTGAAGGTTGGAAGCCTTCAATGGTTTTCAAAGACTTTGGGAGTTTTGGTGGTTGAAGGTTGAAAACCTTCAATGGTTATCCAAGACTTTGGGCCATTTGAGAAGTGACCTCCCTTTGCTTAGGGATGTGACAAAGTTTAGAGGAGGGTTAGGTTAATTAGAATCGATTAGAAGATTCTAGAAGGGATTAGGAAGGGGTTTGGGATTTTGCTAGTGGATGGGGGATAATAGGATTTAATTGAATTATTTGATTTTCATTCAATTTGGTTGTAATTAAATAAATTTGATTTATTCAATTTAGGATAACTATTTAATTAAATTTGAATTTAATTAAAAGTGGCTAGGGGATTTAATTGAATAAAATGATTTATTCATTAAATGGTATAGTGAATTTTATTTAAATAAATTGAATAATTTATTTAATAAAATAGAAGAATGTGGATAATTTAATTAAATTGGATTTAATTAAATAGAGAAATGAACATAAAATATTCATTTAGGAATATGGTCATTTTTATACGTCTACATTTTGCCCCTCTTTGAAGTGACGTGTGTGCACATGTTATTTCAAAGAAAAATGATTGTTTTTGTGTTTTTATGATCAAATGCAATTTTTTGTGTCGTTCTTTTGATTTGCAAGTCATGCCCCAGATTTGATGTGATGCCCCAGATTCGATATTTGATGTGAAGCCCCAGATTCGATATTTGATGTGATGCTCCAGATTCGATATTTGATGTGATGCCCCCTCGGGAGATGAATCAATATTTTTTTGGAAAATTTTTTATTTAAATTGATGAAGTTCGTATGATGTGTAGGATTTCGTGCGTGTAGAAAGTGTGTAAATTGATTCATCTCCCGATAAATTACAAATGTTTTGGTATAGGGAAGACCGCGACCATATTACAGGCCCAGTTAGCTAACCCTAATTTCATTTTCCTCCTATAAAAGGGGAAAAGGGCTTGATTTAAAGTCATTTGTGCTTGTTGACTTTTGAAGAAAGATAATTTGCTCTGGAGAGAAAATGCCTATTCCCTATCACAGACACCGTTTTGAGCGCGTTCGGAGGTACCGGAGACCAGTAGCGCGTGGACCACCAGTAAGTCAACATCTTTGACCCCTTTTGGATTTTTGGTTTTGTCATTTTTAGCTGTTTTTTGAATTTTAAAGTTCGGACAAATCGTTTTAGCACGTCTAAGGCATATATTAGCGCATACGCAGTGCGAAGTAGCGCATCAAGGTCAAATTTAGGGGTTGCGTCTGAAATTATTTTGCTAGCGCATAGGTCATTTAGGTTAGCGCGTGCACGCTGAATAGCACAGGTGTTGCGTTTAGTAGCGCGTAGGAGGAACAGGGTAGCGCGTAGGACTAACCTAGTGCATAGGAGTCGCAGAAGTTCGCATGGAGCAAGGGGTTTAGCGCGTAGGTATAACCTAGCGCATAGGGCTGAAAGGGTAGCGCCTAGGCAAAGGGGTTTAGCGCGTAGGACTAACCTAGCGCATAGGATGAAAAGGGGAGCTCTTAGGGAGGATAGATTAGCGCGTAGATAGAGTCTAGCGCATAGGTTAGATTGGGTAGCGCAATGGAGGAAAAGATTAGCGTGTAGACAGAGTCTAGCGCATAGGACAAATTAGATAGTGCATCGGTATAAAAGAGTAGCGCATAGATAGAATCTAGTGCATAAGGCAGATAGGTTAGCGCATAGGACAAGCAGCCTAGCGCGTGGGTTTGTTTTAGCGCATTGGAGGTTTGTTTTAGCGCATCCATGAAAAATTTGTAGTTTTGGTAGATTTTGAAAAGTTGTGTTTTTGTGTGCCTGTCGTGTTTTTGATGCATTTATCCAAGATGAGTATTTGTATAACTTGTTTTGATGTGCAATTTTCCAAGTTATGTATAGATATCAAGCTGTTTGTGTTGATCAGAATATGATTATTTGTGTTATCTGTTTTAAGTTCAAATGTGTATGAAAGCCTGAGTTGTTTTACAAGCCGATATGGGTTGGAAACTTGAGTTGTTTTACAAGTTTTGATATGGGTGGGAAATTTGAGTTGTTTTACAAGTTTATGTGATTTTGGTACTTGAGTTGTTTTACAAGTTTTGATATGATTTTTGAAGAACTTGAGTTGTGTTACAAGTCGATATGAAATGATAGGATTTTGAACTTTGATTGTAGATGAGCAAATTTGTTTCATGTTGTTGATGTAAGTTTTATTTTGATATCTTTGTGTTGATGTGGAAACTGATATTGGATATGTTTTGTTTGTTGACAGGAGCGATTGGGTATTGTGCAGTCGAGGGAGAGATTCCCGAGACCATGGACGCTGATACCACGTCTGTCACAGGCAGACTTGGATATTATTGAGAGATGCAGATTGACCTCTCTTCTGGATATGCCTTGGTTTACTGTAAACCGGGGACTCTTGACAGCATTGGCAGAGAGGTGGCATAGTGATACGAACACCTTTCATTTTGCCACTGGAGAGATGACAGTGACACCGGAGGATTGCTACCGGATTTTGCGCATTCCTATGGTAGGGGCACTGCTACCCTACGAGCAGACAGAGGAGGGTGGCACAGAGGCACTGCGCCGTATATTCCATGATGAGAGTGTCTATGGTTATGAGATCCCTTGGCAGGAGTTCTTGGATCTGGATTATGCACTGCTACCATCGGTATTGGCAGGATTCATTAGAGGATTCCTTTTTCCTGATCGCAGGTCAAAGGGATTTTCAGTAGGATGGGGGCTGGTCTTGGAGCAGATGGTGACACAGGGTCGGAGATTTGCATGGGGGTCAGCGATGTTGGCCCATCTTTACAGGAGCCTGCATGAGGTAGTATACCTCGGTTATGGGAGTTTATCAGCAGGTGTTAATCTATTATAGGTATGGTGCTGGGAGCACATCCCAGTAGTGAGGCCATTGGCAGACAGAGATAGGCCCGTAGGTGCAGCATACGCCTATGGATATAGAGGCCTAGTTGTCCAACGTAAGCTGGGCAAACTAGAGCACTGGAGGAGAGTTTTTGATGACATAGATACGGTCATTTGGAGACCGTATACAGGTTGTGAGGTGTGGGCAGAGGATGGGATAGAGATTCCTTTCGTTTGAGGTATCTTATTGGGAGGACTCCGTTCGTTATTGAGCGGTTTTTGGTCACCCGAGTTTTGCGGTAGTTCGGGAGGCAGCAGGGGATTCCACAGGGAGCGTGCTTGTATGCACGGTGGCAGCAGGATGTGGCCGATTGGGGGCCGACTATTGATAGTGTTGTGGCCGTAGAGGAGTTTACAGGGTTAGCTGGACAGGTCTGGGACTATGCCCCAAAGATACAGGATGTCGGGATGACAGAGGAGTTCGCTCATTTGTTTACTACGCGGGCAGTGGCGAGGATCTCCGATCCCGAGGAGATGAGGCCAGCATTTGATTTGGATGGAGAGGAGGGGGGAGATGATGGAGATGATGGAGACAATGGAGATGATGGAGGAGGTAGAGGAGCCAGGGGGAGGCAGGGTAGGATTGAGAGGGGGAGAGGAGGTTTGGCCATTGGAGCTGGGAGAGAGGGGAGAGTGACAGAGGTTTTGGCGGTGGTGGGGGGTGAGGAGGAGATGGTGAGACCAGCTCAGAGGAGGAGGGTAGATATACTCCCACCTCCAGTACCGAGGACAGGGCGAGTGGGAGGGGTTCCTCCAGCACAGGGACCATTGCGGGTTCGAGTGCCGGGTTATGTAGAGGATGCACAGATCCGGACCCTACAGATTACTGTGCAACAGCTGCAGGCACAGATTTTGACCTATCAGCGGCAGATTTCGTAGTTGACCGTTGAGAGAGATACAGAGATAGAGCGGCAGGGTCGAGCGGAGGAGGCCTTGGCGAGTGTACAGAGAGCAGCGGTGGGTGGTCCATTGAGAGACACCCTAAGAGAGCTGACATGGAGAGTACAGGAGGTTGGGTATTATAGGCGGCATTATGAGGATGCAGTACCCAGAGAGCGACGTGTAGCGAGTTTTGCACAGTCGAGATCGAGTTGATCTCGAACTGCTGGGACACGATCTGAGAGCCGAGGAGTGACAGGGCCAGCGAGACAGGACCCTCCTGCAGATCTGGGGGCGAGTGTATCTGGAGCTAGGCAGGATCCTCCTGGAGATCCAGGGGCAGGTGCATCTGGAGCGAGACCATCTCCATCAGGGGATAGTCACACTTGAGAGACATGGCCGCCATTGTATTTTTGGATTTTTGCATACTTTGTACTGCACATATTTTTGAGACACATTTTGTAGATTTTGATCATTTTTTGAGAGATATATATATATATATATACGGAGCACCATTTTTGATCGATGTGATGTGTTTATGGATGCATTTTATGTGTGCTACTTCCTTTCATATGATGATGTAATGTTTACATATATGATGTAATGTGTGATGCAGGATGTATGTTTTTATATGCTATGAGATGTATCTTGAAAATGAGATGTATGATTTAATATGCTGTTACATGTAATATGAAATGATGTAATAATAATGTAATAATGATATGGGATAATAGTGTAAAATGATGTGCGATTAATTGTAAAATGATATGCAACTAATTGTAAAATGAAATGCAACTAATTTTTTTTTTGGAGCATCTCTCATTTTGTATTTGCCATCCGATATAACCATTTTTTTTGCTTTCTTTGTAAATATCATCATGGAGCATTTATCGATTTTTGGATATGTTGAAAATTTATACAAGCATAATGGTATAATTGAACCATAATGACCTGAGTAAAATTTACATGATATTTGATTTTGCAAGATAGCACAAGCGTCAAGGTATAATTGAACCAGGACGACCTGAGTGCGTATTGCGTAAACATACAAGATTAGATCATTTATATGTGTGAAATGGAATCAGGCCGTTAGTGATATGGATCACGTCTCGAGGCAAATATTCACATAGTACAAGTGATCGCCTCCCAGACAGAAGACTAAGAAAAATTTTGGAAGTTCCTCATGATCTCTAGCTTTGGAGCCTTTGATGAGATAAGGAGAAGATTCCCATTTATTTTAAAAAGTTCAAAATGCAAAATAATCAAGACTTTAATGCGATAATGCAACATTGAGTACTTCAGAAAATCATCCATCCTTGAGTTTTTTGTGTATTGTTTTGTTTTGGTTGTTGCGATGAAGTGTAGTTGTGTTTGTTGGATGTCCTATGTCTGAGGTTTTGCAATAGTTGGTATGTCTTGAATGTTTGTAAGTTTGAATAGTTTAATGCCTCTAGATGAGTGTTCTTCTGGATATGATTATGTACAGTGATTTCCAAGCCATGGTGAAATGCGATAGATACAGATGGATAACTCAGGATAGTGACTATGGTAAGTATGTCCTGAATGGATATATGCTAAGTGTCGGGCGATGGCCAATAGTGTGTTGATGGATAAAATGGCATGGATATAGATAAAGGAGCTGTTCTTTCACAAGGGCGCCTGTTTACCAGGTTTTCACCATTTGTTTTTATTGTACTTTGTATTTTTTCTTTTTTTGGATTTTTTTGATTTTTTTTTGTTTGTTTTTGGCTTTTTCCGTGCACTAGGCTACCTTAAGTATAGTACTTCTTCAGATAAATGTTGTTAGTTGGATCATCAAGCACATCTCCTTCAGAATTTGTTAGCTGATAGGCACCTGATCCATAGACTGATATGATGACATAGGGACCCAACCAATTAGGTTCAAATTTCCCTTTCTTTTCTCGATCTTGTTGATTTCTTGGATTTTCTTTGAGGAGTAGATCACCAACTTTGAAGTTACGAGGAATGACCTTATGATTGTAGCTCCTGCACATGCGTTGCTGATATGCTTTGAGATGAGTATAAGCATGTTGGCGTCTTTCATCTAATAGTTCCAGTTCTTGCAGTCGGTTAACTCGATATTCTTCATCGGGGATCAAACCTTTCAAAGAGACTCTAAGAGATGGAATTTCTACCTCCAAGGGTAAAATAGCCTCTGATCCATATACCAATGAATATGGTGTTGCCCCTGTAGGTGTGCGAATGCTGGTCCTGTAGGCCCAAAGTGCTGGATTGAGTTGTACATAACAATCTTTGCCTGCATCATTCACTGTTTTCTTGAGAATTTTTAGGATTGTTTTGTTAGATGCTTCTGCTTGACCATTTCCCTGTGGATAGTATGGTGTAGAAAACCGATGTTGGATTTTGAATTTTTCACATAGTTCCTGCACATCTTGGTTTTTGAAAGGTCGCCCATTATCTGTGATGATTGAACTTGGAATACCATATCTGCAGATCAGATAATTTAGGATAAAAGAGGCAATTTGTTTCTCGGTCACTGTGGTCATGGGAACTGCTTCGATCCATTTGGTAAAGTATTCTGTTGCAGTTATAATGAACTTGTGTCCATTTGAAGATGAAGGATGTATTTTGCCAACTAGGTCCAGTCCCCACTAACAAAAGGGCCATGATGTTGTAAAGGGCTGTAGTTCCTGTGCTGGTGCATGTATCAGATTGCCATGGATCTGGCATTTAGGACATTTCTTGGCAAAGTGATATGAATCTTTCTCCATTGTAGGCCAGTAGTATCCCATCCGTAGAAGCTTTTTAGCAAGAGTAGTGCCACTTGAATGTGTGCCACAAATACCTTCGTGAAGCTCGTGTAAAGCAAAATCGGAATCATTACGATCAAGGCAATGAAGAAGAGTACCATCGAGACCTCGATGATATAGAGTATCAGTGGTAAGGGTGTAACGGGCAGCTTGTTGAATAAAGTTACGTTTTTGGTTACAGGATTGGTCAATGGGTAAGATATTATGCTTGAGGTAGTCGTATATCGATCCATATAGCGGAGAATCAGAACCAGTCAAGGCATAGATAACATGGGATTCGGAGTGGTCATAGGCGGGGGAGAACAGTTGCTCTACCAGGAACTCATAACGACTCTGTTGCTCAGGAATTTGTAGTAGCGAAGCGATTGTAGCCATTGCATCGGCTGCTTTGTTGTTCAACCTTGGTATTTGCTCAAAGGTGATGTGCACAAAATACTGTTTGAAGTCATCCACCATTCGTTTGTAAGGTAGTAGCTTGTCGTCCTTTGTCTGATAGTTGTTATTAATTTGATTAATGACCAGTTGTGAGTCTCCATAGACTTTTAACTCTGTGATTTTCCATTCGACGGCCATTTTGATGCCGATGACCAGTGCTTCATATTCAGCCACATTATTTGTGCATGGAAACATAAGTCTGTATGATTTTGGCATAGTGTGTCCTTCAGGAGTGATGAACAGAATGCCGGCACCTGAACCATGTTGAGTATAGGATCTGTCAAAGTATAGGGTCCATTGTTTAGTAGAAAGAGCGAGTACATCCCTATCTGGAAATTCAACCTCCATGGTTTGTTTGCCTGGTAGTGGTGCTTCGGCTAATTGATCTGCAATTGCTTGTCCTTTGATGGCTCGTCTTTCTGTGTATTAGATGTCGAATTCACTGAGAATCATGACCCATTTAGCCAATCGGCCTGTAAGAGCGGCTTTGCTGAGTAGATATTTGAGAGGATCAATTTTTGCAACTAGCTTTATGGTGTGTGCTAGCATGTAATGTCAGAATTTCTGAGATGCAAAGACTACTGTTAGGCAAGCCTTTTCAATAAATGTATAGTTGAGCTCATAGCCATTCAATGTTCTACTAATATAGTATATGGCATGTTCCTTTCCTTGTTGATCTTCTTGTGCCAATAGTGCCCCCAGTGAAATATCTGTTGTTGAGATATATAGAATAAGTGGCTTTCCAGCAACTAGTGGTACTAGAACTGGTGGATTCATCAGATACTGTTTAATTTTGTAAAAAGATTCTTCACACTTAGCCTCCCATTTGAAGGGTACATTTTTGTGTAGCAAATGGTTAAATGGTAGACTTTTATCTGCTAGCTGAGCGATGAATCGCCGGATTGATTGAAGTCATCCCTGTAGAGATCTGAGTTGACTGATATTTCATGGTGGTGGCATTTCCATGATGGCTTGTACCTTTGCTGGATCAACTTCAATACCTTTAGCTAATACTATGTAGCCTAGTAACTTGCCTGATGTAACCCCGAAGACACACTTCTTAGGGTTGAGGCGGACTTGGAATTTTTGCAATCGATCAAAGATCTTTGTTAGGATGCCGAGATGTTCAGCTCTGGTGAAGGATTTCGCTAGTAAATCATCCACATAGTCTTCCATAAATGTGTGCATCATATCATGGAAGATGGTTGTCATTGCTCTTTGATAAGTGGCCCCTGCATTCTTTAAGCCAAAAGGCATGACATTCCAACAGTACATCCCCCAAGGATAGGTGAATGTTGTTTTATCTTGATCTTCAGGAGCTATCTTAATTTGGTTATAACCTGAGAAACCATCCATTAGTGAGAGCATTGCATGGCCTACTGTGAGATCTACAATTATGTCGATACTTGGCAGAGGAAAGTCATCTTTTGGACAAGCTTTGTTAACGTCTCTGAAGTCAGTGCATATTCTGATACTACCATCTGGTTTTGATACTGGAATGATATTGGATATCCACTCTGCCTAGTCAATGGGTCGGATGAATCCGACGTCTAATAATTTTTTTAGTTCAGTTTTGACCATGAGTGCCACCTGTGGATTCATCTTTCGTAGCTTTTGCTTGACTGGCTTAACTCCGGTAGAGATGGACAAGTGATGCATGATTAAGTGTGGATCTACTCCGGGCATATTAGCATATGACCAAGCAAAGTTGATTTGTTGTTCTTTAAAGAAGATGATGAATGCCAATCTTTCTTCCTCTGTTAGAGATTCTGCAAGATGTATACTTCTGGCTGCTTCTGTAGTACCAATGTTGATTGATTGAGTGGGCTCAATCAATATGGGCGATCGCTCATGAAAGTGCTCAGGAAGAGTGTCAAGTCTCCCATCGTTAGGTGCCTTAAAAAGGTTTTCACCCTCCGATGCGTCCTTTATTTTTACTTTTTTATGATCTAGAGCTGCCATTGACTGGTTTTCAGCATTAGATTCATCATTTGATGCATTTTTGCGACTGAGAGACTTGGCACTCCCTGATCGACAGATATCATTATGTCGTTCACTGGTAGAGCCTGTTTCCGGATTTACGGTACATAGGTAATGGACAATAGATGCATCATCTGGGAAAATAGGTATATCACTTGTTTCAGGTTCATCCCAGTCGATTAGGTCAGGAAAGACAAGTGGTAAGGAATCGTTGGGTGGATCAAGTTCACCTACCGTAAGTGTTAGGATAGAGTTTTCATTGTGCTGGGTTTTTGGTTTAAAGAAATTTAGGATTGCGTCGAGGTCCTCGATGGTATCATCTTCCACATAGATTTGTTCATAATGTTTCTGTTCACTTTCCAGAGCGTCATAGATATGTTGTGGTCCAAATTCAAGAGGTCTATCCTTTGTGTTATGTTCTTCCTAAGAAATGGATATAGAATCAGTATCATCGAGGATATCAGTAGTAGCATTGGAGCAGGTACCCCATTCATATTCGTTGGAATCTGTTTCATAGGCATCATCCCAGATTCTATCTGTGCTGTAAACAGGGGTGTTGTACGGTGAAAACAAATCTTTGATGATGGATACTATTTTGATATTTTGTGTTGATTCTGTATTAGATCCATCCTCTACTTGCTGGATTTGTTCATAGACTGTGCTTCTTCGGGGAGTAATAACGGTATTTGAAGATGTCCTGATTTGTTCTTGAGATATTGGTGTTTGAATATGAGCTACTACTGCAGATAGGGCCTTCTTATGACTTAGAAGTTTTTCCTGATGTAACTTCTGATCTTGACGTTCCCGTGCCTTGTGGATTGTTTCTGCTGATTCAAAAAGTGCTTCCTGCCAGGAGTCTTCTTTGTACTTCTTCTTTTCCTTCCATTTAGGTTTGATAGGTAGGTGAGGCGGCCGCTTTAATAGGAACGTGAGTTTAGAGCCCAATCCTGCTTTGTTTCTGCTAGGTTGTGAAGGAAGATTGATAGGTTCAGTAACTCCCTCTTTGCGTTTGCCAATAGGTCCTTTACCGTCATATCCCATTTGCTTCATGATTAAGTAGCCTTTTCCATACATGTGTGTTGGTAGCACAATGTCCAGAGCAGCTGCTCTATGATTTTCTTCTTCATCTTTGTATAACCAGCTAAGAATATATTTGTCTTCTGATTCATGTGCTAGAGTACCCAATTGGATGAAAGTACCATCAAATTTAGTGATGGGCTAAGTAGCCAGTTGTGTTGATGTAGTAGGCAAACCATGCGATCTAGGTGAGGTGGGCAATTTTGCCAAACATAAAGGTTCCAAAGAGTATTCTCCCATGCCTTGGTCTTTGATTTGCGTTTTCTGCTTGAAGTCTCCCCATAAGGAGTTGGATTTTGCTGTATATGGATCTAATGTTGAAGATTGCTGCTTTTCTCTATTATGAGGAACCAAACTGTCCTGGGCTGCCCCCATTGCATTGCAATGCTGAAATGGATTATGATCAGCAGATATGGAGATTTCTTGTCCATCATAAGGAAACTTGACACACTGGTGATATGTAGAAGGGACTGCTTGCATTTCATGTATCCAGGGTCATCCTAACAAAATATTGTAGGTTAGATCGATATCTAAGACTTGACAAATAGTATCCTTTTGTACTGGGCCCACTTGAATAGGTAATATGACTGTGCCTTTAGAGGACCGTTCCTCATGATCATATGCTTTTATGGTAATCTTTTTGCAAGGATCAATAGATTCTTCTGAGAAGCCTAATGCACGGATAAGCTTTAAACTACAGATATTAAGGCCGGCTCCTCCATCTATTAGGACTCTCTTGACTCAGTGTTTGCAAACAATGACTTCAATATGGAGATGGGTATTATGCGGATGACTCAATGAGGTATTGTCGTGCTCTGAGAAGGTGAGGTTGTGAGATCCTGTCATATGGGAGACCATGGCTTGAAATCTGTCTGTATTCAGATTTTGAGGTACATTTGTTTCCAATAATGCTTGCTCCAATATGTCTTTGTGCTTGGGTGATAGTTTTAATAATTCCAAGATAGATATCTGAGCTGGAGTCTTACGTAGTTGGTTAACCAAGTCATATTGGATTTTAGGTGTGGTAGTTGTAGGTGCAGTATGTCCCTTTAAGACATATTTTTGAGTGCGGGTTGTTACATTGACAGATTCATGATCACAATGATCTCGGATGGTGATGACATTTACTTGATGATCTTCAGCTGATATGTGATTGATAGTGTTATCGTAAATGTGATTAATACAAGCTCCGCGTGTATCATTTGAAGTTGATGCTCCATCTTTGTTGTAATTTGGGAGAGGATTTTTTAAGGCTTCGTGATCATTATTTGTTTTGAGACCATCTACCGTTAAGTCACCTCGATCGATCATATCCTGGATTATGTGTTTCAATCTCATCCACTCGTTGGTTCTATGACCCTTGTTGCGATGGAAATCACAATAGTGTGAATCATTCCACCAAGGTGGTTTGACTGGGGGTTCATAATTGTTGAGTGGTGGTAAAGAAAGAACCTTGTTTGCCAAAAGTTCTCTGAATGCGGATTCTAGTGATTGTCCCAGTGGTGTGAAGATACGCTTTTGGAAATTGTTTGTATTGTTGCGTGGATTGTTGTTAGGTCCTAGATTCATGTTTTTGCCTCAATTATCGTTGGTGTTGTTGGTGTTGATTTGTCCTTGATCAGTGTTTTGCGCATACGTATTAGCACTGGGAGTAGCATTTTTAGCATTTTTCGTGTTCTGAGGATTTCCAGATAATGCAAGGACTGGTTGTTTCGATTTAGGATCATGTGGTTCATTGTTTCTTTCGTTTTTGTTTCGAGTCCAAAATCTAGATTTGTCAAAGTTGGTGTTGTTTTGGTTATTGTAGTTTGATGAATTTGTTCCTTCCTTGTAGAATTTGAGTGTTCCCTTTCTGACACAAGCTTCCTCTACTTGAATGCCATTTTCAATCAATTTGGCAAAGGATGGTATGCATTGAAGTTTGAGTCTGTAACTCATTTCGCCATTTAAGTTATCAATGAAGATTTCCATTTTCTCCTTTTCAGGAATATCGCGAGGATATCTGGATACCATGCGTCGCCAGCGCTGAAGGAACACCATGAATGTTTCATTGTTCTTTTGTTTAGTGTTGCAAACATCTAGCATGGTTATGGCATGTTGGATGTTGTAAGAATAGTGAGTGATGAATTTGTTAACCAATTCGTCAAACAACCTGACAGGTGGTGTAATCTTGGATAACCATTCCATTGTTTGTCCTCCTAGGCTTCTTGGGAACAACCTCATTAGATAGGTGTCATCATGAGCAAATTCAAGACTCATGGTGCAAAATTCTCGAACATGATCCCGAGGATCACCTTTCCCATCATATTTATCAAATTTGGGAACGTCTGAGTTTGGAGGAAAAGGTACCATGTTTAAGCTTCTGTCAAATGGATAAGGATAAATTTCGTTTAAAGAGTACCGCACTGTTGTCCCTTGTTGCATATCCTGTATTTGCCTTTGTAACATTTGCATTTGTTGAGTAAGAGAAATCAAGGGTGCATTGTCTTGCCGAGGAAAAAGTTCTTGCCTTGTATTGGCTCTTAGCTGAAAGGGAGTGGTAAATGGTATATGTTGCTCTGGTGTTTCTAGTTCAGGTATATGCATTTCTAGTATGCGTTGCTCTGGAATGTGTTGTTCAAAGTTATGTTGTTCAGGTATGTGAGTTTCTTCTTCTCAGTTTTGTTCTTGAGATGCATATTGCCGGGATTCGGTTTGAAAAAGATTTGGGTCAAAATCTTCCGAAAGTTTAATGCCCTTGGTTGTGAGCATCAACAAATATTTTTCCTTGTCATTTTCTATGAGCTTTTCGACAAGTTTTTGGAAGGCGGGATTTACTTGACATTCTCTAAGAAGGGTGTCAGTAATTTCAGGTTCTTCTACGGGTGGAACTTCAAAAGGATTTGATAATCTTCGATTCATACGTGATTCTGCGTGTGCCTCGCTTTGTTTGTCTCGTTGAGAGCGAGTAACAGGCATTTTTAGTAGAAGCTTTCAGTGATGAAAGGAACAAAAGCCTCTTCGATGTGTTGTTCAGGCGTTGGTGGTTCTGGTCGAGATGTGTGATATGTGATGCACTCGTCGGGTAAGAATGCGGGATTGATTTTCCCACCTCGGTTTATCTTTTGATTAAAAGCAGACTTTTGATAGTATGCTCTCGTTTTCAGGGGTTCTCTATCAAATTCGCTAGATTTGTTTTGGATATAACGTTTGACGTGATGAAGAAATACCCGATGAGATTTGAAGAGTTGACGATTGATGTATAAAAACTTGTTTCGCTTGATGAATTTGGAAAAGCTAGGTTGTTGTTTCTTCAACGTGATGTTACGATAGAGGTTCTTTCTTCTCAGAATAAGGGGATTAGTCATGCATGAGTGATCAATGATTTCCTTTGATTTGTTTGGATTTAGTTGATTCTTGTTTTGAAAATTTCAAATCTTACTCTATCAAAGTGAAGGCTGCCCCTTCATGACAAAGTGTGTCAAATGATATGGATAAAAAGTTTCCTGATCTGGAAACTGGATTTTGACAATTTGAAAATTTTTAGACAAGTGTTCGTGAGATAAAATTCGTAAGATGTCAAAGGATTTGATTGATACTAATGATGAAAATGTTTCGGATTATGATAGGAAAAACGTCCTCTATTGCTCGATTCGTTTTCGGATTCTGACAACTTTGTTTGACACAAATTTGACTTGAGAAATAGTTTTAATGATTTGTTTTTGTCACTCTGGTGTGATAAAAGATGTGTTTTGATGAAAAACTGTTTTTAAAATATTTTGAAATTTTCAAAATTTTCGGTTTTTCAACTCTCTGTTTTTCTACCTTTTCTCACGCGCTAAAGCAGAGGTTTTATGCGCTACCTAATTTTCCTGATGCGCTAAAATATTTCTCACACGCACTAGTCTGCCCCCGGTTACGCGCTAAAGTATTGATTCTGGAAAAATTTTGTTTTTGACTGTGAAAGATGTACGCGCTAGACTGGGTTTCAGAAGCGCTAACTGTTTAGGCCAATGCGCTAAAATAGGCTTTCCACGCGCTAAGCTGTTTGTTTCATGCGCTAAGACAGGCTGTTTCAAATTTGCTATGAAGTTTGTTTGGAAAACAACGCGCTACACTATGTTTCTTACGCGCTATCTATTTTTGTTAATGCGCTAATTTTGGTTTCCTACGCGCTAATATTTTCCTGATACGCGCTAGAATGTGTTTTGCATGCGCTAAAGGATTGTTCACTGTTTTGCTTTAGAATGGAAACGCTACTATTTTTGTTGTACGCGCTATTTTGTGTTTTGGATGCGCTAAAAGATCTGTCACATGTGCTAAGATGTTGCTCTTACGCGCTAAACTGCCCTGATTTTTCCTTTTGATTGTTTCTGTGAGGATTTTGATTTTTGTTGAGAGAATTTTTAAGTATGATGGATGATTTTCTGAAATACAAAATGCAAGCACGGCACACAAATTACAATCATTTCGCCTAATCTAACAGAAAGTGTATGTTCTGTCGAGGATGTGTTCAAATCCCCAATGTTTTAACAAGTTGGATACAAAATAAAACACTTCAGAAAGATTCTTTATTCAAGGGTCATAAGTAACATCATAGCCCACTAGTCTCGATACTTCGTCAGCTCAAACAGCCGTGTCACCCCCTAGAGGGCGCCCGTTTTTTTGCCTTTTGCCAGAAGTTAACCCAAAGTGAATTGCTTCACAGTTGAGTAGTTATCTTGGGAGATATATGGTGAGTAATCTTGGGGGCGGATTCTTCCCCACCCTTGCACTATGATGTTACAAATGTTTGGATACTGACTCAGCTCAAAGTTTCTAATACTAAGGTTCTTAATCAGGCTTCCCATTCGGCCGTCAGTGATAAACTCCCTCAGGAGGCTTCCCAACCTTTAGAACAAAGGCTTTACGTATCTCGAGGATACTGGGGGAAGGCTAATCACTGCGCGCAACTGTTGAAAAGGACTTTCGTCACTTTCCACATTTGATTATAGTGGGTTGGAATTCTTGGCGTCAAAGCCGTTCCCCACTTAGGTCGTTCCCTTCACACCGGCCATAAACGGCTTTAAGAGTTGATTACAACTCCTCGGGAAGGCAGGCCTGCTAAAAGTTTTAACTGCTTGAAGTACTGAAAGCATAAGAGTGGTTTGGCTTTTTGATCACCCAATTAAGGGGAGAGCATATACCTTCCACTTTCGAGACAAAGCGAACAATGAGGTTTATTTTAGCCTTTCAAAGTAGTGATTTTCTAAAACCTATGCAGAGATGTTGCTCCACAAAAACATGATGTTCTTTTTAATTTTTTCAAAGCAATGATTGTCTAATCTATGGAAAAGAAATCGTCAACAAAGCAAATTCGATTTTTGGAGGTCAACAAAAAGAAAAACGTTTTGCTGTAAAAGCAAACTTACTCGCTTTACCTGCAAGAAACTGTTAAAGTCCTGCAAATAAACAGAATGAGAAGATCGTTAGTTTGTTTCGGGGGACTTCCACAAGTCTAAAAATTTTTTTTTTTTTTTTGGTTACAAAATTTTTTATTTTATTTTTTGTTTGTTTTGTCTGTGATGCGCTACAGAACAAACTGTACGCGCTACAATATTCATCGGATGCGCTACAGTTTCTTCTCCCTACGCTAGTCTGTTACTCGGATGCGCTACTCTGTCTGTCGTACGCGCTAATCTGTGTTTCGCTGTTTCCCGCGATCTGTTTTGCAGGAAAAATTTGAATTTGATGCACTAACTATTTGTTTCAATGCGCTGGAATATGTATGGAAAGCGCTAAAAGGTTAGGCGGATGCGCTAATCTGTTAGGTACATGCGTTAATTTGTGTTTTGCCAGCGTCAACACCTACAGGAAAATTTGTCAAATAGTATCATGCGCTAAGGAACAATTTTCACGCGCTAAGACAGGAAGCACACGCGCTAAACAGTAGGCTAGAAGCGCTAAACTGTTAGGCGGATGCGCTAAAATATCTTTTTGACGCGCTAATTCTAGTTTCCCGCGTACCTGCAAAAGTCATCAAATTCAAAAAACGATGTGTTATTGGGGGTCGTGCCCCACGGTGGGCGCCAGAAATGTATACGGGAAAAGTGGGCGAATAAAACTTAAAAAATACGAGAAATACCAATCCACACACACACACAAGACTTCTTGATGCATGCTATGGAGTAACGTAGTGTTACTCAGCTTCCCAAGGAGGGTCCCATGGTTCTCTATCTCACAATGTCCCTCAAACCAACGTTTTTGCTCTCAGATCACTGAGCAAAATGGTTTAGGGATGGCAAATATGAGAACGAGAGAGATTTTAATTGATTTAGTATGAGATTTGTTGTAAGCTATGTATAATGCTAGAAATGCAATAAACTAAATGATAAGATGACAGGGTTAGTATGAATACTATCTTAACATACTATATTTAGTCTATGATTGAGCTAAAATGATAAATAAATTACTCTAGCATGCATATTAGTCTAATTTCTATTCTAAAAGAGGCTAAATGGGGAGCATATATGAAATGAGAGCTTTGAAAGAATTTGAGCATAAGTGTGATGTTTCAAATTTGAAAGATGATTGTTAAGAATGGAGGAATGAGAGCTCTATTTATAGCAAAAACAGGGCAATGGATGGTCAGGATTGAAAGGTTTAATCAAGGGCCAAGTTTGAAAGTTGAGGATCCATGTGCACAATTGGCACCAATGACATGGTGACAAATGTCCACACAGGATTGGGTTGAAAGAAGAGGTTGGAGGCATTAAAGGCCTGAGAAGACCTCATGGTTATCTAAAGGCTAAGGGTCAAGTCTAAGTTAGGTTTACCTAATGAATTAGGATCTAATCCAAAGATAAACCTTTGTGCAAATGATTAAGAGATAATCATGGTCAAAGCATTAATGACCTGATGAGACCCTTGGGTTGGGTAGAGGTTGAGTCAAAACAAATGTTTTAACCATGTGGGAGGGTTTGAAATAACCATTAATGGTTATTGGAGACTTTGGGGATTAAGTGGTTGAAGGTTGGAAGCCTTCAATGGTTTTCAAAGACTTTGGGGGTTTTGGTGGTTGAAGGTTGAAAACCTTCAATGGTTATCCAAGACTTTGGGCCATTTGAGAAGTGACCTCCCTTTGCTTAGGGATGTGACAAAGTTTAGAGGAGGGTTAGGTTAATTAGAATCGATTAGAAGATTCTAGAAGGGATTAGGAAGGGGTTTGGGATTTTGCAAGTGGATGGGGGATAATAGGATTTAATTGAATTATTTGATTTTCATTCAATTTGGTTGTAATTAAATAAATTTGATTTATTCAATTTAGGATAACTATTTAATTAAATTTGAATTTAATTAAAAGTGGCTAGGGGATTTAATTGAATAAAATGATTTATTCATTAAATGGTATAGTGAATTTTATTTAAATAAATTGAATAATTTATTTAATAAAATAGAAGAATGTGGATAATTTAATTAAATTGGATTTAATTAAATAGAGAAATGAACATAAAATATTCATTTAGGAATATGGTCATTTTTATACGTCTACAGCTATGACCCATTGTCTAGCTTGCACCCTTTTGAGGAGAAAATAAAGTTCTTAATTCTTTGCTTTAAGGATGTAATGCAGACTTTGAAAGAAAAGAGGGAGGTTGTAATTAAAAGCAACCTTGAAAAAGCAAGAATGGTTCTAAGTAGGTCTACCTCCACTACAACAATCCCTCCTGGTGACTATACGTTGCACAAGAAGTCTAATTATAGTGTGCTGATGCCTACAACAGGGGAGCCCTCTACCTCTAAAGGAAAGAGGAAGATACAAGATGTCACTGACATCCAAGATAGCCCAAAGAAGTAGATAGTAGGAAAAGAAATACAATCTGATACACCCTTGTACTCTCCATCTCAATCCTTTATTCACATAGGAGATGAACAGGCAGCAACTAAACAACTAATACAGTTAGGCAGTCTAGGAGAAATAGCTTACAGATATGATGAAGTAGAAGAGGGAATGCAAGAAGAGCCCCTTGCTGCTGAGATGAACATCACTACCAATGAGTTTAAGGGCCAGGAGTGGGATCCTGAGATCAAGCAGGCCAGTGAGGACTTCTTGGCTGACAACAACTTTGTTACATCAAGAGCATTGATGCAATTTGTATGGAAACAAAACATTGACAAATACAATGCAAGGTGTGAAAAGACAAAAGGTGAGAAGCCACTTAAAGGTCCATCTGTGGTTGAGGAGGAAATAAAGAAAGAAATGATAGATGAGTTTAAGACCATCACTCTTGAGAAAGGAAGAGATATGGTGGCACAAGCTGGAGTACTCATTCACCTTGAGTGGGACATAGCAGATGCCTTGGTATTGGAGGCAGTGAGAAAAAAAACCAAACCCATGGAGGGAGTTACTTTTAGCAAAGACAATGCTGCACTAGTCATGTGGTCTCTTAAGAGAGATGAGAATAAGAGAAGTAAGGACACCCCAGGGTCAAGTTACCTTGGTGGAATGATAGTGAAAAGAGTGCAGAACACAGGGGTAGTGGAAGCTGCTAGCACTATGCTAGAGACTGCAAAGTTTACTGTTGCAGTAGCAGAAAGGGAGGCTAAGGAAAAGGCAGACCTCCAAGTTAAGTTGGAGACAATTTTGAAAGCTTACAACAGTGGTTAGGAAGAGGTAACGGGTGAAGATAGCATCATTGCTAAGTTGTAAAGCTAGTTGACAGGACAATACCATCAAGGTGAGTCTTCAACACTGATGATTTCCTCTTCTCCTACAAGACCACCACCTACTAGCCCCACCATCTCTACCACCTTCTAGTTCTCAAATGGTTGAAATCACTCCCCAAGAATTGGAGAATTTGAAATAGGCTCAGGCCTTGTATGCAAAGAAGTATGAAGAAAGAGTAAGGGCTACCATTTCAAGTTTTGCAGACACCATGGGGGCCTGACTATTGTATAACAACATAAGCAAGATTTTGGATATGTGGAATGAGCTTAACGGAGATAAGGCCATTTTGATGCCTATTTTTGACAAGTGGAAGCCTAGAGAGCAAGATTTGGAGCTTATTTGTGTATATTATGATCAAGCAGGGGCTGATCCTATCATCAAATCTACTTGTGACACCACAAAGGATCTAATAAAATTAGCATAAGGGATAGACAATGCTGATAGCAAAATCAACTTGTACAAGAAGGAGTACACTGATCAGATTTTTGATTGCTCCCAGGAGTTTTTATCAGCCCAAATCAATTGAAGGACAAACAAGTGTGGCTTAAGGAATTAGAGGCCAAATTGTCAGTTAGAATATAAGGAATTGTTGACTTAGATGATGCTTCCTTTTTTGTTGTAACAATTTAGGAGATAGAGAGAATCAAATCTCATTATGGTTTTCTCAATTCAGAGGTCAACAAGATGAGAAATTCCTGGAAAAGGTTAACCAAGGCAAAGGTAAAAGTGATTAACTTCATGTGGCCAACTGATGATGTGTACAATGAGTGGACAAGAAAATATGCCATTCAGGATGTAGAACAGTTAGAAGAGGTTGCAATGGGACAACAAGTAGAAGAAGCCGCAGAGGTTGAAAAAGACTTGTAACCATTTTTGTAAATGTGGTTTTGTAACTTCTTGAGAAGCAATAATTGTAACAAATTCTCCTAGGAAAGTCCGAAGCTATGTGCATCCATATTGTTATAAATGGATACGAGGACTAGTAGAAAAATGATCACAAAGAATTGTAAGAAAATGCTATAGAAATTTATCTAAGCTTTTCCAAGTTTTAATGGAGAATATTCGAAGGTTTCTTGTAATACTTTTTGAAGAAAATATCAATATACAGACCATTGGTTTTGAGTAAAAACTTTGTGTTGTCTTCAAATGTGTTTGCAAGTGTTTACTGTTTCATTCTAAATAATCCAGGGTTATTTCATTTGAATAGGGGTTGTAAGGCAATCTTCAGTAGATATGTTTCTTAGCTTTTCTCTTCAGGAGGGAAATTAAATATGCAGGAATCACTTCTACCAGTAAGTTCTCTGTAGGATACTTTGAATCTTGATGAGCGTAGTTTGATGTGGTATGAGTAAATTCTTATGTATGTTAGGCATATATAGGGATCTATAGAAGCCAATCTAATGGGATATGTGTTGATATTTGACCGTGAGAGTATTGTTTGAACTTAGATGACTCTGTGACCTTGGATAAGGCACTGGTATAAATTGAGGTTGTCTATTACATATTTTGTAAGTCAAATATTGAATATGAGTACAATTTTCATTCCTTTGTTTCGGTAAGTTTTAAGGTGATTAGATCCACTGGTTTTTTGGACTGGTTTGTTGTGGATTTATCTTTTAGAAGCGTGAATTTAGTTCACAAAGGTATACCCGCATGGACTTAGAATAGTTCTGAAGTGTAGAAGGTTAAATCAAACCTTGTCATATGTTGTCCTAGAAGTTTCCTTCTCTTTAATATCTCTTCTACATAGAGTTATCATATTATTATAAGGATGTTGAAGTGAATCAGATTTTGAAGACAACACAAATAACTCTAGTTAATCTACTTTTAGTTGCTTTTGGACTAAAGTTTCGCAAAATTATAATTGATAAACCAATTAATTATTCAATTTGAAGTAATGTTAAATGATAACCTTATCAATCCTAAATTCTTAGGAGTGATCTAATGCTTTCTTCTAAAATTTACTTCAATTAAAAGTTTTGATTTAATTTCCT
The DNA here is from genome assembly GCF_030272615.1 of Cryptomeria japonica. Taxonomy (NCBI): domain Eukaryota; kingdom Viridiplantae; phylum Streptophyta; class Pinopsida; order Cupressales; family Cupressaceae; genus Cryptomeria; species Cryptomeria japonica. The sequence continues at coordinate 72,075,186 of NC_081413.1, forward strand.
AACCAAGTGATCATAGAGTAGGTTTTCTCGAAAGCTTATTTTCTTGATTAAGATTGAATCCAAAAATCTAGAACAACCAAATCTAACTTTTATTACATCAAAAGAAGAGTATTAAATTTGAGTTTGGCCAAATAAGTTAAATTTAATATTCTTATGTAAATAGACGTCAATATTTGTTTCATTTTCATTTACTTAAATTATTTTGGTCTTCATGGATTGGATTGTAAATAGACATAGTTGTAACTTTGCCTTTACTAGTGTTATTTGCCTTTGACTATTCATAGGTTGATTATTCTCAAATGTCTTGTTTACTCTATATCTTGACATTTAACCTTGCAAAATCAAATATATTCAACTTCTTGAATTGAGGAAATCTTTAGCTAAACATTAATTCATATTTCTTAAAATACACAAAAACGGGGGTAACTATGAATCTAAACACAAAATTACTTGGGAGGTAAATTATTTTTACCTTTAATACTTACTGTAATTTTGAAGTATACAAAAAGGTATTTTGATGTCTAATAAATAAGGAACTTAAATATTTGAAAGGTATTGAATGTCTTGAAGGGAATTTATTTACTATTAGAATTTATTTAAGCTTAACTAGTGATAATTGGTGAAAAAGAATGAATACTTGAAAATAATTTCATTTATTTTAACTTGAGAAAAAGCTTTCCAAGATGAATCATGAACGCAATATTATTTCCCCATTCTTTTGTATTCATAATTCAAACTAATTTATTTAATAAGAAGATTTAACTATTATATATCCATATCCTAAGAAAAACTAAATCAAGTTAAAGGGGTCTCTTAATGTTTGATTATCCATCTAACTTTCTTATGTGTTAGTCGACCATTTGCCTCTTGCAATATTTATTCATTTGAAACCGAAAAGGACACTTTTCCCATAATTAGAGAGATAATAAACTCTTAGAAATAAAAACATTTGTTAAAGGGAAAGCCCAAATTCAAAACTTAAATTTCCATATTAAAACTCCAATAAGAAGATCATTAACACGAGTTGGACCCATTATACTTCTCCCTAAGAGATTAATTACCACTATAATATTTCTTTAATATCGCTTTTATACTTCTCCTCAAGAGATTAATTTAATAATTTAATAATCTAATTTACCATACACTAAAGAAAACATTTTATTAAAATAATCCCTTTTTAATTTTAATGAACTTAGATTATAAATAAATTTAACAACGTAATGAATTTCAAATATTCAAATTAATTATAATAATTAAATTATAAATTAATTCTAATGATATAAATAAATTTTAATCATCATATGAACTAACAAATATATTTCAAATATTAAACAACGCCATTTTAATAAATTCTAATTATAACTCTAAAATATATTTTAATTTTAAATAAAACAATTAATAAACTATAAACTATAAACCATTTTTTATAATATAATTAATTTAATTATTTTTAACAAATTTTATTTATTTTTCTTTAAGTAAACAAAATAAATTTCTTTTTAAATTAAATTGACTTTTTTACTTCTTGTTTGTTTTTTATTTGTTGCGCTGTAGGTTTGTCGGGGGGGGGGGGGGGGGGGGGGGGGATGCAGCCCACTAACTCCCTATAGCCACTCTAATAGTCTGCATGGCGGGAAGGTTTAACAGCCCCCTCTCCCGCTTAAACAATAATTTTAAAATTTGCAATTTAAATTTAATAATATAATTTGTAAACTATACATCTATTATTGAGAATATTCTTAAATATAAATTAAATTTAATCTTAAATAAATAAATAAACTTAAATCGACAAATCAGTTTAGAATATAAATTTAATTTAACAAAATGAATAATTTTTTTAATTTTTATTTATTTATTGATTCTTAAGCAACATAAATATATTTATGTTGTCAATGAATGAGTTTGATGCTTCTAGGTCATTCATTGACAACATATAATAGTCTTTGAAATTTGGGAAATAATATTTCTTTATTCACTATCATTCATATGAAGGTCCTTCTCTTCAACCTCTTCTCCAATTTCCCATTTTATGTGTCATGTTTTACCAATTTAGAATAATTGTGCTTGCTCAACCATAAAAATAGTTGCACTCTAAGTTGCTTCAAAATTTGTTTGATGCAATCCTTAGATTAGTGGTACTAGATTCATTAGATTTAAAATTTACTCTAGTCGATAACTTTAAAGTTGTGTGGGATGTCCACAATTCATACTTTACAAAATAGAATTCAAATCTATTGGTAGAGGTTTCAAAAAAAAGAAATGTTATTGTAAATTGGGTGTTATATTCCATGTTCATAAACTTTATTTGATATTTTTTTACCTTATTAAACTTATTGTATATCACTTATGATCATGGGATCTCCCACATCTTCATTTTCTTTTTCCATCCTAGCACTCAGCTCTAATTAATATATTTGCTAGTACTTTTAGCCTTCATTTTAGCTAAAGTTTTCATTTGTATAATTTTCATTCATATCTTGAAGATAAAAAGTATGGGTGTGTTTCAATATGAAATAATGAAATTAAATACTTTAATATCATTTTTGGACTATAATACTTTAGTTTTTATGTCACTACACATGAAAATATACAATAAAAAAATTAGAGGCAGTTATTTGAAATGAATACATGCTCACTTTATTATTTTACATGTTTTGATCTAGAAAATGAACAAAAACTTGTCCATAGAGTGGATATCATGCAACTAGAAATAAATATTTTTATTCATTCCACATTAACTCGTCAAAACTAAATAATTTTTTAATTTTATTATACACATTCCAATGTCTTAGATAAGTTATAAATGGAAAAAAAATAAGGCATGTGGAAATGCTTGCAACAACAATCTAATAAGGAGATATACTGTAAATTATAGAAAATTTTTAAAAATTAGTGATAAGATACACAACATAAAATATAAACATGCAAAACCACAATAATTGTTGGCATTGGGTTGTCATTGATGTCAACCAGTATGGGATGACTATCGGTATGAGAGATGCATGTGCAACCCTGTCAAGGAGGAGTACAGGTTGAGACATCTTGGATATCACCTTATACACAAGTTGGTGTCTGACTTGTGTGGATGGAATGGTAAGGTGATCGATATTGATACAGTACATCACCGGTAAGGAAAGGATGTCAACTGGTAAGTGATGTGTTGACATGGGGAAGTCAGTTCAACCAAGTGAGTGGTTGTCAGCCTACAAAGGTCATGACTAGTGTACAAGAAGAATGAGCAAGGTGCTTGGATGTTGTTTGTAATGAAGAGGCAGTATGTTACCTAAATCACATAAACACTGGAGGAGAAGAATGAATAGATCACAGGTATGTTGTAAGGTTGCAGGACAACAGGACTTCCACCTGATGAAGTTGCAGTCATCATGAGAAGTAGTGACTGACAGTGAATGTGCCCACACCAGATCACAAGTGCCTGTTTGAAGATATGCTACACAAACAGGGAAGTCACATGAGTACACTGCAGAATGCAAAAGACAAGGTGCCACTCCACTGATAAGTGGAACTTATCTCCTTTCATACATTGTGTGGATCATACTTTTGTGAGATAAGGAAGAAGAGGTGTGCATTAAGTGCATGAAATCAAGGATATGCACTGGATCGACTGAAAAGGCATGTTGAGATGCCGGTATAGATGAAGAGTGCTTGTTAGTATGTAAGTCCACCGAAAATATAAGCAAGGTGTTGATGCAGATGTCCCCCCACCTTGTGGAAATGTGCATGCTTGGGATAGACATGTCTAAGGACCGGTTTAGGTATTCCACCGATAGTTCAACAAGTATAGACATGAGGAGTTAACCGATAGAATGTGAGATACCAACAGGGTTAGAAAACTGGTAGAAAAGGGGACCCGGTAGAGTGTTTGGTCGGTGATCCTATCTGGACCATCATGAAGTGTCAAGCTGGTAGTTGGTTGATATGGATGCCACATGGAATCAAGGTGGCAGACCTGCATTTGAATGAAGAAGGAATGTACACCAATAGGATAGTTACAAAGTTGGTGGACATTAATGGAAGACCCCACAAATCATGGGATGTGTTGCAGAGTTGTTGCAGAGGTCTATGGCTCCAGGTCTGGAAGACAAGTATGAACCAGCTAATTTTTTTTGAAGAGATCGAGGTGGATGAAGGAAACAATAAGATAGATCTTGGTGTCTGACCAAGAGATCAGCCGACAAAGAAAAAAATACATTGGCAAAGACAGAAGTCGCAGTCAAGAAGGTACGATAATGGTTGAGGTGTACTATTGGCTGCCAAAGAGATCAGATCAGGATCTGGTTGTATTTAGTTTTCCTCGAAGGTGATGAGGAAACCCTAACCACCCATGTTTTTGAATTGGCTTGTGGTGGGAAAACAAGGTTATATATAAGGAAGCCAAACCCATTGAAGGTTGCTACTGAATATAAGAATTTTGTGCTGTTGCGAAGTGTATTACATCTGCATGTGAGAGCAAATCAATCAAGTGCTCAATGAGTATCTAAGAAGAGAGAGAGAGAGTGAGGGAGAACCTAGTTGAAGTGTTCAACTAGTAGAAGAGCAGAACTGGTAGTGTCCATACTGGCAGAGCAGAAGTGAAGGAAGCTACAGAGTAGGTAGACATAGAATCGACAGAGTGTTATACCAATGAAGAGAAGAGTAGTAAGGAGGAGATTCAGTAAGTGCAGGATACAATAGAGGTGAACCGGTAGAGTTTACTGGCAAGCAAAACAACAAATGAGAGTAGCAGAAGAGTCAGTCGGTGTAGCAGAGAAGGTATCTCACCAATAGAGTAAGGTATATGAAATGGTTAGAAGATTCACTTGTAAAAAGACAACTACTTTAGTAGTTGATTCTTTTATTGTGAGCACTGAGTTGTAGCTCCCTTGGGTTGTAGCCCATAAACTAGTTAGGGGTTGGTGCTCCTTGGGTTGGTACCCTAAACATTGTAATAGAGTTTTCATTAATTGTCTGGATTGGAGCAGTAGACTTCAGCAACATTGCTCACCAAGGTTTTTCCCATCTTGGGTTTTCATCATATACACTGGTGTTATGTGATGTCCCTTTTATATGTGATTGAATTTGTTTTGGTCTCCCTACTAACCGGTAAGTATGTTTTAACTTAGATCCACCAACTGGTATTCTCACATAGTTTAGTTAAAGGGAAAAGCTTGAGAACCACTGATTCACACCCCCCCCCCTCTCAGTGGTGCATTGTGTCTAACTGATAATACCCAAAACAAATTTATGTGGTAAAAACAATTATGATATTGAACACTTGCACTATAAAGAATAGACCAATATAATAACTTATGTAAAATGAAGGTTACAATATAGTTTTAGAGCCAAGATTTTATACAAGTTCACCACCATAAGATTTTTGGAGAAATTTTGGTACCATAAAAGTATTTGCAAATTAATATATAATACTAAATACTTTATTGCTATTTTACTTATATAGTTTAAATGAAAAATGAGGGCTATTCTATATTGGATGCATGCATAATGCCTCAATGCATACCAAACATCTCCTTGCAATTCAATGTTCCTACATGAATGTTAACCCCTTGCATGTACAAGAATCTACATGACATGGGTCCTATTTGTCATATCCATTTCTATTTCAAACTCTTACAATTGCCATAACTTATCATTTTTAGGTATATTTAATTTGAATGAAAAAATTAAATGTCTCAATATATCGACATAATTTACATAGCTTAAAAACTAAGATATATATGCTTGTAGATATTAGAGATATAATATGAATAAGAATACATTTTAATCTTTACTCAATATACACATGTTAATTAAGATATTTAATTATTTTTAATATTATTAGCATTACTATAGTATAATAGGAATAACTTATTAATATAAACATGTTAATTAGGGTATTCTATTATTATTAAAATTAATATTATTAAAATATTACTAGTATTACTTTGGTATTATTATGTTGAATTTAGTATAGGGTTAGGGTAACTTCGATATCAGTTCAGGATTCAATTTTACTTAAGGTTTAATTAGGTGTATTATCAATGTTCAATTTTTGAAGTTAGATCATAATAAGAGTCACTCTATAAATATTCTAATTAGTTTTAGTCATGAATTTATGGTTAAATATTGGTTTAGGGTTACTATTCAATTTGGAATAGGTTTAAGATTCAAATAGATTTTGTGTTACGGTATAATTTGATTAGAGTTAGGGTTGGGTTAGAGTTAAGTTTTAGTTGGGTTTATTATTTTATTTAGGGTTCATGTTTGAATTTAACATATTGATATAGCTCAATGTAATTTATATAGAAAATGGGACCCCAAACAATGTAACAATAGGACCACCAAAAATATAAGAGAAATGTGTTAATATTATATTTAATATAAATATGTTAATTAGCATATAAGGTTTTTTATTAAGGATAAAAAAACATTTGAGGGGACCCAAAACCCTCTAGAATGAGTAGGAATCTAGAAACCATAAATAGAGAATTGTAAAAAATATAATAAACAATAAGAATAGCCAAACAAAAACCAAACATTAGCAACTAGGCATCAAAGATCTGGCTGAAACATCCTCAAGGCCAAAGCCATCAAAGAAGAAACCTCAAAGGTACAAAGACAATGTTGGCATATGCACACTCCAATGAGACATTGTAGGTGATTCAAGGTTTTGTCATTGATGGCAACCTTACAATCCTATGACACTGGAAAGACATTTAACCGGCACTAGCAAGATCAGACTCTACACCGGCACTCACATCACCGGCATCGGCAGTGAAAGGAAGCATACCGACATAGAAGCCAATTGGATTTTTGTTGTAATATATTTTGTTTATTATTTGTAAAATCATTGTAAGCCGACTTGGAAAGTTGTAAAATGACTCTTATATAAGAGAGATAATTGTAGAACATTTGTAATAAGCATAAAAAGAAAAAAGGAATTTAATTAGGCAAAATAAGGCAGACCTATTATGTGAATTATAGGTTAAGGATTTATGTAAGAAGCAGACTAGAAACCGGTACTGCATCTGGCATTATAGATGCTATTTTGAAGCAATACAAGACATTGGATTTATATAATCCATTTTGTAAGTCAGTGAGACTTCCCATTTTGTATTTGAGTAGTGAGCTCTAGGCAATTGGCCTTCCTGCATGTGTAGGCCCCTCTTGTAGCAGTAATATTCTCTTATTGGCCAGTAAGTGAATATTGTGGGTCACAAATCCCACCGAGGTTTTTCCCACACCGGGTTTCCTCGTTAAAACCTTGTGTTATGGTGTGATTTTTATGTGGTTGTTTTTATCTCTGTTTATTGCATTACTTTCTTCTTACTAGTACATTGTATTAATATGTTCTACATGTTTTAAGTTAAGAAAATCTATCAATCGGTTAGATACTGATTCACCCCCCCCTCTCAGTATCTGTGGGAATCCTAACAATTGGCATAAGAGCTTGGTCCTCTATTTCCAAAAGCCTAATAGCTTGAGGAAGATCTTGACACTGGTAGAGATGGAAAATATGATGAAGCAACTTGAAGGAGCTCTCTCAGACTATGATGCAGAAAAATTGAAAAATATCAAACTTGAAGATGATCTAAAGGTTGCTCAGGATATTATTCAAGAACTTCAAGAGAATCTTACTATTTCAAGAAACAAGAAAAGAGAACTTTGTGAAAAGATGCAAAATGAAAATGATGAAAAAGAAACTCTTAATGATATGATAAACAAGTTGAAGCAAGAGAACATGACAACAAAGAATGAGATGTAGGATATGACTATGAGATTTTGTAAAGAAATTGAAGATAGAAAGAAGAATGAAGAAGAGTTGACTAGAAGACTAAGTGATGCTGCAAATGAGAACACAAGACTTAGCTATGAAAATGATTTGTTGAAGACGGATCTGATGCACACTCAGAATGACTCAAATAAACTGATGAGGTAGAAAGAAGTCTTAGAAAGAGAACTAGATACTGCAAATCAACATAAAGAGAAATTCAAGAAAATCTCAGAAGAACTTGGTAACTTGCTGAAGAATCAAAAACCTAAAGGTGACACTTCAAGAATTGGATTTGAATTTGGTGAAAGCTCTGGTACTGCAAACACATAGGATCATAGCAAACTGGTAAGACAACCTACTACTACTGCTTATAAATTCAATGGAAAATACTTTAACTGTAATAAGTATGGTCATAGAGAAAATGAATGTAGATCTAGAAACTATCAGAATACCAATGCACCCACCGGTCAATGTTCAAAATGCAACAAAGTTGGTCATAACTATGAGAACTGCAGAATGAATGTGAGATGTTATGTTCGTGGAAGATTTGGACACTTATCTAATCAATGCAAAACACAAACTGGCATAGGTTATGGAAAGGCTATTCAGAGAAATAATGTGACTTGTTATGCATGTAACAAAATTGGACATATTGCTAAATTTTGTAGAAGCAAGTCCTCACCGACAGACAACAAAGGTCCTAGTTTTAAAGGTAAAGAAAAAGTTGAAGAGGTTAAGCAAGAATTTTGAAAACAATGGATTAGGAAATCAGAACTGAATGTGGATAGGAATACTCCTCCACCAGTAGAACCAAGCAACACTCCACTGGTAGAATAGAGTAGCACTCCACCAGCAAAAGTCTCTTCATCAAATTGAAGAAATTTCTTTGAGGGTTTGGCAATCAATGAGACATATGATATTATTCCCTCAGTTGATGATAAGATGTTGAAAATTACTTCTATACCGACAGTTATTTTAAGTGATTACTTAACTAACATGCATTAAATGTGGTAGTTGGCAGATTGACATTATAAATTAATGTTTTTGGCTCCATTTCACTTCACCGAGCATTCAAACATTCGAAGAGCATGAAATTTCCAGAGCTAAGGCATTTCAAGCAAAGAGGCAAAGCATTTCAGCGATCAATCCTTCCAAAAGCAGAAAAAGGTATTTATAATCATGGCATCCTCTTCTATACCTAAATTCATAGCAAACCCTACTATGGTCAAGGTAATCAAATGCCCTAAGCCCGTATTTCAGTTAGTTCCTGAGATAGCTAAAAAGGATGACAATGTAGGTGCTTTTTCCCAAATTCCCAAAGGAGTTGTTTTTGCAGAAGACCCTAGAATTTATATCCATTGCCATATAGAAGAATTAGGAGATGAAGAAATTAAGAACATGTACAAAACTATCATATGTGATGACTCCGAAAATGTAAAACCTAAACATAAAATTGTTGAAATCCTAGGATTCACTGAGATCCCCTGCATTCCGGAATTTATGAAAGATGTGATAAGGATAGTATTGAGCAGGGTACATGGAGAATTCTTTTGGCTAGATTCAATTCATAAAATCACCAAGGAAGCTATGAAAGCTATAACAGGGTTACCTTCCACCGGTAGCAAACCAGACAAGATAAAGAAGGTCTCAAATGACCTGGTAATGAACCTAACTAGTGCAACATCCGACAGAAGGTCTCTAAGGGTTAATGATGTGACCGACATACATGTGAGATTTGTTAGCATGATTTTAGGTTACAAAGCAACACATACAAACTGACTTAACTCAGTTTCCAGTTTATGTATAAAAAGTGTACATGATATGGTCAACGATAATGTAAAAATTGATGTGAATGGCTAAAGGATGAATTGATTGACAATTTAGGAAAGATCTAGAAGGATAAGAAAGGAACATTTAGATTTGGTAACTTACTTGTATGCTTAATGCTACACATAACCAAATAGGTGCCCGATATAGGTATCAAGAACCTTGGATTTGACATACCGATAGGGAAACAGTTATCAGACTTATTCAACAACATGGGTGAAAGCAAACAAAAGAATATTGATGAGTATTTTCAGGCACTAAAATCTAGAATGAATAAAAGAGTCAGATTGTCACAGAAAATTATAAACAAATACAAAGATGATATATGTTTTGTGATTAAAAAGGATGAGATCTGGATGGAAGCAGTTATCCCAAGAACAATTTGGGTTACTAAGATGGGTTATGAGATTGATGACCACATCACTGAAACATATGCTAAAGCCCTTCTGGAGGCACCAAATGAACCTAAGGAAGAAGTATTTGGCAGTGTTGAGACCATTGAAAGCCAAATTCAATCTAAGAAGAGAGTAAAGAAAGTAGAAGCAATAGTGAGGAGAGATTCACGGTAGGCTAAGGCTATAAAAGAAGATGTACTGAAGCAAACCGGTATCACTGAAGATGAGTTACAGGCACAACAACCTAAAACTCAACTTTCACCGGTAGCAACTTCTTCAGAGAGTGACATGCCATCTGAATTCAAAAGAGTTGTAAGGAAAAGACAACCTTCATCGGTATCCACACCCTCACCTAGAAGAACTAGACAAAAACAATGAGCAGTGAGGTCTCCGGTAAAGAAGACAACCCCTAAGAAAAAGCTAACACCTAAGAAGAAAATGACTCAACAGAATATTTCTCCGATTGACAGATTGTTGGATGAAATCACAGAAGAAGGAAAGCTCAAGAACATAGAAAAATTATATGATACACTATCAGCAGATGAGAAAGAGCAAGTTGAAAACAATGTCATTTTACACCTAGATATCTATAAGAAGTTTTTGATGGAAGTTGTAGTTGAACTACCAGATGAATTATTCAAGAGACTAGAAGAAAGAAGACAATCTGTTGTAGAGCTTGACAAGAAAATCAAAATTGAAAAATTACTTGCTGTCTACCTAGTCAACCCTCCAAAAGAAATAGATAATCTAATTGCAAAGGCCAACCAGTCAATATTCTCTACTGCACACTGGCATATTGCACTAATGGTAGGAAGAGTAAAAGAGGTAACAAAAGAAACAAAAAATGGATGGGATATATTCCTTGTGGAGAAGAAAAAGTAGGAAGAATACAGGAACCCCAAGCCTATCAAAGTCTATTAAAAGGACAAAGACAAGGGTAAAGGAAAGGTTGGTGGACCTCCTAGTATCAAAATAAAAGATAACTTATCCCCACCGCCTTTGATTACTACACCGGTAACAACAATAGAAGACCAACCGGCAGATGACAGTATGGATGTATCACAAGAGGATACTAATCCTAATTCAAAGATATTATACACAGTTGATGTTGATACTCATAAGGTCAACATTGTGGTAGATAGAGACACAACTGATAAGACTAACATGGCTAGTGATCCACCGGTAGCTGACAACATTGTTAACACTGAAGGAAAAGTTGAAGATGATAGCATAGGGAAATAGACAGAGATGGGAATAGATCAACACACAGAGAGACAAATAGAGCAACAGGCTCTGAAATAGGTTCATGTGGAAATAGTGCCACTAGCAATAGGAGAGAAACAAAAACCCTTGCTTAAGGAAATGGAAACACAGGCTAACCTACCAGAGGTCACTACAAGCATGGTTACTTCCTCCACTGGTGGAATTCTGAATGTTGGTTCCTCCTTAGTAGATTACAAATCAGCCAATGTAATTGAAGTTCTTTTAGATTCTTTGAAGAAAATAACTGATTGTAGTTCACAAGCTTATAAAGCTATAGATGACACAATCCCAATTTTGAGGATGATAGCTCCTAAATGCAACATAGATAATAAGGATTCTTTAACTCAACTTGACACTTTGTCAAAGTATATTACTGACAACACAGTGACAGTTGAATAGATAAAGGAACATGCATTCAAAGATAGGTTGGAAATTGAAAAACAAAAATTCTTTGATGATCTAATAAAGAAATGTACTAGGGAATTTGACACACTTCTACCAGAACTATGCAACATATTGAAGGAATGTAAAACTCTGTACAAAGATACTTGCAAGACAAACTTTTTGATAGTGGACATAGATAAGAAAATGAGCAAGGCACAAGAAGAAATTAATAAACTTGTTGACAATTTTGTAAATTCACTTTATACATTATCAATTTTTGAGCAAAAGATAACAGGTTTTGAGGAAGAGTTACTGAAGCTAGAGAGAGAAAAGGAGAGAATAATAAACAAGGCTAAGAATCTAAGACTAAGACTAAGTCCAAGACTGGACTATCTAGCATCCCTGAGAAAGGAAATATCTGAGGCATTAGTACAAGGACAGAAAACACCAGCAGAGCATATGCAGCAACTCACCGGTATAGTTCAAAGAATAGAGGCAGCAATAAAAGATAGTAAGAAGTTTATGGAAAGCATAAATTTGGTTTTGGTGGATATTTTTCAAATTGTAACCACCCAGTTACAAGGTTGAGACAGAAAAACTACAACTCTATTGACACCTTGGCAACCTTTGTCATTGATGCCAATGGGGGAGTAGTAGTATGAGAAAATAATCAGCAAATGACTTATCTACTCAGGGGGAGCTCACATATTTTTGGATTACAAGTTTTGGAATTTTCTCATGAGTGTTGCCATCAATGCCAAAGGGGGAGATTGTTGGCATATGCACACTCCAATGAGACATTGTCAAGGGCATTCCACATGCAAATTTTATAGTCTCTCCTCTTCCTTAGGAACTTCATTCATTTTAGTCCTGTAATTAAAGTAGCCAGCTTTGATTTTCTGAGAAACAGGTCTCTAGATTCTTCTAGGATACTATGTCCGAATCCTTTGCCTCTCCTTCCTTTTTGGAGCTCCCAATATTCTTCTTGCTGCTTCATAATCCATTAAAAGGAACCATTTGAACTCCTAGTGCCTGTCCTTGGGTGGGTGTTGGTGTTGTAGGTAGGCGGGTTGGATTGGAGGTTGTGTGAGTGTATAGGTAGGTATAGGTGGGATTGGGGTTGGGTTTGGTGGCTAGGTCTCAGGTTGGAAGTGGCCCCTGTGGTTCCTGTACCCACATATAGTTGTTGTTTGTTAGAGTGGTTGCTAGAGCTGGCTGTGTGTGTATGGGTGGGTGAGAGGTGAGCTATGCCTCGTGTGTTTTCTCTTTTTGGGGTTGGGCCTTGGACCCGTATATAAGATATAGGGTAGGGTGGATGGGTGGGAGTGTCTTGGACTGGAGGGGGGAGAAATCTCTACTGGGGTTGCTCCGATAAGGGAGGAGTTCCCTGGAGCTTCCACAGCGGATTTTGTTTAAGCACCCTTAATAGAACCCTTTAGAATAGTAGGCCATAGTGAGCATTCCTTCTAGTTCAAGGTCGAGATTGAAACCCCCTTGGGCCCCCTTAATTAATCAGCCTGCTCCCCAGCTATCGAGTCCCTCCGCCCTGAGCCCTAATCCTATTGCCCCCCACCCACCCCTTATTAATCAATCAATTAATTCATGCCTATAGAATTGTAGGGGTGAATAGTAGGGGGCACTAAAATAATCTAGAATCAAGCTAGAATAATGGGCTTTCTCATCGATTGCTAGCTTCAAATAGCAGGATAATGAATGAACTGCAGTCAAGAATGACTAACTATTTTGTCATTGATGGCAACCTTACAATCCTATGACACCGGCAAGATATTCCTCCAGCACTAGCAAGATCAGACTCTACACCGGCACTCACATCACCGGCACCGGGAGTGATAGGAAGCATACCAACATAGAAGCCGACAGGATTTTTGTTGTAATATATTTAGTTTATTATTTGTAAAATCATTGTAAGCCAACTTGGCAAGTTGTAAAATGACTCTTATATAAGAGAGATCATTGTAGAACATTTGTAATAAGAATAAAAGGGAAAAAGGAATGTAATTAGACGAAATAAGGCAAACCTATTATGTGAATTATAGGTTAAGGATTTATGTAAGAAGCAGAGCAGAAACCGGTACTGGATCTGGCATTATAGATGCTATTTTGAAGCAGTACAAGACACTGGATTTATATAATCCATTTTGTAAGTCAGTGAGACTTCCCATTTTGTATTTGAGCAGTGAGCTCTAGGCAGTTGGCCTTCCTGCATGTGCAGGCCCCTCTTGTAGCAGTAATATTCTCTTATTGGCCAGTAAGTGAATATTATGGGTCACAAATCCCATCGAGGTTTTTCCCACACCGGGTTTCCTCGTTAAATCCTTGTGTTATGGTGTGATTTTTATGTGGTTGTTTTTATCTCTATTTATTGCATTACTTTCTGCTTACCGGTACACTGTATTAATATGCTCTACATGTTTTAAGTTAAGAAAATCTATCAACTGGTTAGATACTAATTCACCCCCCCTCTCAGTATCTATGGGAATCCTAATAGACAAAGGGTTTTGCCAAGCTTCCATACCTGCAAAATGGGTTTTGCAAGGTTCCCATTACCCGCTAAAAAATTATCTCATAACCAAATACCCAAAAAAAGAGATAAAATATGAATGAGCAACTTGGGTATAACCTAAACCATGGGTTTTAGCAAGGCTCCCATATCCATAAGACCCTCTAAAATAGAGATAATGTGATATAAAGAAACCACCTAGGTGAGTGGGTTTTGAAAAGGCTTTCATAACTTTCAAAGTATGGGCAACAAATAGCTCCATCCAAGCAACCAAAAACATAGAGAACAACTACAACATAGTATTTTGACTAGCTCCCCAAACCATCACCATGAGATTTAGAATGGCTCCCATAACGAGTGTTGGGAAAATGGTGTCTCAACCTTACATTTATATGAGATTACTATTTATAGTAATTTTACGTTTGAGCATGAAATGGTGCAAAATTTTCCCCAAACCTTCACATTGGTTGGATAAACATGTTGATAAATATTCGTCACAAGATCATAGCTAGTTTTTAATCTAATATTAAAGTTTTCATTTACAGAGGGTGCGATGAAAGGTTTAATTTTAAAATTAAGGAATTTAGAGGCTCCAAAACACCCTAAAAAGTTGGCATAATAAGCATATTAGGTTACGGGGTTATAAAGAACTTCGTGAGCTTTCCAACGCATCAAAAAATTTGTCAGTCAGACACCCTATTCACAAGTTATGACCTCCGAAAGTTTGGAATCTTGAAATAGGAAATATAAATTGCATTGGACACATAAATGAGTTGTAAAAGGGAGGACCATGTGTTTATGTGTCTTTTAACACGTCATAAAGCATCTATATTGGAGATAAGTTTGACTCTACTTTATTGGGTGCTTCTAGCCCATGGTTTTATAATATCGTTTGACGATTTCTTGTATTTTATCTCCTATATATGACGTGTGTGAGATAGAGGTTGTGTGTAGGAGTCTTATAGCTAGTTAGTTACCTCTTAATTAGTTATTGATTGCTAAATAATATATTTAGTTGCTTTTGGAGTGTGGGGTTTTTCTCCCGAAAGGGTTTTCCCCACCTAAATCATTGTATTATGGAATGCATGATATTATGTTTATTTTTATTAAGTTTTCATAACTTTTGTAATGATCTATTAAATTTTTTGGATTACCCTCCTCTTAGGTTAGTGTAGGAAGTTCTTTCCCTACTTAATTTCCTTACAAATGGTATTAGAGCCTGATCACCTACGGTTTCAGTTGTGGGTTGTTGGGTTTTTTGAACTAATGTAGATTTGAGTGGGAGATTGTGCAAAGATACATTTTGATCTTGTTGCAAGAATTTTTAGATGGAAAGTTCGTTAGGGGGAATAGAGGTGGAGAAATTTAAAGGAAGTAATTTTGAGATGTGGAAGTTGAAGATGGAATATCTACTAATAGATCGGTATCTATGGATGCAAATGTCTCAAAGACCTATAAATCCTGTTGTGGCTACTCAAGATGATATTATGGGCCATAAATCTAAGGTTCTAATTAGATTGTGCCTAGAAGACACTATTCTAATCAATGGCCACAAAGAGAACTCTACAAAGAACTTATGGACTAAACTTAGTGACATATATCAAGCCAAATCTTTATTAAATCAAATTTTCTTGAGGAAGAAATTGAATTCTTTGAAGGTGGAAGATGGTGGACGAATTGCAGATCACTTGGAAGCATTTAATAAGTTAGTGGCTCAATTGATATATGTTGGTGTTAAGATGGACAAAGAGGAGAAATGCCAGATCTTTCATTGTTCTTTACCTAATTTGTGGGATTATTTTTTTATGGATATCGGTAGTACTTCTACTATTTTGAAGTCTAAAGATGTGGTGAGTTCCCTACATGGTGAAGAGATGCAAAGGAAGGTTTCATCAATTCAAAGGAAGTGCTAACTATTCATATAAGACCTAAGGAAAAAGGGAAGAAGAATGAGGAATGCAATAAGTCCAAATCTAGAGGGAGATCAAAATCTCCTGGAAAGTCCAAAGTTATTTGTTGGAATTGTTGTAATTTAGGTCGCATTCATAAGGACTGCAAAAAAGAAAAGAAGAAGTTTGATTCTAATTGAGTCTAAGAAGGAAGATGGTGATTCATTCATTACAAGTTTGGCAACTCATGCAGGTGATGATGCATGGTTAATTGACTCAAGTGGATCTTTTCATATGACTTCCAAAAGAGATTGGTTTTTTTTGAATATGAAGAATTTAGTGGAGGTAAGGTGTACCCATGTGATGATTCACATTTAGACATTGATGGTAGAATAAAATGGATTAGTGGTGTGTTTCATATCCCTAGATTAAAATTGAATTTAGTATCTATGAGAAAACTGGTAGATGTGGGTGTGTAGGTAGTCTTCTCTAATGTAGGATGTAAGATGATTAAGGGTGCTATGGTGATTGCTAAAGGTGTTAGATTTGGAACTTTTTATAAGCTAGAGGCATACATTTTTGAGTGTAATAACACATCTAAAAAGTAAATATGTGGATACTTCATCAAAAGATTTGAGAGTTTCACCTTTAGCGGATGGACATGGCTTTTGGGTACCTAAGGGTTCTCTTTCTTCTAAAGAAATGTTACATGCAAAGAACACTATGTTATGGCACTAGAGGCTTTGCCACATTGGAGAAAAGTGTCTAAGGACTTTGAAAAATAAAAACCTTGTCGTGGGTTTGATTGATTGTAATATTCACTTTGATTTCTCTGAGGATTTCATTTATGGAAAATAAAACTGTGTTCAGTTTTACTCAATTTCTCATAAATCTTATGGTGTTTTGGATCTTATTCATTTTGATGTGTTTGGTCCTTTAGATGTTCCTTCAATTAGAAAATCCACATATTTGGTTTTAGTTATTGATTATTTTAGTAGAAGGACATGGGTATACTTTTTAAAGAGTAAATCTAAAGTTTTTCAGTCATTTTCAAAAATTTAAAGCAATGGTTGAGTTGTAGTTTGAAAAGAAAATTAAATGTTTGAGGACTGATAATGGTGGTCAATTTTTTCTCTAATTATTTTGATAGATACTGTAAATATTGTGGCATTAATGTACAAAAGACAACTCTGTATTCTCCACAACAAAATGGAGTTACAAAAATAATGAACATGACACTGATGGAGAAGGCTAGGAATATGCTAAGTGGTGCTGGTCTAGAAAAAAGGTTTTGGGTTGAAGTTGTTGCCATTGCTTGCTACATGATTAATAGGTCTCCTACATTAGCTCTTGTTGATAAAACACATATGGAAGAATGCTCATGTCACAAGCCTTCATTGAGACATATTAGAGTTTTTTGTTCCAAGGCATATGCACATGTGCCAAAGGAGAAGCAAACAAAGTTGGAGAACAAGGTGGAGCATTTTATCTTCATCGGGTATAATTATGGTGTGAAAGGATACAAGCTTTGGGACCTTGTTGCACAAAAAGTCATTCGTATTAGAAGAATTATTTTTAGACAAATTAAGGCTCTTTCTATTACATTATAGCTAGAATAGACTAAACAGGAAGATGTGATTCAATTCCCATCTTGGCCTGAAAGAGTTGAATTGAGACCACTTGATAGAAAAGACATTGAGGAGAGCTCATCTAGCTTTGAATCTTTAGAAGAGGAGGAAGAACCTCCAACTTAGCTTGTTCGAAGGTCTACAAGACATACACAACCACCTAAAAGGTATTCACCTAATGATTGGAGATGTATTTTTTCTTTAAATACTAATGTGGATGAACCTAGATCTAGATAAGAGGCATTAGGTATGAATGATACATATTCTTGGAATATTTTTATGGAAAAAGGAATGGCAACTTTGAAAATGAATGACACATGGGATCTCTTACCATGGCCTAAAGGACAAAAACCTATTATTTGTAATTGGGTGTTAAAGGAAATGATTGGTTCACATGGAGGCATTGAGAAGTATAAAGAAAGGTTGGTTGCAAAAGGTTATTCTCAGGTTGAGGTTGTTGATTATGGTGAGATATTTTCTCTTGTTGCAAAAATGACATCCATTAGATTGTTGCTTTATATTGTTGTTTCTTATTATTTAGAGGTTGATAAAATGGATGTGAAAACTCTTAGATAGTTCAGATAACTGGAGGACAACTGAGAGGGGGGTAAGTCAGTTGTCAATAGATTATAGAACTTTAAGCATTAAAACTTATTAAAGGAATACATAAACCAAATACCAGAATAACAGATTTGCATGTGGAAAACCTGGGAAAGGGAAAAACCATAGTGGGAAGACTACCCTAAGTCATTTAATCCTTGTGCTTTAAGTATGTGATTACAATAAGAGGGGCCTACACATTCAGGAAGGCTAATAGCCTAGAGCACACTGCTCATCACAAAAGGAGCCTCATTGACTGCAAAATAAATCTAGACTACAATCCCGAAGAATAATGAACTGCAAGAATAACATCTCCTATACCTGAGTAAAGTTTCAGTTAATCTCAGTATGAGACATCTTAAACCTCTTTCACCAACCCAATTTGATCACCTATGATCGACCAAAAACCTCTGCATATGATTACACCTTTATTCTCACACAAATAATCCCATAACCTATGACCACATTAATCCCATGAATCCCCATGATCTACAAATAGATCTTACATCATATTTATACCAATCCAGGACCTCAACAATTAGGTCGGTCACCTAAAATATAATACAATAAATTTATAACTTAAACCCACAATATAATGATAAAATAAGTCATCCTGAGTCCGGAACAACATAATCCAATTAACAAACCCAACTGGTAATGCATCAGGATCATCCACCAACACATTACATAAACTGGTCCATAACCTAGCCGAATAAGATAGCATTAGGTTCGGACCCAAATCCAACACCACCGATTAACAGGAACATGAACAAGATAACCAACAACATCCTGAAATCCATCTAGAAGTCGCCCCAACACCACTTATCATGTGCATCAAAAGGTCTTCAACAAAGCTATGTTGACAAAACCCTTATCGATGACCAAAAGGCTTACTAGAACAGATGATAGTTCCCGAGTCATCAAATCCTGAACCAACTAATCGTGATACCCATCTAAATAGCATGAATGATAAATCTAAACCCAATCCACAAGGAAAAGCGTAGCAAAACATAGTGGATAAATATCATAAACTGACTACTCTTTAGGAACCTACCGGAAGTCGGTAAACAATCAAAATAGTCAGTGTTGGCATCAATTACAAAACATCAATGTAACACATAATCAATTCCTCCAATTGCCAATAATCTCCCCCTTTTAGATTGATGGCAACACTAGATTTGAAAAACATCCAAGTGCCAAGAAATGGCAAACAATTCTCTCCCAAAGGAAGACAGTCAACAATCTCCCAAAAGATGATATAACAATGAAGTAACAAACTCCCCTTGTGAATGATATCTTAGTTAAGCTCTGATCTGATAATCTCTATTTTTCACATATATCTCTCCCCCTTTGACATCAATGCCAGAAATCTGACATGAACACCAAAGAAAAATCATAATTCCACTGAACCACATAGTTAACTATGTTAGACTATTCAAGTAACCGGAGGATAACTAAGAGGGGGGGGTGAATTAGTTGTCAACAAATTACCAGAACCTTAAGCAATTAAAACTTTATAACTAGAACACATAAGATCAATACTAGAATACATAAACCAATTACCAAAATAGAAGATATACCAATTAAGAACAAGGAACAATTAGAGAATAGTTACCATCCACATGACACCAAGATTTGTAAGTGGAAAACTTGGTAAAGGAAAAAACCATGGTAGGAAGCCTACCCACAATCAGATAATACTTCTACAGTAAGTATGTGATTACAAATTGAAGGGCCTACACTTGAAGCAAGGCCAACAACCTAGAGCGCACTGCTCATTACAAAAGGAGTCTCACTGACTACATAAAAATCCAGACTACAATCTAGAATGAATAATGAACTGCAATAATAGTGTCCTCTATGCCTAAATATAATTTTGATTAAGTTCAATACCAGAGGACTAAAACTTCTTACATAAAACCAACTCGATCACCTATGATTGACCAAATTCTCTGCATGAATGATTATTAAATTATTCACTTGCATACCATAATCTACAATGAGATCATACACATATATATACAAACCCTCAACCTTAAAAAATTAGGTCGGCCACCCAGACAATAAAACCTATTACATAATTATAAAACATGTCAGCCTGAGGACAAACAAATATCATGCAAACCATAAGTCATCCCAGAAACACTTCGAGAAGTCCCAACAACACGTCACATTAAGTCAGTCCATAACCTAGATAGCACCTAACCCAATTTAGGTCCACAGATGCTAAAGTAATGATCCCAATTAGTCAAGGCTTGAACACAATCACCATCAACATCCTGAATCCCTTCTAGAAGCCGCACCAACACCACTTATGCATAATATCAGAAGATCTACAACAAAGTTCTGCTGGTGAAACCCTCACCAAATCAATAAACCAAGCTTACCAGCATGTAAGTTAACATCCAATCACCAAATCAATACCAACTAACTGAACATATATCTAAGTAGAATGAATACCATTTCTAAGACATAAGCCAAAGCATACTTCAGTATACCAGATCAACATGATCTTACCAACTAGGAAACCAATCATCCTACTAGGACCAATCCTGATACTGATAAAGAACCAAAGCAGCTAGTTTTGACATCAATGACAAAACATCAATGCAACACATAATCAATTCCTCTAAATTTCGAACAATCTCTCCCTTTTGCATTGGTGGCAACACTTGATGTGAAAAACATCCAAGTGCCAAGAAATACCAAACAAAACTCCCACATAAGAATATAGAAATGAAGTTATGATCCATACTCTCCTTGTAGGTGATATCACAGTTCAGTTTTGCAAATTTCTCCCCCTAATGTATATCACTCCTTAAATTTTTCACATGAATATCTCTCCCCCTATGACATCAATACCAAAGATCTGACATAAATATATAAAAAAAATCATAAACCACTGAATCGCAAGACTAACTAATCCCCCTGAATAGTAGCATCACCACATCAATCTGAAATGAATAATATCTCTGATAGTGCATATCGAACTGATGCCAAACAACATCAATCAATTTTTTTCCACAGGGGAAGAAACCCCTAATCTGTCTCTGAGGTACTCAAATGATTCTTTAGGAAAAGGTTTAGTGAAGATATCATGCAATCTTCTCTTTAGTTTTCACATAAACTAATTGAACTTCATTTTCTTCCACCTTTTCCTTAAAAAAGTTATACTTGATAGATATGTGCTCTGTCTTAGAGCAGAATACCAGATTCTTTGATATGTCTATAGTAGCAGAGTTATCACAGTGAATAACTAACAGTTCATTGCAATGCACTTTTATATCTTTTAACATTTTCTTCATCCATAGAACTTGTGTACAGTTAGTAGTAGCAGCAACATACTCAACTTCAGTAGTAGATAAGGAAGTACATGATTGTTTCTTGCTGATCCATGAATCAAGTTTCTTTCCAACAAAGAAAGCTACAACAAAAGTGCTTTTCTAGTCATCATCATCACTTGCCTAATCTACATCGGTATATGCACATAAAGTAAAGTCATCATTTTTAGGATACCACAAACCATATTCAGATGTTCCTTGTTAGTATCTAAAATACTTTTCACCGAACTCTCATGATTTTCTCTAGGATCACTTTGATATCTTTATGCATGCATTTCAAATTGCATTCATTATATCTAATCTAGCTTGAGTCAAATATAACAGACCTCCAATCATAGACTTGTATCTTGTAGGATTTACCGGTACTAATTCATCTTTCTTTGTCAATTTATCACTTGTAACCATAGGAGTACTAACCGGTTTAGAATTTTCCATACCAAATTTCTTCAACAACTCTCTAGCATACTTAGTTTGACAGATGAAAATACCTTTATCATTCTGAGTAATCTAGAAACCTAAGCAAAATTTCATTTCCCCAATCATAGACATCTCAAATTCATTCTCCATATTGTTAGAAAATTCCATGCACAACTTAACTTCACCTCCAAAAATGATGTCATCAACAAAGACCTCAATAATTAGTATATCATTATCCATGACTTTATAATATAGATTACTGTTAGCATTACGTTTAGTGAAACCATGTTTTAAAAGATATTTGTCCAACCTTGCATACCAAGCTCTAGGTTCCTGTTTGAATCCATATAAGGATCTCTTTAACCTGTAAACCATGTTTTTATCATCTGAAAGTGAAAAGCCATCACGTTTCTCAATATAAACTTCCTCATCAAGATCCCCATTCAGAAAAGCACAATTAACATCCATCTGATAAACTTTGTAGTTTTTATGTGCAACATACGCAAGAAATAATCATACAACTTCAATCCTAGGGACTGGTGCAAAGGTTTCACCATAATCAATTCCTTCCTTATGAGAATATCCTTTACAAACCAATCTAGATTTATTCCTCACAACTTGTCCATCTTCATTTAATTTATTCCTACAAACCTATTTAGCTCCAATAACATTCTTATTAAATTAGGTTGGGAACTAAAATCCATGTGTTATTCTTTTCTTTCTAATCTAATTCTTCTTCCATAGCTTTCATCCAACAATCATCTTTATATGCTTCAGTTATTGATACCGATTCAACTTGATAGATTAAACATACCTCATCAGTTGCAAATCTTCTTCTTGTCATCACTCTTTTATTCTTATCCCCAATGATCTAATCTTCTGAATGATTCAACCTCACATACCTAGGAGTCTTCTGATTCTCTGTACCAATTCTCCGATATTCAGTTACTATTGATTTTTCTGACACTGTTGGAGTAACTGGTTCAACATTTTGTTCTAGTAAAGGTGTTACCGGTTTAGTTATGATCATTTCAGCTACTAGTTCTTTCTTATAAATTCTAATTTGAGTTCTATTTTTCTCATCCACCTTGACATTAGCGCTCTCCATAATTCTCTACAATATTTTCTTATAAAATCTATATGATTTTATCTCATTAGAATAACCAAGAAATATTCCTTCATCACATCTAGGATCAAACTTGCTAATGAAATCATCTCTCTTGATATAACAATTACTACCAAAGATTCTAAAGTACTTAACTATAGGTGTATTGCCAAACCATAACTCATAAGGTTTCTTACCGGTTTCTCCTTTGATATAAACTCTATTTAATGTATAAACTATTGTGCCCACTGCTTCTCTCTCGTAGATATGAGGTAGATTAGCTTCCATCATCATGGTTCTAGAAACATCCAAAATAGTTTCATTCTTTATTTCCACAACTCCATTTTGTTGAGGTGTCCGGGGAGCAAAAATTTGCCTCCTTATGCCATGCTTCTCACAAAAGTTATTAAACTCATCGGATGTGAATTCTCCACCATTATTTGACCTTGAGAACTTAATATTTAATCCTGTCTGAGTTTCAACCTTACGTTTAAAGATTTAAACTTTTCAAAAGCCTCAGATTTCTCCCTTAGAAAAGTAAGCCACACTATTCTATAATAATCATCAATGATTAGCATAAAATATCCATCACCTTGAAAACTTTTGATTCTAGTAGGACCACACAAATAAGTATGAATGAGATCAAGAAAATCATTATATTTGTCTTGTATACTCTTAAAAGAGGTTCTAACCTATTTTCCCATTTGACATTCTTTACATACTGGCTTATAGGGATTCACAATCTTAGGTATATCTCTAACTCCCTTAGTTGAACTGATCTTTACCATGAAATCAAAATTCACATGACATAGCCTTTTATGACAAAGCCAACTCTCATCAATTTGTGCAATCAAACATGTCTTCTCACTAGAATTCAAATGAAATATATTACCTTTTCTTTGAGTACCGGTAGGAATCTCCAATCCAGATCTATTAATCATCTTGTATTTTCCATCCTTGAATTATAATTGAAATCTTTTATCCACAAACTATCCTACACTCAAAATATTATTCCTTAAACTTTTAACATAATAAACATTATCAGTATTGTGCTTACCATTTAATGATATAGTTCCTCTTCCTTCGATCATGCATTCTTTGTCATCTCCAAATCTAACTAGACCACCATCAGATTCTTTCAAAGATATAAACTTCCTTTCATCTCCAACCATATGATGTGAACAACCACTTTCTACTACCCAATCATTCTTATCCTCAAATTTTAGCAGCAAAGGCCTTTTGTTCATGTACATTCTCTTCTAGTACCGGATCATCTTCATTGATAGCCAAGAAAACCCATTCCTTTCCATTGTCAAAACCACTAGTAGAGTCTTATGTTGATTCATCATCAGAATGAGTCACACCTTTGTCATCCACAAAGTAACATGATTTATCTATGTTTCTCCTATACTCATGCTTGTTCTGATATCCAGGGTTAGGCTTAAAAGATCTTCTAGCTCTTTCTTTAAATCTTGAATCCGTTTCAGGACATCTAGATGAAAAATGACCTATCTTATTCCATGCAAAACATTAAAAGGGTGATTTTCCTTCATCTTACTTCCTACTGGCCCTTTAGGTACACTTCTAGCAAATAGAACTTCAACTTGCTCAAATTATTCATCTTCCCTCTTCATATCTTCCAATTCCTTTGCATACAAAGCTTTCCAATCTTGCTTGCTAGTTGATGATGTAAATGAATGAAAAGCAAGTTGAGACTTCACAGCTCCAAAAGGTCCAAATTCTTCAAGCTCGAAATAAAATAATTTCCCAACCAAGGTATCCCTATTGACATAAGTATTAGCCATTGTTCTTAATTCATTAATTGTAGTAGCCTTCATATTATAAGCTAGCAGTAAAGCTCTCAAAACTTTAGAAACTATTTCATCTTCACTTAGAGATCCACCACAACATGGAATTCCCATGACAAATTCATTTACCCTTTCCATAAATGTAGTAATCCTTTCATCTTCTTCCATCTTCAAATTTTCATATCTCACCCCTTAACCATCATGTTTAGCAATCTTACTAGTAGGGTCACCTTCATTAAGAGTCTCCAACTTGTCCCATATAGCTTTTGTAGTTGATTTATGAATTAATCCCATTATTTTGCTGATCAGAAAGTGCACACAAGAGGGCTTCTCTAGCTCTGCAATCATTCTCAAGCTCCTTATTCAAGTTTGTCAGAGGAGGATTACCAAATGTCGAATTAAAAGGGGTTACACCATTCTCAATGATCTCATAGATTTCCTTACCAATACATCTTAGATGAGTATCCATTTGAATCTTCCACACACTGTAATTTGTTCCATCAAGACTAGGAATTTCTCTCCAGAAGACGATTGCAAATGAACTAGATGAATTTGAATTATTAGACAGTTCAAGTAACTAGACGACAACTAAGAGGGGGGGGTGAATCAGTTGTCACCAAATTACTGAAACCTTAAGTAATTGAAACTTTATAATTGGAACAAATAAGATCAATAACGGAATACATAAACCAATTACCAAAATAGTAGATATACCAATTAAGCACAAGAAACATTATAATATACTTACCATCCACATGACACCAATATTTGTATGTGGAAAAACCAGTAAAGGGAAAAGCCATAGTGGGAAGCCTACCTGCAGTCAGATAATACTAAATTGAGGGTCATGCACTTGCAAGGAGGCCAACAACCTAGAGCACATTGCTCATTACAAAAGGAGTCTCAATGAGTACATAAAAATCTAGACTACAATCCGGAAGGAAAAATGAACTGCAATAATAACATCTCCTATGCCTAAATACAATTCTAGTTAAGCTCAATATCGGAGAACTTAAACCTCTTGCATTAACCCAACTCGATCACCTATGATCAACCAAGTCCTCTATATGAATGGTTATTACATTATTCACTTGTATACCATAATCTACAATGAGATCATACACATATATATATAAACCGTTGATCTTAAACAATTAGGTCGGCCACCCAAAAAATTAAATTTATTACATAACTATAAAACATATCAGCCTGAGGCCAAACAAATAGCATCCAACCCATAAGTCATCCCAGAAACACATCGAGAAGTCCCAACAACACATTACATTAAGTCGGTCCATAACCTTGATAGCACCGGACCCAATTTAGGTCCACACATGCTAAAGCAATGATCCCATTATGTCAAGGCTCGAACATGATCACCATTAGCATCCTGAATCCCTTCTAGAAGCCACACCAACACCACTTATGCATAATATGAAAAGATCTACAACAAAGCTCTACCGGTGAAACCCTCACCGAATCAATAAACTAGGCTTATTAGCATACAAGATAGCATTCGATCACCAAATAAATACCAGCTGAGTGAACATATATCTGAGTAGCATGACTAGCAGATCTAATCCATAAGCCAAATCATAGCACATCAACATGATCTTGCCAACCAGGAAACCAATCATCCTACTGAGACCAATCGGATATCGGTAAACAACCAAAGCAGATATTGATCACATCAATGACAAAACATCAATGAAACACATAATCAATTCCTCCAAATTGCCAACAACCTCCCCCTTTGACATTGATGGAAACACTAGATGTGAAAAACATCCAAGTGCCAAGAAATCCCAAACAAATCTCCCACACAAGAATATAGCAATGAAGTTCTGATCCATACTCTCCTTGTAGATGATAGCACAGTTAAGTTCTGCAAATTTCTCCCCCTAATGTATATAACTCCTTAAGTTTTTCACATGAATATCTCTCCCCCTTTGAAATCAATGCCAAAGATTTGACATAAATATCAAAGAAAAATCATAAACCACTAAATCAGAAGAATAACTACTCCCCCTGAGTAGTAGCATCACCACATCAATCCAAAATGAATAATAGCTCTGATAATGCATACCAAACTGATGCCAAATAACATCAATCAATTTTCTACTGGAGGGAAAGAAACCCCCAATTTGTCTCTGAGGTACTCAAATGATTCTTTAGGAAAAGGTTTAGTGAAGATATCTACAATCTGCTCTTTACTGTTCATGTAAACCAATATAACTTTATTTTCTTCCATCTTTTTCTTCAAAAAGTTATACTTGATAGATATGTTCTTTTTCTTAGGGTGGAATACCAGATTCTTTGATATGTCTATAGCAACAAAGTTATTATAGTGAATAACTACTGATTCATTGCAATGGACTTTTATGTCCTTTAACATTTGCTTCATCCATAGAAATTGTGTACACTTAGTAGTAGCAATAACATACTCAACTTCAGTAGTAGATAAGGAACTACATGATTGTTTCTTGTTGATCCATGAAACAAGTTTCTTTCCACGAAAGAAAGCTCCACCAAAAGTTCTTTTCTAGTCATCATCATCACCTTCCCAGTCTACATCTGTATATTCACATAAAGTAAAGTCCCCATGTTTAGGATACCACAAACCATATTCAAATGTTCCTTGTAAGTATCTAAAAATCCTTTTCACTGCACTCTCATGATTTTCTCCAGGATCACTTTGATATCTTGATGCAATGCAAACTACATTCATTATATCCGCTCTAGTCTCAGTCAAATATATCATACCTCCAATCATACACTTCTATCTTGTTGGGTTTATCGGTGCTGATTCATTTTTCTTTGTCAATTTCTCATTTGTAACCATAGGAGTACTAACCAGTTTAGAATTTTCCATACCAAATTTCTTCAACAACTCTCTAGTATACTTAGTTTGAGAGATGAAAATACCTTTATCAGTTTGAGTAATCTGCAAACCTAAGAAAAATTTCATTTCCCCAATCATAGACATCTCAGATTCATTCTCCATATTGTTAGAAAATAACATGCACATCTTATCTTCTCCTCCAAAAATGATGCCATCAACAAAGACCTCAATAATCCATATATCATCATTAGTGACTTTATAATATAGATTACTGTTAGCATTACCTTTATTGAAACCAAGTTTTAAAAGATATTTTTCCAACCTTGCATACCAAGCTTTGAATGCCTGTTTCAATCCATATAAGGCTTTCTTTAACCTGCAAACCATTCTTTTATCATTTTAAAGTGAAATTCCATCAGGTCGCTCAATATAAACTTCCTCATCAAGATCCCCATTTAGAAAAGCACAATTAACATCCATCTGATAAACCTTGTAGTTTTTAAGTGCAACATAGGCAAGAAATAATCTTACAACTTCAATCCTAGCTACTCGTGGAATGGTTTCACCATAATCAATTCCTTCCTTCTGAGAATATCCTTTACGAACCAATCTAGCTTTATTCCTCACAACTTCTCCATCTTCATTTAATTTATTCCTAAAACTCCATTTAGTTCCAACACCATTCTTATTTTTAGGTTGGGGAACTTAAATCCATGTGTTATTCTTTTCTCTCTGATCTAATTCTTCTTTCATAGCTATCATCCAACATTCAACTTTACATGCTTTAGTTACTGATACCAGTTCAACTTGAGAGATTAAACATACCCCATCAACTGCCAATCTTCTTCTTGTCAACACTTCTTTGTTCTTATCCCCAATGATCTAATCTTCTGAATGACTCAACCTTACATACCTAGGAGTCTTCTGATTATCTATTCCTCTTTTGTGATCTTTAGTTACTATTGAATTTTTTATACTGTCAGAGTAACAGGCTTAGCATTATACTCCAGTAAACATGTTATCAGTTCAGTTATGATCATTTCCACTATTGGTTCTTGCACATAAATTCTGATTTGAACCATCATATGTTAATGAGGCATGTGAAGATAAATATTGGACTAAAGCTATGGAAGAAGAATTAGAACAAATTGAGAAGAATAACACTTGGACATTAGTTCCCCGACCTAAAGATAAAAATGTAATTGGAACCAAATGGGTATTTAGAAACATGCTTAATGAAGATGGAAAGGTAATCAGAAATAAAGAAAGACTAGTGTGTAAGGGATATTCTTAGAAAGAAGGAATTGATTATAATGAAACCTTTGCACCGGTAGCTAGAATTGAGGTAGACGGATTATTTTTGGCTTTTGCAGCACATAAGAACTACAAAGTATATCAAATGGATATTAAATGTGCATTTCTAAATGGAGATCTTGAAGAAGAAGTTTACATTGAACAACTTGAAGGATTTTCTTTGACAGATAACAAAGATATGGTTTGCAGGTTAAGAAAAGCTTTGTATGGATTAAAGCAAGCTCCAAGAGCTTGGTATGCAAGATTGGCTAAGTATCTTTTGAAAATTGGTTTTTCTAAAGGTAATGCTGACAGCAACTTATACTATAAAGTGACTAATGATGACATCTTGGTTATAGAAGTTTTTATTGATGATATAATCTTTGGAGGAGAAGATGGATTGTGTAAAGACTTTTCTATTAAAATGCAGCAAGAATTTGAAAAGTCTATGATTGGAGAAATAAAATTCTTTTTAGGATTGCAGATTTCATAGACTCACAAAGGTATATTCTTGAGTCAATCCAAGTACTTAAAAGAGTTACTAAAGAAATTTGGGATGAAGAACTCTAAACCGATAAGCACACCTATGACTACAAATGAAAAACTATAACTAAGGGATGAATCTACAC
This sequence comes from Cryptomeria japonica, assembly GCF_030272615.1. Taxonomy (NCBI): domain Eukaryota; kingdom Viridiplantae; phylum Streptophyta; class Pinopsida; order Cupressales; family Cupressaceae; genus Cryptomeria; species Cryptomeria japonica. The sequence continues at coordinate 72,104,896 of NC_081413.1, forward strand.
CTGCTAATCCAACTAGATACAAATATATGATAGGAGGTTTACTATATTTGACACAAACCAAACCTGATATTGTGAATGCAGTATGTATTGTTTCAAGATTTCAGAGTAATCCTAGAGAAAATCATGAATTAGCAGTAAAAAGGATTTTCCAGTACTTACAAGGCACTATAAATCTTGGATTATGGTATCCTAGAGATGAAAACTTTGAATTATGTGCATACACATATGCAAATTGGGTAGGAGATGTGGATGATAGAAAAAGAACCACCGGTGGTGCATTCTTTCTTGGAAGCAGACTAGTTTCTTGGTTAAGTAAGAAAGAAAGTTGTACATCTTTATCAACAGTAGAATCAGAATATGTTGCAGCTACAACTAACTATACACAGGTATTATGGCTTAAGCAAATGTTGAAAGACATAAAGGTAAAATGCAAGGAACCTATTACTATCTATTGTGATAACACTGTAGCAATTGATATATCTAAGAATCAGGTATTACATTCTAAAACCAAACATGTTTCTATCAAACTAAATTTTCTAAGGGAAAATGTTGAAGCAAAAGAGATAAAACTAGTTTATGTGAATACTAAAGAGCAGATTGTAGATATCTTCAATAAACATTTGCCTAAGGAGACTTTTGAATATCTCAGAGATGAGCTGAATATCTCAGAGATGAGCTTGGGGTCATACCCCCACTAGTAGAGACTTGGGAAGTTGATGTTTGTCATCAACCAACAAAATTAACAAAGAAATCTTTTACTCCGGCTTTGATAAGGAAGCTACTTCTTAGGGGGAGTAGTTGGTATACTAAATTGATTGGTATTTTGTATATGAACTTGGCTTGGTAATAACTTTGGCATTTGATGTCAAAGGGGGAGAGATTGGTATGGAAAAACATAAGGAAACACATGTTGCTCCCAGGGAGAGAGATTGTTATTTGGGAGAGATTATTACTCTTTGTATCTATATTTCGATTTCTGGTTATGATCTCTTTTTTGGGAGATTGTTGGTTTTTAGTATTTGGCATTTCTATTTTGGCACTTTGATGGTTTTTACATCTTGTGTTGCCATCAATACCAAAGGAGGAGATTGTTGGTATTTTGGTATGTTTTTGTCATTGATGTCAACACCTACTAAACACTCATCAACTCTAGCACAAATCAGCAACATTCACTGGCAAGCAAGTGACTTATGCACAATCACCGATATCTGGTACACCGTCAGGATATAATGATCACTAGCACTTGGAATGATATGGAAAACACTTGGTTCTGTTGAAGACATTGTCTGGACACCTTGTCTTGGATTTTTATTAATTGGCATATTCATATTTGCATATTTGTTGTTACTGGCAAATAGGTCCAGGTTATACACCGGTAGGTTCATCTTTTCCAGATCAGCATGGCATGCTATGAAGATGACTTATTATTGTTGTAAATGCATTAAGCTGACATGGTGAATTGGTTATTGCATTAGGTATTAATTTATGTGTAAAATGATTTTATTGTATTATCCTTTAGAGCCGACCTACCAAAATTGGTCTTAGGGTATGGTATAAATGTAAGATCTTATTTGTAAGATCGAATGTGGAATGTGAAAAAGGATTGTGTGAAGGTATATGCGAGAATAAGAAGAGCTATACATGCAGACATCATTTGAAGTTGAAGGAGGGTTTTTGTGAAGACAATCAGAACTACACCGGTACTGAATCTAGTATATGAAGATGCTATTTTGAGCAGTACATTCTTATTGGATTTAACCATCCAACTGTAGTCAGTGTGACTCCCATTTTGTGTTTGAGCAGTGAGCTCTAGGTGCTTGGCCTTTCTGCATGTGCAAACCCCATTTGTATACACTTACTATCTGTAGTAATATCATCTGATTGTGGGTAAGGTTTCCCACCGTGGTTTTTCCCTTTACAGGGTTTCCACGTACAAATATTGGTGTTATGTGTTGTGGATGACTTTCTCTTTTTGTTTCATGCATTAATCTTTACCGGTATTGCAATTATTTGATAAAACTGTCCACCGGTATAATAGACTATTTCACCAGTATTAAGCAGAAAGTTAATTAAGTTGTTTTTGGTTTAAATTCATTAGACAACTGATTCACCCCTGCTCTCAGTTGTCTTCGGGACCTAACAACAGGACCACACAAATCAATATGAATAAGATCAAGAACATCATTAGATTTTTCTTGTATACTCTTAAAAGAGGTTTTGACCCGTTTTCCCATTTGACATTCTTTACATATCAGATTATAGGGCTTCACAATCTTAGGTATATCTCTAACTGCCTTAGTTGAACTAATCTTTACCATGTAATCAAAATTCACATGACATAGCCTTTTATGCCAAAGCCAACTCTCATTAATTTGTGCAATCAAACATGTCCTCTCACTGGAATTCAAATGAAATATATTACCTTTTATCTGAGTACCGATAGCAATCTCCAATCCAGATCTATTAATGATCTTGCATTTTTGCATTCTTGAATTGTAATTGAAATCCCTTATCCACCAACTTTCCTACACTCAAAAGATTATGTCTTAAACCTTAAACATAATAAACATTATCAGTATTATGCTTACCATCTAATGATATGAATCTTCTTTGTTTGATCATGCATGCTTTGTCATCTCCACATCTATCCAGACCGCCATCAAATTCTTGAAAATATAGAAACTTCAATTTATCTCCAATTATATGATGTGAACAACTACTATCTATTACCCATTCAGTCTTATCTTCAATTTTAGCAGCGAGGACCTTTTCTTGAGGTAAATTCTCTTCGAGTACCAGATCATCTTTCTTGATAGCCAAGAATACCCATTCCTTTCCATTCTTGAAACCACTAGTAGAGTCTTGTGTCGGTTCATCATCAAAATCAGTCACACATTCCTCATCCACAAAGTAACATGATTTATCTATGTTTCTCCTATACTTATGCTTGTTCTAATATCCAAGGTTAGGATTAAAAATCTTCTAGCTCTTTCTTCAAATCTTGAATCCCTTTCAAGACATCTAGATGAAAAATGACCTATCTTATTACATGCAAAACATTCAAAGGGTGATTTTCCTTCATACTTACTTCCTACCGGTCCTTTAGGTACTCTTCTAACAAATAGGGCTTCAAGTTGCTCAAATTCTTCATCTTCCCTCTTCATATCTTCCAGTTCCTTTGCATACAAAGATTTCCAATCTTACTTGCCGATTGATATTGTAAATGCATGAAAAGCAAGTTCAGACTTCACAGCTCCAGAAGGTGCAAATTCTTCAAGCTCAAAAGAAGATCATTTCCCAACCAAGGTATCCCTATTGAAAAATGTATTATCCATTATTCTCAATTGGTTAATTGCAGTAGCATTCATATTATAATCCAGTGGTAAAGCTCTCAGAACTTTAGAAATTATTTTATCTTCACTCAGAGATCCACCGCAACAATGAATTCCATTTACCCTTTCATTTACCCTTTCCATAAACGCAGTAATCCTTTCATCTTCTTACATCTTCAAATTTTCATCTCTCACCCAGTAAGCATGAATTTTAGCAATATTAACAGTAGGGTCACCTTCATTAAGAGTCTCCAACTTGTCCCATCTAGCTTTTGTTGTTGATTTGTCAATCAATCACATTATTTGTTGATCAGAAAGTGCACACAAGAGGGCTTCTCTAGCTCTACAATCATTCTCAATCTCCTTATCCAAGTTTGTAGAGAAGGATTTCCATATGCTGGATTAAAAGGGGTTACACCATTCTCAGTGATCTCCTAGATTTCCTTACCAAGACATCTCAGATGAGTCACCATCTGAATCTTCCATCCTCTGTACTTTGTTCCATCAAGCCTAGGGATTTCTCTCTAAAAGACAGTTGCAGATGACTTAGATGAACTTCAACTGTTAGATGCCATAGGATCTTCCTCAAGTAGTTAATGTTCTACAGAGAGGACCAAAGCTCTAATACCATTTGTTATATAGTTCAAGTAATTGAAGGACAACTAAGAGGGGGCTGAATCAGTTGTCACCAATTTACCGAAACCTTAAGCAATTAAAACTTTATAACTAAAATACATAAGATCAATACTAGAATACATAAACCAATTACCAAAATACTAGATATACCAATTAAGCACAAGGAACAATTAGAGAATAATTACCATCCACATGACACCAATATTTGTATGTGGAAAACCCGGTAAACTGAAAAACCACAGTGGGAAGCCTACCCATAGTCAGATAATACTTATGCAATAAGTATGTGATTACAAATTGAGGGGCTTGTACTTGTAGGAAGGCCAGCAGCCTAGAGCATACTGCTCATTACAAAAGGAGTCTCACTAACTACATAAAAATCTAGACTACAATCCGGAAGGAAGAATGAATATAGCATCCCTTATGCATGAATACAGTTCCGGTTAAGCTCAATACTAGAAGACTTAAACCTCTAGCATAAACCCAAGTCAATCACCTATGATCAACCAAATCCTTTGCATGAATGATTATTACATTATTCACTTGCATACCATAATCTACAATGAGATCATACACATATATATATACAAACCCTCAACCTTAAACAATTAGGTCGGCCACCCAGACAATAAAACCTATTACATAATTATAAAAAATGTCATCCTGAAGCCAAAAAAATATCATCCAACCCATAAGTCATCCTGAAAAACACATTGAGAAGTCGCAACAATGCATTACATTAAGTCGGTCTGAAACCTAGATAGCACCAGACCAAGTTTAGGTCCACACACGCTAAAACAATGATCCCAATTAGTCAAGGATCGAACATAATCACCATCAGTATATTTAATCCCTTCTATAAGATGCATTAATACCACCTATACATAATATCAAAAGATCTACAACAAATCTCTGCTGGTGAAGCCCTCACCAGATCAATAAACCAAGCTTATGAGCATATAAGATAGCATCCAATCACCAAATCAATACCAACTGAGTTAATATATATTTGAGTAGCATGAATAGTAGATCTTAGCAATAAGCCAAAGCATACCAGAGTATACCGGATCAACATGATTTTATGAACCAAAAAACAATCATCCTATTGGGACCAATTGGGTATCAGTAAACAACCAAAGCGGCTACTATTGACATCAATGAAAAACCATCAAGGCAACACATAATCAATTCTTGCAAATTGCCAACAGACTACTCCCCCTGAGTAGTAGCACCAACACATCAATCTGAAATGAATAGTACCTTTGTAAGTGCATGTCAGACTAATGCCAGTCGGCAACATTCAGGTCTTTACCGAAGGGGCAGAAACCCCCAATCTATCTCTGAAGTACTCAAATGATTCCTTAGCCAAAATTTTAGTGAAGATATCTTCTATTTTCTCTTTAGTGTTCACATAAACTAGTCTGACTTCATTTGATTCCACCTTCTCCTTTAAAAAGTTATACTTGATAGATATGTGTTTTGCCTTAGAATGAAATACGAGATACTTTGATATATCAATAGCAGCAGAGTTATTATAGTGAATAACTATAGGTTCATTACAATCCACCCTTATATTCTTCAACATTTTCTTCATCCATAGAACTTGTGTATAGTTAGTAGCAGCAGCAACATACTTAACTTTAGCAGTAGACAAAGATGTACATTACTGCTTCTTGCTAATCTAGGAAACAAGTTTGTTTCCAAGAAAGAAAACTCGACCAGATGTGTTGTTCCGGCCATCAACATCTCCAACCCAATCAACATCTATATATGCACATAGTGTAAAGTCATCAGTTTTAGGATACCACAAACCAAGTTCAATTGTTCCTTGCAAATACCTAAAAATCCTTTTCACCACACTCTGATGATTCTCTCTAAGATCACTTTGGTATCTTGATACAATACAAACTGCATTCATTATCTGGTCTAGTCTGAGTTAGATATAACAAACCTCCAATCATAGACTTATACCTTATAGGATTTACCGGTACTGATGCATCTTTCTTAGTCAACTTCTCACTTGTAACCATAGGTGTACCAACCAGTTTACAATCTTCCATACCAAATTTCTTCAAGAAATCTCTAGCATACTTAGTTTGATGGATGAAAATACCTTTATCAGTCTGAGTAATCTGCAAACCTAAGAAAAATTTCATCTCCCCAATCATATACATCTCAAATTCATTCTTCATATTTTCAAAGAATTCCATGCATAACTTATCCTCACCTCCAAAAATGATATCATCAACAAAGACTTCAACAATAAACATGTCATCATCAATGATCTTATAGCATGCATTACTGTCAACATTACCTTTATTTTAAGTAAGCTTCAAAATATATTTATCCAATCTTGCATACGAAGCTCTAGGGGCTTGTTTTAATCCATATAAAGCTTTCCTTAACCTACAAACTATGTTTTTGTCATCTGAAAGCGAAAATCCATCAGGTTTCTCAATGTAAACTTCTTATTCAACATCTCCATTCATATATGCACACTTAACATCCATCTGATAAACCTTGTAGTTCTTATGGGCAACATAAGAAAGAAATAATCTCATAGCTTCAATCCTAGCTACCAAAGAAAATGTTTCATCATTATCAATTACTTCCTTCTGAGAATATCCTTTACAAACTAATCTAGCTTTATTCCTCACAACTTGTCCATCTTCATTCAATTTATTCCTTAAAACCCATTTAGTTCCAATAACATTCTTATTTTTAGGCTGGTGAACTAAAGTCCATCTATTATTCTTTTCTATCTGATCCAATTCCTCTTCCATAGCTTTCATCCAACTTTCATCTTTACATGCTTCAATTACTGATGTCAGTTCAATTTGAGAAATTAAACATACCTCACTAGCTACCAACCTTCTTCTTGTCATCACTCCTTTGTTCTTGTCTCCAAAGATCTGATCTTCTGAATGATTCAACCTTACATACCGAGGAGTCTTCTGAATTTCTATTCCTCTCATTTGATCTTCAATTACTATTGAATTTTCTAATATTGCCGGAGTAACTGGTTCAACATTATGTTCTACTACAGGTGCTACCAGTTCAGTTATGATCATCTCCACTACCAGTTCTCTCTCATAAGTTTTGATTTGATTTTTGTTTTTCTCATCCACCTTGACATTAGTGCTCTCCATAATTCTTTGCAATCTTTTTTTATAACATCTATATGCTTTTCTTTTATTAGAATAACCAAGAAATATCCCTTCATCACATCTAGGATCAAACTTTCCAATGGAATTATCTCTTTTTATATAGCATTTACTACCAAAGCTTCTAAAATACTTAACTGTAGGTGTATGACCAAATGATAAATCATAAAGTATGTTTATGGTGTCAGCCTTGATATGAACTTTTGTTCACCAAATCTGGTTAACCCAAGTACACCTGCAATCCTTCTATGAAATGGCTAATGTCAGTCTATGAAACACATCAGGGCTTGGACAACATAACATAGGACCCTAATTGATCCTCCTGCACTTCAGTTTCTGCTAGACCTAGGGGGGGACACCCTTTTGATGCATGAAATTAACTCATTACACACTTATGACAACATCAAACAACAAGTAGATAGATCATTTCACAAGCTCAACACGTTAGGAAACACTACAGATTGGCTAGATATGTACAAACAATAGGATGAAATAGAGCTTGGAAAGAATAGAACACAAACCCCTAAACATAAAGGGAAAAGGATTATCTTTAAATTGTATAAATCTGAAACTATCCCCAATTCTGCAAGACGAGTGCCTTGTTCATTGGGCAACAAAGTCACACAAAGAATTGCAAATGTGTATCCTAGTTACAAATTGATTTTCCTTGAACAATATTCCTACATTAACACCTTATAATAATGCATTACTCAATTCCATTCACAAAATTATCAGATCTAGGACACATTCCATTATTCATGACTGATTATAGGGTTTAAAACCTTCATTGAAGGATACCTATAAACAATCACACAATCTCCTCAAAATTGACACATTTCATCCTCCTTGAGGATTCAATTCATAATAATGAAATACATACACAAAGATAATATTGTGGGATATTTACTCATGCCTGACACAAGTAAGATCTGCAACTAGAAAACAATCTACTATCCTGCAATGTAATCTCTGTACCCTGAAACAAACCAAAGAACTTTACAAATTTGGGTTAAGAAGTTCAGAACTGGAAGCCATGAAATCTAGAGCACTTGCTCCAAAATTCTGGAACCATTACAATGAGAAGAAAATGGGAATAAGAAGAGGAGGGAAAAATATTAGAATTCATCAGAGTTTGCCAAGTGTCTTTTCTTCTAACTAAATTTCACTTTCCTTTCACTTTCCCATAGAGACTTCTCTATAAATATCCCAAATTTGTTGAAACAAACCTCATAAATGGATTCCTCATCTTGAGAGCTTTCCGATGACATATAATACTTGATATTTTGGGAAACAATGAGCCTCTGAGTGAATTAATTCTTCATGTGCGCACATCATTTAAATTTTTCGAATTTCTTATATAGTTTCAACTATATATTTTAATTTAATTTTTCACCCTAATTTTTTCCCTAATGTCCTGCCACATGGTAGCCTCCAATTGGCTAATGGGGTCCACTAGGTGCCACCTCAAATGACACCTCATCAATCCGCCATGTGTACGCTTCGTCACTGCCACTGGGCTGCTTGCTTGTCGACCACATTGTTGCCACATCATTGCCATGTCAGTGGGACCCACGAGCTGGACTTCCATCTAGACCTGCCACCTGTGCGCCATTTCATCTTTCGCTATTTTACAATGGGTAACGAACATGCATCTTTCCTTCACAAATCCACGTGCACTGTTGGATCTCGCTGAACATGTTCGATCTTTAGCCTTCATTTTTTGCACATGCTTTTTGCCATTTCACAAAGGGTATTCTTCGAACATCTTCCCTTTGTGAATCAACATGCACCGTAGATTCCCTTCGCAAGTCAATGTGCACCATAGATTCCCTTCGTGAATCAATGCGAACCGTAGATTTCTTGCAACTTGCTCACTGGTTAAGTCTCCCTTTCTCTGCAAAACTTGCCTGCCTCAAGATCCATGCCTATGTGGGGTCCACCTAGTCGCCATTTGTCAGCCTTGGTCACCTCAGGAAGCTAACCCATATGTGTGGGGTCCACCTAGGTGCCCATCAACATCTTGTGTCAAAAGCCTTTAGCTTTCGACACTATACTTGTGTGGAGCTTTGCTTATAAATGCTAAAATTTTCCCTTACCCAGCCAATGTGGGAGTAATACTCAAGCCTGGGACTGTGCATTTTTTTTAAAAGTTTTCTGTTGATTGCATTTTGTGAAATTTTAAAACCTCTTTCAACGCCTCTAGCATATCATATGTGGGAGGTTTGGGTGCCACATCTGCTAGTTGCAATTTTCTTTGGAAGTTTTAGAATATCACACTTTACACCTACCAAATTGGAATTAGTTTGAAAGTTTTTTGATGGTTTTCACTCCATGCAGAGAGGATTCAGCTGCTTTAAGTTTCTCGGTGGCCTTTTCAATAGCCACACACGATGCAGGGAGCATGTATTTGAGCTTCTGTAGCGCTGCCCATACCACACAGAGAGGGGAATTTGGCTAGAAGCCTGCCAAATTGTACTACGATGGAGGTTTCCATATTGCCTCTTCAACACCATCTCCAATAGAGCTTTTGCATCATTTCCAAAAGGTTTGCCACGCAGGAGGATAGGATTTTGGCACCATGCCAATTGCATTTGCATAAAGTTTCCACAACCTTCTTCAAATTCAACACCTTGCTAGAGGTTTCACATGGGGGAGGAGAACAATGTTGCATTTGCTGAAGGTTTCAATGCTATACCATGCCATGTAAAATAGGGGAAATCGTCATACATTTTATGTTTGGATCTGCTAGAAATTTTGAAAAGGTTTGAAACTAAATTTCAATGCCAAAGGACATTGATACACAATAGGGAACACTTGGGAGGCACAATGAAATTCTTCTAGAGTTTATTTGGCCTCTAAACTGCTACGCCATTGAGGGAAAATCAAACAAAAGTTATAAATTTTGTCATTTCACCTAGCCAATGGGATTCGCTGAAAACTTCAATGGGTCTTACCCATTCCATACCACTTTTCTCTACCAAGTTGTTTGCTATGGTATATTAAGGATCAAGGTAAAAAAATGTATCCATCGACATGAGTTACTTCACTAGGCGGCTCCTCCCTTGAAAACCCAAAATCTACTACTTTCGCTTCCATTTTTCACTTAATAATATATTGGTAAATTTGACATCTCTCTGAATTATTTGAGGTTTGCAACTAGTATGCAAGATACACATCCATAAATCCATAAATGAAAAGTACACTGAAGTCACCTCTCACCATCCTACTGGCGAATTACAGTCGAGTTGACATTGATATACATTACCATGAATTGAAAACCATCGAGCATGAGCCAGGTCGGGCCCCAAAGTGGGTCCAACTAAAAAAAAATTCTTTTTCATGCAACTCACCTTCGAAATGCCTCAGGAACCTTAAACATACCTTTGGAATCGATCGACATTATTTTCGGATCATCAAACTGAGTTTTGCAACTTTCAGACGCCTATGCCACATTTTTGCATTTAATTGCGAAGACGTAATTTTCAAACTGGTCAAAACACCTTTCTGGACCTCACCATCTGACAGGCGTGTACTCTGATATACAAGCATGAACTCTACTAAAAGGTTTTTAAGGATGAATCCTGAGTGAAGAGATATTAATTGTCAAAAATGACCAACTGGCTTTGTCGGCACTACGGACTTGATGAAGTCAATGCGCAAGCAACACATGATGCCTTTCTTAAAAATATCAAATGATCTCCATAGATCCTCAAATCTGAGTCATAGGTACCTTGAAGTACATATCAAAACTTAGAATGCTCAGTTCGACCAAAAGGATGACTAGGTACAAAAAGTGAGCTCATGAAAATAGCTACTTTAATTGATACAACAATGAAAGTACGGATCACTGAAACAGATGGCCTAAGAAACCCTTTTGAAAATTGACCAAACGGATTGGCAGGAGCTTAAAACTAGAAACATAGATTTTCATTTATACCAGCAATATCCCAGAAAAAACATTCTGGCATGACACTTACTAAGGCAACTTTTACACTTATGCAAAACAGGGCTCCGACTAGTAGCTGAAACAATGACTTGTCATACAACACCAACTGCAAATGGTTTCATAAAGACTTGAAAATTTTCATGTCGACTCAAATTTATGCATAGAATTGAATCCATTTTGAAATTATCCATGACGATCAATGGGGAAAAATATATAAGCACTCAAAGTAGGCTACTTGGTAAAATCTGCATTTGCACCTAAAATGCACTTTCAACTCACCCCTTGAAATGGGTACCCAATAAATTGATCCAAACTGAAATCGGAAAGTTGCACATCACTTCATAGGTCAAATTAAAGGTGTAGGACATGCTTCCCAAGCCTTACCCTTCGAAAATCAACTAGCTCCATTTTACCCTCTCTCTAACTAGGCCATTCAAACTGACTTATTTTATGATCATTTAGAAATGCGGATCAAAATTTTGAATTGGACCTCTAAACTTGACTCAAATTTAATGAGTCCCAACATGAACTCTATTGAATGTGTATTCTTTCATGCTCACACCTTCTCTTCTGTAGATATGAGGCAGAGTAGCTTCCATCATCATATTTCTAGCCGCATCCAAGATAGTTTTGTTCTTCCTTTCCACAACTCCATTCTGCTAAGGTGTTCGGGGTGTAGATAACTGTCTCCTTATCCTATTCTTTTCACAATAACTGTTAAATTCATCGGATGTGAATTCTCCACCCAGATCAAACCTTAAGTATTCAATCTTCAATCTTGTCTTTGTCTCAACTTTAGCTTTAAATATTTTAAACTTTTCAAATACTTTAGATTTATCCCTTAGAAAAGTAACCCACATCATTCTAGAATAGTCATCAATGATTAGCATAAAATATCTATAACCCTGAAAAATGTTCATTCTGGTAGGACCACACAAATCAATATGAATAAGATCAAGAACATCATTAGATTTTTCTTGTACACTCTTATAAGATGTTTTGACTTGCTTTCCCATTTGACATTCCTTAAATACCGTATTATAGGGCTTCACAATCTTAGGTATATCTCTAACTACCTTAGTAGAACTGATCTTTACAATGCAATCAAAATTCACATGACACAACCTCTTATGCCATAACCAACTCTCATCAATTTGTGCAATCAAACATGTCTTCTCACCAGAGTTCAAATGAAAGATGTTACCTTTAGTCTGAGTACCGGTTGCAATCTTCAATCCAGATTTGTTGATAATCTTGCATTTTCCATCCTTGAACTATAAATGAAATCCCTTATCCACCAGCTATTCTACACTCAAAAGTTTATGCCTTAAACCTTGAACATAATAAACATTATCAGTATCATGCTTAGCATCAAGTGATATGGTCCATCTTCCCTTGATCATGCATGCTTTTTCATCTCCAAATCTAACCAAACCACCATCAAATTATTGAGAAAGTTCCTTTTATCTCAAGTCATATGATGTGAACATCCACTATCTATCATCCATTCATCCTTGTCTTCAATTTTAGCAGCAAGGGCCTTTTCTTTAGGTACCAGATCATCTTCCTTGATAGCCAAAAATACCCATTCCTTTCCATTACCGGATCCTCAAGCTGAATCTTGTGTTGGTTCATCATCAAAATCAGTCACACCTTCCTCATTAGCATAGTAGCATGATTTGTCTTTGTTTCTCTTATACTTATGTTTGTTTTGATAATCATGGTTAGGTCTAAAAGATCTTTTAACTCTTTCCTCAAATCTTGAATTCCTTTCAGGATATCTACATGAAAACTGACCTATCTTATTAGATGCAAAACATTTAAAAGTTGATTTTCCTTCATACTTACTTCTCGCAAGACCTTTAGGTACCTTTGTTGCAAATAGGGCTTCAAGTTGCTCAAAATTTTCATCTTCTTTCTTCATTTCCTCTAGTTCCTTAGCATATAAGGCTTTCCAATCACTCTTGCTGGTAGATTATGTAGATGCGTGAAAATTAGGTTCAAATTTTGCAACTCCAAAAGGACCAAATTTCTCAACCTCAAAAGAAAATAACTTCCCAACCAAGGTATTCCTATTAACATAGGTGTTTTCCATAGTTCTCAACTCATTAATTGTAGTAGCCTTCATCTTATAAGCCAGTGGCAAAGCTCTCAATACTTTAGAAATTATTTCATCTTTGCTCAGAGATCCACTAGAACACTAAATTCCCATGACAATTGTATTAACTCTCTCCATAAAGGAAGTAATTCTTTCATCTTCTTCCATCTTCAAGTTCTCATATTTCACCTGGTAACCATCAAGTTTAGCAATTTTAATAGTAGGGTCACCTTCATTCAGAGTCTCCAATTGATTCCATATAGCCTTCGCAATTGATTTGTCAAATAGTCCCATAATTTGCTGATTAGAAAGTGCACACAAAAGGGCTTCTCTAGCTATAAAATTATTTTCAATGTCCTTATCCAAGATTGTTGGAGGAGGATTGCCAGATTCCAGATTATGAGGTGTATAGACATTCTCAGTGATCTCCCAAATCTCCTTGCCAAGACATCACATATGAGTCTCCATCTGAATCTTCCATACTTTGTAATTTGTTCCATGAAGCCTAGGAATGTCTCTACAGAAAAAAACAACAAATGAACTTGATGAACTTGCACTATTAGATGCCATAAGATCTTCCTCAAGTAGATAATATTTTGTAGAGAGGACCAGGCTTTGATACCAATTGTTAGACAACTCAGATAAGTTGAGGACAACTGAGAGGGGGGGTGAATTAGTTGTCAATAGATTATATAACTTTATGCATTAAAACCTTATTACCAGAATACATAAACCAAATACCAAGATAGAAGATATAATAGTTAAGCACAAATATAAACAACAAAACATTTACCAACCATACACATAATATAACACCAATATTTGTACGTGGAAAACCCAATAAAAGGAAAAACCACAGTGGGAAGCCTACCCACAGTCTGATAATACTTCTGCAGTAATTATGTGATTACAATAAGGTGGGCTTGCACATGCATGAAGGCCAACAACCTAGAGTGCACTTCTCATCACAAAAGAAGCCTCACTGACTACAAAATAAATCCAGACTACAATCTAGAAGAAGAACGAACTACAAGAATAACATCTCTTATGCCTGAGTACAGTTCTGGTTAAGCTCAGTACCAGAGGTCTTAACCCTCTTTCACTAACCCAATTTGATCACCTATGATCAACCGAAAACCTCAACATAAGAGTATATCTTTATTCACACACAGTTAATCCCATAACCTATGACCACATTAATCCCATGAATCCCCATGGTCTACATAGAGATCTTACATCATATTTATACCAACCCAGAACCTAAATAATTAGGTTGGCCACCTAGAAGATAATAAAATAAATTCATAACTTAAAACCAGAATCTAATGATCAACCAAGTTGGCTTGAGACCAAAAAAACATAATCCAATCAACAAACCCAACCAATAATGCATCAGGATCATCCACCAACAGGTTACATAAACTGGTCCATAACCTATCCGAATAAGATAGCATTAGGTTCGGACCCAAATTAAACACCACCAATCAACAAGAACATGAACAAGATAACCAACAACATCCCAAAAGCCATCTAGAAGCCATGCCAACACCACTTATCACATGCATCAAAACATATTCAACAAAGCTTTGTCGACAGAACCCTTCCCAATGAACAAAAGGCTTACTAGAACATATGATAGCTCCTAAGTCATCAAATCCTAAACCAATTGATCATGATACCCATCTGAACATCATGAATGACAAATCTAAACCAAATCCACAAGCCAAAGCGTACCAGAGCATACTAGATCAATATCATAAACTAACCACTCTACCAGAACCTACCAGAAGTTGGTAAACAATCAAAACAGTTAGTGTTGCCATCAATGACAAAACATCAATGCAACACATAATCAACTCCTCCAATTCCAAACAATCTTATTTTCTTCATGGTGATTTGTAGGATGATATTTATATGTCACAACTAGAGCACTATGTGGTGAAAGGTAAAAGCAATTTGGTCTATAAATTATAGAAATCTCTATACGGCCTTAAACAAAGTCCTAGGATGTGGTAAAAGAAATTTGATACATATGTGTAGACACCTAAAATTAATATTTAATTAATTTAAGCCTATCAACATAACTAATTAATTTAATTGTGTTATCCTTATCCCTCTCAGAATTAATTAAATCTAATTTAATTAATCCTGTCACTATTGTCCAATAATTAATTTATCAAATAAATTAATTATTCCCCTATTCTTCTAAAGTCCCCTGCAATAATTATTTCCTCTAAACCCACTCAATTAATTAATTCTAATTAATTAACCTAGTCATGTGATTCCTACAAATCACTTTTCCTAATCTCATTAGCCTAATTAATCCTTCAAGAATCTCTCATAATCATGCTTATCATTATCCCTTAATTTTTAATTCCCACTCATGTCAATTCTCTCAAAGAAATTCAAATTTCTTTGAATCCCTCAATGCATCCTTATTTTGGAATTTTTAATTCCTCATATTTGAAATTCAAATTTCTCCCCCCTTTTTCCAAGGAATTTTATATTCCTGTTTATTTTCCCAAGGCACCCTTGATCCATGCCTTCTATCTAAAATCAATCTCAACCCTTCATAATCAAATCAATCTTGGCCCTCCATTGGCCTCATCCAATCTATAAATTGGAGCCTATTCTCCTCACAAACAATCCACTTCTCATGCATTGTCATGTTGTCTGTTTCTTCTCTCATCCTCTTCTAATCCAAATCCTCATCAATCAATCACAATCCAATCCAAATACCAATCCATTAATTTATCTTTTTGAGCACAAAGGAGAGCATTCCATATCCAAATAAATCAAAGTAGCACATCAAGTGGAGCATCATCAAAGGGCGCCTTCACTTCATCAAGCTCAATCCAAGGGAGAGGTAAAAATAGTAAGGTATAAGCATTATCTTCATGTTTTTATGTGGTTGTATTCATGTTTTATGTTTTAATATCTTTTAGTGTTTTGTTTGTGCACTAACCACCTAAATCCACCTTGCTAGTTTTTCCCCTCTTCCTTCCATCTATTTTGGGCCCCTGTATTCCGATGCTCAATCCTCCATCCCTTCCATCCATATTGGGTCCTTACATCCCTCCATACACCACTCCATCACCTCAAATAATCCCTAAGAAAGATAAACAAAGGCACACATCATTGAATGCCTCCCAACATGCTCCCTCCATCATTCCACCATCCATTAAATGCTTAAGTCATTCATCCTCATGCACCCATCCCATTGCTATTGGAAGCAATTTGGATGCCCAATCTATAAAGCCTAAAGCTCAAAATCCACAAAAATCAAAGGATCAACATGTCCCCTCAAAACAACATGCTCAAAAGAAATATGTGATTCGAAAGAAAGAAAAATCAAAAAGGCCACAAAGGCCCCAAAAGAAAAAATCAAAAACTATGTGGATTCCCAAAGAAGAAATGCATCCCAAAGTAAAATCAAAATTGGCATCCAAACTTGCTAATCCAAAAGGTCCATCCATTCATAAATCCTCCAATCCTCCATCTAACACTCATTTATCTTCAAAATCCATTTTGGGTCATTATGTACTGAAATCCACCATCCCAACTCCATCATACCCTTCTTCTATTTTGGGTCCTCATTTCCCAAAATCTACTCTTTATCCTCTATCTAATTCAAAACACTCTCCTCCACTACTCCACCACCCTTCAAGGTGTGTACTAATGTTGATCTTCCACAAATTCTTCAAAACCCCATCCATTATCCACCATGCACTTTTCACAATCCCATTTTGTTAGTCCAATCCTTTCCAAATCCTTATCTTCCATCACCTATCCATTTCATCTCCCCAATTATTGTTACCAACATCTATGAGCATACCTCTAGTTCAAATAAATACTAAGGGATACCATCTATATAACTACATGCTTGATTCCTCCCTTCCTTCTTCACACATCCACTATCTTCCATACCAAATATTGGATTTGTGAAGGAGGAAGGGAGGACTCAAGAATCTTGTTCTATAGATGGTATCCCTTAGTATTTCTTTGAACTAGAGGCATGATCATAGATGTTGGTTATAATAAATTGGGAGATGAAATGGATAGGGGATGTAAGATAAGGATTTGGATAGGATTAGACTAACATAATGGGATTGTGAAAAGTGGATGGTGGATAATGGATGGGGTTTTGAAGAATTTGTGGAAGATCAACATTGGCACACACCTTCAAGGGTGGTGGAGTAGTGGAGGAGAGCATTTTGAATTCAATAGAGGATAAAGTGTAGATTTTGGGAAATGAGGACCCAAAATAGAAGAAGGGGATGATGGAGTTGGGATTGTGGATTTTGGGACATAAGGACCCAAAATGGATTTTGAAGATGAATGAGTCTTAGATGGAGGATTGGAGGATTTATGAATGGATGGATCTTTTGGATTAGCAAGTTTGGAGGCCAATTTTGATTTTACTTTGGGCTGCATTGCTTCTTTAGGAATCCACATAGTTTTTGATTTTTTCTTTTGGGGCCTTTGTGGCCTTTTTTATTTTTATTTCTTTTGGATCACATTTTTCTTTTGAGCATGTTGTTTTGAGGGGACATGTTGATCCTTTGATTTTTGTGGATTTTGAGCTTTAGGCTTTATAGATTGGGCATCCAAATTTCTTCCAATAGCAATGGGATGGGTACATGAGGTTGAATGCCTTAAGCATTTTATGGATGGTGGGATGATGGAGGGAGCATGTTGGGAGGCATTCAATGATGTGTGCCTTTGTTGATATTTCTTGGTGATTATTTGAGGTGATGGAGTGGTGTATGGAGGGATGTAAGGACCCAATATGGATGGAAGGGATGGAGGATTGAGCATCAGAATATAGGGGCCCAAAATGGATGGAAGGAAGAGGTGAAAAACTAGCCAGGTGGATTCAAGTGGTTAGTGCACAAACAAAACACTAAAAGATATTAAAACATAAAACATGAATACAACCACATAAAAACATGAAGATAATGCTTATACCTTGCTATTTTTACCTCTCCTTCAGATTGAGCTTGATGAAGTGAAGGCGCCCCTTGATGATGCTCCACTTGATGTGCTCCTTCAATTGATTTGGATGTGGAATTATCTCATTTGTGCTCAATAAGATAGATTGATGGATTGATATTTGGATTGGATTGTGATAGATTGATAAGGATTTGGATTAGAAGAGGATGAGAGAAGAAATAGGGAGCATGACAATGCATGAGAAGTAGATTGTTTGTGAGGAGAATAGGCTCCAATTTATAGATTGGATGAGGCCAATGGAGGGCAAAGATTGATTTGATTATGAAGGGTTGAGATTGATTTTATATAGAAGGCATGGATCAAGGGTGCCTTGGGAAATAAATAGGAATATAAAAATCCTTGGAAAAAGGGGGCAGAAATTTGAATTTCACATATGATGAATTAAAAATTCCAAAATAAGGATGCATTGAGGGATTCAAAGAAATTTGAATTCCTTTGTGAGAATCAATGTTGATGTGACATGAGTGGGAATTAAAAATGAGGGATAATGATAAGCATGATTATGAGAGATTCTAGAAGGATTAATTAGGCTAATGAGATTAGGAAAAGTGATTTGTAGGAATCACATGACTAGGTTAATTAATTAGAATTAATTAACTGAGTGGATTTAGAGGAAATAATTATTGGAGGGGACTTTAGAAGAATAGGGGAATAATTAATTTATTTGATAAATGAATTATTGGACAATAGTGATAGGATTAATTAAATTAGATTTAATTAATTCTGAGAGGGATAAGGATAACACAATTAAATTAATTAATTATGTTGATAGGCTTAAATTAATTAAATATTAATTTTAGGTGTCTACAATATGTGTTGACTTTGATATTTGAATGTTATAAATCAGATCACTATGTTTATTATAAATATCATGGTGATTATTTCCTGTACATTGCATTATATGCTGATGATATGTTGTTCAGTGGTAGAGGGAAAGGTATGATTTCAAAACTAAAGTCTCAGCTTGTTGCTAAATTTGAAATGAAAGATCTTGGTGTAGTGAAACACATTCTTGGGATGGAAATTATAAGAGATGGGGTAAAGAGAAAGCTCTAGCTAGTCTAGAGTAAGTATGTGAATTCAATTTTACGAAGGTTCAATAGATAGGATTGTAGACCATTGTATGTTCCTTTTACAGTTGGAATGAAACTATTTGTTTCAAATTGTCCTACATCTCCATTAGAGATGGAAGACATGAGATGAGTGCCTTACCAGAGTGCAGTTGGAAGTTTGATGTATGTTATGGTCTGTACTAGACTAGACATTGCCTAAGTGGTGAGAGTTCTTTCCAGATATATGTCTAATCCTGATAGAGTTCATTGCGATCTAGTCAAAAGAGTCTTCAAATATTTGAAAGGTACCTTAGAGTATTCTTTGTGTTATCATGGTATTTTATTTGGAGACATGATTGCCCTTGATATTCATGGTTAAGTGGATTCAGAATGGGTAGGTGATATTGATAGCAGAAGATCCACTAGTGCTTATGTGTTTACTTTATTTGGTGATGCAATTAGTTGGATGCGTAAGTGATAGGTTGAGGTGGGTTAGTGTAGGATCATGGGGGGCCAAAAAGTGGCGATGTGAAAAAATAGCCTTCTCCACTCGCCTAAAAACGTGAAAATTCGTGTTTACTTTTTGCTTTGCCTAGGTGTTAGTACACCTTGGCATGGTAAACACCTAAGCAAATTGGATATCGGATAAAATCGGATATCCAATTTTTATAGGTAATTTTAAATTAAGAAATAAAATATATAATATATAATGTAATATAATAATATATTATTTTATTATATATTATATTATTATATTATATAATATATTATTATATTACACAATATAATGTTATTTTAAAATGATTTAAGTATAAAAATTGGATATCTGATAAAATCGGATATCCGATTTTATGAGACTATATATTTAGACTGTGACAGCCCATTAGTTATTTTTAACCCATGGGGTACATGATTTTTTTGGAATCCAATATCCAGTTGGACCCGATATCTAGTTATTGGACCCAATTTTGCTAAAAAATACATTAAAAGGTAGGATTTTTATTGTTTTCAATCATTTTCATTCAATTTTTGTATTTTTTTTAATGTTTATTTGTTTTTTCATTGAAAATATGGTTTTTCATGAAAACTTATTTTTTTAAATCAAATACAAAATTGTTCAAATTTGTTAACTAAATTCAATTGTTTACATTCATTTAGGTTGAAAATGGGGGATAACAGTGAAAACATTGATCAACCACAACTGCAACAACCAAACCCTCCTTTGCCAAACCCCCCCTCAATTCAGTGTTTAATTACACAAAATTTGAACCAATTGAGGGGGATTGCAGATGTCTATCATTTGATCCCTTGCCTAAACCCAAAGTTTGATCCCATCACATTGATCATAAAGAGTATGGAAACCATCACTGAGGAGTACAATGTCAATTTTTTGTGGCGAGATTCTATGAGGGAACAATATGCAGATGGCTTGTCCTATAAGGAGATCAAGGATCTCGAGATATCCAAAGCCGATATCGCCACATTGTTTGTGAATCCCCGCACTGGTCAACCCGTAAACCCCCAAAAAACAAAACTTTCTATTAAATGGTGCACAAATGATGGTATTGTGAAAAACTTTTGGGATCGTTGGTGGATGGTTTTTGACAAACCACCCAGCAAAAATCTTGATGTCCCCTTCTAGTTCATAAGAAAATTGTATGCTGAGTTTGTTTTAGGAAAACATGTGAACTACTTTGACATCCAAACTTTCCAGGGTGTGGGTTTAGGTATGCCCCAAAATAGACCTAGGGAAGTCATAGTAGTCTAGCTCCCCTCCTTCTGTTGATCCCCCACCTCCAATGCAACATTTAGATATCATTTGTGAGGCAGCATCAAAGACCATATCTTCTATTCACTCTTTGAGTAGCCTTTTAGTTTCTTAGGTTGGGACCGTAGCTCAGCCTACTTTTGATGGTAGCGATGCATCTGGTGGTGCTGACATGTCGTGCTCGGCTCCACACATTTGCATGCCCCATAGTTGTGTCATGTGTGGGCACGTATGCTTAGGTCCAGTTGGATAGCTTGTTGATCCTCCTATGCACAGTGCAGATTATGAGGTGCATGAGATGCATGAGGCACCAGATGTTATGACACAAACTGGAGGATACCTCGGGGAGTCCTTGCATGCTAGAGGCAAGGAGGCACCTTCATCATACATTGATGATGTAGTGGTAAGATTGTATTTTCACAGTTCATTCTATATTTTAAATGAATATTTATAATCTAGATAATATTAAGTACTAATTTTTATTTACATCATCTATTTAACAGTTGATGACCGAGGAGGAGTTGACACAAATCCAGGAGGGCACATTGACGGCCATTTGATTTGGCCTTGATAGTTTGATGGTACATATATTATTGCACCTAGTCGTTTGTATTTTATTGTACATACATGCTCATCATTTATATTGGTATTAATTAGATTATGTAGTAATTGTTGAGTATTATGGATGTGTTGCATTATTTTTGTCATTAATGTTAACACTTATCCTTCTAGAGATATTTGGTTATGTTGAATTGACACATTGTGTTCGCTGGCAAGTTCAGTGACTTATTCACAGTCACCAGTATAATGTTCATCGGTAGGTTATATTGTTCGTCAGCACTGAGGATGACTTGTTATCATCTGGAGATCACTTGGTTATGTCAAAGACATGGTTTGGATACTTGATTTTGGTATTTTGGTTAATGGTCTAATTGGGTTGACATATTTTTTGTTATCGGCAAATTGGTCTAGGTTATGGACCAGTATGCATTATCTATTCCAAATTAGCATGACATGTTATGGAGATGATTTATTGATTAGATATTGTTGTAAATGTATTGAGCTCACATGATGCATCACATCTTAACTTGTTTGTAATTGATTTTATTGTAATATTCTTAGTGAGCCGACCTACACATTTTGTCTTAGGTTTTGGTATATATGTAAGATCTCAATTGATGAGATATAAGATATGGTATATGGTATGTAAGGTTATGGTATTGTAACATGGTATGTGTGAATATTGAAGATCATATGAGCAGACCATAGAGGAGGTTCAAGGAAGGTTTGAAGGTGATTATCAGAGCTTAATCGATACTGCATCTAGCATTGGAGATGCTATTTATAACAGTACATTATTCTAGGATTTAACTATCCTACTGTAGTCATTGCGACTCCTATTTGAGCAGTGTGCTCTAGGCGGTTGGCATTTCTGCATGTGCAGACCCCATTTGTATACACATACTATCTATAGTAGTATCATTTCATCATGGGTAAGGTTTCCCACTGTGTTTTTTCCCCTTACAGGGTTTCCATGTTAAAATATTTGTGCTATGTGTTGTGGATGTTGTTTCTCTTTCTGTTTCATGCATTAAATTTCACCGGTATTCATATTAACTATTAATTTGTTAACCGACATTAAGTTTGGTTTACTAGTATTAAGTATCAAGTTTGATTAAGTTGTATTTGGGTTGAAATTCATAGTCAACTGATTCACCCCCCCTCCTCTTAGTTTCCTTTTGGGTCCTAACAATTGGTATCAGAGCTTAGTCCTCTTTTTGCAGAAGCCTAATAGCTTGAGGAGAACCTATGGCAACTAACATTTTCAGGAAGGACAATCTGAAACTTGATGGAACCAACTATGGTATATGGAAGATCAGAATGGAGACACATATGATTTGCATTGGAAGAGACATACGGTAAGTTACAAAGAATGGCTATGTTGGTCCTACATTGAATCAACCTAATCCACCAACATAGGGTAAAGATCAAGAAAATGAGTGCAAAGCAAGAGAAGCACTATTGAGCGCATTATCATATCAGCGAATCATAGGATTATTAGACCAATCTACTACTAAAGCTATTTGGGATAAATTGGAGACTCTCAATGAATGAGATACCACTGTGAAAATTGCAAAACTGGAATGCCTCTGGGTCAGGTATGAAAATTTGAAAATGGAAGAAGATGAAAGAATTTCTCCTTTTATGGAAAGAGTTAATGAAACTATTTTAGGAATACAATGTTGTGGAGGATCCTTAAGTGAAGATGAAATTATTTCTAATGTTTTAAGAGTGTATACACCTAAAAATGGTCTGAAGATAGCTAATTAAATATGCAGTTATTTGATTAATTCCCCTTCCCAATTAATTGAATTCACAAGCAATTTAATTAATTTCTCTATTCATCTACTAGTAAATAAATCTAAATGATTTATTTATATAGTTCATCTCACATCCCCCTTTGATTAATTAATTCTCAATTAATTAATGTCTCCCCATACTAATCAATTCTTCTAATCCCTAATTAAGATTAACAAACTCAAGTTTGTTGAGATTAATTACCATTTTTCTATTATTTGAATTTCTAAATTCAAATGAGCACATGGCTCCTAACTTTAACCACCCAACCTAACCATCCCCTAACTTAACCCATTCAATCTAATCTTGGGTCTAACTAAACCTATCCTATCTTGCACATTCTAACCTCCTTATCCTAACCTCTCATGGTGTGGATATTCTCTCCTTGAGACACATGGCACTTTTTCCACATGTCTCCTCCCTTCGACACTTTCCCTCTCATGAGAAAGGCTCCTTGACACTTGTCACCACAGAGATGACAAGTGTCCCTTCCTCCAACCTCTTCTCCAACTTCCTCAATCTTGGCCCTTGATATCTTCAGATCGAATCTGGACCATTGATTCCTGCTACCTCAGCTTTGGCCTTGGAAATCATATAAATACCCCTCATTTTGGAGCAATATGGATCACATCTCATATCAATTTAGGCATCATTACTATAGGCAATTTACATTTCAATTATCTAGTAATTAGCTTTTGGATTTATCATAGCATGTTAATCTAGTTTCTTAAATCATGCATTTCATATCATCTCCATAGTCAATCATGATCAATTAGCTACTCAACTCTTGAGTTGCCACTTTGGAGGTCATCGCTCCACTAAGAGCCCATCAATCCAACACCTTCAAGGTCCTCAAGAATAGAGGAAAATGGGACATTTCAAGGAAGGCTTATGGTTTGCATCTTTGATTTAGTTTTGAAATTAAGCTTTTCAATTATGTTTTTATTGTCTCATTATATGTGTATGCCTCTTATATTAACAACATTTTTAGCATCACATTAATTGGCGCCCATCGTGGGGCCTAGCCCCTTTGATCTTTAATAAGTTTGGTTGCAAGAAATTTCATTGACAGGTTGATTAGCTCTTTCAGAGTGCAGATTAGCTCTCTTGGGCTCTCGAATCACATTTTTGGCATCTTTTGTGGCATTCTGGCACCTCAAATGACATTTATGGGAGATTCCTCAACTTTGTTTTTCTACTTTTCTATACTTTAGTGCTTTCAGTCTATACTTTATCATTTTTGGTATGTATGGTGGCATTTTTGGCAAATTTGTTAGTGTTTTCAATCTATTTAACAACATTTTTGGTTTGCAGAACAGCGTTTCTGGTTTGCAGAATAGTGTTTCTGGTATGCAGAGCAACGTTTCTGGTGTGTAGAGGAGTGTTCTTGGCACATATGATAGTGTTCTTGGTCAATTTGATTGCATTTTTAGTTTTTTATTAATTTTGCAAATATTGTATGTTACATTCCTCATTTCTGCTTCTAGACTGCCATTTTCCCGAACCTAATTTGCAGATTGTTGGTTTTGTAGGTACTTATTTCACTGTGAAAGATCAGAGTCATAAACTATTTCGCCGCTCAAGAATACAATATAAACTACTAACTTTGTTTGCAGCCGTGGGATTTGGCACTTATATTTGTTTAAATTAGGCACATAGACTAATTACAATGGAAATGAACAAACATGTCTTATGTGTCTTGATGATAGGCAAGTATTCTCTCACCTTTCTTAGGTGATTAGAAAGATAGACTCATCCTTTACTTTCAATAGTGCATATCTTTAGCGGGCCTGTCACAGTGGGAAAAAGTAATCACCCTATGAGAACGACCCAAGTGAGTACAGTTGGACCTGAGCATTCCAACTCACTATAATAAATAGGCCTCTAATGATTAAAGTCTCAGAGGATGGGATTATTTGAGTTTTCTCTTTGAGATCTCTCATATCGAGCATTTTGTAAGGCCTCGTGGTCTCAATCACATTTACGTGACTATAGCTTGTTTTGGTACCTTGTTGGGCTATAGGCCTCAATCATGCTTGCATGACTTCAAGGGGTAATTTCAAATGGAATTCCTGACTAAGAACTATAAAAATAGAAGCTACCCAATTCACCTCCGAAAGGGTGATAATCTTTGTGCAAGAGAGATAGTAACTCTCCCAAGACACTTGCCATATCATGCCCACAATAGCATTTGGAGTCAGATAATACAGCGTTGAGAATCCATTGCATGAGACTCAACGACCATATTCTGATTAGCTATTGGGTGTGTACCTATGTCAGCAAGAAAAGGTTTTCATTCTCAACCAATCTCCTTAGGATAGACTGATTGATGTGTTTTTAATTGTTAAAAACCTTTGAAATAAGAAAATAATCTGATTTCTATGTTTGTAAGCCAAGACAAGACATCATCCATTAAAATACAACAAACATTGAAAACTCAAACTTCAAACTGTCAAATTCACAAGTTTTGTAGCAGATTAGCTCTTTCAATCCAAACAGTCGCACCTATGGTCCAAACAGTCGCATCTACAGTCTAAACAGTCGCATCTATAGTTCAAACAGTTGCATTAACAGTCCAAACATTAGCGTTTTCAGTCCAAACAGTTGCCCTTTCAGTCCAAACATTAGCTTTTATAGTTCAAGCATTAGCTCTTTCAGTCCAAAAAGTCGCACCTTTGGTCCAAACAGTTGCATTTTCAATCCAAATGTTAGCTCTCTTGGTGTTAATGTCAAATTTCTCATATTTCAACATTAACTCTCAAAGGTTGAGCATATTAGAGTTTCTGGTTTGTCTGTTAGAGTTTCTTTGAGTCTAAAATTCATAGAGTTGGGTCAAAATTGTAATCTCCTAAGTTCAAACACTCAATTTGCTAAACCTACATATCATTAATTGAACTTTAGAGTCACTATATTGCAGAACAGAGTTCTTGGTCTATCAGTCATCATTTTTGGTCTGTATGTCAGCGTTTTTGGTCAGTATAGTAGTGTTTTTGGTAAGTCTATCAGAGTTTTTGGTCCAAACAACAACGTTTCTTGTCCAAACAGCAATGTTTCTGGTCCAAACAACAACATTTCTGATCAGTATAGCAGCGTTCTTGGTCATTTTGTCAGCGTTTCTGGTAAACTACATCAAAATTAGAAAACCAAAACAACCCATTTCTCAAACAGTCAAACATAGAGAGTAGGTCATCTTCTTGGGTCTTTCAATTAGGTTATATGCTATCAAAACAAACTCAAGAACAAGACACACAAAGGTCTCAAGTATTCACCTCAAACAAGTTAAAGATCAAACACCTTGAAGTGCAACATCACATTGTCTTTGATAAACTGATCATTCAAACATATTTTCTCATCAGGATCAATCATCCTTTATCATGAAACTACAACGCTTGATTAGAATAACCTCATTCTTTATCATAGGATATATCGTTCCTATTTGAACTTGGTCATATCAAAAATCACAAAATTTGCACTCCAAAAACTAAGATTGAAAAACTTGTAAACAGGCAAATACTTGAAAAAAATTATTTCCTCAACAATTGATCACTTATTGCGGCACATTAAGCAAGATTTAATCACAAAAACATTCAAAACACAATGCCCATTTTAATTGCAACGTAGAGACATAAGATCGCTGAAACATTGGAAATACCTGAAGATCATAGAAACATGGCATACCAGAGAAAAAGACAAGAACACATAACAAGCCAACATATTGGAGAAATCAAATAAGTCTAGATTCAAAATCCAACCATGTCAAAACTTAACAAGGATTCCAATACATATCCAAAGAAAGGTGACTCTTTTATGCAACTATTAAAAAGATCCTTAAAAGATTTGAAAGAGAAAGATCACAATCATGCACCTATATCTAGCAATGGTTCATCCCCCCATAAGTAAATTAACTCTCCAAAGGCATCTATTCTTACACTTCTTAAAAAAGTGCAAAAACCTTCCATAACATCCTCACCAGACAATACACCCAAAGATGATGTTCCCCAAGGGATATCCATAATGGCCATCAAACCTATTTCAAAGGATCCTATTCAAACCCCATCTACTTCATATCCAAGCATTGATTCCATGCAACATCCCCATAGCGCTTCCTTGCAAATTGAAGTCCTCATTCATAAAACGCTCGTTAAACGTGTCCTAATAGAGGGTGAGCTACCTTAAATATTTGCTCATTGAGTCTTGTCTATGCTCTAGGTTATTCAGAAGATGTAGTTGATCCTCTGAAAAAGATCAAAATCAAAGCACATAATGAAGAAGAGAATTCCTTTAAAGGAGTTGTGGTATTACCCATCAGAGTGGGACCTTTGCAGAAAAACACAACATGTCAAGTCCTAGATTTGGACCTACCATACAATATACTCTTGGGGAGACCATGGATTTAGGACATACAGACTATTCTATCAACATGTCATCAGTGCTTAAAGTTTCCATACAATGAATAGGAAATCACAATATCAATAGACTTAAATCCAGTGCAGTGTGGTAATAAACCAAAATCAGCTCAGGAGATCATTGTTTCACATAACATAGCTGAAGCATATTCAAGCACACAATCCAAGGAACAATCATTTGCATCAATTTTATCAAACATGGAAGAACAACTGCAGCTAAAAGATCAAGGGAACAAAGAATATTCATTATCATGGAACAACAAACAAGAGCAACTTGAGATTCAAAGGGAAGAAGCAGATGGAGGTGTTGATGTAGTTCACATGTATGCAGAACAAACGTTAGGAACTAGCCTACTTGAATCAGAATCACATACGCCTGACTTGGAGTTAACCGAGGACAATCAAGATTTTCTTGTACAAGGTCATTCTGATGAGAGTATCATCCTAGACATGGAAATACTTACTGAAAGCTCTGACATCTCTATCATGACTCCCAATATCTTTGAAACATATCAACCTGGAGATCCTTTATCCTTAAGCTATCCTGAACCTATGGACTGGGAAAATGAAGGACATACTGACATTGATACCTTACCTAATGACCATGCCATATCCTTATATCTTAATGAAATCAAACCTACAACAACTTTCACCAAGGATTCTGCTAACGTATCTTCAAGTCAAATAGGTGCCAAATCTCCTAGTCGCAAAAATGAAAATAAAGAAAACAATATCAGGTATAATGCTGAAAACCATTTATTGGCAACATTAGACCATGAAAAAGTAAAAATAAAGAATGCATCTATCAGTGAAAATCTCCTCGAGGCGCCGAAAGATGGGAGATTTGACACCTTACATGTGTACTATCAAGAGAAGTCATCTATCCTAATTGAACCAATAGTTATCATTGACACAATCGATCTACATCCAACAACAATCTCTTTATCAGAACCAGCAAGGAAAAGATATTTGAAATCCTTCAAAATAGGGCAAATCAATTTTACCTGGTCATACGCAGATATTCCAGGGTTCGATCCAGATCTTATAATACATCACCCGAATATCATTCTAGGAGAAAACATCAATAATAGAACACAACATGGATCAAGAGCAGACATCAATAGAGGAACACAACATGGATCAAAAGTAGACATCAATAGAGGAACACAACATAAATCAGGAGTAGGCGTTCTATTTATCAAAATGGCTACAAAATGGAACATTAAACAACTTCAAGTCTTTGGAGACTCTCAACTTGTCATTAATCAAATAAATGATGACTATCAAACAAAAGATGACAAACTCATGCCTTACAGAAAGATGGTGGATGACTTCAAGAAATATTTTGTTGAAATCACTTTTGAACAAATTCCAAGAAATGATAACAAAGCAGCAGATGCCATGGCAACACTTGCTTCTTTATTACAAACACAGGAAAATCAAGAGTGTTATGAATTCCTGGTTGAAGAGTTGTCATACCCATCTCATAATTGTCTGGATTCTAAAACCCTCTACCAACTTATTGGACATAACCACCCTATCATACCTCTTAATGTCCCATACCTGAAAGATAACACCTTGCCTCTTGACCTATCAAAGAACCAAAAGAGAAACTTTATTCGCCAATCCTCCCATTATACTCTCATCGTGGATACCCTATTTAAACGAGGTCTAGACGGTACTCTCTTAAGATGTCTGAAACAAGAAGAATCTGAGAAGGCCTTAAATGAAGTCCATAATGAAATTTGTGGCACTCATTCAAGTGGTCTTATCCTTTTGAAAAAACTCATATGCTTGGGCTATTATTGGCCAACTATGGAACGAGATTCTTTTCAGATAGCTAGAACATGCAAACAATGTTAGATCAATGGAAATTTGATCCATGCACCAACACAAGAACTTCATGCTTTAGCAACATCTTTGCCTTTCTGTCAATGGTGACTTGATCTAGTACTAAAGGAAAATCCTTGAAACTAGTCAGATTGAGAAAAGAAAGGAAAATTTGAACCAAACTGGTTAGGTCAATTTGTGGTCACAGTAATATTTGGGTCAGAAGCATATCAGCTATCAACACAAGATAGAGATCAGCTTGAGGAACCCATCAATAGCATGCATCTGAAGAAGTTTTATGTCTGAAAAATCCAAAAACATTGAAAAAGGCAGAAAAATCCAAAAATAGTGAAAAAGAAGAAAATAATAATTAAAAAAATCAAAATATGACAAAAAGTGCAATAAAAACAGATGGTGAAAACCTGGCAAATAGGTGCTATCTATCAGCTAGCTCTTCCATCTATTGGTTCATTCTTTTTTTTCCGCTTGCATTGTTCATATTCATCATAAAGCCTTCTACATACGTCTCCCCATACTAATCAATTCACGAACATGGAAATGTGCCAGGAGCAAAAATCGCTCCTGTCCCTCACTGAAGGACCAGAGCTTAAAATCCAACATTGCCTTGTCCTTGCAAGATTTCAACAATTTCGCGATTTGAGGAGAACCAAGGAAGTACATCCTGTCAGTTGAATATAACTTGGAAATGTCATCATAAGGAAAATTAGACTTAGAAGCAAAATCGCTCCTGTCCCTCTGCCAGGGACCAGGGCGAAATTTGATGTTAGCTCCCGTCCCTCTCCCAGGGACCAGAGTGAAATTCCTTATAGGGCAAAATTTGGGCAAAGATCAAGTGAAGATTAAGTTTGAAGCAAGTAAAGAGGGTGTGATGAACCCATTGAAGATAATTTGAAGATTTTAAAACACCGAAGTGAGGCCCATATTTGCCTAGGCGCTCCTGTCCCTCAGTCAGGGACCAGAGCGATTTCTTCCTTAGACCAATTTCTCACCAAGTTGAAACAAATACCATGCCAAGGATAAGTGAAAAGGGGCACAACGAATCCGTTGAAGATAAATTTGGAAGTTAGCAAAGCAAGATTAAGCTTTGAGAAAGGAATTCAAATAATTGTTATACATGATGGCTTTGAGATCAATGAAATATTGAAGTTATGGTGTTTTGTTGCAATTCTCTTGGTTATCTTCATGGTTGTTCATTTTTCTTGAATCATTCTCAATCAAAGTAGTGTGTTAATTCGAAGGACAAAGTGTTGGACTTGATCTTTGGCAGGATTCGCTTTCCAAACCACTAGCTTCTTGCTGATTGTAGGAACGCCTTGCGTGGTCGACTGGAGATACTTGAATCACTTAAACCTTCAATCGTTGTTGTATATTGGATATGTACCTTCATGGTAGTGTCCTTGATCTTTGATGTATTGAAAAATCATTTATTACCTTAGAAGATCGCATCAATTTCAATTGAGTTGTTAATTTATGGCAATATTGAAGTTGGTAGAATCTCACCAAGCCTTGTCCACATTAAGTAATTCTTAAGGTTAGATTAGATTAGACCTCTCGCAAACCCTACTCTTTTGGCATTTTTTGAAAGTTTATTTAGTTTAGGAAAAATCTTCGGCGACGTAAGGCCCCTTGATGACACAGCAATCACAACGACCACTGGTGCTTATCCACACGTAGAGACCCTACTAAAAAGAACATTGGAGTCATCCTAACTGATCCTTCTTGCGATATCTTCAGCAGTTAGCGACTTTATTCAAGAGAGGATAAGATGCCTTTGGGTATTTTATTTTGTGTATGATTGTCTAGGAGCTCTACATCATGGCCTCTCATCATCCTCATCTAACAATGGCTCTGGCTCATCCAGACATGTCAGCCTCGGAAACCTATGTACAATACAATGCATGACATACTCATGTGTCATCCCGCTATCCATCACACTTGGAAGATAATCCCAATCCATAGGCCCCAATGATCGATACTCTACACAGGCATGGTCATATGAAATAGAAGGCCCCAAAGTAGCCACATCCAATCTCTGATGAGCATAATGAGTTGTACCCTATGGTATCCCCTGTAACCTGTCATACTGTGTCAACACCCTCATACAAGAGAATCACTCGATGACATAAGGTGTCGAGCCAATTAGATATCACATCATGAATACATATGGCATCTCTACTACATACTCGAGCCAAATCTTGCAGTCCCTGTATGGCCTCCATATCACATTATCTAGGTCATCCAAAGTTCGTCTCCAGTACTCTAATTTGCCTAGCTCTCACTGGACAATGACACCAGGATACCCATCAGTATAAGGTCTACCTATAGGTCTCTATCTATCCACCAATGGTCGTGTGATAGGTAAATGCTCCCAGGCCCATATCTCAAGCAAAGTCACCCCTGTTGATAATGCAGCTGATCCCTGGTACACAACTCGATGCAAGTCATGATACAAGTGCGCTAACATACATGATCCCCATGAAAATCGGGTCCCCTATGTCACCATTTGCTCAAGCAGATGACCCCATCCAACAGATAATCCCTTTAACTATGATTATGACAAAGGAAGCCTCCAATGAATCCAACAAGCACAGTCAGTAACATGGCATACCCTAGCTCTAACATCTCCTACCATGCAATATCATACCCACCAATCTCATCATCCTCAAACACGTGACAAAGTGCCTCTATCCCACCCCGCTCACTGAGATCATAATATACTAAATTGCTCATCATAGGGATCCACTAAATTTGGTGAATATCCTTGGGTGTCACCATCATCTCTCTAGTTGGTAAGTGAAATGTGTTATGTTCACTATGCCAGTGCTCTGCTAAAGCTATGAGTAATCCCCAGTTTATTAGAGGTCGGGGCATGTCAAGAAGGGAAGAGAGACCACATCTGCTAATGTGACCTCACTCCACCTGACTGAGGCAGCGTATCAACATCCATGTCTTCGGGAAACACTCCCAAGACTGAAGAATGCTAAAGTGCTCCTACAATCAAATCACTTCATCATATCAGTTTCCTGATTTATCTATCTATCAAATCAATCTATCTATTGGTCTATTTTTCTCAAATGAGATTTTTATCAAATCTCATTGGACCCCTATCAATGACATTCATCTATCATGAGGTCATTATCAATCTTATCTCATCTCGCTCATGTATCGAGATAATCAAAACTGATCAGCAAACAATTAGGAGCATCTAATTTTATCAATTAGATACCTAATCAAATCTTACCCTATCAAAAATCAAAAAATCAAATCAAATCTTACCTTTTAAAAAATCAAATCCAATTGACAGCAAATTTGAAAAATTGAAAAATCAAATCAACTAATCGAAATAAAAAATCATGAAAAATCATCAACCAATCATCAAATTGAAATCAAAAATCGCGAAAAATCATCAACCAATCATCAAATTGAAATAAAAAATTGTGAAAAATCATCAACCAATCATCAAATTGAAATAAAAATTTGCGAAAATCATCAAATTAAAATCAAGTCAAAAATCAAAAAATCAAATCAAATCATTGTCTCAAAATCATCAAAATCGAACAAAATTGAAAAATCGTCAAAAATCTAAAAATTGAAAAAATCAAAATCATCAAAATAAAAATAAAAAATAAAAAATAAAAATTCTAAGCCCCTGCAGTGGTGCAGGTGGTGGCGCCGGTGATGCCCCCCGCAGTGCCCACGGTGGCACCGACGGTGCCTTCCTAATTAATTCATCTCACATCCCCCTTTGATTAATTAATTCTCAAATTAATTAATGTCTCCCCATACTAATCAATTCTTCTAATCCCTAATTAAGATTAACAAACTCAAGTTTGTTGAGATTAATTATCATTTTTCTATTTTTGAATTTCTAAATTCAAATGAGCACATGGCTCCTAACTTTAACCACCCAACCTAACCATCCCCTAACTTAACCCATTCAATCTAATCTTGGGTCTAACTAAACCTATCCTATCTTGCACATTCTAACCTCCTTATCCTAACCTCTCATGGTGTGGATATTCTCTCCTTGACACACATGGCACTTTTGCCACATGTCTCCTCCCTTGGACACTTTCCCTCTCATGAGAAAGGCTCCTTGACACTTGTCACCATAGAGATGACAAGTGTCCCTTCCTCCAACCTCTTAGCCAACTTCCTCAATCTTGGCCCTTGATATCTTCAGATTGAATCTGGACCGTCGATTCCTGCCACCTCAACTTTGGCCTTGGAAATCCTATAAATACCCCTCATTTTGGAGCAATATGGATCGCATCTCATATCAATTTAGGCATCATTACTATAGGCAATTTGCATTTCAATTATCTAGTAATTAGCTTTTGGATTTATCATAGCATATTAATCTAGTTTCTTAAATCATGCATTTCATATCATCTCCATAGTCAATCATGATCAATTAGCTACTCAACTCTTTAGTTGCCACTTTTGAGGTCATTGCTCCACTGAGAGCCCATCAATCAAACACCTTCAAGGTCCTCAAGAATAGAGGAAAATGGGACATTTCAAGGAAGGCTTATGGTTTGCATCTTTGATTTAGTTTTGAAATTAAGCTTTTCAATTATGTTTTTATTGTATCATTATATGTGTATGCCTCTTATACTAACAACATTTTTAGCATCACAAAGAGCATTTCCAGTGGCATACAAAATGAAAGTAACTGCTATTAATGAGTTGAGAACAATGCCTAATACATCAGTATCTAGAGACACCTTGGTTGGAAAACTTTCAGCATTTCAACTTGAGGAATTTGGTCTTGTTGCTACAATTAAAATAGATTTGGCCTTCAAAGCATCATCATTTGCAACATCATGATCATCATTTGAGAAATCTGATTGGAAAGAACTTTATGCAACAGAACTTGAAGATATTAGAAGGGAAAATGAAGAACTGGAAGAACTTGAAGCACTATTTGAAAGGAAAATGCCTAAAGGTCTAGTTGGAAGTAAGTATGAAGGTAAAGCACCATTTAAATGTTTTAATTGAAATAAAGTTGGTCATATGGCATCTAGATGTCCATACAGACATGCAAGATTGAGAGAGGAAGCTAAAAGAACATATAATCCTAACCCTGAATATTTCAAAATATTTGGAAGTAAATGCTATATTACAAGAGATGAGTATATTGGCAAATTTGATCCTAGAAATGATGAAGGAATATTTCTTGGTTATTCATCTAAGAGAAAGGCATATAGATGTTTTAACAAGAGATTGTAGAAAATTATTGAGAGTACAAATGTGAAAATTGATGAACAGTTTAGAGGAACTTCAAGGTATATAGATTCTGAACCAACAATAGAGATATTGACAAATGAACCTACATTGAACACATTGGTATAGAATAAAGATCTAGTTACACCAGTATCATCTGAAAATTCCACTATAACTAAATAACAACAACAAACGAAGACACCTCGGTATGTAAGATTGAATCACTCTAAAGATCAGATAATTGGGAACAAGTATCAAGGAGTTATGACAAGAGGAAGATTGAAAAATGAAGAGGCATGTCTTATTTCTTAAATTGAACCAGCATCAATTAATGAGGCATGTGAAGATAAACACTGGATTAAAGCTATGGAAGAAGAATTAGAACAAATTCAAAAGAATAACACATGGACATTAGTTCCTCGGCCTAAAGACAAAAATGTAATTGGGATAAAATGGGTATTCAAAAACAAACTTAATGAAGATGGTAAGGTAATAAAAAATAAAGTAAGACTAGTGTGTAAAGAATATTCACAGAAAGAAGGAATTGATTACAATGAAACCTTTGCACTAGTAGCTAGAATTGAGGCAATCAGATTATTCTTGGCTTTTGCAGCACACAGGAACTACAATGTATATCAAATGGATATTAAATGTGCATTTCTGAATGGAGATCTGGAAGAAGAAGTTTACATTGAGCAACTTGATGAATTTTCTTTCACAGATAACAACGATATGGTTTGTAGGTTAAGGAAAACTTTGTATGGGTTGAAGCAAGCTCCAAGAGCTTGGTATGCTAGATTGGATAAATATCTTTTGAATATTGGTTTTTCTAAGGTAATGTTGACAACAACTTATACTACAAAGTGAATAATGATGACATCTTGGTTATAGTAGTTTTTGTTGATGATATAATCTTTGGAGGAGAAGATGAATTATGTAAAGACTTTTCTATTGAAATGCAGCAAGAATTTGAAATGTCTATGATTGGAGAGATAAAATTATTTTTAGGATTGCAAATTTTACAGACTGATAAAGGTATATTCTTGAGTCAATCTAAGTACTTGACAGAGTTACTAAAAAAATTTGGGCTGGAAAACTCTAAACCGGTAAGCACACCTATAACTACAAATGACGAATTATCACTAAGGGATGAATCAACACCTATTAATCTGACTAGGTACAAATCTATGATAGGAGGACTACTGTATTTGACACAAACAAGACCTAATATCATGAATGCAGTATGTATTGTTTCAATATTTTAGAGTAATCCTAAATAAAATCGTGAATCAACAGTAAAAAGGATTTTCCGGTACTTACAAGGAACTACAAATATTGGGTTATGGTATCCTAGAAATAAAAACTTTGAATTATGTGCATGCACAGATGCAAATTGGGCAGGAGATGTAGATGACATAAAAAGAACCACCGGTGGAGCATTTTTTCTTGGAAATAGATTAATTTCTTGGTTGAGTAAGAAACAAAGTTGCACATCTTTATCAACAACAGAATCAGAATATGTTGCAACAACAACTAACTGTACATAGGTATTATGGCTTAAGAAAATGTTGAAGGAAATAAAGGCAAACAAAAAGGAACCTATAACTATCTATTGTGATAACACTGTAGCAATTGATATATCTAAGAATCCGGTACTACATTCTAAAACTAAACATGTTTCTATCAAACTAAATTTTCTAAAATAGAATGTTGAAGCAAAAGAAGTAAAATTGATTTATGTGAATACTAAAGAGAAGATTGTAGATATTTTCACTAAGCCTCTGCCTAAGGAGACTTTTGAATATCTCAGGGATTAGCTTGGGGTCATACCCCCACCAGTAGAGACTTAGATGGTTGATGTTTGTCATCAAGCGACAGAACTAACAGAGAAATCTTTTACTCTAGCTTTGATGAGGATAGCTACTTCTCAAGGGGAGTAGTTGGTATATTGAATAAGTTGGTATTTTGTATTGCTTTGGCATTTGATGTCAAAAGGGAGAGTTTGATATGGAAAAACACAAGGAAAACACATGTTACTCCTAGGGGAAGATATTGTTATTTTGGGAGAGATTGTCATTTTGAGAGATTGATTACTCTCTGTATCTAATTTTTGATTTATGGTTATGATCTATTTTGGGAGATTGTTGGTTTTTGGTATTTGGTATTTCTATTTTGGCACTTTGATGGTTTCTCCATCTTGTGTTGCCATCAATGCCAAAGGGGGAGATTGTTTGTATTTTGGATATGTTGATATGGTTCTGTCATTGATGTCAACACTTATTAACTCTGGTCAGCCTACTGGCACTTGGAGAATTGACAATATTCACTGGCAAGCAAGTGACTTATGCACAGTCATCGGTATCGTGTTCACCAGGAGGATATATTGTTCACTAGTACTTGGAATGACATGGAAAACACTTGGCTACGTCGAAGACATTGTTTGGACACTTTGTCTTGGAGATTTGTTCATTGGTATATTCAAGTTTGCATATTTGTTGTTATCGACAAATAGGTCCAGGATAAGCACTGACAGGCTTATCTATTCCAGATCAGCACGACATACTATGGAGATGATTTATCAATGTTATAAATGCATTAAGCTGACATGTTGAATTAGATATTGCATCGGTTATTGTTTTGCTTGTAAATTGTTTTTATTGTAATATCTTTTGTAAAGCTGACCTATACATTTTGGTCCTAGGCTTTAGTATATATGTAAGATCTTATTTGATCGAAGTAAGAAGTGTAGAATGTGAATGCGAAAAGGATTGTAATAAGGTATATGCAAGAATAAGCAGAGCTATACATGCCAACATCATTTGAAGGTTGAAGGAAGGTTTTGTGAAGACTATCAGAACTGAACTGGTACTGAATCCAGCATATGAAGATGCTATTTTGAGCAGTACATCATCATTGGATTTAACCATCCAATTTTAGTCAGTGTGACTCCTATTTGTGATTGAGCAGTGAGCTCTTTGCACTTGGCCTTTCTACATGTGCATACCCCCTATTGTATACACATACTATCCATAGTAGTACCATCTGATTGTGGGTAAGGTTTCCAACTGTGGTTTTTCCCCTTACAGGGTTTCCACGTACAAATATTTGTGTTATGTGTTGTGGATGTTATTGCCTTTTTGTTCATGCATTAATCTTTACCAGTACTGCAATTAACTGATAAATTGTCTATAGACATTAAGTTTGGTTTACCAGTATTAAGAATTAAGTTTGGTTAAGTTGTTTTTGGTTTGAATTTATTTGACAACTGATTCAGCCTCCCCCCCCTCTCAGTTGTCTCTGGGACCTAACAGATTGCACATATTGATGAAAGTTGGCTATGGTAGAAGAGACCTTGTCATGTAAATTTTTCTTGCATTGTAAAGATCAGTTCAACTAAGGCAGTAAGGGATTTACCTAAGATTGTGAAACCTCATAATCTGGTATGTAAGGAATGTGAAATGGGAAAGCAAGCTAGAACAACTTTTAAGAGTATTTATGAGAAATCCAATAATGTTCTTGATTTAATCCATACTGACTTGTGTGTTCTGACAAGAACAAGAAGTCTACAGGGAGATATATACTTTATGCTAATCATTTATGATTATTCTAGAATGTGTTGGGTTACTTTTCTTAGGGAGAAATCAGAAGCTTTTGGAAAATTCAAACTGTTGAAGGCAATGGTAGAGAATGAAACCGATAAGAAAATCAAATGTTTGAGATCTGATCAAGGAGGAGAATTTACATCTAAGGAGTTTAATACATTTTTTGAAGTGAACAGAATTAGAAGACAACTATGAGCACCCCAGACACCTCAGCAAAATGGAATTGTGGAAAGGAAGAACAAAACTATTCTGGAAGCAGCTAGAAGCATGATATTGGAAGAAAATCTACCTCATTTGTATTGGAGAGAAGCAATGAATACAATGGTTTACACTTTTAACAGAGTTCACATCAAAGGTGAAACCAATAAGACCCCTTATGAACTATGGTTTTGTAATACTCCTACTCTTAAATACTTCAGAATTTTTGGAAGCAAATGTTATATTAAAAGAGATGAGTATATTGGTAAATTTGATCCTAGAAGTGATGAAGGAATATTTGTTGATTATGTTGGCAATATGCACACTCCAATGAGACATTTTATGTGAGTGAAGGTTTTGTCATTGATGGCAACCTTACAATCCTATGGCACCAGCAAGGCATTACATCAGCAAGTTAGTGCACTAGCATCAACGATCAAACTCTACACCGACACTCAGGACACCAGCACCGACCCAGAGAAAGGAAGTATACCAGCACAGAGGCCAATAGGATTTTGTTATATTATATTTTGTTTATTATTGTAAAAAATTTGTAAGCCGACTTGGCATGTTGTAAAATGACACTTATATATAAAAGAGATCATTGTAGACATTTTG
Organism: Cryptomeria japonica; assembly: GCF_030272615.1. Taxonomy (NCBI): domain Eukaryota; kingdom Viridiplantae; phylum Streptophyta; class Pinopsida; order Cupressales; family Cupressaceae; genus Cryptomeria; species Cryptomeria japonica. The sequence goes on from NC_081413.1 coordinate 72,144,164, forward strand.
TAAGGAAGAAATGAATAAGGTTATGTAAGTAATATATGCAAAATATTAAGGAAGACCTATTATGTGAAATATAGGGTAAAGGATTTATGTAAGAAGTAGAGCAGCAACCGGTACTCAATCAGGTATTATAGATACTATAGAAAAGTAGTACAAGATACTGGATTTGTATAATCCACATTGTAAGTCAGTGAGACTTCCCATTTGAGCAGTGAGCTCTAGGCAGTTGGCCTTCCTGCATGTGCAGGCCCCTATTGTAAGTAATATTCTCTTATTGGCCAGTAAGTGGATATTGTGTGTCACAAATCCCATCAAGGTTTTTCCCACACCGGTTTTCCTCATTAAATCCTTGTGTCATGGTGTGCTTTTCATGTGAATGTTTTTAATTCTAATTATTGCATTATTTCTTGCATACCGGTACACTGTTATAATATATTCTGCATGTTTTAAGATAAGAAATTATGTACACCGGTTAGATACTGATTCACCCCCCCTCTCAATATCTATGGGAATCCTAACAATTGGTATCAGAGCCTGGTCCTCTATTTTTAGAAGCCTAATAGCTTGAGGAAGATCTTGACACCGGTAAAGATGGAAAATCAGATGAAGCAACTTGAAGGAGCTCTTTCAGACTATGATGTAGAGAAATTGAAAAATATCAAACTAGAAGATGATTTAAGGGCAGCTCAAGATATCATTCAGGAACTTCAAGAGAATCTTACTATTGCAAGAAATAAGAGAAGAGAACATTGTGAAAAGATGCAAAATGAGAATGATGAAAAGGAATCACTTAATGATCAGATAAGCAAACTGAAACTAGAAAACATGACAACAAAGAATGAGATGCATGATATGACTATGAGATTTTGTAAAGATATTGAGGATAGGAAGAATAATGAAGAATAATTAACCAGAAGACTAAGCGATGTAGCAAAAGAGAACACAAGAATTAGCTATGAAAAATTCAAGAAAAGCTTAGAGAAACTTGGCACCTTGCTGAATAATCAATAACCTAAAGGTGACACTTCTGGAATTGGCTTTCAAGTTGGTGAAAACTCTGGTACTGCAAATACTCAGGATCACAGCAAACCGGTAAGACAACCTAATGTTTATAAATTCAATGGAAAATGCTTTAACTATAATAAGTATGGTCATAGAGAATATGAATGTAGATCTAGAAATTATCAGAATATCAACACACCCACCGATCAATGTTCAAAATGCAACAAAGTTGGTCACAACTCTGAAAATTGCAGAATAAATGTGAGATGTTATGTTTGTGGAAGATTTGGACATTTATCCAATCAATGTAGAACACAAACTGGCATAGGTTATGGGAAAGCTATTCAGAAGATTAATGTAACTTGTTATGTATGTAACAAGATTGGGCATATTGTAAAATTCTGTAGAAGTAAAGGATCACCGGTAGAGAACAAAAGTTCTAGCTTGGAAGGTAAATAAAAGGTTGGAGAGGTTAAGCAGGACTTCTCAAAACAATGGATTAGAAAAGCTGATCTAAATATTGGGAATACTCCTCCACCGGTAGAACTAGTCAATGCTTCATCAGCAAAACAGAGTGATGCCTCACCGATAGGATAGAGAAGTGCTCCACCGGCAGGAAGTTCTTCATCTAATTGAAGAAAGTTTCCTTGAGGGTTTGGCAATCTACTGACACATGTGCTATTATTCCCTCAGTTAGAGATGAGAAGTTGGAAATTACTAATTACCGACAGACAATGTTAAGTGAATACTTAATCGGCATGCATTTAATGTGGTAGATGGTGAAAAGACACTATAAACTTGAGGTTTTGGCTCCATTTCATTTCACTAAGATTTCAAACCTACGAAGAGCGTGAATATTCCGAGCTAAGGCATTTTGAGCAAGAGGCAAGAACACATCAAGCAATCATCCATCCTAAAGGTAGTAAAAGGTATTTTATCATGGCATCCACTGCTGCAATTCAATGTATAGCAAACCCTACTATTGTCAAAGTTATAAAAAGACCTAGGCTCGTATTTCAATTAGTTCCTGAGATAGAAAAGAAAGATGATACCTTAGGTGCTTTTTCTCAAATTCCTAAGGGAGTTGTTTATGCTGAAGATCCTAGAATTTACATTCATTGTAACATTGAGGAACTAGGAGATGAAGAGATTAAAACCATGTTTAAAACTATCATATGTGATGAATCCGGCAATGAAAAGATGAACACAAGATCATTGAAACCCTAGGATTTACAGAGATCCTTAGCATTCCTGAATTTCTCAAGGATGTGATTAGGATAGTCTAAAACAGGGTACATGGTGAACTTTTCTAGTTAGATGCAATTCACAAAATCACTAAGGAAGCTATGAAAGCTGTCATAGGGTTACCAACCATCAGTAAAAGGCCAGACAAAAATAAGAAGGTTTCCAATGACCTAGTTACTCAGTTAACTGGTGCCACATCTGACAGAAGGTCCTTAAGTGTAAATAATGTAGCAGATATTAATGTGAGATTTATCAGCATGATATTAGGATATAAAGCTACTCATGCAAATAGATTCAATTCAGTTTCAAGTTTATGCATTAAGAGTGCTTATGATATGGTCATAGATAATGCAAAGATTGACGTATGTGAATGGTTGAAGGATGAATTAATTGACAACTTAGGCAAGATTAAGAAGGACAAGAAAGGAACTTTTAAATTTGGAAATCTATTAGCATGTCTGATGTTACATATAACCAAATAGGTTCCTAGTATAGGCTATAAAGAACATGGATATGATATACCGGTAGGAAAAAAGCTAACAGAACTATTCAACAATATGGGAGAAGATAAGGAAAACAATATGCATGATTTCTTTTAAGCACTAAAGGCCAAAATGAAGAAAAGAATCAGATTATCACAAAAGATTGTTGACAAATATAAGCATGAAATATGATTTGTAATCAAGAAGGATGAGATCTGGATGGAAGTAGTCATCCCTAGGACTATTTGAGTAACAGAGATGGGCTATGAAATAGATGATCATATAATTGAAACATATGCTAAAACACTTCTGGAAGCCCCTAAAGAACCTAAGGAAGAAGTATTTGGTAGTGCAGAAACTATTGAAAGCCAAATACAATCTAAGAAAAGAGTGAAAAAGGTTGAGGCAGTTGTGAGAAGAGGTTCTAGATAGGCAAAGGCCATTAAAGAAGATGTGTTAAAGCAAACCGGTATAACAGAGGATGAGTTAACAGCTCCACAGCCTGAGACTCATCTATCACCGATAGGAACTTCTTCGGAGAGTGACATGCCTGCAACTTTCAAGAGATTTGTAAGGAAAAGAGATCCCTCACCGGCAACCACACCCTCACCTAGGAGGACAAGACAAAAACAACAAGTAGTGAGATCTCCGGTAAGAAAGGCTACACCAAAGAAGAAGAAAATGACACCCAAGAAGAAGAAGAGGACAAATAAGGACTTGGACCCTCTTGATATACTATTAAATGAAATTACAGAGGAAGGAAAATTGAAGAATATAGAGAAAATATATAACACTCTGACAGCTGATGAAAAAGAACAAGTAGAAAATAGTGTTATATTGCATATGGATATGTATAAGAGATTTTTTATGGAAGTAGTAAATGAAGTACCAGATGAACTATTTAAGAGAATGGAAGCAAGAAGACAAGCAGTAATAGAACTTGATAAGAAAATAAAGATAGAAAAGCTACTTGTTGTATATCTAGTGAATTCACCCAAAGAAATTGATGACTTAATTACTGAAGCCAACCAGTCAGTATTTTCTACTGCACACTAGCACATTGCTTTGATGTTTGGAAGAGTTAATGAGGTGACTAAGGAGACAAAAAATGCATGGGACATGGGACATTTTCCTAGTGTAAAAAGAAAAACAAGAAGAATACATGAGTCAAAAACCTATAAAGGTATATCAGAAAGAAAGAGACAAGGGTAAAGGTAAAGTTGGTGGACCACCCAGTATCAAGGTTAAAGACAACTTACCCCCACCTCCATTGATTACTCCACCGGTAAAAACAATAGCTACAAAAGATAAACTGGAAGTTGAAAGTATGGATGTAGAGGTTGTTAATCCTAATCCTGAAGTCTTATACACAGTGGATGTTGATACTCAAAAGATCAACATTGTGGTAGACAAAGATACAACTGATAAGACTGACATGGCTAGTGAGCCTCCGATAGCTGAGCAAACTGATAACACACAGGAGAAACCGACAGAGCATTTGCAGCATCTCACCGGTACAGTTAAAAGAATAGAGACAACAATAAGAGATAGTAAAAAGTTTATGGAGATTATAAACTTGCTTTTGGCAGATCTATTTCAAATTGTAACTACCCAGTTACAAGGTTGAAACTACAAACTCTACTGACATCTTGACAACCTTTGTCATTGATGCCAAAGGGGGAGTAGTGGACTGAGAAAATTCAACATCACATGAATCATATGCTCAGGGAGAGCACACACATTTTTGGACTCCACATTTTTGGATACACTAATGAAATTTCTCATGAGTGTTGCCATCAATGCCAAAGGGGGAGATTGTTGGCAATATGCACACTCCAATGAGACATTGTATGTGATTGAAGGTTTTGTTATTGATGGCAACCTTACAATCCTATGGCATCGGCAAGGCTTTACACTGGCAAGTTAGTGCACTGGCATCAACGATCAGACTCTACACCAGGACTCAGGACACCGGCATCGACATAGAGAAAGGAGGTATACTGGCACAGAGGCTGACAATATTTTGTTATATTATATTTTGTTTATTATTGTGAAAACTTTTTAAGATGATTGGGCATGTTGTAAAATGACTCTTATATATAAAAGAGATCATTGTAGACATTTTGCAAGGAAGAAATGAATAAGGTTATGTAGATAATATATGCGAAATATTAAGGAAGACCTATTATGCAAAATATAGGGTAAAGGGTTAATGTAAGAAGCAGAGCAGCAACCGGTACTGAATCAGGCATTATAGATGCTATTGAAAAGTAGTACAAGATACTGGATTTGTATAATCCACATTGTAAGTCAGTGAGACTTCCCATTTGAGTAGTGAGCTCTAGGCAGATGGCCTTGCTACATGTGCGGGCCCCTATTGTAAGTAATATTCTCTTATTGGCCAGTAAGTGGATATTGTGGGTCACAAATCCCACTGAGGTTTTTCCCACACTAGGTTTTTTTGTTAAATCCTTGTGTCATGGTGTGCTTTTCATGTGGATGTTTTTAATTCTGATTATTGCATTATTTCTTGCATACCGGTACACTGTTATAATATATTCTGCATGTTTTAAGATAAGAAATTTTGTACACCGGTTAGAGACTGATTCACCCCCCCCTCCCAGTATCTATGGGAATCCTAACAGATTATTCATCTAAGAGCAAGGCATATAGATGTTTTAATAAAAGACTGTAGAAATTCATTAAGAGTGCTAATGTAAAGATAGATGAACAATTTAGAGGAAATTCAAGGTCTATAGATTTTGAACCGATAGTTGAGATGATCATAAATGAACCTATACAAAGTGCACTGGTATAGAGTCTGGATCTAGTCAGATCGATATCATCAGAGAATTCCACAATGACTGGAGAACAACAACATGTGAATAAACCTAGGTACATAAGACTGAATGATTCAGAAAATTAGATAATTGGGAATAAGTATCAAGGAGTTATGACAAGAGGAAGACTGGCAAATGAAGAGGTATGCTTAATTTCTCAAATTGAGCCAACATTTGTTATTGAAGCTTATCAAGATGACCATTGGATTAAACTAATGGAAGATGAACTAGAACAAATTGAAAAGAACAATACATGGACATTAGTTCCCTGGCCTAAAGACAAAAATGTAATTGGAACTAAATGGGTATTCAGAAAAAAAACTTAAAGAAGATGGTGAGGTAATCAGGAAAAAAAAAATTAGTGTGTAAAGGATATTCACAAAAAGAGGGAATTGATTATAATGAAACCTTTGCACCGGTAGCTAGAATTGAGGAAGTCATATTATTTCTTGCATTTGTAGCACACAAGAACTATAAAGTATATCAAATGGATGTAAAATGTGCATTTCTGAATGGTGATCTTGAAGAGGAAGTTTACATTGAACAACCTGATGGATTTACATTGACAAATGATAAAGATATGGTTTGTAGATTAAGGAAAGATTTATATGGATTGAAGCAAGCTCCTAGAGCTTGGTATGATAGATTAGACAAATATCTTTTGAAGCTTTGATACACCAAAGGTAATGCTAACAATAACTTATATTGCAAAGTAAATAATGATGACATCTTGGTTATTGAAGTTTTTGTTGATGATATCATTTTTGGAGTAGAAGATGGATTATGTAAAGACTTTGCTGATAAGATGCAGGAAGAATTTGAAATGTCTATGATTGGGGAGATAAAATTCTGTTTAGGATTGTAGATTTCACAAGCTGATAAAGTTATATTCATATGTCAAACAAAATACTTGAAGGAACTATTGAAGAAATTTGGTATGGAAAACTCCAAACCGGTAAGTAATCCTATGACTACTATTGACAAATTGACATTGAAGGATGATTTAGCTCCTATTAATCTGACAAGATACAAATCTATGATTGGAGGTTTGCTATATTTGACACAAACAAAAACTGATATAATGAATGCAGTACATATTGTTTCAAGATTTGAGAGCAATCCTAAAGAAAATCATGAATCAATAGTAAAAAGGATTTTCCGGTATCTACAAGGCACAACAAATCTTGGTTTATGGTATCCTAAAGATGAAAATTTTGATTTATGTGCATACACTGATGCAAATTGGGTAGGAGATGTAGATGATAGAAAAAGAACCACTAGCAGAGCATTCTTTCTTGGTAGCAGATTGATTTCATGGTTGAGCAAGAAACAAAGTTGTACATCATTATTGACAACAGAATGAGAATATGTTGCAACAACAACTAATTGTACTCAGGTATTATGGATTAAGAAAATGTTTAAGGACATCAAGGTAAAATGCAAAGAACCTATAATCATTTATTGTTATAATTCAATAGCAATTTATATATCAAAGAATCTGGTATTCCACTCTAAGACTAAACATGTTTCTATCAAATATAATTTTCAAAAAGAGAATGTTGAAGCAAAAGATGTAAGATTGTTTTATGTGAATACTAAAGAGAAGATTGTAGATATGTTTACTAAGCCTTTGCCTAAGGAAACATTTGAATATCTCAGAGAGAATCTTGGGGTAATACCCTCACCGGTACAGACTTAGATAGTTGAAGATTGGCATCAAACCGACAAAAAATAACAAAGAAACCTTTTTCCAGCTTTGATGGAGGAGAGTTATTTCTCAGGGGGAGTAGTTGCTTATATTAATTGGTCATATTAGTTGGTTATGTGCTTTGATATTTGTATTGCTTTGGCATTTGATGTCAAAGGGGGAGAGATATATATGGAAAAACTTTGCATTTAGGAAACATTATCCTTGGGGGAGAGATTATTCATTGAGGGAAAAATATATTTCTGGTATTGATCTATTTCTGGTATTGATCTATTTTGTTTTGGCACTTAGATGTTTTTCCATCTTGTGTTGCCATCAATGCCAAAGGGGAGATTGTTGGTATTATGGATTTGTTGCATTAGTTTTGTCATTGATGTCAACACTTATCCTTCTCGAGATCTTTGGTTATGTTGAACCGACACATTGTGTTCACTGGCAAGTTCAGTGACTTATGCACAGTCACTGGTGTATTGTTCATCGACACTAAGGATGACTTGTTATCATCTAGAGATGACTTCGTTATATCAAAGACACGGTTTGGATACTTGGTTTTTGTATTTTGGTTAATGGTCTAATTGGGTTGACATATTTATTATTACCGACAAATTGGTATGGGTTATGGACCAGTATGCATTATCTATTCCAGATCAACACGACACATTATGTAGATGATTTATTGATTGGATATTGTTGTAAATGTATTGAGCTGACATGATGCATCGCATCTTAACTTGTTTGTAATTGATTTTATTGTAATATTCTTAGTGAGCCAACCTACACATTTGGTCGTAGGTTTTGGTATAAATGTAAGATCTAAATTGATGAGATATAGGATATGGTATATGCTATGTAAGGTTATGGTATTGTAACATGGTATGTGCTAATATTGAAGATCATATGAGTAGACCTTGTTGGCATTGTGTTGTCATTGATGTCAACCGATATAAGATGTTACTGGTATCACTGACATTGATGTCAGCTAGTGAACAAGAAGTTTTCGATATGATGTTGCATACAATCGAGGTGAAGAGATTGCATGATGAGCATTGGTCATGCTGAAGTGGCAGAATACTACTTGGAACACACTGGACATGCAAGGTGTGCTACCAGGATAGTGAAGGATGGATGAGGATTTGAGATGATGTGTTTTTCATCTTGACAAACTAGATAAGAGTAGAATGATGGAGAGTTTCTAGGAATAGACATGGGATACCAGAATCTGCATTGTTGATAATTGACTTGTTATGTCAACTGACGAAATATCAGAGGAATCTGACCTGACTGAAGATGGAGTCTTGTGAAGGTTGATAACATGGTGTCATCAATAGTGGTAACCAGTATGTAAGTCCACCAATTATATAAGGAAGGTGCAAATGCAGAAGACTTCCCAGTTGTGGGAATGAGCATACTCTAGATTTACCTATCTGAAGACTGGTTTAGGTGTTCCACTGATAGTTTAGCAAAGTGCAGACATGATGAGTCAACCAGTAGAATGGTTGAGACCAAAAGGGTATGCAAACCAGCATAAGTAAGGAACAGGTATGGTGATTGGTCAGTAATCCTACCTGGACCGACTTGGAGTGCCAAGCTGGTAGTTGATCGACATGGATGCCACATGGGATTAAGGTGGCAAGCTCTCAGAGGTTGGTGAAGTGCTGTGTGGAGTTAGGTAACGCGATTGGTATGCACTAACAATGGATCCAATGATTTGTGGAATTAGGTCAGAAGTGTGTGGCTCGAGGAAGAATGAACCAACAAAGAATATTAGGGGAGTGGTTGGCACCTGGATCGAAGAAAGAAGATTAGTCTAGTAGAAGAGCTAGAGTAGGAAACAACAAAGGAATTAATGATATATGCTGATAGATTGGTTGCAGACTGCTGAAGATGGAAGGTGTATTTTGGAAAGCGTGTTGATAACAGACTTGTGCAGGTGAATGTCAGGAAGATTCGATCGAGCAAGATCTGATTGGATTTGATCGACCTTGAGGATTGTGAGCAAACCCTAACCACCCATATTTTAAATAGGGTTTTTGGCGGGAAGACCAGTCTATAAGTATGAAGGCCAAAGAGATTATTTAGTGCTGCTTGAAAGAAGATCATAGTGCTACTGCGAAGTGGGATACTTCTGCAAGTAAGAGAAAAAACAACCAAGTGCTCAACGTGTATCTAAGAAGAGAGTAAGAGTGAGGGAGAATCAGGTTGAATTGTTCAATCGATTGAAGAGCAGAATTGGTAATGTACATACTGATAGAGAAAAGGTGAAGTAAGTTGCAGAGTAGGCAAGCATATAATTGACTAAGTATATTACTAGTGGAAATTAGTAGAGAGCCAAAGGAAGTGAGTATCAGCACAGAGAAAGGTGAACTAATAAGTGGCAGCAGTTAGAAGAGAGAATAGTGAGCAAGAAGAGAAGAACCAATAGGATAGTGGCTAGGATGGTGAAGATTCCGTCAAAGTGTGCAGAGATCTGGGAAGGCTAAGGAGACATCTCACCAGCAAGGAAGATAGTATTGAGTTGTTATAAGATTCACTTGTAACTAGATAACTACTCATGTATTTGAATCTTTAATTGTGAACACTAAGTCGTAGCTCGGTGCAGGGGTTGGTGCTCCTTGGGTTGGTGCCCTAGAATTAGGGGTTGGTGCTCCTTCAGTTGGTGCCCTAAAGTCAGGGGTTGGTTCTTCTTGGGTTGGTGCCCTAAACTTTGTAACAAAGTTTTCAATGAGAGGATGGATTGGAGTATTAGACTCTAGTAGCATTGCTCACCAAGGTTTTTCCCACATTGGGTTTTCCTCATACATCCTAGTGTTATGAGATGCCTCTTTGTGTGTGATAGTTTTAAGTTGGTGTACTCACTAATCAGTATGTCTTCATTGTGTTAGATCCCATAAACCAGTATGCTCAAAAAGGATAGCTAAAGGGAAAAGTTTTAAGAACCACTAATTCACCCCCTCCCCCTCTCAGTGGTGCATTGTGTCTAACAATTGGTATTAGAGCCTAGGTTCCCAGCTAGATCAACTTTCTCCAGCTTGGATAGATTTTGACCTAAGGACACAATGGTCTATTTAGTGTAAATCCCTGCTCCAATGTTTGATGGCTCAAACTATGCTATTTGGAGTTGCAGAATGGAAGTCTTACTATCCTCCCTAGGTTATGATGTCTGGATGGTAGTTGTAAATGATCTCCCTAGGAATGTATGTCCCCCCACCGATGTTGAAGAAGAAAGAAGATAGTAATGTAATGAAGAAGCCATGAAGGCTATACTCAGTGGGCTCATCGGTGATGTCTCTTCACAGGTGGACAGATGCAAAACAGCAAAGAGTCTATGGGATAGACTGAAGATACTTTATGGAAATGAGCCATGCAATGTTGAATTGGATTGTGGAAGCATGAAGAACAATGATGTTGACACATGTGGAAGCATTGACAGTAGATCCACGAGTTGTTGTAGTCTTGATGAAGAGGAAACTCATCTCTTCATGGCACAATAGACAAAAAGTGATGCACACACATCAGAGTGTGACAAGACTGATAAATCCCATCAACAAGATGTGTTTGGGAATGATGATGAATATCAAGCTGAAGTAGATCTTGAATGTGAACTAGTAAGTGCACTAGATGAGCTGCAGAGTGTTAGAAAGGATTTTAAAAATTACAAAGCTTTAGTTCATAATGAATGCAGCTAGTTGATAATATGTCTTGAAGAATCAAAGAGAAATATCGATATATTGACATCTCAACTTGAAGAGGCAAAAGGATTGACTGGTGAGTTGAAGTCAGTCTTTGATGATAAGGAGAGGAGATGTGAGGAGTTCTAGCTAGAAGTGGAAGCAAAGGACAAGGAATGTCAGAAGATGAAGGAAGAGATGGAGAATCTTAGAAAAGTACTTGAGAAATGTCAAGATGAACTCAAGCTAAGAATAAAGAATGATGTTGCATGGAGAAACAATGCAGATCTGAAAGGAAAATTAAAGATGAGGGAAGATAGTGTTACCAGTATCATGAATAAGGGAAGACCTCCTACTGGTAGAAGAAAAAGAAATGGTGTTGCCACCAAGTCAAGACAAGCATGGTAGAAGAAGAGAACAGATGAAAGATCTACAGAGAATTAACAACCCTGGATCCATTTCCGAAGAAAGAAAATTGCAAATGCCAGACCAGTAAGAACACCTTATGTTTGGCAAAATAAATTTGCAAGTAATAAGCCTCCTCTCTCCGGTTATTGTTTTGGATGCAAAGGTTATGGCCATAGGGTAGAAGAATGTAAAATGAGGCCTAAGAATAGACAGAGTGTTATTCCTAGGCATAATAAATCAGATGGCTATAGATTGTATACATATGAGCATAATGAATCTAGGGGAAGAAGAATGCATACCCCCTCTTTTGGTATTGCCAACGTTGTATGTCATAACTGCAATAGACCTGGACATAGAAGTTATGACTGCATGAGGAAAAACCTGCAGTCCTACAACAACGAGTTGAATAGTCATGCTCAGCATGGAAGTAGTAACAGAGGATACAAGCAACAAAGACCTACATGGAACAAGATGAGTGGTGTTCCTAATCAAGCAAGGTATCTAAGGAAATCAACAAATGGCTACAATGACATGACAAGAAGAAGAAGAGTGAATAGGTACAATAGAAGGTTCCCATGTCATGAGGTTAACATGGATGCTGTGTGCTTCTATAGCACTACCTCCTATCTTGGTGCGAAATTTGGAAGTGTAAGTGTTGATCAGCAGGAGAATATGAAACCTACTTCCCGGGTTGAAAAGGGGAAGAAAAGTGAGACCAAACAGGCATGGAGGAAGAAGAAAGAAAATAGGACCATGGATTGGCATTGTGCATTAATTGCACAAGTGTTATCTCCTATAGTTTAAAGGAGATGCAGGACTTAGGGGGAGTCACATATTGATCAAATCATTCACCCCTTAGTTGAAAAATGGTCAAGGAGATGAACAACAACTACCAGCAAGAGGAAGAAAATAAGATGGTAGTGTGTGTGTAGGTACCACCTTGACTACACATGGAAGATAGTCTACTACTACTAGTGAAATGAATAGCAGCAAAGGAAATTGGAATTGGGAAATGAAGGAAATGAGGAAAGTGACCCAGTAGAGACAAGAGACCAATATCATCAGAAAGGACCTGAATGACATATGATGGCCTAGTAGCGGATCCTATGTGCATGCATCTTTATGAGTCAACAAAGTTGGCATTGAGGTCATGTTGGTGAATGTTACAGAAGCATATCAAGTAGATAATCAAAGAAGGAGAGAGAATGATGTGTGCTATTAAGGGTTGTTAGGGAGATGCACCCAGTAATAAGGAGAGAAAGACTCTTGACAGTGTTCGATGGATGCAAGGAAAAATGTTATCCTGATAGTGCCCTTTGTCATTCTATTAAAGGAGGAGAAATTTTTTGTAGTATGTCAGATACTACAAGTGTTGACATCAATGCCAAAGGGGGAGATTGTTGGCATTGTGTTGTCATTGATGTCAACTGGTATAGGATGTTATTGGTATCACTGACATTGATGTTAGCTAGTGAACAAGAAGCTATCAATATGATGTTACATACAACTGAGGTGAAGAGATTACATGATGAGCATTGGCCATGCTGAAGTGGAAAAATATTGCTTGGAACACACCGGACATGCCAGGTGTGCTACTAGGATAGTGAAGGATGGATGAGAAGTTGAGATGATGTGTTTATCATCTTGATAAACTAGATAAGAGTACAATGATGGAGAGTCTATAGGAATAGACATGGGATACCATAATCTGCATTGTTGATGTTGACATGTTATGTCAACTGGTGAAACATCAGAGGAATCTGACCTGACTGAAGATGGAATCTTGTGAAGGTTGATGACATGGTGTCATCAAGAGTGGTAACCGGTATGTAAGTCCACCAGTTATATAAGAAAGAGGTAGATGTAGAAGACTTCCTAGTTGTGGTAGTGAGCATAGTCTGGATCTACCTAGTTGAAGACCAGTGTAGGTGTTCCACCGATAGTTCAACAAAGTGCAGCCATGATGAGTCAACCGGTATAATGCTTGAGACCGTAAGGGTTTGCAAACCAACATAAGTAAGGAATAGGTATGGTGATTTGTTGGTAATCCTACCTGGACCAACTTGGAGTGCCAAGCCCACAGTTGATCGACATGGATTCCACATGGGATTAAGGTGTCAAGCTCTTAGATGTTGGTGAAGTGTTGTGTGGAGTTAGGTAACTCAATTGGTGTCGACTGACAATGGATCCCATGATTTGTGGAATCGGGTCAAAAGTGTGTGGCTTGAGGAAGAATGAACCAACAAAGAAGATGAAGGGATTAGTTGGCACCTAGATCAAAGCAATAACATCAGGCTAGTAGAAGAGCTCAAGAAGGAAACAACATAGGCATTAATGATGTATACCGAAAGATTGGTTGTAGGATACTAAAGATGGAAGGCATGTTCTGGAAAGTGTATTGATGGCAGACTTGTGCAGGTAAATGTTAGGAAGATCAGATCGAGCAAGATTTGATTGGCCGTGAGGATTGTGAGGAAACTCTAACTACCCATATTTTGAATAGGGTTTTTGGCAGGAAGACTAGTTTATAAGTATGAAGGCCAAAGAGATTGTTTAGTGCTGCTTGAAAGAAGATCATAGTGCTACTGCAAAGTGGGATGCTTCTACAAGTAAGAGAAAAAATAGCCAAGTACTGAATGTGTATCTAAGAAGAGAGCAAGAGTGAGGGATAATTAGGTTGAAATGTTCAACTGGTTGAAGAGCAGAACATGTAATGTCCATACCGGCACAGAAAAGGTGAAGGAAGCTACAAAGTAGGCAGGTATATAACTAACTAAGTATATTACTAGTGGAAAGTAGTAGAGATCCAGAGGAAGTGAGCATCCATAGAGAGAAAGGAGAACCGATAAGTGGAAGCAATGAGAAGAGAGAATAGTGAGCAAGAAGAGAAGAACCAACAGGATAGTGGCTAGGTTGGTGAAGATTCAGTCAAAGTGTGCAGACAACTAGTAAGGATAAGGAGACATCTCACCGGTAGGGAAGATAGTATTGAGTTGTTACAAGATTCACTTGTAACTAGATAACTACTTATGTATTTGATCCTTACATTGTAAACACTGAGTCATAGCTCGGTGCAGGGGTTGATGCTCCTTGGGTTGGTGCCCTAAACTTTGTAATAGAATTTTCATTGTGAAGCTCGATCAGAGCAGTAGACTCCAGCATCATTGATCACCGAGCTTTTTCCCACATTGGGTTTTCCTCGTATATCCTAGTGTTATGAGATGCCTCTTTGTGTGTGATAGTTTTAAGTTAGTGTAATCACTAATCGGTATGTCTTCATTGTGTTAGATCCCATAAACTGCTATGCTCGAAAAGGATAGCTAAAGGGAAAATTTTAAAGAACTACTGGTTCACCCCCTCCCCCTCTGAGTGGTGCATTGTGTCTAATAAACCATAGAGGAGGTTTAAGGAAGGTTTGAAGGTAATTACCAAAGCTTAACTGATACTAAATCTAGCATTTGAGATGCTAGTTTGAGAAGTACATTATTCTAGGATTTAAGCATCCTATTGTAGTCATTATGACTCCCATTTGAGCAGTGTGCTTTAGGTGATTGGCCTTTCTGCATGTGCAGACCCCATTTCTATACACATATTATCTGCAATAGTATCATTTGATTGTGGCTAAGGTTTCCCACCATGATTTTTCCACTTACAGGGTTTCCATGTTAAAATCTTTGTGTTATGTGTTGTGGATGTTGTTTCTCTTTCTGTTTCATGCATTAAGTTTCACCGGTATTGATATTAACTATTAATCTATTAAACAACATTAATTTTGGTTTATCGATATTAAGTATCAAGTCTGATTAAGTTGTATTTGGGTTGAAATTCATAGTCAACTTATTCACCCCCCCCCCCCTCTCAGTTGCCTTCCGGATCCTAACAGTAAGTTGCATGTATATCTTATTTTACTCTTGTAGGGCACAAGGAGCATGAGTGTGGGGTTGTGTGATTTAATATTTGGTATTGCAGTTGGAGATAAAAGAAAGGTAATTGAATGAAAATGTGATTGAATGAATAGTTTAAATAATTTATAGTGATTATACATGTCTAGACATAGATTGATAGTTTCATATACTTGTTGTGTATATGTACAAAGATTTCTTGGCTTCACATCCTTGTTGACTACACCTAGTATACCTGAAGATGAAGAAGAAGAAGAGATGCCTCAAATACATGTGTGTTTATTTTATTTTGTGTTTATTAGATATAATTTGTTATTATTAGTGACAATTATATGCTAACTTGTATGAATGTCAAATTTGTGAACATATGTAGGTTGTGTACGAAAATATTGAAAACATACCTCCTCTACCGAAAACATGCATCAAGAGTCATGCAAAGCCAAAGAGAAAACCTGGAGATGAGGTAAACAAGAATAGTTCAATTATAGTTCATTTTTATGCTAACTTTTCGAATGTGAGTTATATAATATAGCTAATCTTAATCGTGCTTTGTTTTTTCTTGTGCAGGATCCTTCAGAGCTAAGCAGTGCGGCAAAGAGGATCGATTTTGATGATCCATCAACAACTTAGTATGTTATAGATAGTTTTTGGACTCTATTTGGCATGTATATTTTGTATATGGACATAAATTAATGTATATAGACATACATTTTCTTTGAGTTGGCATTTATGCCATATTTGTGTATGGACATACACTTGTAATCATTTGACATTTTTCATATATAAAGAAGTTGATATTTGATCATATAAATTGTTGCCCATCTGTGCATGGTGTTATCATGGAAATATTTAATCTTCATTCCAATAATTAACAATGGTTAATAATGGTTACTTAATGAACAATGCAATTCATTTCATTTCATCATAAGTGTTGTTTGTGTCATTACAAGCAATGGTTAGAAAATTAATCAATGAAAGATAAAAGCATAACTAATCGATCTATTGCCTCCTATTAAACGCAAGTATGAATTTTGCTCTCATATTTGGTTATGCAAATTCAAGTGACTTGACTACACTTAGATGGAGGATTTGAATGATGAAGATGCATGATCTAGAAATTATAGCATGACTAAGGTACATGATTTCATGATTATTATAGAAAATAGGCTAGAATGAAGATGCAATTAAGATAAGATTGAACATGATAACAATGGTAAAAATGATTTGCTAGAAGCTAGATGCCTGTAGTAACAATGCTTGAATGCAAATGAGATGAATCAATCGAGATGCAAAAACGATATGAATTGGGACCCTTTGTGCTCCAAAATAGGGTATATTTATAGGATTTCCCAAGGCTAGGGGTGAGGTGTCAGGAATCAATGGTCAAGATTGATTTGAAGATATCAATGGTTATATTGGAGGAGGTTGGCAAAGAGGTTGGACTAAAGGGAACAATTGGAGGTTGGTAGAAGAAGGGGTTGGATGAAAGGGAACACTGTCATCTCCATGGTGACAAGTGTCAAGAGGCTTCTAGAAGAGGTGGGATGAAATGGAACACTTAGTGACAAGTGTCACAAAGCTTTGCTCATGAGTGGGAAAAGTGTTCAAGGAAAGGGGACATGGTGGTTAGGATGTGCAAGCTAGGATGGTTAATTAAAAGCTGGGGTTAGATGAAATGAGTTAGGTTTAGAAGGGGTTAGGTTAGGTGGTTATAAGTTAGGAGAGTTTGAATTTAAAAATTTGAATAATAGGAAAAGGCTAATTAATCTCAACAACTCATTAATTGATTTGTTTTAACTAATTAGGGGATTCAGAAGAAATGGATTTGATGGGAGGAATTAATTAATCAAAGGGGGTTATGAAAGTGAAGCTATTAAATAAATCCTTGGATTTATTAATAAGTAGATGAAAGGGGGAATTTAATCAAATTGTTGATGAATTTAATTAAATTGGGAAGGAGGCTTAATTTATTAATTGCTTATTTAATTAATTATCTTCAGACCATTTTGAGGTGTATACATTTTGCCCCTCTCTGAAGCGAGGTGTGATGATGCATTGATTCAAAGAATAATCTCATTTTTGATGATGATATCAGTTTGATAGGATGCCCCAGCTCTTGATTACGAAATTGCAATATGATGATGCCCCCTCAGGAGATCAATTGAGATAATTGATCTTTGGAGTTTTTGCGAAATTGATATCCTGATAGATTATTGATTTGATTCCTGTAATTGTGTTTTGATGAAAATGTGAGTTCTTATATTAGGTTGATTGTGTAGATTGGTAAGATTGATAAATCTTGATTGATTAGATTGATAAGATCAAAATTCAGTCTGGTTTCAAGAAGGATTCATCTTGTATAAGACAATGATGATCAAAGCGTCTGGTTTCAAGAAGGATTCATCCTGTATAAGACATGATTAGAATGTTTGGTTTCAGGAAGGATACATCCTGTATAAGACATGAATCAAAATCAGATCATCTGGTATCAGGAAGGATTCATCCTATATAATACATGATCATAATCGATTAGGTTTGATTGATTGATTTGATTTGATAAGGTTGATTAGATAAAGAGTTGATAGTTTGTTGATATCAAGTTGTATAAATTTTTGGATATGCTGATGTTGATTTTGTTGAGAGAGATAGCATAAGATTTGGGCTAGGTCGATAATATCATGAGACAGATGTGAGTCATCATTTTAATTGTATATACACTTGTGATGATACTTTGATGATTCGTGCGATAGATTTAACCTTAGATAAAGGAGCTTTTATGATCCCATGCAAGAATAAAATGCAAGCTAAAATGCAATGAAATGCAAAGCTATGACTGGACCAGTCACTAGATTATTGCATTTTTGTCATCATGGAGATTTTGAACTATGGGAAGTGAGTGCAAACATCGATGGTATACTTAAAACCATGATGACTTGAGCATTACTTTCCTGGATTTTGATATAGCAAGTTAGCACAAGCATCGAGGTATAATTGAACCGAGATGACCTGAGTGTTGCTTGCATAAAACAGGCAATATTCATCATTTCAATACACAAATCGGAAATGTCTTCAATGATGATCATGTCCTGAGACAAATTTGCACATATTAATGATTAATTTTCAGATAGCAGACAAGAAAAATATCAAGTTCCTTCCTTGTTCCTCTAGTCAAAGACATCCTGGAGGTACTAAAAAATTATGATAGTGAAAATAAATATAGAAAAGTTAGTTGAACAATCATGTTAAAATCATTATCCAAAAAGATATCATCCATGCGCATAGACTAACTTTGTGATAGTTTAATGGTTGATAATTTGATCTCATGTTCAATGTTGGATATGTCTCAGTTTTCACTTCATAAGAGTTGTCTAATCGTTTGTTCTACCTGTTTGATTTAGCTCAAAATTGGTCCAAAGTTTTACCCCCAGCTAAGTGTAGGATTTTTCCCCAAGCCTAGAAACAAATTCAGTATGATATACCCGATGATCCAAACCATCGTGAGAGAGCAGTTGCAATGCCAGCGTATGTACAAAGCTTGATGATGCATATGAATAGCTCTGATGGAAAATGAATGCAAGTGGAAAGATGCATGAACTAATAGATGGAAGAGCTAGTCGACAGATAGCGCCTATTTGCCAGGTTTTCACCATCTGTTTTTATTGCACTTTTTCTCATATTTGATTTTTTTGTTTTTGGATTTTCTTCTTTTTCAC
The DNA here is from genome assembly GCF_030272615.1 of Cryptomeria japonica. NCBI lineage: Eukaryota > Viridiplantae > Streptophyta > Pinopsida > Cupressales > Cupressaceae > Cryptomeria > Cryptomeria japonica. The sequence continues at coordinate 72,163,129 of NC_081413.1, forward strand.
TATTTTTCATTTTTTGATTTTTCAGTGTTTTTTATTTTTCTGATTTTTCCTTGTTTTTGATTTTTTTGGTTTTTCCCCGTTTTTGGATTGTTTTGATTTTTCCTTATTTTTTTATTTTTTTTATTTTTCAGACATAGAACTTCTTCAGGTGCATGCTATTGATGGGTTCCTCAAGTTGATCTTCATCTCATGTTGATATCTGATATGCTCCTAATCCAAATACTATTGTGATCACAAATGGACTTAACCAATTTGGTTCAAATTTTCCTTTCTTTTCTCAATCTGACTAGCTGCATAGATTTTGTTTTAGTACTAGTTCTCCAACTTGAAAGATTTAGGTTTGACCTTATGATTATAGCTCCGACACATTGTTTGCTGATATACCTTTAAATGATCAAAGGCATTTTGTCTTCATTCATGGATCAATTCTAACTCTTGTAATCTAGATACGCATTGTTCTTCATCTAGGATGAGACCTTTTAATGATACACATAGAGAGGGTATCTCTACTTCTATTGGTAGTATTACTTCTGGTCCGTAGATAAGAGAGAAAGATGTGATTCCTGTTGGTGTGTGGATACTGGTATGGTAGGCCCATAGAGCAGGGTTCAGTTGAATATGCCAATCTTTTCCAGCATCATTTACTATCTTTTTGAGGATTTTCAAAATAGTTTTGTTTGATGTTTCTGCTTGCCCATTTCCTCGTTGATAGTAGGGTGTGGAAAATCTGTGCTGAATTTTGAATTCGTCACATAGCTCTTGTACATCCTAATTCTTGAATGGTCACCCATTATTAGTGATAATGGTCATTGGTATTCCATAGCGACAGATGATATAGTTCAAGATAAATGCAACAATTTGTTTTCTTGTGATATTTATGAGAGGTACCGGTTCAATCCATTTTGTGAAATATTTTATAGCTACAAGGATGAATTTATGATCATTAGATGAAGAAGGATTTATTTTTCCTAGTAGATCCAGACCCCATTGACAAAAGGGGCAAGATGTTGCTAAAGCATGAAGTTCTTGTGTTGGTGCATGAATCAAATTCCCATGGATCTGACATTGTTTGCATGTTTTGGCTATCTAAAAAGAATCTTATTCCATAGTCAGCCAATAATAGCCCAAGCGTATGAGTTTTTTTGAAAGGGTAAGACCACTTGAATGAGTGCCACAAATTCCGTTAAAGACTTCATGTAAGGTATTCTCAGATTCTTCTTGTTCGAGACATCTTAAAATGGTACCTTCTAGACCTCATTTGAACAGGGTATATGTGACGAGAGTAAAATGGGAGGATTGGAGAATAAAGTTTCTCTTTTGGTTTTTTGATAAGTTGGGAGGTAAGATGTTATCTTTCAGCTATGTGTAAGTTTGGCCATAGCGGAAGGAATTATGTCCAATAACTTGATAGATGGTTTGGGAATTGGGACAATTATAAGAAGGGTAAGACAAATTTTCAACCAGGAATTCATAATGCTCTTGATTTTCCTATGTCTACAGGAGAGAAGCAAGTGTAGCCATGGCGTCTACTGCTTTATTATCATTTCCTAGAATCTGTTCAAAAGTTATTTTTACAAAGTGTTTCTCGAAATCATCCACCATCTTTTTGTAAGGCATGAGTTTGTCATCTTTTGTTTGATAGTTATCATTGATTTGATTGATGACGAGCTGAGAGTCTCCAAAGACCTGAAGTTGTTTAATATTCCATTCTACAATCATTTTGATACCTGTTACCAATGCTTCATACTCTGCTATATTGTTTGTGCACAAAAAGATTAATTTGTATTCTTTCAAGATTGTATGACCTTGTGGTGTGATGAATAGAATACCTGGTCCTGATCCCTGTTGTGTAAATGAACCATCAAAGTATAGTTGCCATGTTTTTGTTGTGACTGTTAGGATATCAACATCAGGAAATTTGATGTGTAAAGGATAATCAACTTGAAGTGGTGCCTTTGCTAGTTGATCTACAATGACATGTCCTTTGATAGCTTTTCTATCAACATACTTAATATCAAACTCTCTTAGAATGATGATCCATTTTGCTAGTCTTCCTGTTAATGTTGCTTTGCTGAGAATATTTTAGAGGATCAATTTTAGCAATTAACTTGATGGAGTGAGATAGTAGATAGTGTCGTAATTTTGGAGAAGCAAAAACTACTACCAAGCATTCTTTTTTTGTTGGTGAATAGTTGATCTCGTATCCTACTAGTGTTCTGCTGATGTAGTAGATGGCGCATTCTTTTCCTTCATTGTCCTATTGGGTGAGAAAAACTCCTAATGATGTTTTTTGTGGTTGATACATAAATTAATAATGACTTCCCTGGAATTGGTGAGACTAGAATAGGTGGTTGTACAAGATAAGCCTTGATCTTATTGAATTCTTCTTCACATTGATGGTCCCATTTGAAATGAACAGTTTTTTGCAATAAATGTGTAAATGGTTGACATTTATCTGCTAATTGTGCAACAAATCTTCTGATTGACTGGAGTCTTCCTTGGTGTGATCTTAGTTGACTGATATTCTTGGGAGATGTCATTTCCATGATTGCTTTGACCTTAGCTGGATCTACTTCGATACCTCTAGCTAAAACAATGTATCCCAATAGCTTTCCTGAAGTGACACCAAAGGCACATTTCTTAGGGTTTAGCCTTAGCTTGTATTGTTCTAACCTATCAAAGATCTTTTCCAGTATCTCTATATGTTCTTCTCTATTGTAGGATTTAAACAATATGGCATCCACATCGTCTTCCATGAATGTATGCATCATGTCATGAAATATAGTTGTCATAGCTCTTTGATATGTAGCACCTTCATTCTTTAATCCAAGAGGAGTGACGTTCCAGCAGAAAGTACCCCATGGACATGTGAAAGTTTTCTTTTCTTGATCTTCGAATGCTATTTTGATCTGATTGTATCAAGAAAAACCATCCATTAGAGAAAACATGGAGTGTCCAGAAGTTAAATCTACAATGATATCAATGTTAGGCAAAGGAAAGTCATCCTTTGGACATACATTATTAAGATCTCTGAAGTCTATGCATATTCTAATGCTTTTATCTAGTTTTGAAATAGGAATGATGTTGGATACCCATTGAGGATATGCTACTAGTCTGATGAATCCTACATCCAGTAATTTCTTTAGTTCTACTTTAACTAGAAGAGTGATATGAGGATGCATTTTCCTTAACTTCTATTTGACTGGTTTGGCTTCTAGATTCACATTTCAGTGATGCATAATAAGCTCTGCATATAACCCTGGCATGTCGTTGTTTGAAGAATTCCACATATTGTTGCATTTCTTGCTTCGATAGAGAAGTTGTTGGATGGAGAATCTTTGTTTGCTCTGTTGTGCCAATGTTAACTGCCTCTGTTGGTTCGATCAAAATGGATGACCTTTCTTGATAGTGCTCAGGTAAAGTGTCAAATCTCCCATCTTCCATTGCATCAGGGAGGTTTTCACCATTACATGCGTCCTTTCTTTTTACTTTTTCCTGATCTAATATTGCCAAGAAATGGTTTTCAACATTAGACCTGATATTGTTTTCTTTATTTTCACTTTTACGACTAAGAGATTTGGCACCCACTTGATTGGAAGATGCATTGCTAACATTCCTGGTGAGAGTTGTTATGGGTTCGATTGCATTAAGATATATAGATATGGCATGGTCAGTCAGAAAGGTATCAATGGCGGTATGTCCTTTATTTTCCCAATCAATAAGCTCAGGGTGGATTAGAGGTAGGGGATCTTTAGGTTGGTATGTTTTGAGGATATCAAGGTTCATGATAGATGTATCAAATTTTTCAATATGCATGTCGATGTATAGGATGGTACTCTCATTAGAATGATCTTGCATAAGAAGTTCCTAATCATCCTCGGTTAAGTCCAAGTCAGCCGAATGTGATTGTACTTCAAGTGCACTAGTTCCTGACGCTTGTCCTGCATACGTGTGAACTACAATGACTCCTACATCTCTTTCAAAGCATTTTTATTTAGCTAATTCTTTAGAGTGATAGGAATCGCATTCCCATTCATGAGAATCTGTATCACTTGCAGCCTGTAATCTATAGATTTGGTCATATAGCATTTCTTCTTCTTTTCTGGCTATATCTTTTCTTCTTTCATATTCAACTTCTTCGGGAATGAGATTAAGTTTTGTCAACTTTGCTATTAGCTCTCTTTGATTAATATTAGCTTCTTTCTTGTTTTGATTGAGATTTAATGCTGCTTGAGAGATGTTTTTAGTTTATTTCTCTTGTTCATTTGAAGCTTGTTTCTTTTTCCATTTCGTGTTTGTTTGTGCTTGTTGCTTAGCTAATGTTTCTTCTCCTTCAATTTCCAGTTGTTCTTGTCTATTTTCATATTCCTCTTGTTGTTGACTAAAAGATGTATCTTCCGATAGAGTGACTTGTCCATACCCTAAACCTATTTTGTCTGTAGTTTGTTGAGTATAAGGCTGAATAGGTTCTTAGATACCTTCTTTTCTTTTTCCTATAAGTCTTGTTCCGGTGTATCCCATCCTTCTAAGAATGTTCAATCTTTTTCCATATTTTTCTGTAGGTGTTCTAACATTGTTGATTTTTTGTTGGCATTCTTCATCCTTATATAGCCATTGTAGCACATCTTTGTCTTTTGTTTCCTCTGATAAGGTCCCAACAATAACAAATGTTCAATCAAATATCATAAGATGTTTTACAATTGGTTGTTGTTTAGAGTTTGATGGTTTTCCGAAGAATTTAGGAGAAAGTGGTAATTGTGATATTGAATATTCTTCATTCCCTCGATCTCTTAGCTACGTTTGCTTTTCCATAGTTGATAGAATAGAGGCAAATGATTGTTCCTTGGATTGTGTGTTTGAAGATGATTCCTCCCTGTTATACGGAACAATGACTTCTTGGGCCATTTTTAGATTGCTGAAGTATTGAAATGGATTTGAATCTGCAGATATTGTGATTTCCTACCCATTGTAGGGAAATTTTACACACTGGTGATATGTTGATGGGACAGCTTGTAGGTCATGTACCCATGGTCTCCCTAGCAGTATCTTATATGATAAGTCCAAGTCTAGAACTTGGCATGTTGTATCTTTCTATAAAGGTCCCACTCTCATGGGTAGTATCACAATTCCCTTGGAGGAATGTTCTGAATATCCTAAGGCATGAATAAGACTCAATGAGCAAATATTTAGGCCAGCTCTACCATCTATTAGAACACGTTTAACTCGCATTTTGTGAATGAGGACTTCAATATGCAAAGGAGCGTTGTGAGGGTGTTGCAAGGACATGTCATCTTATTCAGTGAATGATAAGCAATGAGGGGTTGTGAGGTATCCCACCATGGTTTGGAATTGATCAATATCAAGATCTTTGGATGTTGTTGTATCTACTAATGCTCCTTCAAGAATTTCTTTGTGTGCAGGCGAAAGCTTTAAAAATTCTAAGATGGATATTTGAGCGGGTGTTTTTTGCAATTTCTCCACTAGATCGTATTGTTTTGCTTTAGTGGATGATGTGTTTGTTGTAGGACCTGGAAAAACAACTTTGGCTTTGCTTCTTGTGATAGCATGAGTGTGTTCTTGATTTTTTTTTTCTTTAACTACAATCATGTTTACCGCATTGTCATATGTATGCACGTAGTTTACCTTCGCTTTACCCTTACCATTATTTGTTGTTGATGATTCACCTTTGTCATAGTTTGGAAGCTGAGATTTAAAAGGTGTATGAGATTTATTTGTTGTATGTCCATCCACAGTTATTACTCCATTATCAATCACATCTTGTATGATGTGTTTCAACTTTTGACAATTATCTATGTAATGTCCCTTGTTTCGATAGAAATCACAATATTTATTATCATTCCACCAAGGTGGTTTTGATTTGAGGTTCGTAGTTCCTTTCTTCTGGTAAAGTGATGAATTTTTTTGCGAGAAGGGTCTTTAGTGCTGATGGAAGAGGTTCACCAATGTTTGTAAATTGTCTTGGAAAGAAATTTCTGATAGTTCCTCTTTGGTGATAGTTATTTTGCTGAGCTGCTGCTGAGTGATTGGATAAGTTAAAAATTGGTTGTTTTGGTTTCACATTGTTGTTATCCACTATTCCATCATTGACGACATTTCAATTTCTATTCCAAAACTTTGGTTTATCATTAGGATTGTTGTTATTGTTGTTGTCAGGTGGATGGACTCCTCCTTTGTATATTTTCAACTCACCTTTCTTTATCATGGCTTCCTCCATTCTGATTCCGTTATCAATCATTTTTCAGAAACTTTGGTGTCCTTGCATTTCTAAGTGATAACTCATTTGATCATTTAAGTTGTCGATGAATATGTCCATTTTTTCGTATTCTGGTACTGTACGAGGATACCGCCAAGCTAACCATCTCCATCATTGTAAAAATGTCATGAAAGGTTCTCCACTCTTTTGTTTGGCATTTCATAGGTCTAGCATTGTTACTTCATGTTGTATGTTGTAAGAGTTTTGTGAAAGAAACTTATCCACCAAATCTGAAAATGATCTGATTCTAGGTGAAAGTTTGGAGAACCATTCCATAGCTAATCCAGTTAATCTTTTCAGAAATAATCTCATCAAGTAGGTATCCTCATGTGCAAACTCCATACTGATTGTGCAAAATTCTTGTATATGATCTTGAGGGTCAGTGCTTCCATCATATTTTTCATATCTAGGAGTTTCAACACCTATAGGAAATGGTATCATGTTTAGGTTTTTGTTGAATGGATAAGGACAAATTTCTTGAAGTGAATATCGTCTAATATTTCCTCTTTGCATATATTGAATTTGTGTTTGCATTGCTTGTAGTTGTTGTGTGAGATTTGTGATAGGATTATCGACATGATTTGCTCTTACATGACCCTGATTTGGTATTCTAGGAGGATCTAGATTTCTTCTTGTTTCATATCTAGTCCTTCTTATATCTTCATGGATTGAATGTTATTCTAGATTTCTACTTCATCTCTTTTGGGTATGTAGGTTTCTTCATTGATTATGGTATTATTGGGAATTGATGTGTCATTCATGCAGAGACCAAATATGTCCTCATATTGTTTGTTATTAAGGGGAGGATCACTTTTCTTTTGTGTCAATTTGTTCACATCAAAATCTTGGGGGAGTGTAGCACCAAATTTGGCTAACATTAGGAAATATTTTTCTTTTTCTCCCTCCAATAATTTCTGCATAAATTTGTCGAATTGAGGATCCTTTTTGATGTCTCTGATATTTTGTTCTGTTATTTCTCCTTCAAGTTGTATTTCATCTTCATGTTCCATGGTTATATGCTCTTCAGTTATTTGCAATGTTTTGATTTCTGTCTCTGCGATCCTTCATCTTTGAGCTCTAGTTAGAATGGGCATACACGTGTGTTCTTTTGCTAGGATTAGATTGTCCAAAAGGTTATTTTGATAAGTGATCAATTGTCAAGGTAAATGTGATAGTGCGATATGACACATAAAGATGGTTCAAGTGTTTAAAAGTTTGCAAGTTTTTTGATCTTCAGTTTTTGGAGTGCAATGATGATGATTTGATAAGAACCAAGTCCAATAGGAATGATATATCCTGTGATGTGGGACAAGATAATCCTAACCAAATGTTTCAGTTTCATGATAAAGTATGATTGAACATGATGAGAAACTATGTTTGAGTATTAGTTTATCAGATAGGGTGATAATGCACTTTGAGTGTTTAGATTTTGAACTTGTTGAGGGTGAGCATTTGAAAATCTTGAGGTGTTTATCTTCTAAAGTCTGATTTTGATAGATGATAACTTGACCAAGGAAACCAAGAAGACAATTTAAACATAGAATAATAGATAATAGGTGTCTATGATTACTGCAAAATGGTCAAGCAAAATCACAGACCTGAAAAAGTCATGCAAAGTGGCAACTTTGGACTGATAAAAATAGAGACTCGTACCATAGATTATAGAGCCCAGAACGACAAAAGATACAAGACCAGACAACAAATTAGAAATTTCCTTTGAACAAGCAGAAACTCATACGACAAAACTTCCTGAACAACACAACAAAATAGATTCCTCGTACGATAAATCACCTGACTCGTACAACAGAGAACATGACTCGTACAACATATAAAAGAGCATAGATAAAAGATGTTTGTTTTGCCAAATTTGATTAGTGAATTTTGATGTTCTGCTTATGTTTTCTAGTTTTAGATGTCCGATTTTTCAATTTAGGGATGAATACACAATAATTAAATGATTTGATAAGTGACTCTAGGCATGCTCAACCGTAAGGAAGTTGGCTGAAGAGAGAAAACCTTTGCTTGCAAGCTTAGGTACACACCAAATAGCTAATAAGAATATGACCACTGAGTCTCATGCAATGGATTCTCAACATCGTATTATTTGACTCCAAACTCTAATGGGGGCATGATATGGCAAGTATCTTGGGAGAGTTACTATCTCTCTTGCAAAAATATTATCACCCTTTCGGAGGTGAATCAAGTAGCTTCTATTTTAACCGGAACTAGTAAGGGATCCATTCAGTGCATTAGGGTATAATACTCAATTAAGAGGTCTCCCAACCTTGAAAACCAAGGTTTGATATACCTGAAGCTACGGAGGAGAGGTATTCTCAAGCACTTCCTTTGACTTGATTTTTATCAAATCATGTTTATTTTATAGTGGGTTGGATTACTTGGCATTAGCCATTCCCATTTAGGTCATTCCCCTCACACCAGTCATAATGGCTTTAAGAGTTTTTAAGCTCCTTGGGAGGGCAAGCCTGTTAAAGAAATGCACTAATGAAAGAAAAATATGAGTCTAGCTTTTTAATCACCTAAGAAAGGTGAGAGCATACTCGCCTATCATCAAAGACATGAAATACAAGATTGTTCATTTCCTTTAGCAAAATTGAAGTGTGCCTAGAAAACTTTAATGAATACACACAGTTTAGTTGGATTCATAGGCAACCTACAAAATAGATCCATTAGTAGTCATTGATTGGTTTTTGAATTATTTCTTTGACAAGCGTATCTTCATCAATCATCCTACAGAAAAGAGTTAGGCGGCCAAAAATCTCACAAATAGAACAATATTAGCATTAGAAAAGATCAAATGAAAACATAAAAATCTGAAATACAATCTGCTCTTAAAACACAGAAGCAAAATTTTGTACGACATAGATTATCAACTGAAATGACAAAGATTTATATCTCAGACACCAATCAAAATAATATTGTATGATATAGAGTTTACTAGCCAGAAATTCGTATGACATGCTTTTAGCTCTCGTACGAAAAGGAAAAGGAGCTCGTATGACACAAGATTGAGCTAGTATGAGTCAGCATGAAATTTTTTCCTAGACAAGAAACGAGATCGTACAAGTTGGAAAATCAACTCGTCTGACATTTTGATTATGTCCCGACAAAGATGGATGTTTGTTGAAGCGTGAGAGGCCAAAAGTGATGATTTTGGCCCCACGGTGGGCGCCAAAAATATCGTGTATGTGAAGTGTACCTGTACTTGCAAACACAAAACACTCAATAAATTATTACAAGCAATGGTTAGAAAATTAATCAACAAAAGATAAAACCATAGCTAATCGATCTATTGCCTCCTAGTAAATGTGACTATGAAGTTTTCTCTCAGATTTGGTTATGCAAATTCTAGTGACTTGACTACACTTAGATGGAGGATTTGAATGATGAGGATGCATGATCTAGCAATGATAGCATGATTAAGCTACATGATTTCATGATTATTATAGAAAATAGGCTAGAATGAAGATGCAGTTAAGCTAAGATTGAACATGATAACAATGCAAAAAATGATTTGCTAGAAGCTAGATGCCTATAGTAAAAATGCTTGAATACAAATGAGATGAATCAATCAGGATGCAAAAATGATATGAATTGGGACCCTTTGTGCTCCAAAATGGGGTCTATTTATAGGATTTCCCAAGGCTAGGGGTAAGGTGGTAGGAATCAATGGTCAAGAATTATTTGAAGATATCAATGGTTAAATTGGAGGAGGTTGGCAAAGGGGTTGGACTAAAGGGAACAGTTGGAGGTTGGTAGAAGAAGGGGTTGGATGAAAGGGAATATTTTCATCTCCATGGTGACAAGTTTCAAGAGGCTTCTAGAAGAGGTGGGATGAAAGGGGACACTTAGTGACAAGTGTCACAAAGCTTTTCTCATGAGAGGACAAAGTGTTCAAGGAAAGGGCACATGGTGGTTAGGATGTGCAAGCTAGGATAGTTAATTAAAACTCGGGGTTAGATGAAATGAGTTAGGTTTAGAAGGGGTTAGGTTGGGTGGTTAGAAGTTAGGAGAATTTAAATTTAAAAATTCAAATAATAGGAAAAGGCTAATTAACCTCAAGAACTCATAAATTGATTTGTTTTAATTAATTAGGGGATTTAGAAGAAATGGATTTTATGAGAGGAATTAATTAATTTGAATTAATTAATCAAAGGGGATTATGAAAGTGAACCTATTAAATAAATCCTTAGATTTATTAATAAGTAGATGAAAGGGGGAATATAATCAAATTGTTGATGGATTTAATTAAATTGGGAAGGAGGATTAATGAAATAATTTCTTATTTAATTAAGCATCTTCAGACCATTTTTATGTGTATACAGATTGTATAATGAACAATACAAGTCATTTAATGAACAATACAATACAATTCATTTAATGAACAATATAATATAATTCATTTATTGAAGAATACAATACAATTCATTATTACCCTATGCATGCTCCTATTTTTTCCCCCCCACTCGATTGAACGCTCGGGGTCATACCCTACTGACGTCATCCCTTGAGCACCCTAAGTGCTAAAAATTGTCAAATTTTGATGGGCACTAACTCAGAATCCGTGACACCTGCAAATGATCCATTTGAACATACGGGGCCATGAGAGAGCTCCCTAAAAAAGTCTATCTCCATTTTTTCAATTTTCCCTGCGGTTTTATTAGGGAAACATTTTTTTGGTTGGCCAAAAAATCGTCAGTCTCATTCAATCGAATATTGTTGCGTGGCCAATTTCTCAATCTGCTCATCGTGATAATGAACCGTCAGCTCAGACATGTCTAATTAGGCATTATTACCCTAAGCATGCTCCTATTCCCCCCCCCCCCCCCCACTCGGTCGAATGCTTGGGGTCATACCCTAATGGCATTATCCCTTGAGCACCCTAAGTGCTAAAAATTGTCAAATTTTGATGGGCCCTAACTCAGAATCCATGGCACCTATGAACAATATATTTGAACCTATAGGTCCATGAGAGGGCTCCCTACAAAATCCTATCTTAGTTTTTCAATATTCCCTACGGTTTTATTAGGGAAGCATTTGTTCGGTTGGGGAAAAAATCATCAGTCTCATTCAATTGAATGTTGTCACATGGCCAAATTCTCATTCTTCTCATCATGATAATGAACCTTTGGCTAATACATTTCCAATTAGGCATTATTACCCTATGCATTCTCCTATTTTCCCCCCCACTCGGTTGAATGCTCGGGGTGATACCAGGTATCGCTGTCGTCCCTTAAGCACCCTAACTGCTAAAAATTGTCAAACTTTGACAAGCCCTAACTCCGAATCCATGGCACTTGCAAAAGATCCGTTTGAACCTATGAGGCCATGAGAGGGGTCCCTACGAAATGCTATCTCAGTTTTTGAATTTTCCCTACGGTTTTATTAGGGAATATTTTTTTGGTTAGCGAAAAAATCATCAGTCTCATTCAATCTAATGTTGTCGTGTGGCCAATTTTCTCATTCTGCTCATCATGATAATGAACCATGGGCTCTAACATGTCCAATTAGGAATTATTACCTTATGCATGCTCCTATTTCTCCCTCCCCACTCGGTAAAACTCTTCGGGTCATACCCTACCAGCATCGTCCCTTGAGCGCCTTAAGAGCTAAAAATCATCAAACTTCGACGAGCCCTAACTCGGAATCCATGGCACCTACAAATGCTCCATTTGAACCTACAATTCCATGAGAGGGGTCTGTACAAAATCCTATCTTGGTTTTTTAATTTTCCCTACGGTTTTATTAGGGAACCATTTTTTGGGTTGGCAAAAAAATCGTTAGTTACATTCAATCGAATGTTGTTGCGTGGCCAATTTATCGTTCTGATCATCGTGATAACAAACCATCCTCTCAGACATGTCCAGTTGGGCATTATTACCCTATTCATGCTCCTACTTTTGCCCCCCACTTAGTCAAACTCTCAGGGTCATACCCTACTGGCATCGTCCCTTGAGCACCCTAAGTGCTAAAAATTGCCAAACTTCCACGATCCCTAACTTGGAATTTGTGGCACCTAAGAATATTTGGTTTGAACCTACAGGGACATGAGAGGGGTCCCTACAAAATCCAATCTTATTTTTTCAATTTTCCCTACAGTTTTATTAGGGCAACATTTTTTGCAAAGTTGGCAAAAAAATTGTCAATCTCATTCAATGAAAAATATAGATAAACAAACATTACACTGTAGACACATAATGATCATCAATATTTCCATGTATTGTATACACATAATTACCATTACACTTTCATGCGACATCCATGAAGGGATATGCAAACATGATTTTTTTTCATTATCAATACAACTACACCAATGTACTCCTATACAGATACATTGTATATCATCAATATAACTAAACCAATTTGCTCATGGACATTGAATATCATCAGAACAAAGCTAGATCAATTCACATCCATATACAAATACAACATCCCACTTCATCTGCATCAAACATCCTCATGTCCTAAGAGAAAAGATTATGTACAACAATGTCTGCATATAAATGAAGACCAAAATAAGCAACCTTTTTATGTGGAATGAATGTGCTACTAGAAACAAATTATAACACTTAATACAAATTATTTCATAAAATTATAAATAGATCATTTGAAACATTTTTAAGACGTACAAGATTGTATAATTATGAAACTTACCAGTTTCTCTACAAAGTATACAAGCATAACTTATAAGAAAGACACATGTTGATTAAAGCCCTTCTCATTGCATTTCTCTACATGGTTGAAAACGATGGTAGATATGATCATTTCTAAATAGAAATACATTCACTTGACTTAGTGTTTATGCAAAAAATTTAGTCTCATTAATGCACACAAGAATATGTACCATCACCAAGAGTAAACTAGTCAATGACGAATGATCTAGCATGAACCTGTACTTTTAAGAATTGTTAGTCTACACATAAAATGGATGGATGAACATAAAGGCTTTATGATAATCACTTCAACTGAAATTTATGATAATAAATGAAAAGGTGGGATTATATACCATAAAAATACGTCCCTTTGAATTATATCAAGAGAACCCACTATGTTGACACAAAAAACATAATGTGATATTGTTGTATATCATCAAAAAATACCTACATGAGCATAAAGGTTTTGCGATAATTATATCATCAAAAATTATCAAATAGTATTGTCTAATAACAAAAATTGTAAAGCTCATCAAATGCATGATAATAAGTCATGTTGCAAAAATACGTCCCTTCCAATTATATTGAGTGTACCCGCTATGTGCAGCAAAAATCGTGTTGCAAAAAAAAACGTTCATCAATAGACCTACATTTTGAACGCATCTTTAATATACATGTAAAAAAATTAAACATTAAGGTTTAATGATAATTGTTTGAAATGAAATGCATGATAAAAAAAATAAGGCACCATTAAAGACCTACTACTCAAGTATGCTTGAAGGGTCACCTCTTTTCTTAAGAGTATCTAGTATTGCTTCATGATTAGCAGTAGTCACTGTCCATAGCTCTTTGGTCTTTGGTTTTTCTTGATGGTTCAATAAATTGAAATTTGTAGCTATAATAAGGTGTGAATAAATTAGAATGGTTTTGTGTCTCTCATAGTCTTTAAATGCAGGCATGCTATTCTTTCTAATCATGTATGTTCGTAACCAAGTTCCCACAACAATAACTGAACCTATAGGATATGTGAACCCGTCATAATCTGTCACTAGTTGTGTGTTAGCTTTTGTTTTCCCTTTACACATCATGCCAACCAACATTCTGATATCTCTTCATTCCCTTGTGGTGCAACAACTGCAAAAACATGTCTTGGTTGTACAAGATCTGATAGATGGTCATACTCAAGTAAACTTTCCATGTCATCATTTGACAAGGAAATTGTTTTAGATAAAGTAGTTAGATATTGGGGAACCCATGTATCAACCCACTCACTTGACTCACACTAATCCTAATCACACCAAACACAACTCTGACAAAAACAAGCCAACGCTCATGTCCAAATGGTCCATGTACTTGCATCTGAAATGAGAAATGAATGCATTTTTCAAGAATCTTTAATTGTTTGACAATCCAATCTATATCCCACTGTGCTCTCCTCAACCAACAAAAAGAATCTGGTCACTGCTAAATGAAGAGTACCTCCATGTGACAATGCTGAGCTACACCAATCGACAATAGAACGTGCATCAAATAAATTTGCACCTAAAATCCTCAATTGCTCCTTTACTAGAGCTCTCTTCAAACATCCACTCGGTCCATCATTTTCTACCTTAAAAAAACACCAAATATGAGGTATATGCCTCTCTACATGCATTCTACTTAACCAATAAAACATACGAGAATTCTTGAATTCACCCCTATAGTTATCTGACCATATGATATGTTGATCAATTGCAATATCTTTCAAGAACTCAAAAAAAATCTCAACAATGTTGCACATACTCAGAGGAGTGTGATCTATCATCACTCATATAAAAAGGATACTCCCTAATTATCTTCCTATCCTCTTCTATACTATCAAGAGCATGTCTATATGTAATGTGAACAAAAATAGCAATCTAGATTGAATTGTTGTACTAAGACTGTACCTCATTCTGTGGTTGCAATGTATAGTTCTCTACAAAATCAACCACCGATACAATAGTGCCAATCGGGAAAGAGTTCTTACACATCCTGAACTATTGATCCAACCATTAAGACCTATGGGCGTGCCTTGCATACTTATAGAAAAGATTTTCCTTAAATCCAAAATAAAATAAGCAACACTCACTTCTTTTGAGACTAATTCACATCTAGAAACTTCACCTCCTCTCTTCAAAGTATATTTCACTATCTCATATCTTTTTTTTCTCAACAAACTTTGACAACCCACCACATTCTGAGCACTTTTCATTCAAACAATCATTTTTATAGAAATAGCAGCCATCATCTCTTGGGCATAAAAATAGATCTTGCAAGTCTCTTGATGATCTCGGAAATAGCATTGCACCACACTCCTGCAACATCTCATTAGTATGCATTGTAGAACGAATATGGCATAAAAGTTCATGGTACATTGAAAACTCCACATGGTACTTGCAACAACAAGTATTATGAATCTTAAGAGGAACACAATAAAATGGCTTCAAAGATTCAAAGGCCCTTTGTGATATTTGCAAAGTTGGATGTACTTCACAATTTTTTTTGTAGTACATTGTTTGGCTTGATTCCAAGAAATGTTTGGGATGCGGTGTGCGGTCTTGGTTGCCAATTCTTAATTTCAAAACATCCTTTACATTGGGTGACACTCTAAAATTAGAGTGCCAAAATTGTTGAATCTCCTCCTTCACATTGTCAGTCAACTTTGTATCAACACATGGAAGCCTCCCACCAAAAGCCCATGTATCATGTTGAAGTGGATCGTAAATTCTTTGTCTTTGTGAAAGTTCTCTATCCAAAGTTTTACGGTTTATGTTAAAATCAACACAATTTTGTCTCATTTGACGAGCCTTCCTTAATTGATGGCTTACTAAGGAGGTTGTAATCACTCTTTGAGTGGATCTCTTATCTTTTTCTTTGGTATTCTTTCCATTATAATTGAGAGTGTCAAATAGATTTTTGGCAATAATATAATTTCTCTCCATCTTCTTGTTGATACGAATATTCAATTTGTCTAGGAATGGTCTCATCTTTATCATCTTTAGCAATTGAACAAAGAGTTGACATTTCTCGGTCAATGTCTTATTGCTATTGTGTAGCCCACAACTGAACGGTTCTTATTGACCTCTTGCCTTCAAGATTTGTAATAATGTTCTCATCAATTTCAAGTAACCATTTTGGGGTTCTTGAAGGTCTAAGATTTGGAATTTGTCTTTCATCCAAGAGAGGGTCTTCATTTCTAAAGTAATTAGGTGTTACATAAGGTTCACTTGGTTGAGAAATTCCACCTTCAATGTCAAATTTTTCCACATTTTCACCTCCAATGTAAACATTTTCCACATGTTCACCTCCTATGTAAAACTTTTCTACGTTTTCACCTCCAATGTCAAAAAAATTTATATTTACACCAAAATTATGGAGACCTTCATTGTCAACTCCCAAATTTTCACTTTCCATTCTAATGTCATGTTGAGCATTTTCATTATCACTTTCAACATTTTCAACATAGTCAAAATTTTCACTTTCAAAATCTACATTTTCATTTTTAATAACTTGTTGAACATTTTAAAATTCAATTTCCTCTTCACTTGAAGTAATATTAGAAATATTTAACATACCTTGTCTTCTCCTCCTATGACCTTCTCTATCTCTTTCTCTATACACTTCAATTTGGTCATTTGAAAGTTTTCTTTTGCATTTAGACTTCCAACAACTACTACTCCCCATTTACCTCCACAAAGATGCTCCTAAATGATTGACAATGTAAGATTTGACTTTAAGAATCTCTAAAAAGCACAAATTTGTCTCAACCTATCTGAAAACCCATGATTGTCAACAAAAAATAGAATGTGAAGACTATGGGCCATTGGAATCCACAAAATGGCCCACAAGGCTCTTTTTTATTTACAAAAATCAGATATCTGATAAAATAGGATATCCGATTTTAATGTATAAATTTGTGGTCCCAAAATTTTTTCCCATTGCCGCATTTTTTTTTACTATTGCCACATTAATGGTAGTGACAGAAATAAAATATCCGATAAAATCCAATATCCAATTTTATTACTCATATTTTAGAAAGAGAGAGATTATGGGAAAGGGAGAGAGAGACAGGGGGGAGAGAGAGAGAGAGAGAGAGAGAGAGAGAGAGAGAGAGAGAGAGAGAGAGAGAGAGAGAGAGAGAGAGAGAGAGAGAGAGAGAGGGGAGAGAGAGAGGGGAGAGAGAGGGGGAGGGGAGAGAGAGAGAGAGAGAGAGAAAGATTGAGATAGAGAGTAGGGGAGAGAGAGAGAGAGAGAGAGAGAAGGGGGAGGGGGGGAGAGAGAGGGTGGAGGGGGGAGAGAGAGTAACCATAACGGCTTGTATGTTGTCCTTAGGGGTCATATGGTGTCCTAAGGGGTCGTACAACACAATATGACCCCTTACGACACCATAGGACCCATAACGACCAAATATGGTGTGATAAGGGGTTGTATGTTGTCTTTACGGGTCATATAGTGTCCCATGACCCATTAGGACACCATATTACCCCTAACGACACAATTTGGTGTCCTTAGGGGTCATATGGTTTCCTAATGGGTTGTAGGACATAATATGACCCCTATGGACAACATATGACTCATAACAAACCAATATGGTGTCATAAGCAGTCATTATTCTCCTAGGGGGTCATATGGTGTCCCATGACCCCTTCGAACACCATATGACCCATAACAACATAATTTGGTGTCTTAAGGGGTCATATGGTGTAATAGGAGGTCATAGGACACAATATGACCCCTTAGGACACCATAAGACCCATAATGACCCAATATGGTGTCTTACAAGGTCATACGGTGTCCTAAGAAGTCAAAGGGCACAACATGACCCCTTAGGATACCATAGGACCCATAACGACCAAATATGGTGTCATAAGGGGTTGTATGTTGTCCTTAGGGGTCATATGGCATCCCATGACCCCTTAGGACACAATATGACCCATAACAACACAATTTGGTGTCTTAAGGGATCATATGGTGTCCTAAGGGATTGTAGGACAAAATATGACTCCTTAGGACATTATAGGACCCATAACGACCCAATATAATGTCTTAAGGGGTCATGTGGTGTTCTAAGGGATCGTAGGACACAATATTAATCCTATGGACACCATATGAATCATAACGACCCAATATGGTGTCATAAGGGGTTGTATGTTGTCCTAAGGGGTCATATGGTGTCCCATGACCCCTTAGGACACCATATGACCCATAAAGACATAATTTAGTGTCTTAATGGGTCATATGGTGTCCTAAGGGGTTGTAGGACACAATATGAACCCTTAGGACACCATATGACTCATAAAAACACAATATGGTGACATAAGGGGTCGTATGTTGTCCTTAGGGGTCATATGGTGTACCATGACTATTTAGGACATAATATGACCCCTTAGGACATAATCTGAGCCATAACAAAAAAATTTGGTGTCTTAAGGGGTCATATGATGTCCTTAGGGGTCGTAGGACACAATATGACCCCTATGGACACCATATGAATCATAATGATGCAATATGGTGTCATAAGGGGTTGTATGTTGTCCTTAGGGGTCATATGGTGTCCCATGACCTCTTAGGACACTATATGACCTATAACAACATAATTTGGTGTCTTAACAAGTCATATGATGTCCTAAGGGGTTGTAGGACACAATATGACCGCTATGGACACAATATGACTCATATCGACCCAATATGGTGTCATAAGGGGTTGTATGTTGTCCTTAGGGGTCATCTGGTCTCCCATAACCCCTTAGGACACAATATAATGCCTTAGGATACAATCTAACCCATAACATGAGAATTTGGTGTCTTAAGGGGTCATATGGTGTCCTAAGGGGTCGTAGGACACAATATGACCCCTATGGACATTATATGACTCATAACAACCCAATATGGTGTCATAAGGGGTCGTATGTTGTCCTTAGGGGTCATATGGTGTCCCATGATCAATTAGGACATAATATGACCTATAACGGCATAATTTGGTGTCTTAAGGGTTCATATGGTGTCCTAAGGGGTTGTAGGACATAATATGACCCCTTAGGACACCATAAGACCAATAACGACCCAATATGGTGTCATAAGGGGTCGTATGTTGTCCTTAGGGGTCATATAGTGTGCCATGATCCCTTAGGACAAAATATGACCCCTTAGGACACAATATGACCCATAACAACAAAATTTGGTATCTTAAGGGGTCATATGGTGTCCTAAGGGGTCGTAGAACATAGTATGACCTCTTAGAACACCATAGGACCCATAACAATCCAATATGGTGTCATAAGGTTTCCTATGGCATCTTGTGACCCCTTAGGACATAATATGATTCATAATGACATAATTTGGTGTTTTATGGGGTCATATGGTGTCCTAAGGGGTTGTAGGACACAATATGACCCCTTAGGATACCATATGACTCATAACAACCCAATATGGTGTCATAAGGGTTTGTATGTTTTCCTTAGGGGTCATATGGTGTCCCATAACTGCTTAAGACACAATATGACCCATAATGACACAATTTGGTGTTTGAAGGGGTCATATGGCGTCCTAAGGAGTCATAGGAAACAATATGACCCCTTAGGACACCATAGGACACATAACGACTCAATATGGTGTCTTAAGGGGTCTAATGTTGTCCTTAGGGGTCATATGGTATCCCATGACCCCTTAGGACACCATATGACCCCTAATGACACCATATGGTGTCATATGACCCATAATGACACCGTATAGAGTCATAAAGGGTCATATTGTGTCCTAAGTGTTAGGACCCAGAGGTAACTGAGAGGGAGGGGTGAATCAGTTGTCGATTAATTTGAACCCAAATATAACTTAACCAGAGTTAGTGCGTAATACCGATAAATGAAACGTAATACTGATAGACAGTTTAGCAGTTAATAACAGTAGAGGTAAAGTTTAATGCATGAAACAAAAAGACAAATAACAACCACAGCACATAACACAAAGATTTGTACGTGGAAACCCTGTAAGGGGAAAAAATACGGTGGGAAAACTTACCCACAATCAGATGATACTACTGTAGATAGTATGTGTGTACAATATGGGGTCTGTACATGCAGAAAGGCCAACTGCCTAGAGCTCACTGCTCAATCACAAAATGAGAGTCACACTGACTACAACTGGATGGTTAAATCTAATGATAATGTACTGCTCAAAATAGCATCTTCATATGCTGGATTCAGTACCAGTTAAGCTCCGATTGTCTTCTTCATACGTTCCTTGAATCTTCAAATGATGTCTGTGTGTATAGCTCTTCTTATATTCACATATACCTTATTACAATCCTGTTTCCATTTCCTCTTCTACATAATCTCTCACACATAGAGTGTTATGAATTCCTGGTTGAAGAGTTGTCATACCCTTCTCATAATTGTCTGGATTCCAAAACCCTCTGCCAACTTATTGGACATAACCACCCCATCATACCTCTTAATGTCCCATACCTGAAAGATAACACCTTACCTCTTGACCTATCAAAGAACCAAAAGAGAAACTTTATTCACCAATCCTCCCATTATACTCTCATCGTGGATACCCTATTTAAATGAGGTCTAGACAATACTCTCTTAAGATGTCTCAAACAAGAAGAATCTGAGAAGGCATTAAATGAAGTCCATAATGACATTTGTGGCACTCATTCAAGTGGTCTTATCCTTTCTAAAAAAATCATACACTTGGGCTATTATTGGCCAACTATGGAACGAGATTCTTTTCAAATAGCTAGAACATGCAAACAATGTTAGATCCATGGAAATTTGATCCATGCACCAACACAATAACTTCATGCTTTAGCAACATTTTTGCCTTTCAGTCAATGGGGACTTGATCTAGTACTAAAGGAAAATCCTTGAAACCAGTGAGATCGAGAAAAGAAAGGAAAATTTGAACCAAACTGGTTAGGTCCATGTGTGGTCACAACAGTATTTGGGTCAAGAGCATATCAGCTATCAACACAAGACAGAGATCATCTTGAGGAACCCATCAATAGCATGCATTCGAAGAAGTTTTATGTTTGAAAAATCCAAAAACATTGAAAAGGGCTGAAAAATCCAAAAATAGTGAAAAAGAAGAAAATAAAAAAAAAAAAATCAAAATATGACAAAAAGTGCAATAAAAACAGATGGTGAAAACCTGGCAAACAAGCGCTATCTATCAGCTAGCCCTTCGATCTATTGGTTCATTCTTTTTTTTTCTGCTTGCTTTCTTTTTCGTCAGCGCTATTCATATTCATCATAAAGCCTTCTACATACACAGGCATGCTAGGTGAGTTCTTGTCATGGTTTGGATCATTGACTATATCATAATAAAGGTTTGTTTCTAGGATGAGGGCAAATCCTAAACCTGGTTGGGGGGAAAAGAGTTGCAATCATTTTGAGCTTAATCAAAGCAGGTAAAACAACAGTCAGACAATGCTTGTCAAGCGAAAAACTGAGACACATCCAACGTTGAACATAAGATCACATTATCAACCATTAACTATCACATATCAATCTAAACATGACAAAACATATATCAATGGATGATATATCTTGACTCATGATCTTAACACTTTGGCAATAATGGTTCAACTATTTTATTTTGATTTTCGCTATCATGATTTCTGAGTAACTCCAGGATGTCTTTGACTAGAGGAATGAGGAAGGAACATGATATTTTTCTTATCTACTGTCTATAAATTAATCATTAATATGTGCAAGGTTGTCTAAGGACATGATCATCGGAGTATCATGGAAGACATTTCGGACTTGCATATAGAAATAGTTAATATTGTCTATTTTACACAAACAACACTCTAGTCATCTTGGTTTAATTATACCTCGATGCTTGTGCTAACTTGCAATATAAAAATGCAGGAAAGTAGTGCTCAGGTCATCATGGTTCAATTATACCATTGATGTTTGCACTCACTTCTCACATTTTAAAGGCTCAATGATGAAACAAAGCAATGACTCCATGACCGGTCTGATCACTGCATTGCATTGCATTTTAAGATAGATTTGCATTTCATTCTGCATGGGATCACAATGCTCATATTTTCCAAGGCCAAAGCTAACATGGTGTTATCTCTCTTATTACGTGATTGAGTACATTGGACAATAACAAAAATAATCAATTCATTCATCCTGGATGATAAGTTAGTTCATCTCATGTAATTCATATAAAGCATCAAATCATTCATTCATTTAATATGATCATTGCATGATACTCATCAAATCTCAAATCATATAAAATAACACCATTGCATTACATTGCATCCATCTCATATTAACATGCATAAGAAAATCATAAAAAATATATATATATATCATAAACATAGAAAGCATTGCAATTGCACAAACATCACATAGAAATTATAAGCATCACCATACATATTTGCATTTGCATACATCATGTAAATACTACATCATCGTATATCCATCATATAGAATTCATAAGCATATAGAAATTAAAGCATATATCAAGCATACATCATGAAAGTAACTGCACATCATAATCATATATCAAATAGAATGCATCCATCATCTCATAAATCATGTAGAATGAATAGGATCGACTGCATATCATATCATCAAAACAAGACCAATGTCCAAGGTACAATGATATCACAAATATACATCGTAGGAATCATCAATATCTCATCACAAAAAGGTGTGTACATAAATAGATCAATGTCCCATAGCAGTGTGACCACTCGGACGTGGAGCAGAACTTTGTCTTGATGCGGCAGGTAGAGTAGCACCAGCTAGTACCCCTGTACTTGAGTCCCCACCTAGGGGAGCTCTCTGAAGTTGCCCTATCACTCCTCGACTCTTAGTCTAGCTCTGTCCTGATCTCCTGCTTAGCTGTGAAAATCTTGGAGCCCTCTACTCAGGAGGAACAATAGTAAAGTATAATGTCCTGTAATACTTAGCCTCTCAGATCCCCTGGCACATCATCTTCAGGGCACTCTTCCCTGAAGTAGACCCTCCTAACAACTGTACCTGTGTCTCAGCCTACCGACACCTATCCATAGCTACATCTCTCTCAACTAGGAGAGAAGCCATCCGAGTCTCTAGTTGTGCCATCTGAGAGTCCCTCTCTGCTAGTCGACTCTCTAGCTACTGAACCTGAGCCTGCTGCTAATGCGATGACATCCTAATGAGGATCCATCGAGGTGCCTCTGCCTATGCCTACTCAGCCTGTAATACTATCATAGCTACCTTCTCAATCGGGGGAACCTCTTGCTCTGGAACCTGATGCCCCTGATCCCCTGGACCTGATCTCCTATGTCTGACCACCCGAGCCATCCAATCTATATATACATCCCTAGCAGATCCGGAACTGCTAGCTCTTGGTGCGCCTGTCGCTACCACTACCACTGCTTGACCATCTCCCTCATCATCATCTCCCCCATCTCCCCCATCATCATCTCCTCCATCATCATCACCAGCACCCTGATCTCCTGCATCTCCTCCATATCCATCTCCATCTCCGCTATCATCTCAGTCTCTACCATCCCTCCATCGTCTAGGAGCTCTGCATCGTGGCCTCTCATCATCCTCATCTAACAATGGCTCTGCCTCATCTAGACATGTCAGCCTCAGAAACTTGTGTACAATACAATGCATTACATACTCATGTGTCATCCCACTACCCATCACACCTAGAAGATAATCCCAATCCATAGGCCCCAATGATCAATACTCTGTGCAGGCATGGTCATATGAAATAGAAGGCCCCCAAGTAGCCACATCCAATCTCTGATGAGCATAATGAGTTGTACCCTATGGTATCCCCTATATCCTGCCATAGTGTCTCAACACCCTCATATAAGGGAATCGTTCGATGACGTAAGGTGTCGAGCCAATCAGATATCACGTCATGAATACATATGGCATCTTCACTACATCCTTGGGATGAATCTCGCAGTCCTTGTATGGCCTCCATATCACAGTATCTAGGTCATCCAAAGTCTGTCTCCAGTACTCTAATTTGCCCAGCTTTCACTAGACAATGACACCAGGATACCCGTCAGCATAAGGTCTGCCTATAGGTCTCTCTCTGTCCACCAATGGTTGTGTGATAGGTAAATGCTCCCAGGCCCATATTTGAAGCAAAGTCACCCTTGCTGATAACACAGCTGATCCTTGGTACACAACTTGATGCAAGTCATGATACAAGTGCACTAACATACATGATCCCCATGAAAATCGGGTCCCCTATGTCACCATCTCCTCAAGTAGATGACCCCATCCAACAGATAATTCCTTTGACCTATGATCAGGACAAAGGAAGCCTCCAATGAATCCAGCAAGCATAGTCAGTAACGTGGCATACCCTAGCTCTAACATCTCCTTCCACGCAATATCATACCCGCCGATCTCGTCATCCTCAAACACATGACAAAGTGCCTCTATCCCACCCCGCTCGCTAAGATCATAATATACTAAATCACCCATCATAGGGATCCACAAAATTCGGTGGACATCCTTGGGTGTCACCGTCATCTCTCCAGTTGGCAAGTGAAACGTGTTATGTTCACTATGCCAGCGCTCTGCTAAAGCTATTAGTAATCCCTGGTTTATCAGAGGTCAGGGCATGTCAAGAAGGGAAGAGAGACCACATCTGCTAATGTGACCTCGCTCCGCCTGACTAAGGCGGCATATCAGCATCCATGTCTTTGGGAAACACTCCCAAGACTAAAGAATGCTAAAGTCCTCCTGCAATCAAATCACTTCATCATATCAGTTTCTTGATTTATGTATCTATCAAATCAATCTATCTATCGGTCTATTTTGCTCAAATGAGATTTTTATCAAATCTCATTGGACCCCTATCAATGACGTTCATCTATCATGATATCATTATCAATCTTATCTCATCTCATGCATGTATTGAGATAATCAGAACTGATCAACAAATTTAACAATCAGGAGCGTCTAATTTTATCAATTAGATAGCTAATCAAATCTTACCGTATCAAAAATCAAAAAATCAAATCAAATCCAATTGACATCAAATTTGAAAAATTGAAAAATCAAATAAACTCATCGAAATCAAAATTGCAAAAAATATCAACCAATCGTCAAATTGAAATAAAAAATCTCGAAAAATCATCAACCAATCATCAAATTGAAATAAAAAATCATGAAAAATCATCAACCAATCATCAAATTGAAATAAAAAATTGCGAAAATCATCAAATTAAAATCAAGTCAAAAATCAAAAAAATCAAATCAAATCATTCTCTCAAAATCATCAAAATCGAACAAATCATCAAAATCGGACAAAATCGAAAAATCATCAAAAATCTAAAAATCGAAAAAATCAAAATCATCAAAATAAAAATTAAAAAAAATAAAAATAAAAATAAAAAATTTCTAAGCGCTTGCGGTGGCGCTGGCACCGGTGGTGCCGCCCATGATGCCAGCGGCGCTTGCAGCGCTGGTGGTGGCGCCGGTGGCGGCCGCTGTTGGGGCCTCCACCGCCCCGCCTTTTCCCTCTCCCGTCCAAATTTTTGAAAATTTTCAAAAATTTCAAAAATTGAAAAATAAAAAATAATTTTTTTTTTTGAGATGCAAAGTGAAACTTTTGTAAAAAACAGAAAAAACCCATTTCACTTTTCAAAATAACCCATCTCAAAAATGCAATTTTTTTCCCAACCCATGTAATGAAAACGCTAAAAAATGATTTTTTATGCTAACAACTAAATTTTTTAAAAAATCAACAAAGCTGGGTTTTCTTGAAGTATATACCGATTGACTGTATGCCGAAGGATGCTCATATCGCCAAACTCACTCAAACCTATGCTGGTGATACGGGATTGCCATTTCCTTCCTCCAAAGCAATTTTTCTCCAACAACTGCAGTGCACAAATAAGGAGTGAAAAAAGGAATTCACCTTTTTAAACTCATAATGGGGCATTTAAGTGAGATTTTTATTCCACTTATTGTTAATCATCTAGTCAACTAATCAACCTGGTAGGACAATATTTTCAAATTTCTTATCGGGAAATGAATCGAATTGACTCTAAAAATCAAAAAATCATTAAAATTTACAAATCGCAAAAATTTCAAAATTTTCAAAAAAATCACAAAATCGTGAAAAATTCAAAATCATTTGAAAATTATCCGATTCATCTCCCGAGGGGGCATCCTCACATCAATATCTATCAATCAGCCTCTAGGGCATCATATCAAGATTTATCATCTCCAAAATCAAATCGACATCATATCGAGATTTATCATCTCCAAAATCGAATCGACATCATATCGAGATTTATCATCTCCAAAATCGAATCGACATCATATCGAGATTTATCATCTCCAAATCAAATCAGTATCACATCGAAACAAATTCCGCATCCAATCAAGATCGAATCTGCATCCTATCGGAATCAATATTAGCAACATCATCAATCAAGTTTTCTTTGAACCAACGCGTTGTCACACATTGCTTCAAAGAGGGGCAAAATGTATACACCTAAAAATGGTCTGAAGATAGTTAATTAAATACGCAATTATTTGATTAATTCCCCTTCCCAATTAATTAAATTCACAAGCAATTTAATTAATTTATCTATTCATCTACTAGTAAATAAATCTAGATGATTTATTTATACAGTCCATCTCACATCCCCCTTTGATTAATTAATGTCTCCCCATACTAATCAATTCTTCTAATCCCTAATTAAGATTAACAAGCTCAAGTTTGTTGAGATTAATTACCATTTTTCTATTATTTGATTTTCTAAATTCAAATGAGCACATGGCTCCTAACTTTAACCACCCAACCTAGCCATTCCCTAACTTAACCCATTCAATCTAATCTTGGGTCTAACTAAACCTATCCTATCTTGCACATTCTAAGCTCTTTTTCCTAACCTCTCATGGTGTGGATATTCTCTCCTTGAGACACATGGCACTTTTTCCACATGTCTCCTCCCTTGGACACTTTCCATCTCATGAGCAAGGCTCCTTGACACTTGTCACCACAAAGATGACAAGTGTCCCTTCCTCCAACCTCTTCTCCAACTTCCTCAATCTTGGCCCTTGATATCTTCAGATCAAATCTGGACTGTTGATTCCTGCCACCTCAGCTTTGGCCTTCGAAATCCTATAAATATCACTCATTTTGAGGCAATATGGATCACATCTCATATCAATTTAGGCATCATTACTATAGGCAATTTGCATTTCAATTATCTAGTAATTTGCTTTTGGATTTATCATAGCATGTTAATATAGTTTCTTAAATCATGCATTTCATATCATCTCCATAGTCAATCATGATCAATTAGCTACTCAACTCTTGAGTTGCCACTTTGGAGCTCATTTTTCCACCGAGAGCCCATCAATCCAACACCTTCAAGGTCCTCAAGAATAGAGGAAAATGGGACATTTCAAGGAAGGCTTATGGTTTGCATCTTTGATTTAGTTTTGAAATTAAGCTTTTCAATTATGTTTTTATTGTCTCATTATATGTGTATGCCTCTTATACTAACAACATTTTTAGCATCACAAAGAGAATTGCCATCAAAATACAAAATGAAAGTAACTACTATTAATGAGGTGAGAACAATGCCTAATACATCAGTATCTAGAGACACCTTGGTTGGAAAACTTTCAGCATTTCAACTTGAGGAATTTGGTCCTGTTGCTACAATTAAAATAGATTTGGCCTTCAAAGCATCATTATTTGCAACATCACGATCATCATTTGACAAATCTGATTGGAAAGCACTTTATGCAAGAGAACTTGAAGATATTAGAAGGGAAAATGAAGAACTGGAAGAACTTGAAGAACTATTTGCAAGGAAACTGCCTAAAGGTCTAGTTGGAAGTAAGTATGAAGGTAAAGCACCATTTAAATGTTTTAATTGAAATAAAGTTGGTCATATGGAATCTAGATGTCCTGACAAACATGGAAGATTGAGAGAGGAAGCTAAAAGAACATATAATCCTAACCCTGAATAGTTCAAAATATTTGGAAGTAAATGCTATATTACAAGAGATGAGTATATTGGCAAATTTGATCCTAGGAATGATGAAGGAATATTTCTTGGTTATTCATCTAAGAGAAAGGTATATAGATATTTTAACAAGAGATTGCAAAAAATTATTGAGTGTACAAATGTGAAAATTGATGAACAGTTTAGAGGAACTTCAAGGTATATACATCCTGAACCGACAACAGAGATATTGACAAATGAACCTATATTGAACACATTGGTATAGAATAAAGATCCAGTTACACCGGTATCATCTAGAAATTCCACTGTAACTGAAGAACAACAACAAACAAAGACACCCCAATATGTAAGATTGAATCACTCTGAAGATCAGATAATTGGGAAAAAGCATCAAGGAGTTATGACAAGAGGAAGACTGGAAAATGAAGAGGTATGTCTTATTTCTCAAATTGAACCAGCATCAATTAATGAGGCATGTGAAGATAAACACTGGATTAAAGCTATGGAAGAAGAATTAGAACAAATTCAAAAGAATAACACATCGACATTAGATCCCCGACCTAAAGACAAAAATGTAATTGGGATAAAATGGGTATTCAGAAAGAAACTTAATGAAGATGGTAAGGTAAACAGAAATAAAGCAAGACTAGTGTGTAAAAAATATTCACAGAAAGAAGGAATTGATTACAATGAAACCTTTGCACCGGTAGCTAGAATTGAGGCAGTCAGATTATTCTTGGCTTTTGCAGCACACAAGAACTACAAAGTATATCAAATGGATATTAAATGTGCATTTCTGAATGGAGATCTTGAAGAAGAAGTTTACATTGAGCAACTTGATGGATTTTCTTTGACAGATAACAACGATATGGTTTGTCGGTTAAGGAAAACTTTGTATGGGTTGAAGCAAGCTCCAAGAGCTTGGTATGCTAGATTGGATAAATATCTCTTGAATATTGGTTTTTCTAAAGGTAATGTTGACAACAACTTATACTACAAAGTGACTAATGATGACATCTTGGTTATAGAAGTTTTTGTTGATGATATAATCTTTGGAGGAGAAGATGGATTATGTAAAGACTTTTCTATTGAAATGCAACAAGAATTTGAAATGTCTATGATTGGAGAGATAAAATAATTTTATAGGATTGCAGATTTCACAAACTGATAAAGGTATATTCTTGAGTCAATCTAAGTACTTGAAGGAGTTACTAAAAAAATTTGGGTTGGAAAACTCTAAACCGGTAAGCACACCTATGACTACAAATGATGTATTATCACTAAGGGATCAACACCTGTTAATCTGACTAGGTATAAATCTATGATAGGAGGACTACTATATTTGACACAAACAAGACCTAATATCATGAATGCAGTGTGTATTGTTTCAATATTTTAGAGTAATCCTAAAGAAAATTGTGAATCAAAAGTAAAAAGGATTTTCTGGTACTTACAAGGCACTACAAATATTGGGTTATGGTATCCTAGAAATAAAAACTTTGAAATATGTGCATACACAGATGCAAATTGGGCAGGAGATGTAGATGACAGAAAAAGCACCACTGGCGGAGCATTTTTTCTTGGAAATAGATTAATTTCTTGGTTGAGTAAGAAACAAAGTTGCACATCTTTATCAACAATAGAATCAGAATATGTTGCAGCAACAACTAACTGGACACAGGTATTATGGCTTAAGAAAATGTTGAAGGACATAAAGGTAAAAATAAAGGAACTTATAACTATCTATTGTGATAAAACTACAGCAATTGATATATCTAAGAATCCGATACTACATTCTAAAACTAAACATGTTTCTATCAAATTGAATTTTCTGAAAGAGAACGTTGAAGCAAAAGAAGTAAAACTGGTTTATGTGAATACTAAAGAGCAAATTGCAGATATTTTCACTAAGCCTTTGCCTAAGGAGACTTTTGAATATCTCAGAGATTAGCTTGGGGTCATACCCCCACCAGTAGAGACTTAGACAGTTGATTTTTGTCATCAACCGACAAAACTAACAGAGAAATCTTTTACTCCAGCTTTGATGAGGATAGCTACTTCTCAAGGGGAGTAGTTGGTATACTGAATAAGTTGGTATTTTGTATTGCTTTGGCATTTGATGTCAAAAAGGAGAGTTTGATATGGAAAAACAAAAGGAAAACACATGTTACTCCTAGGGGGAGAGATTGATTACTCTTTGTATCTGAATTTTGATTTCTGGTTATGATCTATTTTGGGAGATTGTTGGTTTTTGGTATTTGGCATTTTTGTTTTGTCACTTTGATAGTTTTTCCATCTTGTGTTGCCATCAATGCCAAAAGGGGAGATTGTTTGTATTTTGGATATGTTGATATGGTTTTGTCATTGATGTCAACACCTATCAACTCTAGTCAGCCTACTGGCACTTGGAGAATTGACAATATTCATTGGCAAGCAAGTGACTTATGCATAGTCATCGATATCTTGTTCACCAGGAGGATATATTGTACACCGGTACTTGGAATGACATGGAAAACACTTGGCTATGTTGAAGGCATCGTTTGGACACTTTGTCTTGGAGATTTGTTCATTGGTATAGTCAAGCTTGCATATTTGTTGTTATCAACAAATAGGTCTAGGATAAGCACCGACAGGCTTATCTATTCCAGATCAGTATGACATGCTATGGAGATGATTTATCAATGTTGTAAATGCATTAAGCCGACATGTTGAACTGGATATTGCATTGGTTATTATTTTGCTTGTAAATTGTTTTTATTGTAATATCTTTTGTAAAACAGACCTATACATTTTGGTCCTAGGCTTCGGTATATATGTAAGATCTTATTTGATCGAAGTAAGAAGTGTGGAATGTGAATGCGAAAAGGATTGTAATAAGGTATATGCGAGAATAAGAAGAGCTATACACACAGACATCATTTGAAGGTTGAAGGAAGGTTTTGTGAAGACTATCAGGACTGAACCAATACTGAATCCAACATATGAAGATGCTATTTTGAGAAGTACATCATCATTGGATTTAACCATCCAATTTTAGTCAGTGTGACTCCTATTTGTGATTGAGCAGTGAGCTCTAGGTGCTTGGCATTTCTACATGTACAGACCCCCTATTGTATACACATACTATCCACTGTAGTACCATCTGATTGTGGGTAAGGTTTCCAACCATGGTTTTTCCCCTTACAGGGTTTCCATGTACAAATATTTGTGTTATGTGTTATGGATGTAATTGCTTTTCTATTTCATGCATTAATCTTTACCGGTACTGCAATTAACTGATAAATTGTCTACGGACATTAAGTTTGGTTTACCGGTATTAAGAATTAAGTTTGGTTAAGTTAATTTTTGTTTGAATTTATTTGACAACTGATTCAGCCCCCCCCCCCCCCCCCCTCTCAGTTGTCTCCGGGACCTAACAGATTGCAAATATTGATGAACGTTGGTTATGGCATAAGAGACTTTGTCATGTAAATTTTGATTGCATTGTAAAGATCAGTTTAACTAAGGTAGTAAGGGATTTACCTAAGATTGTGAAACCTCATAATCCGGTATGTAAGGAATGTCAAATGGGAAAGCAAGTTAGAACAACTTTTAAGAGTATTTCTGAGAAATCCAATAATGTTCTTGATTTAATCCATACTAACTTGTGTGTTCTGACAAGAACAAGAAGTCTATAGGGAGATAGATACTTTACGCTAATCATTGATGATTATTCTAGAATGTGTTGGGTTACTTTTCTTAGGGAGAAATCAGAAGCTTTTGGAAAATTCAAACTATTCAAGGCAATGGTAGAGAATGAAACCAATAAGAAAATCAAATGTTTGAGATCTGATCAAGGAGGAGAATTTACATCTAAGGAGTTTAATACATTTTTTGAAGTGAATGGAATCAGACGACAACTATGAGCACCCCAGACACCTCAACAAAATGGAATTGTGGAAAGGATGAAGCAATGAATACAATGGTTTACACTTTTAACAGAGTTCACATCAAAGGTGAAACCAATAAGACCCCTTATGAACTATGGCTTTGTAATACTCCTACTCTTAAATACATTAGAATTTTTGGAAGCAAATGTTATATTAGGAGAGATGAGTATATTGGTAAATTTGATCCTAGAAGTGATGAAGGAATATTTGTTGATTATGTTGGCAATATGCACATTCCAATGAGACATTGTATGTGATTGAAGGTTTTGTCATTGATGGCAACCTTACAATCCTATGGCACCGGCAAGGCATTACACCGGCAAGTTAGTGCACCGGCATCAATGATCAGACTCTACACTAGCACTTAGGACACCGACACTGGCACAGAGGCCGACATGATTTTGTTATATTATATTTTGTTTATTATTGTAAAAACTTTGTAAGCCGACTTGGCATGTTGTAAAATGACTCTTATATATAAAAGAGATCATTGTAGACATTTTGTAAGGAAGAAATGAATAAGGTTATGTAAGTAATATATGTGAAATATTAAGGAAGACCTATTATGCGAAATATAGTGTAAAGGGTTTATGTAAGAAGTAGAGCAGCAACTGGTACTGAATCAGGTATTATAGATGCTATTGAAAAGTAGTACAAGATACTGGATTTGTATAATCCACATTGTAAGTCAGTGAGACTTCCCATTTGAGCAGTGAGCTCTAGGCAGTTGGCCTTCCTGCATGTGTAGGCCCCTATTGTAAGTAATATTCTCTTATTGGCCAATAAGTGGATATTGTGGGTCACAAATCCCACTGAGGTTTTTCCCACACCGGGTTTCCTCGTTAAATCCTTGTGTCATGGTGTGCTTTTCATGTGGATGTTTTTAATTCTGATTATTGCATTATTTCTTTCATACCGGTACACTGTTATAATATATTTTGCATGTTTTAAGATAAGAAATTTTGTACACCAGTTAGATACGGATTCACACCCCCCTCTCAGTATCTCTGGGAATCCTAACAATTGGTATCAGAGCCTAGTCCTCTATTTTCAGAAGCCTAACAACTTGAGGAAGATCTTGACACCGGTAAAGATGGAAAATCAGATGAAGCAACTTGAAGGAGCTCTTTCAGACTATGATGTAGAGAAATTGAAAAATATCAAACTAGAAGATGATTTAAGGGCAGCTCAGGATATCATTCAGGCACTTCAAGAGAATCTTACTGTTGCAAGAAATAAGAGAAGAGAACTTTGTGAAAAGATGCAAAATGAGAATGATGAAAAGGAATCACTTAATGATCAGATAAGCAAAATGAAACTAGAAAACTTGACAACAAAGAATGAGATGCAGGATATGACTATGAGATTTTGTAAAGAGATTGAGGATAGGAAGAAGAATGACGAATAATTGACTAGAAGACTAAGTGATGTAGCAAATGAGAACACAAGACTTAGCTATGAAAATTACATGTTGAAGACAGATCTGATGCACACTCAGAATGACTCCAATGAACTGATGAGACAGAAAGAGGTCTTAGAAAGAGAACTAGAAACTGCAAATCAACATAAAGAAAAATTCAAGAAAAGCTCAGAGGAACTTGGCACCTTGCTGAAGAATTAAAAACCTAAAGGTGATACTTTTGGAATTGGCTTTGAAGTTGGTGAAAACTCCGGTACCGCAAATACTCAGGATCACACCAAACCGGTAAGACAACCTAATGCTTATAAATTCAATGGAAAATTCTTTAACTGTAATAAGTATGGTCGTAGAGAAAATGAATGTAGATCTAGAAATTATCAGAATATCAACACACCCACTGGTCAATGTTCAAAATGCAACAAAGTTGGTCACAACTCTGAAAATTGCAGAATGAATGTGAGATGTTATGTTTGTGGAAGATTTGGACATCTATCCAATCAATGTAGAACACAAACCGGCATAGGATCGGAAAGCTATTCGGAAGAATAATGTAACTTTTTATGCATGTAACAAGATTGGGCATATTGTAAAATTCTGTAGAAGTAAAGGATCACCGGTAGACAACAAAAGTTCTAGCTTGAAAGGTAAATAAAAGGTTGAAGAGGTTAAGAGGGAATTCTCAAAACAATGGATTAGAAAAGCTGACCTAAATATTAGGAATAATCCTCCACCGGTAGAACTATTCAATGCTTCACCGGCAAGACAGAGTGATGCCTCACCGGTAGGACAGAGAAGTGCTCCACCGGCAGGAAGTTCTTCATCTAATTGAAGAAAGTTTCCTTGAGGGTTTGGTAATCTAATGAA
The DNA here is from genome assembly GCF_030272615.1 of Cryptomeria japonica. Classification (NCBI taxonomy): domain Eukaryota; kingdom Viridiplantae; phylum Streptophyta; class Pinopsida; order Cupressales; family Cupressaceae; genus Cryptomeria; species Cryptomeria japonica. The sequence continues at coordinate 72,197,279 of NC_081413.1, forward strand.
ACATGTGCTATTATTCATTTGATTAGAGATGAGAAGTTGGAAATTACTAATTACCGATAGACAATGTTAAGTGAATACTTAACCGGCATGCATTTAATGTGGTAGATGGTGAAAAGACACTATAAATTTGAGGTTTTGGCTCCATTTCATTTCACCGAGATTTCAAACCTACGAAGAGCATGAAGATTCCGAGCTAAGGCATTTCGAGTAAGAGGCAAGAACACTTCAAGCAATCATCCATCCTAAAGGCAGTAAAAGGTATTTTATCATGGCATCCACCTCTGCAATTGAATATATAGCAAACCCTACTATTGTAAAAGTTATAAAAAGACCTAGGCTCGTATTTCAATTAGTTCCTGAGATAGAAAAGAAAGATGATACCTTAGGTGCTTTTTCTCAAATTCCTAAGGGAGTTGTTTATGCTGAAGATCCTAGAATTTACATTCATTGTAACATTGAGGAACTAGGAGACGAAGAGATTAAAACCATGTTTAAAACTGTCATATGTGATGAATCCGACAATGCAAAAGATGAACACAAGATCATTGAAACCCTAGGATTTACAGAGATCCTTAGCATTCTTGAATTTCCCAAGGATGTGATTAGGATAGTCTTAAGCAAGGTACATGGTGAATTTTTCTAGTTAGATGAAATTCACAAAATCACTAAGGAAGTTGTGAAAGTTGTCACAGGGTTACCAACCACCAGTAAAAGGCCAGACAAAAACAATAAGGTTTCCAATGACCTAGTTACTCAGTTAACTGATGCCACATCCGACAGAAGGTCCTTAAGTGTAAATAATGTAACAGATATTACTGTGAGATTTATCAGCATGATATTAGGATATAAAGCTACTCATGCAAATAGACTCAATTAACTTTCAAGTTTATGCATTAAGAGTGCTTATGATATGGCCACGGATAATGCAAAGATTGATGTATGTGAGTGGTTGAAGGATGAATTAATTGACAACTTAGGCAAGATTAAGAAGGACAAGAAAGGAACTTTTAAATTTGGAAATCTGTTAGTATGTCTGATGTTACATATAACCAAATAGGTTATTGGTATAGGCTATAAAGAACTTGGATATGATATACTAGTAGGAAAACAACCAACAGAACTATTCAACAATATGGGAGAAGATAAGGAAAACAATATCCATGATTTCTTTCAAGCACTAAAGGCCAAAATGAAGAAAAGAATCAGATTATCACAAAAGATTGTTGACAAATATAAGGATGAAATATGCTCTGTAATCAAGAAGGATGAGATCTGGATGGAAGCAGTCATCCCTAGGACTGTTTGTGTAATAGAGATGGGCTATGAAACAGATGATCATATAATTGAAACATATGCTAAAGCACTTCTGGAAGCCCCTAAAGAACCTAAGGAAGAAGTATTTGGTAGTGCAGAAACTATTGAAAGCCAAATACAATCTAAGAAAAGAGTGAAAAAGGTTGAGGCAGTTGTGAGAAGAGGTTCCAGATAGGAAAAGGCCATTAAAGAAGATGTGTTAAAGCAAACTGGTATAACAAAGGATGAGTTAGCAGCTCCACAACCTGAGACTCATCTATCACTGATATGCACTTCTTCGGAGAGTGACATGCCTACAACTTTCAAGAGAGTTGTAAGGAAAAGAGATCCCTCACCGGCAACCACACCCTCACCTAGGAGGACAAGACAAAAACAACAAGCAGTGAGATCTCCGATAAGAAAGGCTACACCAAAGAAGAAGAAACTGACACCCAAGAAGAAGAAGAGGACAAGTAAGGACTTGGCCCCTCTTGATATACTGCTAAATGAAATTACAGAGGAAGCAAAATTGAAGAATATAGAGAAAATATATAACACTCTGACAGCTGATGAAAAAGAACAAGTAGAAAACAATGTTATATTGCATATGGATATGTATAAGAATTTTTTGATGGAAGTAGTAAATGAAGTACCAGATGAACTATTTAAGAGACTGGAAGCAAGAAGACAAGCAGTAATAGAAGTTGACAAGAAAATAAAGATAGAAAAGCTACTTGTTGTATATCCAGTGAATTCACCCAAAGAAATTGATGAATTAATTGCTGAAGCCAACCGGTCAGTATTATCTACTGCACACCGACACAATGCTTTGATGGTTGGAAGAGTTAATGAGGTGACTGAGGAGACCAAAAATGCATGGGACATTTTCCTAGTGGAAAAAGAAAAACAAGAAGAATACATGAGTCAAAAACCTATAGAGGTATATTAAAAAGAAAGAGACAAGGGTAAAGGTAAAGTTGGTGGACCACCCAGTATCAAGGTTAAAGACAACTTACCCCCACCTCCTTTGATTACTCCACTGGTAAAAACAACAGCTACAAAAGATAAACCTGTAGGTCCCGGGGACAACTAAGAGGGGGGGGCTGAATCAGTTGTCTAATAAATTCAAACCAAAATCTTATTAACCAGCTTAATGCTTAGTACCAGTAAGACAGTTAAGTATGTCGGTAAACAGTGTTAATAGAAAATTGCTATACCGGTAAGAATTAATGCATGAAACATAAGCACAAAGTCATCCACAACACATGATAAAAATATTTGTACATGGAAACCCTGTAAGGGGAAAACCATGGTGGGAAACCTTACCCACAATCAGATGATACTACTGCAGATAGTAAGTGTACAAAGAGGGGTCTACACATGCAGAAAGGCCAACAGCCTAGAGCTCACTGCTCAAACACAAATGGGAGTCACACTGACTACAGTTGGATGGTTAAATCCAATGAGAATGTACTGCACAAAATAGCATCTTCATATGCTAGATTCAGTACTGGTGTAATGTTGATATGCTTTTCCAAAAACCTAACTTCACCTTCAAATGATGTCTTCGTGTATATCTCTGCTTGATCTCACATATAACCTTCCTTAAATCTTTTTCGCATTTCACATTTGATCTTACAAATAAGATCTTACATTTATACCATACCCTAAGACCAATTTTAGTAGGTCGGCTCTACAAGATATTACAATAAAACATTTTACAAATAATACAATATCCGATGCAATAACCGATTGAACATGTCGGCTTAATGCATTTACAATAGTAATAAATCATCTCCATAGTGTGCTATGCTGATCTGGAAAAGATAAACCTGTCAGTGTAGCCCTAGATAACCTGGACCTATTTGCCGGTAAAAGCAAATATGCAAATAAGAATATACCAATGATATTACTTCAAGGAAAAGTGTCCACATGATGTCTTCAACATTACCAAGTGTCTTCCATGTCATTGCATGTACCGGTGAACATTATATCGTGTCGGTTAACCATATATCGGTGATTGTTTGAACAGTTCACTGATTGCCGGTGAATGTTGCTGGATCTCCAAAGTAGGTGTGTTAGCAGGTGTTGACATCAATGACAAAACCATACCAAAATACCAACAAGACTGGCAATTGAAAGTATGGATGTAGAGGATGTTAATCCTAATCCTGAAGTCTTATAAATAGTGAATGTTGATACTCAAAAGATCAACATTGTGGTAGACAAAGATACAACTGATATGGCTAGTGAGCCTCCGGTAGCTGGGCAAACTGATAACACACAGGAGAAACTGGCAGAGCATTTGCAGCATCTCACCGGTATAGTTAAAAGAATAGAGATAGGAATAAGAGATAGTAAAAAGTTTATGGAGAGTATAAACTTGCTTTTGGCGGATCTATTTCAAATTGTAACTACCCAGTTACAAGGTTGAAACTACAAAATCTACTGACATCTTGACAACCTTTGTCATTGATACACTATTGAAATTTCTCATGAGTGTTGCCATCAATGCCAAAGGGGGAGATTGTTGGCAATATGCACACTCCAATGAGACATTGTATATGATTGAAGGTGTTGTCATTGATGGCAACTTTACAATCCTATGGCACCGGCAAGGCATTACTCTAGCAAGTTAGTGCATCGACATCAACGATCAGACTCTACATCGGCACTCAGGACACTGGCACCAACACAGAGAAAGGAAGTATACCAGCACAGAGGCCGACAAGATTTTGTTATATTATATTTTGTTTATTATTGTAAGAACTTTGTAAGATGACTTGGCATGTTGTAAAATGACTCTTATATATAAAAGAGATCATTGTAGACATTTTGTAAGGAAGAAATGAATAAGGTTATGTAAGTAATAAATGCAAAATATTAAGGAAGAATTATTATGTGAAATATAGGGTAAAGGGTTTATGTAAGAAGCAGAGTAGCAACTGGTACTGAATCAGGAATTATAGATGCTATTGAAAAGCAGTACAAGATACTAGATTTGTATAATCCACATTGTAAGTCAGTGAGACTTCCCATTTGAGCAGTGAGCTCTAGGTAGATGGCCTTGCTACATGTGCAGGCCCCTATTGTAAGTAATATTCTCTTATTGGCCAATAAGCGGATATTGTGGGTCACAAATCCCATCGAGGTTTTTCCCATACCAGGTTTCCTTGTTAAATCCTTTTGTCATGGTGTGTTTTTCATGTGGATGTTTTTAATTCTGATTATTGCATTATTTCTTGTATACCGGTACACTGTTATAATATATTCTAAATGTTTTAAGATAAGAAATTAGGTACACCGGTTAGATACTGATTCACCCCCCCCCCCCTCTCATTATCTATGGGAATCCTAACAGATTATTCATCTAAGAGAAAGGCATATAGATGTTTTAATAAAAGACTACAAAAAATCATTGAGAGTGCTAATGTAAAGATAGATGAACAATTTAGAGGAAATTCAAGGTCTATAGATTCTGAATCGACAGTTGAGATGATCATAAATGAACCTATACAAAGTGCATTGGTATAGAGTCTGGATCCAGTCAGATCGATATCATCCGAGAATTCCACAATGACTGAAGAACAACAGCATGTGAATAAACCTAGGTACGTAAGACTGAATGACTCAGAAAATTAGATAATTGGGAATAAGTATCAAAGACTTATGACAAGAGGAAGATTGGAAAATGAAGAGGTATGTTTAATTTCTCAAATTGAGCCAACATTTGTTATTGAAGCTTGTCAAGATGACCATTGGATTAAACTAATGGAAGATGAACTAGAACAAATTGAAAAGAATAATACATTGACATTAGTGCCCTAGCCTAAAGACAAAAATGTAATTGGAACTAAATGGGTATTCAGAAAAAAACTTAATGAAGATGGTAAGGTAATCAGGAAAAAAACAATATTAGTGTGTAAAGGATATTCACAGAAAGAGGGAATTGATTATAATGAAACCTTTGCACCGGTAGCTAGAATTGAGGAAGTCAGATTATTTCTTGCATTTGTAGCACACAAGAACTATCAAGTATATCAGATGGATGTAAAATGTACATTTCTGAATGGTGATCTTGAAGAGGGAGTTTACATTGAACAACCTGATGGATTCACACTGACAAATGATAAAGATGTGGTTTGTAGATTAAGGAAAGATTTATATGGATTGAAGCAAGCTCCTAGAGCTTGGTATGATAGATTAGACAAATATCTTTTGAAGCTTGGATACACTAAAGGTAATGCTAACAATAACCTATATTGCAAAGTAACTAATGATGACATCTTGTTTGTTGAAGTTTTTGTTGATGATATCATTTTTGGAGGAGAAGATGGATTATGTAAAGACTTTTCTAATAAGATGCAGGAAGAATTTGGAATGTCTATGATTGGGGAGATAAAATTATTTTTAGGATTGTAGATTTCACAAGCTGATAAAGGTATATTCATATGTCAAACAAAATACTTGAAGGAACTATTGAAGAAATTTGGGATGGAAAACTCCAATCCAGTAAGTACTCCTATGACTACTACTAACAAATTGACATTGAAGGATGATTTAGCTCCTATTAATCCGACAAGATACAAATCTATGATTGGAGGTTTACTGTATTTGACACAAACAAGACCTGATATAATAAATGCAGTATGTATTGTTTCAAGATTTCAGAGCAATCCTAAAGAAAATCATGAATCAATAGTAAAAAGGATTTTCCGGTATCTACAAGCCACAAGAAATCTTGGTTTATGGTATCCTAAAGATGAAAATTTTGATTTATGTGCATACACCGATGCAAATTGGGCAGGAGATGTAGATGATAGAAAAAGAACCACTGGCAGAGCATTCTTTCTGGTAGCAGATTGATTTCATGGTTGAGCAAGAAGTAGAGTTGTACATCATTATCAACAACAGAATCAGAATATGTTGCAGCAGCAACTAATTGTACTCAGGTATTATGGATTAAGAAAATGTTGAAGGACATCAAGGTAAAATGCAAAGAACCTATAATCATTTATTGTTATATTTCAGTAGCAATTTATATATCAAAGAATCTGGTATTCCACTCTAAGACTAAACATGTTTCTATCAAATATAATTTTCTAAAAGAGAATGTTGAAGCAAAAGAAGTAAGATTGGTTTATGTGAAAACTAAAGAGAAGATTGCAAATATGTTTACTAAGCCTTTGCCTAAGGAAACATTTGAATATCTCAGAGAGCATCTTGGGGTAATACCCTCACCAGTACAGACTTAGACAATTGAAGATTGGCATCAAACCGACAGAAAATAACAAAGAAACCTTTTTCCAGCTTTGATGGAGGAGAACTACTTCTCAGGGGGAGTAGTTGCTTATATTAATTGGTCATATTAGTTGGTTATGTGCTCTGATATTTGAATTGATTTGGCATTTGATGTCAAAGGGGGAAAGATATATATGGAAAAACTTTGCATTGAGGAAACATTATCCTTGGGGGAGAGATTATTCATTGAGGGAAATATATATTTCTAGTATTGATCTATTCTGGAGATTGTTGGTTTTTAGTTTTTGGCATTCTGTTTTGGCACTTAGATGTTTTTCCATCTTGTGTTGCCATCAATGCCCATGGGGAGATTGTTGGTATTATGGATTTGTTGCATTAGTTTTGTCATTGATGTCAACACTTATCCTTTTAAAGATCTTTGGTTATGTTGAACTGACACATTGTGTTCACCGGCAAGTTCAGTGACTTATGCACAGTCACCAGTATATTGTTCACCACTAGGTTATATTGTTCATCGGCACTAAGGATGACTTGTTATCATCTAGAGATCACTTCGTTATGTCGAAGACATGGTTTGGATACTTGGTTTTTGTATTTTGGTTAATGGTCTAATTGGGTTGACATATTTATTGTTACCAACAAATTGGTCTAGGTTATGGACCGTTATGCATTATCTATTCCAGATCAGCACGACACGTTATGTAGATGATTTATTGATTGGATATTATTGTAAATGTATTGAGCCAACTTGATGCATCACATCTTAACTTGTTTGTAATTGATTTTATTGTAATATTCTTAGTGAGCCGACCTACACATTTGGTCTTAGGTTTTGGTATAAATGTAAGATCTCAATCGATGAGATATAGGATATGGTATATGCTATGTAAGGTTATGGTATTGTAACATGGTATGTGCTAATATTGAAGATCATATGAGTAAACCTTTTTGGCATTGTGTTGTCTGTTGTTCACCAAAAGTGATAACTCAAGACACCTGCAAATCTATCTATGAGATAGTCGATCTCAATCAATGAAACACCTCAAGGCTTGGACAACATAACATAGGATCCTAATGATCCTGTTGCACTTCAGGTTCTACTAGACCTAGGGGGGGACACCCTTTTGATGCATTGAATACAACAATCACAAACATAAGACTGCATCAACAATGAGCAGACAAACCATTCCACAAGCTCACCAAATTAGGAATACACTACAGATTGGCTAGATCTGTATAAATCATAAATGAAAATAGAGCTTGGAATGAGAAGAACACACCCCTAAACATAAAGGGAAATAGATTTATCTTTTAAATTGTTTGATCTGAAAGACATCCCCAAACTTGTAAGATCAGTGCCTTATCCAAGGGCAACAGAGTCACACATCAAACTATAAATGAAACCTTATATTGCAAATCCATCTTTATTATTAAATATTCATGCATTTAATGCCTTGCATAAATGCATTACTCAGCTCACTCACAGAAAATATCAAATCCAGACACTATATTCCATTATTCATGATTTATTACAGAATTTAAATTCTTCCTTGAAGAATCCCTGCAAACAATCACAATTACCTCCTTGAGATAACAAATCTCATCCTCCTTAAGGATCTGATCTGAATATAATGAAAATACAAATCCAGAGACAACTTCTGTGTGAATTTGTGCATGCCTTACATACACAAGAACCTGCAGCTAAGAACACCTATAGCAAAGAATCGAACTCCATTACTGAAAGGATAACCCTTCTTGGTACAATCTGGAAGAATACTCAGAATTGGAAGCCATCAAAAAATGGAGCCATTCTCCAAATTTCTGGAACCCTTACAACTGAGAAGAATTGGGAATAAAAAGAGAGAGGGAACCAAATCAAATCTGCAACTGAATTGCCAAGTGTCTCCCCTCTAACTGGATTTTGTTCCCATGGAAGATGCTTCCAAAATATCCCACATTTCTCAAAATTAACCTCATAATCGGATTCCTCACTCCAAGAGCTTTCTGGCGATATATAACACTTTATATTTTGGCCAAAATTGAGACCCTGGGCAAATTAATTCCCCAATGTGCTCAGTCATTTAAATTTTTTGAAATTTAATATAGTTTAGACTATATCATTTACTCATTTTAAATTTGATTTTTGCCTCCATTTGGTCTTGACGCTTTGCCACGTGGTGGGATCTGATTGGTCGATGGGGTTGACTGGATGCCACCTGGGATGACACCTCATCACCGCCACGTCATTTGCTTTGTCATTGCCACTTGGCCGCTACATGTACACCACCTCAACGCCCCGTCATTGCCACCTAGGCGCCACCTCTGCACCACGTCATCACCACCTCACCGGGACCCGCCTGCTGGACCGTTGACTGTACCCGCCACCTGGCTTTCACAACTTTGCAGGGTGTAACTTGCGTGCATCTTCCTTTCGTGAAATAGCGTGCACTGTTGATCCATCTTGAACTTGCTCACTCGTTAAGCCGGCTTTCCTCTGCAAAATTTTGCCTATTTGCCTCGGGAAGCGTGCCTACGTGGGGTCCACCTGGTCGTTGCCCAATCACCTGCTATGTCACCTCGGGATCCATGCTCGTGTGTGGGCCCACCTTGGGCACCCATAGGCACCGTCTGTCAAAAGCCTTTATGGCTTAGACATATTAGATGAGTGTGGATTTTGATTTAAATATCAAAAATCTCCAATGCCCAGGCAATGTGGGATAAAACCTTTTCCTGGGACTGCAACTTCTGAAGGTTTTTATTGCCTTTTAATGGCACCTTTGCAAAATATTTCTAAAAACTCTCAATATATTGCACCACGCCGTAGAGGGAGGATGCTTGGAAGGCACGTGAGGGAGGGGGCTGCTAAAGACTTTGTATTTGCTTATTTTTTTGCTACTGTTGAACATTGCCCATTCTATCACAATTTCCTGCTATTTGCATTTGCTATGGAGGTTTCCACATTGTCTCCTTCAATCTCCTTCTACCATGCATGAGGTTGAATTCAGACTTGGGAGACTTCACGTGGAGGGAGAGCTGGCCTCAAGCCTGCCAATTACATTGGCTTTAAACATTTTTCAAAAAATTTCATTTTACTTCCATGACATAAGGGGGAATTTGCAAGTCTAACAACTGCACATTGCATTGCAATTCATTTACAAATTTCTACTGCCTTTTAAATGCCAATGCCACCATTTCCAACCTTGCTTGGCAGAGGGAAAACACATGCCAATTTCCATTTGTTGTTTGAAGTTCATTGTCTTTGCTTTGAGACATGTTCCAACACCCAGCACATAAAGGATCATTGCTACTAATTTTCTATTTAAACAAATACCTCATCCACCACGCACAGAGAAGACTTGGCAATTTGTTTGCTATATCTTTTAAAACTAATTACTTGCCACTTCCACGCAGCAGGGGGGTTTATGGCTTTTAGCAGCCAATTGCATTTGCTTGAATGTATTTTGTGCCTTATCCATACTCCGCATTCTACTAAAGCATTATTTTAAGTTTATTGTGGCTGCTGTTGTTCAATGCCATCCATCATCTGCCATCCATTGCCAGCAGAGAAAGAGAAGGGGGAGGCATGTGAGGAAGAAATCACTGCTGGAGCACTCCAAACACCACGCTAAACTCCATGCACACTGCATTCTTCAAAAGACTCCAGCTACTACTTTACCTTCCCTGTCACGCAAAGAGGGGAGTCATGCCAATTGCTATATGAATTTAATTTTGAAGTTTAACCCCTTTTCATAGGCCACGTGAAGGAAGGAATGCCAAAATTGCATTGGCTGGAAACATCAACACCTTTCTAAACTCCACAGTAGAGGGAAAATTCGCCAAGTTCACTTGCCAAGTGCACTTGCTGTAGCTTGATGGTTTCTATAGCCTCTTCACCAGCCATCACGTGAGAGGAGGCCAGCAATGGTTTTCTATTGCTATGCTTCTTTTCTTAACAATTTTACATTGCCAATTCACAAACCACGTGAGCTTAGATAGATGGCTATACACAAGCCAATTTTCATTTTCATACTTTTTGTTTATGGCAGCCTTTGGTATGTAATCATCCAAAATCATTACATGCGGCATAGAGGGTGAGATCAATGCGAGCATTATCCAGGATTTCAAGTTTTGTAATAACATCATCGCGAAGGTCAATGGCTGCTTCTATCTTATCTTTATCAACCAATTCCCACACTCCTCCATTGCTTACATCTAGCATGCAAAATACCTTGGTTGTATAGATCAAGAGAGGCATTCCCATTTTTGCATTATCCTCTGGTGGGAAACATATAAGTATTTGACTCCAACAATGGACATCAACATTACTCTAGAAATGCTCATAAAACCAAGTCGCCAATAAAATAACAATGCACAGGCAAGAGCCAGGCCGGGCCCCAAAGTGGGTCCGACTAAAAAAATTTTCGTTTTCGTGCAATTGACCTTCGGAATGCTTCAGGAATCTCAAACACACCTCTAGAAATGATCGACATCGCTTTCGGATCATTAATCCGCATTTTACAACCTTCAGGCAATTACGCCACATTTTTCGCATTTAATCACAAAGACGTAATTTTCAAACCTGTCAAAACACCTTTCTGGAGCTCGCCATCTGACAGGCATGTACTCTGATATACAAGGATGACTTCTACCAAACGGTTTCTCAAGACAAGTCCCAAGCAAAGAGTTATTAATTTTGAAAATGCCCAACTGGCTTTGTCGACACTGTGGACCTAATGAAGTCAATGTCCTGGCAACACATGACGCCTTTCTCAAAAATATCAAACGACCTCCGTGGGTCCTCAAATTCGGAACATAGGTACCTTAAAGTACATATTAAAACTTCAAATCCTCAGTTTCATCACCAGACTGACAGGATGCAAATGGTGCACTCACCAAAACGGCTACATTAACTGATAGAACACTGGAGGTATGGATAACTGAATTTGATGGCAAAATGAGCTCTTTTGAAAACCGATCAAACGGATTGATAAAGGCTTGAAATTTGAAATGTAGCTCACCATTTATACCAAAATTAGCCCAGAACAAACATTCTGGCATGATGCTTACTGAGGCAACTTTTACACTTGTGCGAAACAGGGCTCCAACTAGCTGTCGAAACAGGGACTTGCCAAAACACACAAACTATAAATGGATTCAGCTTTGAAAACTGAGCAAATGGATTCGTAAAGACCTGAAATTTTGCAAGATGACTCACATTAACACATAAAATTGAATCCATTTTGAATTTATCCATGACGATCAACAGGGCAAAAGATGTAATCACTCAAAGTAGGCTACTCAATAAAATCTGCATTTGTGCCTAAAATGCACTTCCAGCTCACCCCTCAAAATGGTTACCTCATAAACTTATCCAAATTGAATTCTGAAAGTTGTACATTGCTGAATAGGCCAAATGAAAGGTGTGGGACATGAATCCCGAGCCTTACCCTCTGAAAATCAACTAGCTTCATTTTACCCCCTTGCTAACTAGGCCATCCAAACTGACTCATTTAGGTACTTTTCTAACATGCAGAGCAAAAATTTGAATTGGGCCTCTAAACTTGACTCAATTTTAATCAGTCCCAACATTGTCATTGATGTCAACTGGTATAGGATATTACTGATATCACTGACATTGATGTCAGCTAGTGAACAAGAAACTATCGATATGATGTTGCATACAATCGAGGTGAAGAGATTGCATGATAAGCATTGGTCATGCTGAAGTGGCAGAATACTGCTTGGAACACACTGGACATGCAAGGTGTGCTACCAGGACAGTGAAGGATGGATGAGGATTTGAGATGATGTGTTTTTCATCTTCACAAACTAGATAAGACTAGAATGATGGAGAGTCTGCAGGAATAGACATGGGATAGCATAATCTGCATTGTTGATAATTGACTTGTTATGTCAATGGACAAAATATCAGAGGAATCTGACCTGACTGAAGATGGAGTCTTGTGAAGGTTGATAACATGGTGTCATCAATAGTGGTAACTGGTATGTAAGTCCACCAGTTATATAAGCAAGGTGCAAATGCAGAAGACTTCCCAGTTGTGGGAATGAGCATACTCTAGATTTACCTATCTGAAGACCAGTTTAGGTGTTCCACTAATAGTTCAGCAAAGTGCAGACATGATGAGTCAACCGGTAGAATGGTTTAGACCAAAAGGGCATGCAAACCAGCATAAGTAAGAAATAGGTATGGTGATTAGTTAGTAATCCTACCAGGACCGACTTGGAGTGCCAAGCCGGTAGTTGATCGACATGGATGCCACATGGGATTAAGGTGGCAAGCTCTCAGAGGTTGGTGAAGCGCTGTGTGGAGTTAGGTAACGCAATTGGTATGCACTGACAATGGATCCTGTGATTTGTGGAATTAGGTCAGAAGTGTGTGGCTCAAGGAAGAATGAACCAACAAAGATCAGGGGAGTGGTTGGCACCTGGATCAAAGCAAGAAGATTAGTCTAGTAGAAGAGCTAGAGCAGGAAACAATAAAGGCATTAATGATATATGCTGACAGATTGGTTGCAGATTGCTGAAGATGGAAGGCATATTCTGGAAAGCGTGTTGATGACGGACTTGTGCAGGTGAATGTCAGGAAGATCAAATTGAGCAAGATCTGATTGGATTTGATCAACCTTGAGGATTGTGAGCAAACCCTAACCACCCAGATTTTGAATAGGGTTTTTGGTGGGAAGACCAGTCTACAAGTATGAAGGCCAAAGAGATTGTTTAGGGCTGCTTGAAGAAGATCATAGTGCTACTGCGAAGTGGGATACTTCTACAAGTAAGAGAAAAAACAACCAAGTGCTCAACGTGTATCTAAGAAGAGAGTAAGAGTGAGGGAGAATCGGGTTGAAGTGTTCAACCAGTTGAAGAGTAGAACTGGTAATGGTCATACCGGCAGAGAAAAGGTGAAGTAAGTTGCAGAGTAGGCAAGCATCTAACTGACTAAGTATATTACTAGTGGAAATTAGTAGAGAGCCAAAGGAAGTGAGTATCGGCACAGAGAAAGGTGAACTAATAAGTGGCAGTAGTTAGAAGAGAGAATAGTGAGCAAGAAGAGAAGAACCAATAGGATAGTGCTAGGTTGGTGAAGATTCAGTCAGAGTGTGCAGAGAACTGGGAAGGCTAAGGAGACATCTCACTAGCAGGGAAGATAGTAATGACTTGTTATAAGATTCACTTGTAACTAGATAACTACTTATGTATTTGATTCTTTAATTGTGAACACTAAGTCGTAGCTCAGTGTAGGGGTTGGTGCTCCTTGGTTTGGTGACCTAAAGTTAGGGGTTGGTGCTCCTTCGGTTGGTGCCCTAACATCAGGGGTTGGTTCTTCTTGGGTTGGTGCCCTAAACTTTGTAACAAAGTTTTCAAAGTGAGGTTGGATTGGAGTAGTAGACTCCAGTAGCATTGCTCACCGAGGTTTTTCCCACATTGGGTTTTCCTCGTACATCCTAGTGTTTTGAGATGCCTCTTTATGTGTGATAGTTTTAAGTTGGTGTACTCACTAATCAGTATGTCTTCATTGTGTTAGATTGCATAAACCGGTATGCTCAAAAAGGATAGCTAAAGGGAAAAGTTTTAAGAACCACTAATTCACCCCCTCCCCCTCTTAGTGGTGCATTGTGTCTAACAATTGGTATTAGAGCCTAGGTTCCTAGCTAGATCAACTTTCTCCAGCTTGGATAGATTTTGGCCTAAGGACACAATGGTCTATTTAGTGTAAATCCCCGCTCCAATGTTTGATGGCTCAAACTATGCTATTTGGAGTTGCAGAATGGAAGTCTAGCTATCCTCCCTAGGTTATGATGTTTGGATGGCAGTTGTAAATGGTCTCCCTAAGAATGTATGTCCCCCCACTGACATTGAAGAAGAAAGAAGATAGTAATGTAATGAAGAAGCCATGAAGGCTATACTCAGTGGGCTCACCGGTGATGTCTCTTCACAGGTGGACAGATGCAAAACAACAAAGAGTCTATGGGATAGACTGAAGATGCTTTATGGAAATAAGCCATGCACTATTGAATTGGATTGTGGAAGCATGAAGAACAATGATGTTCACACGTATGGAAGTGTTGATAGCAGATCCATCAGTTGTTGCAGTCTTGATGAAGAGGAAACTCATCTCTTCATGGCACAAGAGACAAAAAGTGATGCACACACATCAGAGTGTGACAAGACTGATAAATCCCATTGACAAGATGTGTTTGGGAATGATGATGAATATCAAGCTGAAGTAGATCTTGAATGTGAACTGATAAGTGCACTAGATGAGTTGTAGAGTGTTAGAAAGAATTTTAAAAATTACAAAGCTTTAGCTCACAATGAATGTAGCTAGTTGATAATATGTCTTGAAGAATCATAGAGAAATATCAATATATTGACATCTCAACTTGAAGAGGAAAAAGGATTGACTTGTGAGTTGAAGTCAGTCTTTGATGGTAAGGAGAGGAGATGTGAGGAGTTCTAGCTAGAAGTGGAAGCAAAGGACAAGGAATGTTAGAAGATGAAGGAAGAGATGGAGAATCTCAGAAAAGTACTTGAGAAATGTCAAGATGAACTCAAGCTGAGAATAAAGAATGATGTTGCATGGAGAAACAATGCAGATCTGAAAGGAAAATTAAAGATGAGGGAAGATAGTGTTACCAGTAACATGAATAAGGGAAGACCTCCTACTGGTAGAAGACAAAGAAATGATGCTGCAACCAAGTCAGGACAAGCATGGCAGAAGAAGAGAACAGATGAAAGATTTGCAAAGAATTGACAACCCTGGATGCATTCCCAAAGAAAGAAAATTGCAAATGCCAAACTGGTAAGAACACCTCATGTTTGGCAAAATAAATTTGTAAGTAATAAGCCTCCTCTCTCTGGTTATTGTTTTGGATGTAAAGGTTATGGCCATAGGGTAGAAGAATGTAAAATGAGGCCTAAGAATAGACAAAGTCTTATTCCTAGGCATAATATATCAGATGGTTATAGATTGTATACACATGAGCATAATGAATCTAGGGGAAGAAGAATGCATACCCCCTCTTTTGGTATTGCTAACGTTGTATGTCATAACTGCAATAGACATGGACATAGAAGTTATGATTGCATGAGGAAAAACTTGCAGTCCTACAACAACCGGTTGAATAGTCATGCTCGGCATGGAAGCAGTAACAGAGGATACAAGTAGTAGAGACCTGCATGGAACAAGATGAGTGGTGTTCCTGATCAAGCAAGGTATCCAAGGAAATCAATAGATAGCCACAATGACATGACAAGAAGAAGAGTGAATAGGTACAATAGAAGGTTCCCATGTCATGAGGTTAGCATGGATGCGGTGTGCTTCTACAACACTACCTCCAATCTTGGTGCTAAATTTGGAAGTGTAAGTGTTGATCAGCAAGAAAAGATGAAACATACTTCCCGAGTTGAAAAGGGGAAGAAAAGTGAGACCAAACAGGCATGGAGGAAGAAGCAAGAAAATAGGACCATGGATCTGCATTGTGCATTAATTGCACAAGTGTTATCTCGAATAGTTTAAACAAGATGCAAGACTTAGGGGGAGTCACATATTGATCAGATCATTCACCCCTTAGTTGAAAAGTGGTCAAGGAGATGAACAACTGCTACCAGTAAGAGGAAGGAAATAAGATGGTAGTGTGTGTAGGTACCACCTTGACTACACATGGAAAATAGTCTACTACTACTAGTGAAATGAATTGCAGCAAAGGAAATTGGAATTGGGAAATGAAGGAAAAGAGGAAATTGACCCAGTAGAGACAAGAGACCGATATCATCGGAAAGAACCTAAATGACATATGATGACCCAGTAGCGGATCCTATGTGCATGCATCTTTATGAGTCAACAAAGTTGGCATTGAGGTCATGTTGGTGGATGTTACAGAAGCATATCAAGTAGATAATCAAAGAAGGAGAGAGAACGATGTGTGTTATTAAGGGTTGTTAGGGAGATGCACCCGGTAGTAAGGAGAGAAAGACTCTTGACAGTGCTTAGTGGATGCAAGGAAAAATGTTATCCTGACAATGCCCTTTGTCATTTTGTCAAAGGAGGAGAAATTTTTTGTAGTATGTCAGATACTCTAAGTGTTGACATCAATGCCAAAGGGGGAGATTGTTGGCATTGTGTTGTCATTGATGTCAACTGGTATAGGATGTTACTGGTATCACTGACATTGATGTCAGCTAGTGAACAAGAAGCTGTCGATATGATGTTACATACAACTGAGGTGAAGAGATTACATGATGAGCATTGGTCATGCTGAAGTGGCAAAATATTGCTTGGAACACACTGAACATTCCAGGTGTGCTACTAGGATAGTGAAGGATGGACGAGAAGTTGAGATGATGTGTTTGTCATCTTGACAAACTAGATAAGAGTAAAGTGATGGAGAGTCTATAGGAACAGACATGGGATACCATAATCTGCATTGTTGATAGTTGACATGTTATGTCAACCAGTGAAACATCAGAGGAATCTGACCTGACTGAAGATGGAATGTTGTGAAGGTTGATGACATGGTGTCATCAAGAGTGGTAACCGGTATGTAAGTCCACCAGTTATATAAGAAAGGTGTAGATGCAGAAGACTTCCCAGTTGTGGTAATGAGCACAGTCTGGATCTACCTAGCTGAAGACCAGTGTAGGTGTTCCACCGACACTTCAACAAAGTGCAGCCATGATGAGTCAACTGGTAGAATGCTTGAGACCGTAAGGGTTTGCAAACCAACATAAGTAAGGAATAGGTATGGTGATTTGTTTGTAATCCTACTTGGACTGACTTGGAGTGCCAAGCCCATAGTTGATTGACATGGATTCCACACGGGATTAAGGTGGCAAGCTCTTAGAGGTTGGTGAAGTGTCATGTGGAGTTAGGTAACTCGATTGGTGTGCACTGAAAATGGATCCCATGATTTGTGGAATTGGGTCAAAAGTGTGTGGCTTGAGGAAGAATGAACCAACAAAGAAGACCAGGGGAGTAGTTGGCACCTAGATCAAAGCAAGAAGATCAGGCTAGTAGAAGAGCTTGAGAAGGAAACAAGAGAGGCTTTAATGATGTATACCGATAGATTGGTTGCAGACTGCTGAAGATGGAAGGCATGTTCTGGAAAGCATACTGATTGCAGACTTGTGTAGGTGAATGTCAGGAAGATTAGGTCGAGCAAGAACTGATTGGATTTGATTGGCCGTGAGGATTGTGAGGAAACCCTAACTGCCCATATTTTGAATAGGGTTTTTGGCTGGAAGACCAGTTTATAAGTATGAAGGCCAAAGAGATTGTTTAGTGCTGCTTGAAAGAAGATCGTAGTGCTACTGCAAAGTGGGATGCTTCTACAAGTAAGAGAAAAAACAACCAAGTGATGAACGTGTATCTAAGAAGAGAGAAAGAGTGAGGGATAATTAGGTTGAAGAGCAGAACTGGTAATGTCCATACCAATAGAGAAAAGGTGAATGAAGCTACAAAGTAGGCAGGCATATAACTAACTAAGTATATTACTAGTGGAAAGTAGTAGAGATCCAGAGGAAGTGAGTATCCACAGAGAGAAAGGCGAACTGATAAGTGGAAGCAATGAGAAGAGAGAATAGTGAGTAAGAAGAGAAGAACCAGCAGGATAGTGGCTAGGTTGGTGAGGATTCAGTCAAAGTGTGCAGACAACTAGTAAGGCTAAGGAGACATCTCACCAGCAGGCAAGATAGTATTGAGTTGTTACAAGATTCACTTGTAACTAGATAACTACTTATGTATTTGATCCTTACATTGTAAACACTGAGTCATAGCTCGGTGCAGGGGTTGGTGCTCCTTGGGTTGGTGCCCTAAAGTCAGGGGTTGGTGCCCTAAACTTTATAACAGAGTTTTCATTGTGAAGCTCGATCAAAGCAGTAGACTCCAGCATCCTTGATCACTGAGGTTTTTTGCACATTGGCTTTTCCTCGTATATCCTAGTGTTATGAGATGCCTCTTTGTGTGTGATAGTTTTAAGTTAGTGTAATCACTAATCAGTATGTCTTCATTGTGTTATATCCCATAAACTGCTATGCTCGAAAAGGATAGCTAAAGGGAAAATTTTTAAGAACCACTGGTTCACCCCCTCCCCCTCTCAGTGGTGCATTGTGTCTAATAAACCATAGAGGAGGTTCAAGGAAGGTTTGAAGGTAATTACCAGAGCTTAACCGATACTGAATCCAGCATTTGAGATGCTAGTTTGAGAAGTATGTTATTCTAGGATTTAAGCATCCTATTGTAGTCATTACGACTCCCATTTGAGTAATGTGCTTTAGGCGATTGGCCTTTCTGCATGTGTAGACCCCATTTCTATACATATATTATCTACAATAGTATCATTTGATTGTGGCTAAGGTTTCCCACTATGATTTTTCCACTTATAGGGTTTCCATGTTAAAATCTTTGTGTTATGTTTTGTGGAAGTTGTTTCTCTTTCTGTTTCATGCATTAAGTTTCACCGGTATTGATATTAACTATTAATCTATTAAACAACATTAATTTTGGTTTATCGATATTAAGTATCAAGTTTGATTAAGTTGTATTTGGGTTGAAATTCATAGTCAACTTATTCACCCCCCCCTCTCTCAGTTGCCTTCTGGATCCTAACAGTAACTTGCATGTATATCTTATTTTACTCTTGTAGGGCACAAGGAGCATGAGTGTGGGGTTGTGTGATTTAAGATTTGGTAGTGTAGTTGGAGATAAAAGAAAGGTAATTGAATGAAAATGTGATTGAATGAATAGTTTAAATAATTTATAGTGATTATACATGTCTAGACATAGATTGATAGTTTCATATACTTGCTGTGTATATGTACAAATATTTCTTAGCTTCACATCCTTGTTGACTACACCTAGTATACCTAAAGATGAAGAAGAAGAAGAGATGCCTCAAATACATGTGTGTTTATTTTATTTTGTTTTTAGTAGATATAATTTGTTATTATCAGTGACAATTATATGCTAACTTGTATGAATGTCATATTTGTGAACATATGTAGGTTGTGTATGAAAATATTGAAAACATACCTCCTCTACCAAAAACATACATCAAGAGTCCTGCAAAGCCAAAGAGAAAATGTGGAGATGAGGTAAACAAGAATAGTTCAATTATAGTTAATTTTTATGTTAACTTTTCGAATGTGAGTTATATAATATAGCTAATCTTAATCGTGGTTTGTTTTTCCTTGTGCATGATCCTGCAGAGCTGAGCAGTGCGGCAAAGAGGATCGATTTTGATGATCCATCAACAACTTAGGATGTTATAAATAGTTTTTGGATGCTTACATGTCAATTTGGCATGTATATTTTGTATATGGACATACATTTTCTTTGAGTTGGCGTTTATGCCATATTTGTGTATGGACATACACTTGTAATCATTTGACATTTTTCATATATAAAGAATTTGATATTTGATCATATAAATTGTTGCTCATCTATGCATGGTGTTATCATGGAAATATTTAATCTTCATTCCAATAATTAACAATGGTTATTAATGGTTACTTAATGAACAATGCAATTCATTTCATTTCATCATAAGTGTTGTTTGTGTCATTAAAAGCAATGGTTAGAAAACTAATCAACGAAAGATAAAACCATAGATAATCGATCTATTGCCTCCTATTAAATGTGAGTATGAATTTTGCTCTCATATCTGGTTATGCAAATTCCAGTGACCTGACTACACTTAGATGGAGGATTTGAATGATGAAGATGCATGATCTAGCAATGATAGCATGATTAAGGTACATGATTTCATGATTATTATAGAAAATAGGCTAGAATGAAGATGCAGTTAAGCTAAGATTGAACATGATAACAATGCTCCAAAATGGGGTCTATTTATAGGATTTCCCAAGGCTAGGGGTGAGGTGTCAGGAATCAATGGTCAAGATTGATTTGAAGATATCAATGGTTAAATTGGAGGATGTTGGCAAAGAGGTTGGACTAAAGGGAACAATTGGAGGTTGGTAGAAAAAGGGGTTGGATGAAAGGGAACATTGTCATCTCCATGGTGACAAGTGTCAAGAGGCTTCTAGAAGAGGTGGGATGAAATGGAACACTTAGTGACAAGTGTCACAAAGCTTTGCTCATGAGCGGGAAAAGTGTTCAAGGAAAGGGGACATGGTGGTTAGGATGTGCAAGCTAGGATGGTTAATTAAAAGTCGAGGTTAGATGAAATGAGTTAGGTTTAGAAGGGGTTAGGTTGGGTGGTTATAAGTTAGGAGAATTTGAATTTAAAAATTCAAATAATAGGAAAAGGCTAATTAATCTCAACAACTCATTAATTGATTTGTTTTAATTAATTAGGGGATTTAGAAGAAATGGATTTGACGGGAGGAATTAATTAATTTGAATTAATTAATCAAAGGGGATTATGAAAGTGAACCTATTAAATAAATCCTTAGATTTATTAATAAGTAGATGAAAGGAGGAATTTAATCAAATTGTTGATGAATTTAGTTAAATTGGGAAGGAGGAATAATTAATTAATTGCTTATTTAATTAATTATCTTCAGACCATTTTTAGGTGTATACATTTTTCCCCTCTTTGAAGTGAGGTGTGATGATGCGTTGATTCAAAGAATAATCTCATTTTTGATGATGATATCGGTTTGATAGGATGCCTTGGCTCTTGATTGCGAAATTGCAATATGATGATGCCCCCTTGGGAGATCAATTGAGATAATTGATCTTTGGAGTTTTTGCAAAATTGATATCCTGATAGATTATTGATTTGATTCCTGTAATTGTGTTTTGATGAAAATGCGAGTTCTTCTATTAGGTTGATTGCATAGATTGGTAAGATTGATAAATCTTGATCGATTAGATTGATAAGATCGAAATTCAGTCTGGTTTCAAGAAGGATTCATCCTATATAAGACAATGATGATCAAAGCGTCTTGTTTCAAGAAGGATTCATCCTGTATAAGATATGATTAGAATGTTTGGTTTCAGGAAGGATACATCCTGTATAAGACATGAATCAAAATCAGATCATCTGGTATTAGGAAGGATTCATCCTATATAAGACATGATCAAAATTTATTAGGTTTGATTGATTGATTTGATTTGATAAGGTTGATTAGATAAAGAGTTGACATTGATATCAAGTTGTATAAATTTTTGGATATGCTGATGTTGATTTTGTTGAGAGAGATAGCATAAGATTTGGGCTAGGTCAATAATATCATGAGAGAGATGTGAGTCGTCATTCTAATTGCATATACACTTGTGATGATACTTTGATGATTTGTGTGATAGATTTAACCTTGGATAAAAGGAGCTTTTATGATCCCATGCAAGAATAAAATGCAAGCTAAAATTTAATGAAATGCAAAGCTATGACCGGACCAGTCACTAGATTATTGCATTTTTGTCATCATGGAGCTTTTGAACTGTAGGAAGTGAGTGAAAACATCGGTGGTATACTTAAAACCATGATGACCTGAGCATTACTTTCCTAGATTTTGATATAGCAAGTTAGCACAAGCATCAAGATATAATTGAACCGAGATGACCTAAGTGTTGCTTGCATAAAACAGGCAGTATTAATCATTTCAATAGACAAATTGGAAATGTCTTCAATGATGATCATGTCTTGAGAAAAAATTGCACATATTAATGATTAATTTTTAGATAGCAAACAAGAAAAATATCAAGTTCCTTCCTTGTTCCTCTAGTCAAAGACATCCTGGAGGTACTCAAAAATTATGAAAGCAAAAATAAATATAGAAAAGTTAGTTGAACAATCATGCTAAAATCATTATCCAAAAAGTTATCATCCATGCGCATAGACTGACTTGGTGATAGTTTAATGCTTGATAATTTGATCTCATGTTCTGTTATCACTGTTAAAAAAATGGGTTTTCCTTTCCCATAATTGGCTATGATTTTGAAATTTTGAATTAGACATGCTATCAATTGCTTCAACTCTGTGTTAGGTCTTAAAGGTTTAGGGTTTTTAGTTTCAAATCGTTCAATGTTTTATCAAAAAACCCTCTGGTTCTATTTCTTCGTTACTTTATCCACTTAAGTAATGGGTCCTAAGTTCGTCAGAAGTGTCCCCCCTTGTCATTTGCCTAGGCGGTCTTTTGAATTAAATCGTAAAATTTTATGCCTTATATATTTCCCTCCTAATGTTGTTGGGCCTAGTAAGTGGTGCGCACTTCTTAGGAAGATCTATGGTTTTCGCTATTTCGTTAGGCAAAGTTACGTGTGGTTTAAGACCCACAAAATGGAAAAAAGGAAATGTGTTCTAAATGGCGATTTTGGCCCAGTTTAAAGAGGTCTCATCTTGTCCAAGATCCAACGGCTGGCATTATTTCGTAGCCTGAACTTGCAAGCGAAATAACTTTCGTGAAATGGTGAAAGCTTTTGGTGGGACCCTGCATGCGCGGATTTTAAAAGTGACTAAAAGGTGATCAAGTCCCATTTGATCTGACGGTTCGTGCTATTTTGCAGGATGAAAATGCTCAACAGTTATCTTTCGTGAAGTGGAGAAATGATGTGGCACTCCAAGTAGATAGTCCAACTGGCCTAGAAAGTGAGTGAAATAGTTGCACGTGGCAAAGGCCACAATAGTTAGCGAGGCGGGTCCAAGGGTTAAAAGAAGGTGGGTCCCAGAGGTGAGTCATGCCATGGGATAAGAGGTGACATGGCAGATGCAGGTGGTAAAAATTAATTGGAACCTAGTGTTTTCTCTCAGCTAATGAAAGACTGACATGTCAGCTTTGAAAGTGACTAGATGCCAGGTGTTTGAGGTCGAGTCAGAGGGCCCACGTCTGCTGGAGTTTGTTCAGATGGTTAAGCATCGAGCAAGTAAAAAATAATCTAACGGCCTACGTTAATTCACAAGGGTAAGGTGCTCGTGCTTTATGCCCTGCGAAATGGCGAAAAGGTTTTTCATCCCCAAAGGCAGATAAAACATAAGGTTAAAAGAGGATCGACTTTGTTTTGATCCAACGGCTGGTGCTATTTTGTGGTTGCAAGATGCTTGAAGGATATTCTTCGTGAAATAGTGAAGGTAAAAGAGGTTCGTCCAGGTGTCAAGCTAGATGGTGACATGTTGGTGGACACGTGGTTTCAGAAGAAGTTGAGGGCCTGCCAAGGTGTAATCGGCGGTAAAAGGGAGAGACACATGGCCAACGTGGAACTAGGCTTGAATGGTTTTCTAAAACCAATGGTTGAGTGCCACGTCGTAATCAATAACCAATAAAAGGCGGCATAAGTAAAGCAGAGATAAAGGGTTTCCCTTAAAGGATGGTCATCTATGAATTAATCTGGCGCTTCGCATTGTTTCGTAGCCTAAAGTCGATAGATGTTTAGGATCCATGAAATAGCGAAAGCCCACTAGCAGTCAAGGTAAGGCACGGTTAGTAGAAATGTCAGCGGTCCTGGTGAGAGTTAAATGTTGAGCAGTTAAAATTCCATCTAACGTCTGGTGCGATTTCGCAAAGGATAAGTGCTCGAAAGATAAAGTCTGCGAAATGGTGAAAAGGAGGTGGGACCCAGTGCGAAGGCAAGACTGTTAAGTCTCTTTTGATTGGACGGTTGGTGTGATTTCGCTTAACGAAATCACCTAAACATTATGCTTCGTGAAATAGCGAAAGAGCAAAAGGAAAGAATTGTAGGAATATTGTGGCATGTTGGAGTGAAAAATACAAATTCTCTCATGAATTCAATTCTGAAAGGATGGCCGAAGCATGCGGAATCAATGTTGCAGTTAAGACCCTGGGTACCATATATGATCTCCTATCGATTGAGTAAAGGTATCATTCAAAAGAATTGTTGCAGAAGAAGAGATACAGAGCTTTTGTCTTCAGATACAGAGCGAGTCAATTCAGTTGCAGAGAAGATTCCTTCGAGCTAAAATCAGGTTTTCTTGTACTCCTGTGTGGCAATTGCTTAGTAGTGTTTTAATTGAGGTCTTGATTTGTCGCTGAATCATTTAGGGTAGTTTTTTGATTGCTTGCATTTTCAAAATGGCACCTAAGAGAGAGCTCTCCGAGAAGGTTAATTATTAGGAGAGGGCCATTTGTGATGATTTTCTTGAGCAATTGACATTGTCAACTAACCAAGCATCAAAAGAAAAAGAGTTAGTGCCTAGAGCTCCTCGTTTGAAGATAGGAGAAGGGCTATATGACAAGGGCAACTGGTTGAGAGATCCGCAGGTCAGATTGTCTAGGTTGGGGTTATTTAAGGTTGGATTTGGAATGAGGAATTCTCTGGCCCCACAAAATAGCATCTAGGAGTTAGATGTAGGGAAATTGGTAGTTCCAGGGGTATTCATGGACATGGATTTATTGACTCAAATTGCACACAACTATGATCCAGTTACCAGAATCATTAGGGACATAAATGGAAAAGCCCTTATTCAAATTAATAATGAAGAGTTCAGAAGTGCTTCTGGGCTCAATGAGTTTACAAATTTTTTGGAACCCATAAACTTTAAATCATTAGCTCAAGTATATGTTGCATAGAGGAATCACCTTAGAAATGGGCCTCTTAAGGAATTTTTTGTGAAGATAGGTGGGTTGACAATTGTAGGACCCAACACAGAAGAGCCCTTCTCATTGAATCTATTCATCCTCACGGCTAAGGGAATGTATTGGTCACTCTACCAAGTTTTGGGAGAAGATGCTGAAGCAAATATGCCCAATCACTACTTGCTAATGATTGCTCAGATTTTAAATCCTTCCCTTGTAGTAACATTCGATTATGCTTCTTTCATTACTGATGCTATCCATGGAGGGTTAGTAGGAATAAAAAATGGAAAGGTGGATAGGCCTTCTAGAAGGTAGTCTCTCCTTATGCATCTATTTCTGTTCAAAGGAGGTGATTACTTTGCCAGTGGATTGGACCTCATCAAAGAGAAGGAAGGAGAAAAGATGCCAGTGCAAATTTGGAGTACTGTCTTGTCATGGGATAGACAGGATGCCAGTTTCTTGAAATTTGCTAAATATTTTGCATCCAAGATTAGGACTCTCCTCTGCTCAGAGAACCCAAGAATCCCCAAGGTTCTTTTGGAATTTATTAGACCAAAAGAATTTGCAGAAAATATAAAGATTGTTCATAATTGGGGTGACATTTATTTGTACCTAGTCTCAATAGTTTTCATAGTTTTTGGTTTTAAAGGAACTCCATTCTTGTTTCCCTATCAGGTCCCTCTCAAAGTGGGAATTGCAGAATTCCTTAGACAGAATGGTAGTGTACAAGAGGCAGAGCTAACCGGCAGGGGTACAGGGACTATTTTCCCTACGGTTACCATAGCCCATCAATTTATAACAACCAAGGGAGGTTGGAATTGTTTTGAAGACTTTCTCAAACTCTATCATTTGTCAACTGCAATATCCAAGTATGCAGATCTAGAAGACTTCTTCAATGGCATATTCAGAAAGAGGGCAGAGTGTAGAGGAAGACCCCATCAATTTCAGTTTCCTGATGACCTCATTAGAAATGAATTTGATTTGGATGAGCAAGAATTGAGGAAAGAAAAATTGGTGGCTTATAAGAAAGCCTTAGACTTTGTGCATCAGTTTGATGCTAGCTATGACCCATTGTCTAGCTTTTTCCCTCTGGAGGAGAAAATAAAGTTTTTAATTATTTGCTTTGAAGATGTGATGCAGACCCTAAAGGAGAAGAGGGAAGCTATGATGAAAAGCAACCCTGAAAAGGAAAGAATGATTCTAAGCAGGTCTGCCTCGACCAAAGCAATCCCTCCTGGTGATTACACACTGCATAAGAAATCTAGTTATAGTGTGTTGATGCCTACAATAGGGGAGCCCTCTACCTCCAAAGGAAAGAGGAAGATACAAGATGCCATTGACATTCAAGAGAGCCCTAAAAAGCAGAGAGTAGGAAAAGAAGTACAATCTGATACACCTTTGTTCTCTCCATCCCAATCACCTATCCACATAGGAGATGAGCAAGAAGCAGCTGAGCAACTTTTACAGCTGGGCAGTTTAGGGGAAATTGCCTACACATATGATGAGGTAGAGGAAGGAATGCCAGAAGAACCCCTTATTGCCAAAATGGAAATTACCACCACTGAACTTAAAGGCCAGGAGTTGGATCCTGAGATAAAGCAAGCCAGTGATGATTTCTTAGCTGACAATAATTTTGTTACATCAGGAGCGTTTATGCAGTTTGTATGGAAACAAAACATAGATAAATACAATGCAAGATGTGAGAAGAGAAAAGGTGATCAGCCTAGCAAAGATCCAGCTCTGGTAGAGGAAGAAATAACATAGGAAATAATGGAAGAATTTAAGACCATCACTCCTGAGCAAGGAAGAGATATGATGGCACAAGCTAGAGTGCTTATTCTCCCTAAATGGGACATAGCAGATGCTCTGGTACTAGAGGCAGTGAGGAAAGAAACTAAGCCCATGGAGGGAATCACTTTCAGCAAGGATAATGTTGCACTCGTCATGTGGTCTCTCAAGAAAGATGAAAATAAGAAAAGCAAAGATACCCAAGGGTCAAGCTACCTTGGTGGAATGATAGTAAAGAGAGTGCAGACCACAGGGGTGGTAGAAGCTGCTAGCACTATGTTAGAGACTGCAAAATTTAGTGTTGCAATAGTAGAAAAGGAAGCCAAGGAAAATGCAGACCTCCAAGTCAAGTTGGAGACAATTCTAAAGGCCTATAACAGTGCTAAGGAGGAGGTAAGAGGTAAGGATAGCATTATTGCTAAGTTGCAAAGCCAGTTGATACGATAGTACCATCAAGGTGAGTCTTCAACACTGATGATCTCCTCCTCTCCTACAAGACCTCCACCTAGCAGCCCCATCATTGAGTTCCCACCATCTCTAGCACCTTCCAGCTCCCAAATGATTGAGATTACTCCTCAAGAGCTAGACAATTTGAAACAGGCTCAGGCCCTGTATGCCAAGAAATATGAGGATAGAGTAAGGGTTACTATTTCAAGTTTTGCAGATACAATGAGTGCCTCATTGCTATATAATAACATAAGCAAGATTTTGGATATGAGGGATGAGCTCAATGGAGATAAAGCCATTCTAACACCTATTTTTTACAAATGGAGGCCTAGAGAGCAGGACTTGTAGTCTATTTGTGCATCTTATGATGAAGCAGGGGCCAATCCTATCGTCAAATCCACTTTTGATACCACCAAGGATCTAATGAAATTAGCACAAGGGGTGGATAATGCTGATAGGAAAATTAACTTGTACAAAATGGAGTATACTGATCAGGTTTTTGAGTTGCTCCTAGGAGTTTTTGCTAGCCCAGATCAACTGAAGGACAAACAAGTGTGGCTCAAGGAATTAGAGGCCAAACTGTCAACCATGATTAAAGGAATTGTTGATCTAGATGATGCTTCCTTCTTTGTTGTGACAATTCAAGAGATAGAGAAAATCAAGTCTCATTATTGTTTTCTCAATTCAGAAGTCAACAAGATGAGAAATTCCTAGAAAAGGTTGACCAAGGCTAAGACAAAAGTGATTAATTTCACATGGCCCACTGATGATGTGTACAATGAATGGACAAAAAAATATGCCATCTAGGATGTAGAGAAGTTAGAGGGCGCTCCTGAACAATTAAAAGAGGTTGCAACTGAACAGCAAGTTGAAGAAGCTGTAGAGGTCGAAAAGGACTTGTAACTATTTTTGCAAAAGGTTTCGTAACTTCATCTCGAGAAGCAACAATTGTAACAAATTCTCCTAGGAAAGTCTGAAGCTATGTGCATCCGTATTGTTATAAATGGATACCAGGACTAAGAAAAAAGATTGCAAAGAAATACTTTCAAAAGTTTTTTGTAATACTTTCTTGAAAATATATCAATATATAGACCATCGGTTTTGAGTAAAACTTTGTGTCATCTTCAAATGTGCTTGTAGTTGTTTATTGTTTCATTCTGAATAATCCAGGGTTATTTTGTTTGAATGGGGATTGTAAAGCAATTTTCAGTAGATGTGCTCGCTAGCTTTTCTCTTTAGGAGGGAAATTAAACATGCAGGGATCGCCTCTACCAGTAAATTCTTCATAGGATATTTCAAATCCTGATGAGCATAGTTTGATTTGGTGTGCATAAATTCTCATGTATGTCAGACATATATAGGGATTAACAAAAGTTGAGCCAATGGGATGTGTAGAGATATTCTGTTTGGGGAGTATTGTTTGAATTTTGATGACTCCGTGACCTTGGATAAGGCACTGGTATAGATCAAGGTTGTCTATTGCATGTTTTGTTGATCAAAATACTGAATATGAGTATAATTTTCATTCCTTTATTTCAGTTGGTCTCAAGGTGATTAGATCCACTAGTCTAGACTGGTTTGCTGTGGATTTATCTTTTGAAATTGTGAATTTAGTTCACAAAGGTATACCCACTTGGACTCTAAGTAAGTCCAAAGTGTAGAAGGTTAAACCAAACCTTGTCATATGTTGTCCTAAGAATTTCCTTCCCTTTAATATCTCTTCTACACATAGTTTAAATCATTTTATTATAATGATGTTGAGGTGAATTAGATTTTGAAGAAAACAAAAGTGGTGACTCTATTGGGGAGAGTCACATTAAGGATCCAGATGTAGATTTGTGCTCAAGTTGTAAAGAAAATCATTGTGTTTGTGGAATTCCTGCGTATTATTCTAAAACTTGTTTTCATAATTCCCATACTCTTGTGGGTGGTGACTCTGTTATATTGGAACCAGTCCTTGTGAATTATAAATCATTTCAAAAGAAAACAAGCATAATGCAAGGAGGGAAAAACACCAGGTCATTCATGAAGAAGCATCCTCGTGAAACTTTGCAAGAAGGTTTGCTAGAGTAGTCACGGAGAAGTCAGAAGAGATCTATGCTACATGAGCCATCAAATACTACTTGGGTACAAAAGAATAATAATACTTGTAAGATGCCCGATCGACCTGTTTATGCAAAGTCTAATTCTTCTTCTAGGGATTCTGAACACGATATATTAGGTTTCCATTTAGGATTGTTTGGAAATATTGATAATGCACATGTTTTAAATCAAGATCTATCCCATGCTAGTGTTTCTGCAAGAGATAGGACCAGTTCAAATGCAATTAGACAATTTGTGCCTAGAACAATAGATGGAAACATTAGTTTGATTGACATAGACCAAATCAATATATCAGACTCTAAGGAAAATTTACCTGATGAAGATAAAGTGTCCCAAGAAATTGAAGATCTGAATAAAAGAGTTCACCATCTAATTTCCCTGAGAGTCCAAAAGGAAGCAAATAGGGAGAAGGAAGTCAAAGCTAAATTAATGGAGAGAGATAGGCTTCTTAGATAGATAGCTGATCTTGAGGTATTGGCCAAAGAAAAAAGAAAAAAGTGATGAGGAAGGCCCTGTAATTAGAGAAATCTTGATCCCCAAGGCTAAGCCAGCATATAGGTCAGTGATCCAACCAAACAAGGAAGTATCTAGTGATTCTCAGCTTCCTAGGACTAATGTGGATAAAGGAAAATAGAAATGGGTGAATGATGGAATTGAGTCTAAAATTGCGGAGGAGATTTCTCATAGGTTGTCAACACATGAGAGAGAAATGGAGAGAATGAGGAAAGAAAAAGAGGATCTCCAAATGGAGTTAGAAAAGGCTGAATTGGAAGCCGCAAATTAGGAAGTTAAAAGAAAAATCAGTTACTTAAAGGCTCCCCCCTTCTCGTTTCCATTAGAAGACCTTAGTAAGCCTGATCCTCAACAAGTTTCCCTTCCCTCGGTTAAGATTCAACCTACAGTGCCTGCTAATATAGCCTCAATGAGTCAAATCCCTGTGAATAGTCACCATACCCAAATATCTCAGCCTCCAGTTCCAAAAATTATAATGAACATGGGAAATAATAATGCTATTACCCCTTTTCAAAGGAGACCAATCAATTTAGAACAATATAGACAATTGTTCTTTGATGGGGTCCCAGGATATCCAAATCATGTTCCTACTGAGTTAAGAGACAGACTCCATAAATTTGCTGGGAACAATACCATTAGTGCTGAGGAACATCTGAAATCTTTTGGGGATCTAATAAATGATTATGAGATAGTGGATGAAGATGTCATCATGAAATTGTTTGTTCAATCCCTGGTTGATGATGCAAGAGATTGGCTCAGAGGTCTTCCAGTTAATAGCATAGGGTCATGGGAGGATTTTAAAAATTGTTTTCAAGAACAGTATGGTGATAAGACTAACGTGAGCTTTATACTCAATGAATTCAATAACATTACAAAGTCAGATAATGAAATGGTCACTGATTTCAATGCCAGATTCCAAAAGGCCATGCATAGATTGTATCAAGTGATGAGATTAGATGATAACATGTGTTTAAATACTTATTGCAATGCATTTGATTCTAATATGGCCTATATCCTGAGAGATAAGAATCCACATAACTTGAGGGATGCTTTTAGAATCGCCATAAATGTAGAAAGTAATAGAAAAGCATCCGGGAAGTTAGGAGGAAGAATAGATGGTAGATTATGGTAGGAAACAAAATAGCAACCTAATAAAGTTGCTAAGGAGGATGATAAGATAGAGAAATTGGTTATTGCAATGAAGGATCTAACTGCCAAGGTAAACAAAAATGACAAGCCTCATTATAACTGGCAAGATAGACCCCCTAGATTGCATGACATGCCATATAATACCAATTGGAAAGATGGCAAACCCCAAAATGAAAAGCCCAAAATCGCCCAAAATCAGGATACTCCAGATCCCTTGAAAGGGCAAACTGTCCATAATATAGAAAATACTCCATGGTGTATTGCTTGTGATGGACCACATTCTCCTCATCAGTGTGCAGTGGCTTAGGCTCTTGAGGAATCTATGAGACAAGAAGCTAAGCCTGACATCAATATGTTTGAAACCATCATAGAAAGTGATGAGGAGTCCATGCAAAGTGAATACAGTGATGTGCTAGCTAATGATGGGTTTGTTCAAGGACAACTAACCTTAGATTGGCATCCTACATTGAATGTGGTGACAATTGAGGATGAAGAGGTTCATCTTAGAAGGCCTAGTGAGGAAGAAGTTAAAAATCTCACTAAAGCTGCCATTGCCAAAGCAAAACATAACTATAACTTGAGGAGCACTAAGAGAGACACTGATCAGGGTGAACCGGGTTCCATGTTCATAAAAGAGGTCACTCAAAAGGGGGCAGCGAGTAATGCTACTACTGTTCCTAATATTGGTCAAGAAAAAGGGGAACAAGTTAAAGACGTACCCAAGAATGCAAATGATAAAAACACTGGTGATATACAAGGAGCTACCATAGTGAAGAAGGCAAGTCAGCTCAAGACAGAAAGAGTTAGAGCTAGTACTGAAACAAGTAATAGTTCTACATTTGACATGGCTCAAGCTCTTACTCAAATGAAGGTCACTGTCCCATTAGTAGAATTACTAAAGATTAAAGAACATAGGGATGCAGCCTTGTCTTTGTTTTCTAGTATATCTGATAGTGACATAGTCTTACCCATTGGTTCAGCTAGAATTGGAAAGGATCAAGAGTTCCAAACCCTAAAAGTTTATGTTGGAACCACTATCACCCAAGAGCCTTCACAGGTAGATCCTTTTTATGTTACTTTGTTACTAAACAACTGGTTGATTAAAAACTACATGATAGATTCAAGAGTTGTTGCTAATGTAATGCCCTATGGTGTTATGAAAGAATTAGGACTGTTAGTAACTACTGTATATGGAAAATGCTATGCTATGGATAATAGGGAAGTACCTGTGATAGGTACAATGAAAGATGTTGAAGTAAAGATAGCAGCATTCCCTGAGGCAACCTATAAAATGGATGTTATTGTTACTGATACCAAACCCCATTATGGTATGTTACTTTCTAGGCAGTGGGCAGCAGCAGTAGGAGGGAATGTTCAACTGGACTTATCCTATGCCACCATTCCAATCAATCGAAGTCAGGTCAAATTGTACAGAGAGCCACGTGCTCCTAGGGTAATTGAAAATGTAAACCCAGATATGCTCAATTGTATGATTGATGTAGATCTTGATAACTTTAGACTTCAACCAATTTTACCCCAATTCAAGAATACTGATCCCATTGTGGTTGACTTAGAAGCACAACAGTATGGATTATGGCAGATGTACTTTGATGGAGCTTTCTCCAAAGAAGGATCTGGAGCAGGGGTTCTTTTTGTATCCCCATCAGGTATAACCTTCAAGTATTCATTCTTGTTGGCCTTCGAGTGCACAAATAATACTGCAGAGTATGAAGCTCTATTGTTGGGGCTTGAAGTTGTAAAGAAGCATGGAATACAACTATTGATAGTGTTAGGGGATTCAGAATTGGTTGTATCTTAGGTAAGAGACAAATATGCATCCAAGAATGATAGATTAAAGAGATATACACATTTTTACTCTCCATCCCAATCCCCTATCCACATAGGAGATGAGCAAGCAGTAGCTGAGCAACTTTTATAGTTGGGCAGTTTAGGGGAAATTGCCTACACATACGATGAGGTAGAGGAAGGAATGCCAGAAGAACCCCTTACTGCTGAAATGGACATTACCACCACTGAACTTAAAGGCCAAGAGTTGGATCCTAAGATAAAGCAAGCCAGTGATGATTTCTTAGCTAACAACAATTTTTTTACCTCAGGAGCGTTTATGCAGTTTGTATGGAAACAAAACATAGATAAATACAATGGAAGATGAGAGAAGAGAAAAGGTGAGCAGCCTAGCAAAGATCCAGCTCTGGTAGAGGAAGAAATAAAATAGGAAATGATGGAAGAATTTAAGACCATCACTCCTAAGCAAGGAAGAGATATGGCTGCACAAGTTGGAGTGCTTATCCTCCCTGAATGGGACATAGCAGATGCCCTGCTACTAGAGGCAGTGAGGAAAGAAACTAAGCCCATGGAGGGAATCACTTTCAGCAAGGATAATGTTGTACTTGTCATGTGGTCTCTCAAGAAAGATGAAAATAAGAAAAGCAAAGATACCCAAGGGTCAAGCTACCTTGGTGGAATGATAGTAAAGAGAGTGCAGACCACAGGGGTGGTAGAAGCTGCTAGCACTATGTTAGAGACTGCAAAATTCAGTGTTGCAATAGCAGAAAAGGAAGCCAAGGAAAACGTAGACCTCCAAGTCAAGTTGGAGACAATTCTGAAGGCCTATAACAGTGCTAAGGAGGAGGTAAGAGGTAAGGATAGCATTATTGCTAAGTTGCAAAGCCAGTTGATACGATAGTACCATCAAGGTGAGTCTTCAACACTGATGATCTCCTCCTCTCCTACAAGACCTCCACCTAGCAGCCCCATCATTGAGTTCCCACCATCTCTAGCACCTTCTAGCTCCTAAATGATTGAGATTACTCCTCAAGAGCTAGAGAATTTGAAACAGGCTTAGGCCCTGTATGCCAAGAAATATGAGGATAGAGTAAGGGTTACTATTTCAAGTTTTGTAGATACAATGAGTGCCTCATTGCTATATAATAACATAAGCAAGATTTTGGATATGAGGGATGAGCTGAATGGAGATAAAGACATTCTGACACCTATTTTTGACAAATGGAGGCCTAGAGAGCAGGACTTGGAGTCTATTTGTGCATCTTATGATGAAGCCGGGCCCAATCCTATCATCAAATCCACTTGTGATACCACCAATGATCTAGTGAAATTTGTAGAAGGCGTGGATAATGCTGATAGCAAAATTAACTTGTACAAAAAGGAGTATACTGATTAGGTTTTTGAGTTGCTCCCAGGAGTTTTTGCTAGCCCAGATCAACTGAAGGACAAACAGGTGTGGCTCAAGGAATTAGAGGCCAAACTATCAACTAGGATTAAAGGAATTGTTGATCTAGATGATGCTTCCTTCTTTGTTGTGACAATTCAAGAGATAGAGAAAATCAAGTCTCATTATGGTTTTCTCAATTCAGAAGTCAACAAGATGAGAAATTCCTAGAAAAGGTTGACCAAGGCTAAGACAAAAGTTATTAATTTCACATGGCCCACTGATGATGTGTACATTGAATGGACAAAAAAATATGCCATCCAGGATGCAGAGCAGTTAGAGGGCACTCTTGAACAGTTAGAAGAGGTTGCAACCGAACAACAAGTTGAAGAAGCTACAGAGGTCGAAAAGGACTTGTAACTGTTTTTCCAAAAGGTTTTGTAACTTCTTCTTGAGAAGCAACAATTGTAACAAATTCTCCTAGGAAAGTTCGAAGCTATGTGCATCCATATTGTTATAAATGGATACCAGGACTAAGAAAAAAAGATCGCAAAGAATTGTAAGAAAACGCTGCAGAAATTTATCTGAGCTTTTCTAAGTTTAAATGAGAATATTCAAAAGTTTTTTGTAATACTTTCTTGATAATATATCAATATACAGACCATCGGTTTTGAGTAAAACTTTGTGTCATCTTCAAATGTGCTTGCAGTTGTTTATTGTTTCATTCTGAATAATCTAGGGTTATTTTGTTTGAATGGGGATTGTAAAGCAATTTTTAGTAGATGTGCTCGCTAGCTTTTCTCTTTAGGAGGGAAATTAAACATGCAAGGATTGCCTCTACCAGTAAATTCTTCATAGGATATTTCAAATCTTGATGAGCATAGTTTGATCTGGTGTGCATAAATTCTCATGTATGACAAGAATATATAGGGATTAACAAAAGCTGAGCCAATGGGATGTGTAAAGATATTCTGTTTGGGGAGTATTGTTTGAATTTTGATGATTCTATGACCTTGGATAAGGCACTGGTATAGATCAAGGTTGTCTATTGCATGTTTTGTAGATCAAAATACTGAATATGAGTATAATTTTCATTCCTTTGTTTCAGTTGGTCTCAAGGTGATTAGATCCACTAGTTTTCTAGACTGGTTTGCTATGGATTTATCTTTTGAAAGTGTGAATTTAGTTCACAGAGGTATACCTGCCTAGGCTCTGAGTAAGTCCAAAGTGTAGAAGGTTAAACCAAACCTTGTCATATGTTGTCCTAAGAATTTCCTTCCCTTTAATATCTCTTCTACACAAAGTTTAAATCATTTTATTATAAGGATGTTGAGGTGAATCAGATTTTGAAGACAACACGTTCAATGTTGGATATGTCTCAGTTTTCACTTCATAAGAGTTGTCTAATCGTTTGTTCTACCTGTTTGATTTATCTCAAAATTGGTCCAAAGTTTTGCCCCAAGCCTAGAAACAAATTCAGTATGATATACCCGATGATCCAAACCATGGTGAGAGAGTAGTTGCGATGCCAGCGTATGTACAAAGCTTGATGATGCATATGAATAGCTCTGATGGAAAATGAATGCAAGCGGAAATATGCATGAACTAATAGATGGAAGAGCTAGTCGATAGATAGCGCCTGTTTGCCAGGTTTTTACCATCTAATTTTATTGCACTTTTTCTCATATTTGATTTTTTTGTTTTTGGATTTTCTTCTTTTTCATTGTTTTTCATTTTTTGATTTTTCAGTTCTTTTTATTTTTCTGATTTTTCCCTGTTTTTGATTTTTTTGGTTTTTCCCTGTTTTTGGATTTTTTGATTTTTCCCTAGTTTTGGATTTTTTTAATTTTTCAGACATAGAACTTCTTCAGGTGCATGTTATTGATGGGTTCCTCGAGTTGATCTTCATCCTATGTTGATATTTGATATGCTCCTGATCCAAATACTATTGTGATCACAAATGGACTTAACCAATTTGGTTCAAATTTTCCTTTCTTTTCTCGATCTGACTGGTTGCATAGATTTTGTTTTAGTACTAGTTCTCCAACTTGAAAGATTTCTGGTTTGACCTTATGATTATAGCTCTGACACATTGTTTGCTGATATACCTTTAAATGATCAAAGGCATTTTGTCTTCATTCATGGATCATTTCTAACTCTTGTAATCTATATACTCATTGTTCTTCATCTAGGATGAGACCTTTTAATGATACACATAGAGAGGGTATCTCTACTTCTATTGGCAGTATTGCTTCTAGTCCGTAGACAAGAGAGAAAGGTGTGGTACCTGTTGTTGTGCAAATACTGGTATGGTAGGCCCATAGAGTAGGGTTCAGTTGAATATGCCAATCTTTTCCAGCATCATTTACTGTCTTTTTGAGGATTTTCAAAATAGTTTTGTTTGATGCTTCTGCTTGCCCATTTCCCCATGGATAGTAGGGTGTGGAAAATCTGTGCTGAATTTTGAATTTGTCACATAGCTCTTGTACATCCTAATTCTTGAATGGTCACCCATTATTAGTGATAATGGTCATTGGTATTCCATAGCGATAGATGATATAGTTCAAGATAAATGCAACAATTTGTTTTCTTGTGATATTTATGAGAGGTACTGCTTCAATCCATTTTGTGAAATATTTTATAGCTACAAGGATGAATTTGTGATCATTAGATGAAGAAGGATTTATTTTTCCTAGTAGATCTAGACCCTATTGACAAAAGGGCCAAGATGTTGCTAAAGCATGAAGTTCTTGTGCTGGTGCATGAATCAAATTCCCATGGATCTGACACTGTTTGCATGTTCTAGCTATTTGAAAAGAATCTCGTTCCATAGTCGGCCAATAATAGCCCAAGTGTATGAGTTTTTTCAAAAGGGTAAGACCACTTGAATGAATGCCACAAATTTTGTTATGGACTTCAAGTAAGGCCTTCTCAGATTCTTCTTATTTGAGACATCTTAAAAGAGTACCGTCTAGACCTTGTTTGAACAGGGTATCTGCGACGAGACTAAAATGGGAGGATTGGCGAATAAAGTTTCTCTTTTGGTTCTTTGATAAGTCAGGAGGTAAGATGTTATCTTTTAGGTATGTGTAAGTTTGGCCATAGCCGGAGGAATTATTTTCAATAACTTGATAGATGGTTTGGGAATTGGGACAATTATAAGAAGCATAAGACAACTTTTCAACCAGGAATTTGTAATGCTCTTGATTTTCCTATGTCTATAGGAGAGAAGCAAATGTAGCCATGGCATCTACTGCTTTATTAGCATTTCTTGGAATCTGTTCAAAAGTTATTTTTACAAAGTATTTCTTGAAATCATCCACCATCTTTTTGTAAGGCATGAGTTTGTCATATTTTGTTTGATAGTCATCATTGATTTGATTGATGATGAGCTGAGAGTCTCCAAAGACCTAAAGTTGTTTAATATTGCATTCTACAACCATTTTGAAGTTGTTTAATAGGTGGTTGTACAAGATAAGACTTGATCTTGTTGAATGCTTCTTCACATTGATGGTCCTATTTGAAATGAATAGTTTTTTGCAATAGATGTGTAAATGGTTGACATTTATCTGCTAATTGTACAACAAATCTTCTGATTGACTGGAGTCTTCCTTGGTGTGATCTTAGTTGACTGATATTCTTATGAGATGTCATTTCCATGATTGCTTTGACCTTAGCTAGATCTACTTCGATACCTCTAGCTAAAACAATGTATCCCAATAGCTTTCCTGAAGTGACACCAAAGGCACATTTCTTAGGGTTTAGCCTTAGCTTGTATTGTTCTAACCTATCAAAGATCTTTTCCAGTATCTCTATATGTTCTTCTCTGTTGTAGGCTTTAACCAATATGTCATCCACATAGTCTTCCATGAATGTATGCATCATGTCATGAAATATAGTTGTCATAGCTCTTTGATATGTAGCACCTCCATTCTTTAATCCAAAAGGTATGACGTTCCAGCAGAAATTACCCCATGGACATGTGAAAGTTTTCTTTTCTTGATCTTCGGGTGTTATTTTGATCTGATTGTATCCAGAAAAACCATCCATTAGAGAAAACATGGAGTGTCTAGAAGCTAAATCTACAATGATATCGATGTTAGGCAAAGGAAAGTCATCCTTTGGAAATGCATTATTAAGATCTCTGAAGTCTGTGCATATTCTGATGCTTTTATCTGGTTTTGAAATAGGAATGATGTTGGATACCCATTGAGGATATGCTACTAGTTTGATGAATCCTACATCCAGTAATTTCTTTAGTTTTGCTTTGACTAGAAGAGTGATATGAGGATGCATTTTACTTAACTTCTATTTGACTGGTTTGGCTTCTAGATTCACATTTAAGTGATGCATAATAAACTCTACATATAACCTTGGCATGTCTACATATGACCAGGCAAAATTGATTTGTCATTGTTTGAAGAATTCCACATATTGTTGCATTTCTTGCTTCGATAGAGAAGTTGTTGGATGAAGAATCTTTGTTTGCTCTGTTGTGCCAATGTTAACTGCCTCTGTTGGTTCGATCAAAATGGATGACCTTTCTTGATAGTGCTCAGGTAAAGTGTCAAATCTCCCATCTTCCATTGGATCAGAGAGGTTTTCACCATTAGATGCATCCTTTCTTTTTACTTTTTCCTGATCTAATGTTGCCAAGAAATGGTTTTCAACATTAGACCTGATATTGTTTTCTTTATTTTCACTTTTGTGACTAAGAGATTTGGCACCCACTTGATTGGAAGGTGCGTTGCTGACATTCCTGGTGAGAGTTGTTATGGGTTTGATTGCATTAAGATATATAGATATGGCATGGTCAGTCGGAAAGGTATCAATGGCGGTATGTCCTTTATTTTCCCAATCAATAAGCTCAGGGTGGATTAGAGGTAGGGAATCTTCAGGTTGGTATGTTTCGAGGATATCAAGGTTCATGATAGATGTATCAAATTTTTCAATATGTATGTCGATGTCTAGGATGATACTCTCATTAGAATGATCTCGCATAAGAAGTTCCTGATCATCCTCGGTTAAGTCCAAGTCAACCGAATGTGATTGTAATTCAAGTGCACTAGTTCCTGATGCTTGTCCTGCATACGTGTGAACTACAATGACTCCTACATCTCCTTCAAAGCATTTTTCTTCACCTTATTCTTTAGAGTGATAGGAATCCCATTCCCATTCATGAGAATCTATATCACTTCTAGCTTGTAATCTACAGATTTGGTCATATAGCATTTCTTCTGCTTTTCTGGCTATATCTTTTCTTCTTTCATATTCAACTTCTTTGGGAATGAGATTAAGTTTTGTCAACTTTTCTATGAGCTCTCCTTGATTAATATTAGCTCCTTTCTTGTTTTGATTGAGATTTAGTGCTACTTGAGAGATGTTTTTAGTTTATTTCTCTTGTTGATTTGAAGCTTGTTTCTTTTGCCATTTCGTGTTTGTTTGTGCTTGTTGCTTAGCTAATGTTTCTTCTCCTTCAATTTCCAGTTGTTCTTGTCTATTTTAATATTCCTCTTGTTGTTGACTAAAAGATGTATCTTCTAGTAGAGTGACTTGTCCATACCCTAAACCTGTTTTGTCTGTAGTTTGCTGAGTATAAGACTGAATAGGTTCTTAGATACCTTCTTTTCTTTTTCCTATAGGTCATGTTCCGATGTATCCCATCCTTCTAAGAATATTCAATCTTTTTCCATATTTTTATGTAGGTGTTCTGACATTGTTGATTTTTTGTTGGCATTCTTCATCCTTGTATAGCCATTGTAGCACATCTCTATCTTCTGTTTCCTCTGATAAGGTTCTAGCAGTAACAAATGTTCCATCAAATATCAGAAGATGTTTTACAATTGGTTGTTGTTTAGAGTTTGATGGTTTTCCAAAGGATTTAGGAGAAAGTAGTAATTGTGATATTGAATATTCTTCGTTCCCTCGATCTCTTAGCTACATTTTTTTTTTCATAGTTGATAGAATAGAGGCAAATGATTGTTCCTTGGATTGTGTGTTTGAAGATGATTCCTCCTTGTTATATGGAACAATGACTTCTTGGGCCATTTTTAGGTTGCTACAGTATTGAAATGGATTTGAATCTGCAGATATTGTGATTTCCTTCCCATTGTAGGGAAATTTTACACACTGTTGATATGTTGATGGGATAGCTTGTAGGTCATGTACCCATGGTCTCCCCAGTAGTATATTATATGATAAGTCCAAGTCTAGAACTTGGCATGTTGTATCTTTCTGCAAAGGTCCCACTCTGATGGGTAGTATCACAATTCCCTTGGAAGAATGTTCTTCTTCATCATAGGCTTTTATGGTGATTCTTTTAAATATCCTAAGACATGAATAAGACTCAATGAGAAAATATTTAGGCCAGCTTTGCCATCTATTAGAACATGCTTAACTCGTGTTTTGTGAATGAGGACTTCAATATGCAAAGGAGCGTTGTGAGGGTGTTGCAAGGACATGTCAAGTTATTCAGTGAATGATAAGCAATGAGGGGTTGTGAGGTATCCCACCATGGTTTGGAATTAATCAATATAAAGATCTTTGGATGCTGTTGTATCTACTAATGTTCATTCAAGAATTTCTTTGTGTGTAGGCGAAAGCTTTAAAATTCTAAGATGGATATTTGAGCGGGTGTTTTTTGCAATTGCTCCACTAGATTGTACTGTTTTGTTGTAGTGGATGATGTGTTTATTGTAGGACCTGGCAAAACAACTTTGTCTTTGCTTCTTGTGATAGCATGAGTATGTTCTTGATTTTGTTTTTCTTTAACTACAATCACGTTTACCACATTGTTATATTTATGAGCATAGTTTACCTTCACTTTACCCTTACCATTTTTTGTTGTTGATGATTCACCTTTGTCATAGTTTGGAAGTAGAGATTTAAAAGGTGTATGAGATTTATTTGTTGTATGTCCATCCATAGTATTTACTCCATTATCAATCATATCTTGTATGATGTGTTTCAACTTCTGACAATTATCTATGTGATGTCCCTTGTTTCGATAGAAATCGCAATATTTATTATCATTCCACCAAGGTGGTTTTGATTTGAGGTTCGTAGTTCCTTTCTTCTAGTAAAGTGATCAATTTTTTTGTGAGAAGTGTCTTTAGTGCTAATGGAAGAGGTTCACCAATGTTTGTAAATTGTCTTGGAAAGAAATTTTTGATAGTTGCTCTTTGGCGATAGTTATTTTGCTGAGCTACTGCTGAGTGAGTGGATAAGTTAAAAATTGGTTGTTTTGGTTTCACATTGTTGTTATCCACTATTCCATCGCTGACGACATTTCAATTTCTATTCCAAAACTTTGGTTTATCATTAGGATTGTTGTTATTGTTGTTGTTAGGTGGATGGACTCCTTTGTATATTTTCAACTCACCTTTCTTTATCATGGCTTCCTCAATTCTGATTTCGTTATCAATCATTTTTCAGAAACTTTGGTGTCCTTGCATTTCTAAGTGATAACTCATTTGATCATTTAAGTTGTTGATGAATATGTCCATTTTTTTCGTATTCTGGTACTGTACGAGGATACTGCCAAGCTAACCATCTCCATCGTTGTAAAAATGTCATGAAAGGTTCTCCACTCTTTTGTTTGGCATTTCATAGGTCAAGCATTGTTACTTAATGTTGTATGTTGTAAGAGTTTTGTGAAAGAAACTTATCCACCAACTCTAAAAATGATCTCATTCCAGGTGAACATTTGGAGAACCATTCCATAGCTAATCCAGTTAAGCTTTTCGGAAATAATCGCATCAAGTAGGTATCCTCATGTGCAAACTCCATACTCATTGTGCAAAATTCTCGTATATGATCTTGAGGGTTAGTGCTTCCATCATATTTTTCGTATCTAGGAGTTTCAACACCTATAGGAAATGGTATCATGTTTAGGTTTTTGTTGAATGGATAAGGACAAATTTCTTGAGGTGAATATCATCTAACATTTCCTCTTTGCATATATTCAATTTGTGTTTGCATTGCTTGTAGTTGTTGTGTGAGATTTGTGATAGGATTATCGACATGATTTGCTCTTACATGACCCTGATTTGGTATTCTAGGAGGATCTGGATCTCTTCTTGTTTCATATCTAGTCCTTCTTATATCTTCATTGGATTGAATGTTATTCTGGATTTCTACTTGATCTCTTTTGGGTATGTAGGTTTCTTCATTGATTCTGGTATTATTGGGAATTGATGTGTCATTCATGTGGACACCAAATATGTCCTCATATTGTTGATTATTAGGGGGAGGATCACTTTTCTTTTGTGTCAATTTATTCACATCAAAATCTTGGGGTAGTGTAGCACCAAATCTGGCTAACATTAGGAAATATTTTTCTTTTTCTCCCTCCAATAATTTCTGCATAAATTTGTCAAATTGAGGATCCTTTTTGATGTCTCTAATATTTTGTTCTGTTATTTCTCCTTCAACTTGTATTTCATCTTCATGTTCCATGGTTATATGCTCTTCGATTATTTGCAATGTTTCAATTTCTATCTCTGTGATCCTTCGTCTCTGAGCTCTGGTTAGAATGGGCATACACATGTGTTCTTTTGCTAGGATTCGATTGTCCAAAAGGTTATTTTGATAAGTGATCAACTGTCAAGGTAAATGTGATAGTGCGATATGACACAGAAAGATGGTTCAAGTGTTTAAAAGTTTGCAAGTTTTTTGATCTTCAGTTTTTGGAGTGCAATGATGATGATTTGATAAGAACCAAGTCTAGTAGGAATGATATATCCTGCGATGTGGGACAAGATAATACTAACGAAATGTTTCAGTTTCATGATAAAGGATGATTGATCCTGATGAGAAACTATGTTTGAGTGATTAGTTTATCAAATAGGGTGATAATGCACTTTGAGTGTTTAGATTTTGAACTTGTTGAGGGTGAGCACTTGAAAATCTTGAGGTGTTTATCTTCTAAAGTCTGATTTTGATAGATGATAACTTGACCAAGCAAACCTTGTAGACAATTTAAACATAGAATAACAGATAATAGGTGTCTATGATTATTGCAAAATGGTCAAGCAAAATCACAGACCTGAAAAAGTCATGCAAAGTGGCAACTTTGGACTGATAAAAACAGAGACTCGTACCATAGATTATAGAGCCCAGAACGACAAAAGATACAAGACCAGACGAAAAATCAGAAATTTCCTTTGAATAAGTAGAAACTCGTACGACAAAACTTCCTGAACAACACAACAAGATAGATTCCTCATATGATAAATCACCTGACTCGTACGATAGAGAACATGACTCATATGACATATAAAAGAGCATAGATAAAAGATGTTTGTTTTGCCGAATTTTGATTAGTAAATTTTGATGTTTTGCTTATGTTTTCTAGTTTTAGATGTCCAATTTTTCAATTTAGGGATGAATACACAACAAACAAATGATTTGATAAGTGACTCCAAGCATGCTAAACCGTAAGGAAGTTGGCTAAAGAGAGAAAACCTTTGCTTGCAAGCTTAGGTACACACCAAATAGCTAATAAGAATATGACCGCTGAGTCTCATGCAATGGATTCTCAACATTGTATTATCCGACTCCAAACTCTAATGGGGGCATGATATGGCAAGTATCTTGGGAGAGTTACTATCTCTCTTGCACAAATATTATCACCCTTTCGGAGGTGAATTAGGTAGCTTCTATTTTAACCGGAACTAGTAAGGGATTTGTTTAGCGCATCAGGGTATAATACTTAATTAAGAGGTCTCCTAGCCTTGAAGACCAAGGTTTGATATACCTGAAGGTATGGAGGAGAACTATTCCTGAGCATTGCCTTTGACTTGATTTTTATCAAATCACATTTATTTTATAGTGGGTTGGATTACTTGGCGTTAGCCATTCCCACTTAGGTCGTTCCCCTCACACTGGCCGTAATGGCTTTATGAGTTTTTAAGCTCCTCGGGAGGGCAGGCCTACTAAAGAAATGCACTAATGAAAGAAAAATATGAGTCTAGCTTTCTGATCACCTAAGAAAGGTGAGAGCATACTTTCCTATCATCAAAGACATAAAATACATGATTGTTCATTTCCTTTAGCAAAATTGAAGTGTGCCTAGAACACTTTAATGAATACACAAAGTTTAGTTGTTTTCATAGGCATCCTGCAAAATAGATCCACTAGTAGTCATTGATTGGTTTTTGAATTATTTCTTTGACAAGCGTATCTTCATCAATCATCCTACAGAAAAGAGTTAGGTGGCCAAAAATCTCACAAACAAAACAATATTAGCATTAGCAAAGATCAAATGAAAACATCAAAATTTGAAATACAATCTGCTCTTAAAACACAGAAGCAAAATTTTGTACGATAGAGATTATCAACTGAAATGACAAAGATTTATATCTCAGACACTAATCAAAATAATATTGTACGATATAGAGTTTACCAGCTAGAAATTCGTACGACATGCATTCAACTCTCGTACGACAAGGAAGAGGAGCTCATTCGACACAGGATTGAGCTAGTATGAGTCAGGATGAAATTTCATCCTAGACAAGAAAGGAGATTGTACAAGTTGGAAAATCAACTCGTATGACATTTTGATTATGTCCTGACAGAGATGGATGTTTGTTGAAGCGCGAG
This sequence comes from Cryptomeria japonica, assembly GCF_030272615.1. Taxonomy (NCBI): domain Eukaryota; kingdom Viridiplantae; phylum Streptophyta; class Pinopsida; order Cupressales; family Cupressaceae; genus Cryptomeria; species Cryptomeria japonica. The sequence continues at coordinate 72,242,139 of NC_081413.1, forward strand.
AGGCCAAAAGTGATGATTTCAGCCCCATGGTGGGCACCAAAAATATCATGTATGTGAAGTGTACCTATACTTGCAAACACAAAACACTCAATAAATTATTACAAGCAATGGTTAGAAAATTAATCAACGAAAGATAAAACCATAGCTAATCAATCTATTGCCTCCTAGTAAATGCGACTATGAATTTTTCTCTTAGATCTGGTTATGCAAATTCTAGTGACTTGACTACACTTAGATGGAGGATTTGAATGATGAAGATGCATGATCTAGCAATGATAGCATGATTAAGCTACCTGATTTCATGATTTTTATAGAAAATAGGCTAGAATGAAGATGCAGTTAAGCTAAGATTGAACATGATAACAATGCTAAAAATGATTTGCTAGAAGCTAGATGCCTATAGTAAAAATGCTTGAATACAAATGAGATGAATCAATTAGGATGCAAAAATGATATGAATTGGGACCCTTTGTGCTCCAAAATGGGGTCAATTTATAGGATTTCCCAAGGCCGGGGGTAAGGTGGCAGGAATCAACGGTCAAGATTTATTTGAAGATATCAATGGTTAAATTGGAGGAGGTTGGCAAAGGGGTTGGACTAAACGGAACAGTTGGAGGTTGCTAGAAGAAGGGGCTGGATGAAAGGGAACATTTTCATCTCCATGGTGACAAGTGTCAAGAGGCTTCTAGAAGAGGTGGGATGAAAGGGGACACTTAGTGACAAGTGTCACAAAGCTTTGCTCATGAGAGGGCAAAGTGTTCAAGGAAAGGGGACATGGTGGTTAGGATGTGCAAGCTAGGATAGTTAATTAAAACTCAGGGTTAGATGAAATGAGTTAGGTTTAGAAGGGGTTAGGTTGGGTGGTTAGAAGTTAGGAGAATTTAAATTTAAAAATTCAAATAATAGGAAAAGGCTAATTAATCTCAAGAACTCATAAATTGATTTATTTTAATTAATTAGGGGATTTAGAAGAAATGGATTTTATGAGAGGAATTAATTAATCAAAGGGGATTATGAAAGTGAACCTATTAAATAAATCCTTAGATTTATTAATAAGTAGATGAAAGAGGGAATTTAATCAAATTGTTGATGGATTTAATTAAATTGGGAAGGAGGATTAATGAAATAATTTCTTATTTAATTAAGCATCTTCAGACCATTTTTATGTGTATACAGATTGTATAATGAACAATACAATTCATTTAATGAACAATACAATACAATTCATTTAATGAACAATATAATATAATTCATTTATTGAAGAATAAAATAAAATTAATTATTACCCTATGCATGCTCCTATTTTTTCGCCCCCACTCAATTGAAAGCTCGGGGTCATACCCTACTGACGTCATCCCTTGAGCACCCTAAGTGCTAAAAATTGCCAAATTTTGATGGGCTCTAACTCGGAATCCATGACACCTACAAATGATCCATTTGAACATACGGGGCCATGAGAGGGGTCCCTAAAAAAGTCTATCTCCTTTTTTTCAATTTTACCTACGGTTTTATTAGGGAAACTTTTTTTCGGTTGGCCAAAAAATCGTCAGTCTCATTCAATTGAATATTGTTGCATGGCCAATTTCTCATTCTACTCGTCGTGATAATGAACCGTCAGCTCAAACATGTCTAGTTAGGAATTATTACCCTAAGCATGCTCCTATTCCCCCCCCCCCACTCGGTCAAATGCTCGGGGTCATACCCTAATGATATCGTCCCTTGAGCACCCTAAGTGCTAAAAATTGTCAAATTTTGATGGGCCCTAACTCAGAATCCATGGCACCTCCAAACAATCTATTTGAACCTATGGGTCCATGAGAGGGCTCCCTACAAAGTCCTATCTCAATTTTTCAATTTTCCCTATGGTTTTATTAGGGAAGCATTTGTTTGGTTGGGGAAAAAATCGTCAGTCTCATTCAATTGAATGTTGTCACGTGGCCAAATTCTCATTCTTCTCATCGTGATAATGAACCTTCAGCTAATACATGTCCAATTAGCCATTATTACCCTATTCATGCTCCTATTTTCCCCCCTACTCGGTCGAACGCTTGGGGTGATACCAGGTACCGATGTCATCCCTTAAGCACCCTAACAGCTAAAAATAGTCAAACTTTGATAGGCCCTAACTCTGAATCCATGGCACTTGCAAACGATCCATTTTGAGAGGGGTCCCTACAAAATCCTATCTCGGTTTTTGAATTTTCCCTACGGTTTTATTAGGGAATATTTTTTCGATTGGTGAAAAAATCATCAGTCTCATTCAATCTAATGTTGTCATGTGGCCAATTTTCTCATTCTACTCGTCATGATAATGAACCATGGGCTCTAACATGTCCAATTAGGAATTATTACCCTATGCATGCTCCTATTCCCCCCCCACTTGGTAAAACTCTTTGGGTCATACCCTACCGGCATCGTCCCTTGAGCATCTTAAGTGCTAAAAATCATCAAACTTTGACGAGCCCTAACTCAGAATCCATGGCACCTACGAATGCTCCATTTGAACCTATAGTTCCATGAGAGGGGTCCCTACAAAATCCTATTTTGGTTTTTTAATTTTCCCTATGGTTCTATTAGGGAACCATTTTTTGGGTTGGCAAAAAAATCATTAGTTACATTCAATCGAATGTTGTTGCGTGGCCAATTTATCATTCTGATCGTCATGATAACAAACCGTCCTCTCAGACATGTCCAATTGGGCATTATTACCCTATTCATGCTCCTATTTTTGCCCCCCACTGTGTTGAACTCTCAGGGTCATACCCTACCGGCATCGTCCCTTGAGAACCCTAAGTGCTAAATATTGCCAAAATCCAACAATCCCTAACTTGGAATCCATGGCACCTAAGAATATTTTGTTTGAACCTATGGGGACATGAGAGGGGTACCTACAAAATTCTATCTCATTTTTTCAAGTTTCCCTATGGTTTTATTAGGGCAACATTTTTTGCAAAGTTGGCAAAAAAATCGTCAATCTCATTCAATGAAAAAGATAGATAAACAAACATTACACTGTAGACACATAATGATCATCAATATTTCCATGTATTGTATACACATAATTACCATTACACTTTCATGTGACATCCATGAAGGGATATGAAAACATGATTTTTTTTCATTATCAATACAACTACACCAATGTACTCCTGTACAGATACATTGTATATCATCAATATAACTAAACCAATTTGCTCATGGACATTGAATATCATCATAACAAAGTTACATCAATTCACATCCATATACAAATACAACATCCCACTTCATCTGCATCAAACATCCTCATGTCCTAAGAGAAAAGCCTATGTACAACAATGCCTGCATATAAATGAAGACCAAAATAAGCAACCTTTTTATGTGGAATGAATGTGCTACAAGAAACAAATTATAACACTTAATACAAATTATTTCTGAAAATTATAAATAGATCATTTGAAACATTTTTAAGACGTACAAGATTGTATAATTATGAAACTTACCAGTTTCTCTGCAAAGTATACAAGTATAACTTATAAGAAAGACACATGGTGATTAAAGCCCTTCTCAGTGCATTTATCTGCATGGTTGAAAATGATGGTAGATATGATCATTTCTAAATAGAAATACATTCACTTGACTTAGTGTTTATGCAAAAAATTTAATCTCATTAATGTACACAGGAATATGTACCATCACCAAGAGTAAACTAGTCAACGACGAATGATCTAGCATGAACCTGTACTTTTAAGAATTGTTAGTCTACACATAAAATGGATGGATGAACATAAAGGCTTTATGATAATCACTTCAACTGACATTGATGATAATAAATGAAAATGTGGGACTATATACCATAAAAATACGTCCCTTTGAATTATATCAAGAGAACCCACTATGTTGACGCAAAAAACATAATGTGATACTATTGTATATCATCAAAACATACCTGCATGAGCATAAAGGTTTTGCGATAATTATATCATCAAAAATTATCAAATAGTATTGTCTAATAACAAAAATTGTAAATCTCATCAAATGCATGATAATAAGTCATGTTGCAAAAATATGTCCCTTCCAATTATATTGAGTGTACCCACTATGTGCAGCAAAAACCGTGTTGCCAAAAAAAAATGTTCATCAATAGACCTACATTTTGAACACATCTTTAATATACATGTAACAAAATTAAACATTAAGTTTTAATGATAATTGTTTAAAATGAAATGCATGATAAAAAAAATAAGGCACCATTAAAGACCTACTACTCAAGTATGCCTGAAGGGTCACCTCTTTTCTTAAGAGTATCCAGTATTTCTTCATGATTAGCAGTAGTCACTGTCCATAGCTCTTTGGTCTTTGGTTTTGCTTGATGGTTCAATAAATTGACATTTGTAGCTATAATAAGGTGTGAATACATTAGAATGGTTTTGTGTCTCTCATAGTCTTCAAATGCAGGCATGCCATTCTTTCTAATCATGTATGTTCGCAACCAAGTTCCCACAACAATAACTGAACCTGTAGGATATGTGAACCCGTCATAATCTGTCACTAGTTGTGTTAGCTTTTGTTTTCCCTTTACACATCGTGCCAACCAATATTCTCATATCTCTTCATTCCCTTATGGTGCAACAACTGCAAAAACATGTCTTGGTTGTACAAGATCTGATAGATGGTCATACTCAAGTGAACTTTCCATGTCATCGTTTGACAAGGATATTGTTTTAGATAAAGTAGTTAGATATTGGGGAACCCATGTATCAACCCACTCACTTGACTTGCACTAATCCTAATCACACCAAACACAACTCTGACAAAAACAAGCCAATGCTCATGTCCAAATGGTCCATGTACTTGCATCTGAGATGAGAAATGAATGCATTTTTCAAGAATCTTTAATTGTTTGACAATCCAATCTGTATCCCACTGTGCTCTCCTCAACCAACAAAAATAATCTGGTCACTGCTAAATGAAGAGTACCTCCATGTGACAATGTTGAGCTACACCAATCGACAATAGAACGTGCATCAAAGAAATTTGCACCTAAAATCCTCAATTGCTCCTTAACTAGAGCTCTCTTCAAACATGCACCCGCTCCATCATTTTCTCCCTTAAAAAAACACCAAATATGAGGTATACGCCTCTCTACATGCATTCTACTCAACCAATAAAACATACGGGCATTCTTGAATTGACCCCTACAGTTATCTAACCATATGATATGTCGATCAATTACAATATCTTTCTCATGCAAGAACTTAAAAAAATTCTCAACAATGTTGCACATACTTAGAGGAGTGTGATCTATCATCACTCATATAAAAAGGATACTCCCTGATTATCTTCCTATCCTCTTTTGTACTATCAGGAGCATGTCTATATGTAATGTGAACAAAAATAGCAATCTAGATTGAATTGTAGTACTGAGACTGTACCACATTCTGTGGTTGCAATGTATAGTTCTCTGCAAAATCAACCACCGATACAATAGTGCCAATCGGGAAAGAGTTCTTACACATCCTGAACTATTGATCCAACCACTGAGACCTATGGGCGTGCCTTGCATACTTATAGAAAATATTTTCCTTAAATCCAAAATAAAATAAGCAACACTCACTTCTTTTGAGACTAATTCACATCTAGAACCTTCACCTCCACTCTTCAAAGTATATTTCACTATCTCATATCTTTTTTTTCTCAACATAATTCTTTCCAAACTCGTGTTTACTTCCCTCATGAAAACATGAAACAAACTTTGACAACCCACCACATTCTGAGCACTTCTCATTCAAACAATCATTTTTATAGAAATAGCAGCCATCATCTCTAGGGCATAAAAATAGATCTTGCAAGTCTCTTGATGATCTTGGAAATAGCATTGCACCACACTCCTACAACATCTCATTAGTATGCATCATAGAACGAATATGGCATAAAAGTTCATGGTGCATTGAAAAATCCACATGGTACTTGCAACAACAAGTATTACAAATCTTAAGAGGAACACAATAAAATGGCTTCAAAGTTTCAAAGGCCCTTTGTGATATTTGCAAAGTTGGATGTACTTCACAATTTTTTTTGTACTACATTGTTTGGCTTGATTCCAAGAAATGTTTGGGATGCGGTGTGTGGTCTTGGTTGCCGATTCTTAATTTCAAAACATGCTTTACATTGGGTGACACTCTAAAATTAGAGTGCCAAAATTGTTGAATCTCCTCCTTCACATTGTCAGTCAACTTTGTATCAACACATGGAAGCCTCCCACCAGAAGCCCATGTATCATGTTGAAGTGGATCGTAAATTCTTTGTCTTTGTGAAAGTTCTCTATCCAAAGTTTTACGGTTTATGTTAAAATCAACACAATTTTGTCTCATTTGACGAGCCTTCCTTAATTGATGGCTTACTAAGGAGGTTGTAATCACTCTTTGAGTGGATCTCTTATCTTTTTCTTTGGTATTCTTTCCATTATAATTGAGAGTGTCAAATAGATTTTTGGCAATAATATAATTTCTCTCCATCTTCTTGTTGATACGAATATTCAATTTTTCTAGGAATGGTCTCATCTTTATCATCTTTAGCAATTGAACAAAGAGTTGGCATTTCTCGGTCAATGTCTTATTGCTATTGTGTAGCCCACAACCAAACGGTTCTTATTGACCTCTTGCCTTCAAGATTCATAATAATATTCTCATCAATTTCAAGCAACCATTTTGGGGTTCTTGAAGGTCTTGGATTTGGAATTTGTCTTTCATCCAAGAGAGGGTCTTCATTTCTAAAGTAATTAGGTGTTACATAAGGTTCACTTGGTTGAGAAATTCCACCTTCAATGTCAAAGTTTTCCACATTTTCACCTCCAATGTAAAATTTTTCCACATGTTCACCTCCTATGTCAAAATTTTCTACGTTTTCACCTCCAATGTCAAAAAATTTCATATTTACACCAAAATTATGGACACCTTCATTGTCAACTCCCAAATTTTCACTTTCCATTCTAATGTCATGTTGAGCATTTTCATTATCACTTTCAACATTTTCAACATATTCAAAATTTTCACTTTCAAAATCTACATTTTCATTTTTAATAACTTGTTCAACATTTTAAAATTCAATTTCCTCTTCACTTGAAGTAATATTAGAAATATTTAACATACCTTGTCTTCTCCTCCTATGACCTTCTCTATCTCTTTCTCTATACACTTCAATTTGGTCATTTGAAAGTTTTCTTTTGCGTTTAGACTTCTGACGACTACTACTCCCCATTTACCTCCACAAAGATGCTCCTAAATGATTGACAATGTAAGATTTGACTTTAAGAATCTCTAGAAAGCACAAATTTGTCTCAACCTATCTGAAAACCCATGATTGTCGACAAAAAATAGAATGTGAAGACTGTGGGCCATTGGAATCCACAAAATGGCCCATAAGGCTCTTTTTTATTTACAAAAATCGGATATCTAATAAAATAGGATATCCGATTTTAATGTATAAATTTATGGTCCCAAATTTTTTTCCTATTGCCGCATTTTTTTTTACTATTGCCACATTAATGGTAGTAACAGAAATAAAATATCCGATAAAATCCAATATCCAATTTTATTACTCATATTTTAGAGAGAGAGAGATTATGGGAAAGGGAGAGAGAGAGAGAGAGAGAGAGAGAGAGAGAGAGAGAGAGAGAGAGAGAGAGAGAGAGAGAGAGAGAGAGAGAGAGAGAGAGAGTAGGGGAGAGAGAGAGTAGGGAAGAGAGAGAGAGAGGAGAGAGAGATTAGGGGAGAGAGGGGGGAGGGGGGGAGAGAGAGGGGGGAGAGAGAGAGAGAGAGTGACCATAACGGGTTGTATGATGTCCTTAGGGGTCATATGGTGTCCCATGACCCCTTAGCACACCATATGACCCACAACGACACAATTTGGTGTCTTAAGGGGTCATATGGTGTCCTAAGGGGTCGTACAACACAATATGATCCCTTATGAAACCATAGGACCCAAAAGGACCCAATATGGTGTCATAAGGGGTTGTATGTTGTCTTTACAGGTCATATGGTGTCCCATGACCCATTAGGACACCATATTACCCCTAACGACATAATTTGGTGTCCTTAGGGGTCATATGGTTTCCTAAGGGGTCGTAGGACATAATATGACCCCTATGGACAACATATGACTCATAACAAACCAATATGGTGTCATAAGGGGTTGTTTGTTCTCCTAAGGGGTCATATGGTGTCCCATGACCCCTTCGAACACCATATGACCCATAACAACATAATTTGGTGTCTTAAGAGGTCATATGGTGTAATAAGGGGTCGTAGGACACAATATGACCCCTTAGGACACCATAAGACCCATAACAACCCAATATGGTGTCTTAAAGGGTCATACAGTGTCCTAAGTGGTCATAGGGCACAACATGACCCCTTAGGATACCATAGGACCCATAACGACCCAATATGGTGTCATAAGGGGTCGTATGTTGTCCTTAGGGGTCATATGGCATCCAATGACCCCTTAAGACACAATATGACCCATAACAACATAATTTGGTGTCTTAAGGGGTCATATGGTGTCCTAAGGGATTGCAAGACAAAATATGACTCCTTAGGACACCATAGGACCCATAACGACCTAGTATAATGTCTTAAGGGGTCATGCAGTGTTCTAAGGGATCTTAGGACACAATATTAATCCTATGGACACCATATGAATCATAACGACCCAATATGGTGTCATAAGGGGTTGTATTTTGTCCTAAGGGGTCATATGGTGTCCCATGACCCCTTAGGACACCATATGTCCCATAAAGACACAATTTAGTGTCTTAATGGGTCATATGGTGTCCTAAGGGGTTGTAGAACACAATATGAACCCTTAAGACACCATATGACTCATAACAACCCAATATGGTGTCATAAGGGGTCGTATGTTGTCCTTAGGGGTCATATGGTGTACCATGACTCTTTAGGACACAATATGACCCCTTAGGACATAATCTAAGCCATAATGAAAAAATTTGGTGTCTTAAGGGATCATATGATGTCCTAAGGGGTCGTAGAACACAATATGACCCCTACGGACACCATATGAATCATAATGACCCAATATGGTGTCATAAGGGGTTGTATGTTGTCCTTAGGGGTCATATGGTGTCCCATGACCTCATAGGACACTATATGACCTATAACGACATAATTTGGTGTCTTAACAAGTCATATGGTGTCCTAAGGGGTTGTAGGACACAATATGACCCCTATGGACACAACATGACTCATATCGACCCAACATGGTGTCATAAGGGGTCGTATGTTGTCCTCACGGGTCATCTAGTCTCCCATGACCCCTTAGGACACAATATAATGCCTTAGGACACAATCTGACCCATAATGTGAGAATTTGGTGTCTTAAGGGGTCATATGGTGTCCTAAGGGGTCGTATGACACAATATGACCCTATGGACATCATATAACTCAGAACAACCCAATATGGTGTCATAAGGGGTTGTATGTTGTCCTTAGGGGTCATATGGTGTCCCATGATGCTTGAGGACATAATATGACCCATAACGGCATAATTTGGTGTCTTAAGGGTTCATATGGTGTCCTAAGGGGTTGTAGGACATAATATGACCCCTTAGGACACCATAAGACCAATAACGACCCAATATGGTGTCATAAGGGGTTGTATGTTGTCCTTAGGGGTCATATAGTGTCCCATGATCCCTTAGGACAAAATATGACCGCTTAGGACACAATATGACCCATAACGACAAAATTTAGTGTCTTAAGGGGTCAGATGGTGTCCTAAGGGGTCATATAACATAATATGACCTCTTTAATACCATAGGACCAATAACGATCCAATATGGTGTCATAAGGGGTTGTATGGTGTCCCATGACCCCTTAGGACATAATATGATTCATAACGATATAATTTGGTGTTTTAAGGGGTCATATGGTGTCCTAAGGGGTCGTAGGACATAATATGACCCCCTAGGACACCATATGACTCATAACAACCCAATATGGTGTCATAAGTGTTTGTATGTTGTCCTTAGGGGTCATATGGTGTCCCATAACTACTTAAGACACAATATGACCCATAACGACACAATTTGGTGTCTTAAGGGGTCATATGGTGTCCTAAGGAGTCTTAGGACACAATATGACCCCTTAGGACACCATAGGACCCATAACGACTCAATATGGTGTCTTAAGGGGTCTAATGTTGTCCTTAGGGGTCATATGGTATCCCATGACCCCTTAGGACACTGTATGACCACTAATGACACCATATGGTGTCATATGACCCGTAATGACACCATATAGAGTCATAAAGGGTCATATTGTGTCCTAAGTGTTAGGACCCAAAGGTAACTAAGAGGGAGGGGTGAATCAGTTGTCGATTAATTTGAACCCAAATATAACTTAACCAAAGTTAGTGCGTAATACCGATAAACCAAACGTAATACCAATAGACAGTTTAGCAGTTAATAACAATAGAGGTAAAGTTTAATGCATGAAACAAAAAGACAAATAACAACCACAACACATAACACAAAGATTTGTATGTGGAAACCCTGTAAGGGGAAAAACCATGGTGGGAAACCTTACCCAGAATCAGATGATACTACTATAGATAGTATGTGTGTACAATATGGGGTCGCACATGTAGAAAGGCCAACTACCTAGAGCTCACTGCTCAATCACAAAATGAGAGTCACACTGACTACAACTAGATGGTAAAATCCAATGATAATGTATTGCTCAAAATAGCATCTTCATATGCTAGATTCAGTACCGATTAAGCTATGACTGTCTTCTTCATACCTTCCTTGAATCTTCAAATGATGTCTGTGTGTATAGCTCATCTTATATTCACATATACCTTATTACAATCCTTTTTCCACTTCCTCTTCTACATAATCTCTCAAATGAGATCTTACATATATACCAAAACCTAAGACCAAATGTATAGGTTGGCTTACAAATAATATTACAATTAAATCAATTATAAATGAATCAATATGCGATGCATTATGCTGGTTCAATGCATTTACAATAATAATAAATCATTTCCATAATGTGACGTGTTGATAATGCTTGCCAGTCCATAACCTATACCTATTTGCCGGTAACAAAAAATATGCAAACCCGATTAGACCAATAACCAAATCACTAAAACAAAGTATCCAAATAATGTCTTTGACATAACTAAGTAATCTCTTGATGATAACAGATCATCCTCAGTGTCAGTGAACAATATAACCTGCCAGTGCACCAAATATCGGTGACTGTGCATAAGTCACTAAATCATGTCGGTGAACATAACCAAAGATCTCCAAGTGTTAATAGGTGTTGATAAGTGTTGACAACTATTGACATTAATGACAAAACCAATGCAACACATCCTAAATACCAACACTAAGGGGTCATATGACAAAATATGACCCCTTAGAACACAAGATGACCCATAATGACACAATTTGGTGTCTTAAGGGGTTATATGGTGTCCTAAGGGGTTGTAGGGCACAATATGACCCCTTAGGACACCATAGGACCCATAATATCTCTCTCCTTCTCCCCTCATCTCTCTATCTCTCTCTCTCTTCCCTCTACCCATCTCTCTCTCCCTTCACCCTCCCCATCTCTCTCTCTATCTCTCTATATCCCACCTATCTGTCTCCCCTAATCTCTCTATCTCTCTCTCGCTTCCCCCCCTTCTCTCTCTTTGTCTCCCCTAATCTCTCTCTCGCTCTCCCCTAATCTCTCTCTCTCTCTCTCTCTCTCTCTCTCTCTCCCTAATATAATATATTTTATTTATAAATTAATATATTAAAATATTATATATTAATATATTAATAAACAATAGATTAATTATGTGCAAATTGAGTTAGTGAATTTACTTATTAATAATTGGATATCCGATTGTATCGAATATCCAATTTTTTTTGTACAAATTTCAAATTTCAAATTTTGAATCGGGAATGCTTTGGGGTTTGGCTTGGAAGTGACAAGCCAAGAAAGTCAATTGAAAAAATGTGTGTTTTCAGTATTCCTTGATTTTCTAGACTTTACACTGGTGGCTGACGACTTTTTTTGTAGCCAAAATTGATAAAACAAAAGGGTTTTTTTAAGGACGTTCTCATCTTTCCAACAATATAATGCTTATCTTATTTCAACTTTAATAAATTATTATTATTTATTTTCTAATTGATTTCTGATAATAGTCCTGATTGATAGACTGATTGAAAAACACTCATAACTTTCAAACGGTATAACATTTTTTGAATCCGAAACATGCATCACATCCTATGCTTCATCTACTATAGTAAAAAATTAAAAAATATTAAAACTCATAAGGTTTTGACCAAGTTAAGGTGGTTAGGCATAGGACTTTCTGAATTAAAAGCTGTAGTAAAAAAATTATAAATAATTATTTACTTTATTAAAAATTATAAAAAAATATGTGTCACATCCGGACATGAGTCTAATACTTATAATATAAATATTATAAAAAAACAATTATGATTTTATTGTAATTAGGCTGGTTAGACATACGTCTACTTCTTATCTTTTTCCTGAAATTTTAGTACCACTCCATTGAAATTTGAAATTTTCATCAAATAGGATTTTTTTTTTCAAAAAACTAGTATCTTGGAAACTACATTCAATTTTCTATAGATTCTCTTCTTACATATTTTAAAAATAATGTTCACAACTTATTCAAATTTTCATGTCAAGTTGTATAACTCTGATCTTTTTAAATTTCATTGCCACTTAAGGGCCTTTTTTGGCACACCATGATCCTACACTTACCCAGGTTGCTTTGTCAACTACAAAAGAAAACCATATGGAAGCTAATCTTTCTTTTATGGAAGCCATTTGGATAAAGGGATTTTATTTAGATATTGGAATAAAAAACGGTGCAATGACAGTTTTTTGTGATAGTCAAAGTGTGATTTTCCTAGTTAAGAACTTGACATTTCATGCCCAGACCAAGCACACTGATGTTCAATATCATTAAGGTAGAAATTTTGATGAATATTGTAGATTCTTTAACCAAGGTCGTGAGCATAGAGAAGTTCAAATGGTGTTCAAAGTCTATGGGCCTCATGGCCCTGAGCAATTAATTTATTGTTTTGATACTCCCTTTTCTCTTACAAGGTGTTCAACAAGTGGGAGACTGTTTGGAAAATGGTGTCTCAACCTTGCATTTACATGAGGTTACTATTTATAGTAAGTTTACATTTGAGCATAAAATGTGTGAAATTCTTCTTAAGGCTTTAGATTGGCTAGATAAGCATGGTGGTAATTTTTTATCACAAGATCATAGCTAGTTATAAAGATATTAAAATTTAAATTTTTAAAGGGTCCGATGTAAGTTTTAAATTTAATTTTGAGGACTTTAGAGGCTCCAAAACACCCTGAAAAGTGGCCATACAAAGAATATCTAGTTACAAGGTGATAGAGCACTTCACAAGCTTTTCAGCGCATCAAACAGTTTGTCAATTAGACACCCAGTTCACAAGTTAAGGCCTTTGAAAGTTTGGACTCACGAAATAGGATTTAAAAATTGTGTGGCATTACCCTTCTATCAAGGTTAGTGTAGGAAGTTATTCCATTACTTAACTTTCTTACAACTAGCAGGGAGGTGAACACAAAATCCCCCTTACAACTAATCTCTATCTTATCTACAAATCTTAGGTCCACGTCCATAGAAGAAGACCCACCTCAATAGGGTCACCAAAAAAAGGGACCAACTTTAAGAAGAGAAAGATGTGAGCCACCATAGTACCCACGCAACCAAGGACCAAAAATAGAGCAACAACAACCCCCTGAAAATAGCTTTCAACCTCACCCTCTAGGACAATCTCTACCTCTATAGGAACAACATGAGAGGAAGATAGATGTAAACAAATCATGTCTCTGGCCATGCCCATAGGAAAATCTTCACAAGGTGAACTCATAATGTTGGTTCCGATGTTTTGGTACATCTTGATTTTTTCTAAAATCATAGTTTTTTTAGAAAATATAATGATTTAAGCTTTAAGATGTCCCATTTGAAGTAATTAATGTAAGAGAGTTAGATCAAACATTGTTAGATCAAAATTTGTTGGATATAACCTCTCTACTTCTAAATCATACATGCAATGGAGTCTCCTTTGGATCTAGTAAATGAGCTAATAAAAAACCAATTTACATTAGCTTTTGGGGGGTCAAATGAATACATTTAGAAGTTTTGTTTTTTTAAGTATTTAGTCCTTATTTTTTGTGTAAATAATTATTCATCATGGATATTATTACAATATACTTAAGTTTACTTAGGTACATGCATTTCATAATAGTTTGGGTATGAGACACTTGGGTGTTTGTGCCACATTGGGATAGTGTGTAGGAGAATTTGCACCTTTTATGGTGTTGATCTTATCTTGTTGTTACATTCCACCTCATGTGGAATATTATATTGTTTCTCCTACCTACCCTTGTTTCTTATTGAGCCACATGTCATGTTTGTGTGCTCACATATCCATAAGCCTTGCCTATATAAGCAGGCTCATCTACACTATTTATACAGACAATCATTGAATTATCTTATAATAATCCATTTGATCATTTTCATATTGATGAGAATATAGTTTGTTCTTATCTTTTTTTTGTCTCTCTTTTATACTTTTCATCGTGCCCTTGATCTTGGCAAAATCTCCCACTTATTATAAGATTTCCAAATAGTATAATTTTTAATATATTTAATTTCATGAATACAATTTTATTTTATTTCTTATGAATGTAGGTTTCTCACCGAACATGAACTTATTTGTTCAATGCATTGGGAAAAATTGTAAACTAATTCAAAAAAATCAGAAAAATATCTATGCACTAGCTATTGATGTCATTTTTCTAACAAAAAAATAAAATTGAATTTTGATATATATAGAACAAGTTATGTGTTCAAACGTACACCTATATCTAAATTATAATTAGTCGGACTTCAAAACTTAATAAAATGAAAAATAGTCAACATATCACTATCAAACCAGCTACATGCCCTAGGAATTGATGTTAAAAACCAAAATTCAAAAGAATTAAGTTTTTTATCATTTATAAAAAAAAAGTTATGTGTTTCGGGATGCACATCACTCTTTAAAAATGTTGTTTTCTATAAAAATCTACCTCTTGAGGGAGATGGAAAAATTAATAAAACTTTATTCAATTATTAATTTTTAATATATTTAGAATCTCCAAACAAGATGTTACAAATCACTAGTTTACATCATCTTTAAATTCTTAATGGTTTAAAACTTATAGGTGTCAGAAAGTGAAGTTTTTTTCAAAATGTTCATCTAAGTGTCAAAGTTGGTCAAAATGTGGGAACCATTATTGTGAGTTCACCCCACATCAAATGGAAAAGGCCCTACTACCAAAAGAGTAGCACAAACAAGAGCTAGTGAGAAAACATCATGAGCCTACAAACGAAAAGTAACAACTTCAAATCTTTGTTGTCCATCAAAAGACATAGCCCCTCTTCTCCTCAAAACAAGAACAAACCCTTAACCAAAAACAAAAGCACACCAATAAAAAAGGTTCCAAAATCTACTAGCTCAAGAAAGGAGAGAACATAGTCGAAAACATGAGTAGGAGAAAAACCAAGGGCAAAATCCTAACACACCAAGACATGAAAAAATAGGATGCACAAAAGAAATTAATACGCACCAAGGGATCCTAAGAAAAAAATGTAACACCAACCAACATAAAGAAAAGGGAAAATGAGAAGAAACTTTACATGGTACCCAAAAAAACAAAGAAAAAATTATAAGGAGTAGAGATACAAATCATCGTTGCAACTAGAAGCTCTTTACCCCCATCTCTGACAAAAACAACGACCAAATTAGCCTCTTCAAAGGGGTTAAAAACCCTACACACAAAGACCACTTTGCAACTCACCAACACTAGGTAGAGAAAAACTCCTGCCAAAACATCCTTAGCCGAACCAACACCCTTCTCCATAAAACCTAGAGTGAGAGCACTATCATCCATAATTGTACCTTTAGGAGTCTCATCCAAGTATCACCCCAAGAAAATAGAGAATCCATTACATTTAAAGAAGGGCACAAAAAAATGAAAACCATCATCATCATCATCTGAATCTGAGGATTCATCAGGCAGAGAAATCTCTCCTCCTCTACTCCTACCAAATCCTTTCCCACTCTATAGGTTCAAAACCTTGCCCTCCTACCCACACACACTCTCTCATTCATTGCTCTGATGAAAATGAAATAATTAGGGTATAATGTTATTATTAATATTAATTTTATATTAATATTGTTAAATTATTACTAGAGTATTATTATTATTATACTATAATAATAATATTTATGATAGTATTGATAAACTTAATTTCATTAATTATTTAAAAGGGTTTGGGTTAGTTAAGATTTATAGTTTCATTTTCCATACACATCAAGATAGACTATAATGATAGCAATAGTAAAAATTCATCAAACAATAGTTTTTGGAAAGCCAAATACACTACACCTTAGAGTACATAAGTTTGACGATGATGGATTTAAGGTTTAGGGTTTGTGGTCAATTTGGCTTTGGTTAAGTTTGAATTTGGTTTAGGATAAAAATTTTCTTAGTTTTCGGTTAAGGGTTTTATTTGGTTTAGTTTTAAGGTTCTATTTGGTTAAGTATTAGGGTCAAGGTTCAATTTTGCATACAGTTAGGGTTGAAATTGGTTGTGTTAAGGTATAATTTGATTTAATTAGCTTTAGGGTTAGGATTGAGTTAAGGTTTATTTTGGTTTAGTGTTGGGTTTATTTTTTGCTTTGGTATAGGGTTATAGATAGGATTCATTTTGATTTAACATTAGATTAGGTTTAGATTTAGAGTAAGGGTTTAATTGGGTTTATTGTTCAAGTTAACTTTCAATTTTGTTAAAGCTCTTAGGTAAAAATGGTATAGGGTTGGGATTGAATTTGGTATAGGGTTAGGATTGAAATTGCTATATGTTTAGTGTTCAATTAAATTTAGGGTTGAATTTGGTTTATAGTGAACATTCAATTTGATTTGGTATGAGGATTGACTATGGCTATAGATTTTGGTTTAGGTTTAGTGTAGATTGGATTTGGTAAAGTTTTAGGGTTCAATTGAATTTAGTATAGATATCATAATTGGTTCTGTAAAATTTTTGATAGCATAACAATACTTATAGATCAACTTATCATATACAAAAATTTATAAGAATATTATTTATATGGTTTACAATATAAAATAAGGATTCTTCTAAAATGAACATCCAATAAGGGCACATGGAAAAACCATAATACTTCCATGCATGGAGGACTCCACCTTTTTATGTATAACATATTCATACATGCCAAATAAATACTTTCCATGTACAAAACCTACATTCATGTGAACCTCTTACATGTAAATTAAACTACATGATATGAGTACCACCTATCATAAGTTACATATGAGAGCTTAATGCATGATAATTGAGATATTGTAAGTACTAGTCGATTATTTCACTGAGAATTACTATAAGTAACATTTTTATAATTTGTTATTCTTATGTTATTTTATGATTTTTCTACTATGTGATTTAGACATCCTTATTTTGTTGATTCTTATCACAAGCTATAAATATCTATAATAAAAGTGAGGTTATATCTATTTGGCATGAGTTTTTATTTATGTTATTTATCTATTTGGCATGAGTTTTTATTTGTGTTATTCATACATGACAAATAATTCCTTTCCATGTACATGATATGAGTCCCACCTATCATAATGTTTTTTGTTTCAAACTCCCATAATTTTTATAATATATTATATGTTATAATAAATTATTAAATCTATCATAAACTATTCTATAATGGATCACAACACTAACATTTCCAAAATGCCAAAAACATAACCAAAAAAGATAACAAAACAAAGCAATATCAATAACATTTATATGAACAACCAATAGAATAACTACAACATAAATATAGAAAGGAATCTTTGCATAATAGACTTTCCAATCCAACAACTATCTCAAACAATAAGTTTGAAATCAATGACAACCACAACAACATATACTTCCAACACTGCCCACTATAGAAATCCAAGCTAATCCACTTCTTGATACTAACCCCTCCCATGAGTCAAAAATCCTAAAAGCAATTTCGTGATATACTCCAACTCCAATCAAACCCACTCATGAGAGTTTCATTCAAGATCTAGTTCTATCATTGTAAAACATCAAATCAATTGAACTATCCCCATTCATATAAAAAATCATACCCAATTTCAATAGGATAATCCAAAGAATAAAGAAGCAAGTCCTAAACTGAATCAAGATCAAGATCCCAAAGCTTTCCCATTTCATCAATTTTTTTATGAAGATCCCATCTCCTTATAATATCAATATCAAGAGAAATGTATAGTTCCAATTCTTACTTATAATCCATTTCTTGAAGAAGATCTTTATATCCCTTCCATCCTTTCCAATGATCCTATTCAAAATCGAGAGAAAATAACCCTTTTCACTTCATGTAATGATCCTCTTCCATGTCAACATAAAAGTATCCTTTCATCTCCTTGTGATAATATTCTATATCCATCTCAAGATCTCAACATCCATACTAAACCACCTCATGATCCTATTCCTCCATAGGATCCCATCATCTCTATCGAAGATGTTCATGAATCCCTTATTTATCAACTTGGATCCTCCACTTTCATCTGATCCAGTTTACTTCATGAGCTTATTATTCCTTTCATACAATATACTCCTCAAAATGGACTTGTATCATGTTTCAAAAGCATCAAGTATCCCATTCCTAAAAGGATTTGTCAAATCATGCATTATCAAGTAAAAGGGTAAGGCATCCATGAACAAGCTATATTAGAACTCCTTGATATTAAAAACAATCCTAATTGTCATGACTTTGGCTAAATACCTCACTCTTACGACACTTGTATCCTTGCTACACCCCATATTCCTCAATACCCATCATCCCTTCCATTAATTTTAGGTCCTTATTGTTAGGGGTCCCACAGATACTGAGAGGGGGGGTGAATCAGTATCTAACCGGTAATAAGTATTTCTTAAGTTAAAACATGCAGAACATAATATAACAGTGTACCGGTATTGAAGAAATAATGCAATAAACAAAATCAAGAATATCCACATGGAAAGTACACCATAACACAAGATGTTTAACGAGGAAACCCGGTGTGGGAAAAACCTCGGTGGGATTTGTGACCCACAATATTCGCTCACTAGCCAATAAGAGAATATTACTTACAATAGGGGCCTGCACATGTAGGAAGTCCAACTGCCTAGAGCTCATTGCTCAATGGGAAGTCACACTGACTTACAATACGGATTATACAAATCCAATAACCTGTACTACTTTACAATAGCATCTTCAATGCCAGATTCAGTATCGGTTCCTACACTGTTCTTTACATATACCTCTTGACCTATATTTCGCACATTAGGTCTGCCTAATATTTTCTTTTATGCTCCTACATCATCATTACAAATGTCTACAATGATCTCCTTTATATATAAGAGTCATTTTATAATTTGCCAAATCGGCTTACAATAATAAACAAAATATTGTATAACAAAAATCCTGCGGCCTCTGTGCCGGCATACTTTCTTTCTTTTGTGTCGGTGTTGGTGTAGAGTGTGATCTGTTGATGCCAGTACACTATCTTGTCAGTGTAATTCTTTGCTAGTATAATGTCTTGCCGGTGCCATAGGATTGCAAGGTTTCCATCAATGACAAAACCTTCAATCACATACAATGTCTCATTGGAGTGTGCATATGCCAACAATCTCCCCCTTTGGCATTGATGACAACACTCATGAGAAATTTCAAAAAGTGTTCAAAAGTGTGCAGTCCAAAAATGTTACCAAAAATGTGAGAGCTCCCCCTAAGCATATGATTCCTATGTTTTGAACTTTCTCATCCCACTACTCCCCCTTTGTCATCAATGACAAAGGTTGTCAAGATGTCAGTAGACTTTGTAGTTTCATCTATCCATAACCTCAACCTTGTAGCTAGGTAGTTATAATATGAAAAAGATCTCCCAAAATTAAGTTTATACTATCCATAAACTTCTTACTATCTTTTATTGTTGTCTCTGTTCTCTTCATTGTACCAGTGAGATGCTGCAAATGCTCTGCCAGTGTTTTGCTTCCCTGTGTTAATGCCTTAGAAATTTCCTTCCGCAGAGATGCTAAATAGTCCAATCTTGGACTTAGTTTAGATCTCAAATGTTTTGCCTTATTTATTGTCCTTTCTTTCTCCCTTTCCAATTTGAGTAGTTCTTCCTCAAAATTTGATATCCTCTCTTCAAAAACTGATAGTGTATCAGGTGAGTTGACAAAGTTGTCTACAAGTTTATTTATCTCATCCTGTGCCTTGCTTATTTTCTTATCAATATCTATAGTCAAAAAGTTTGTTTTACATGTATCTTTATATAGATTTTTGTATTCTTTCAACAAATTGCATGGTTTCGGTAGAAGTGTGTCAAAATCTCTATTACACTTCTTTATTTCCTCATCAAAGAATTTCTTCTTTTCAATCTCTACCTTATCCTTCATTGATTCTTCCTTTATTTTCTCAATGTTTTCTGAGATATATTTACACAATGTATCCAATTGTCCTAAAGAATCTTTGTTATCTATATTACAGTTGGGAGCTATTACCTTCAAAATTGGTATGGAATCATCAATTTCTTTATAAGCCTATGAGTTGCAGTCAGTTATTTTCTTGATAGAATCAAGTAATACCTCAATCACATTTGTTGACTTGAATGTTGATGATGATCCAACAATTTGAGTACCGATGGTAGTAACCATGCTTGTATTGACCTTTGGTAGGTCAGTTTGTGTTTGCATTTCTTTAAGCACTGGTTTTCCTACTTCACTAGTTACCGGTGGTATTGTTTCCTTATGTACCTATTCCAGTTGATGTTGTTCCAGAGCCTTTAGCTCTGTTGGTTTCTCTGTATGTTGTGTTGTCTTTGTCTATGACTCAGTCTCTACCTTTTTCTTTGTATCTTCTATTGGTTTCTCTATTTCCCCTGCTACCAGAGGCTCATTAGCCATATCTGACTTTTCAGTTGTATCTTTATCTACTACTATGTTGATCTTCTAAGTATCAACATCCACAATGTATAGGACTTCAAAATTAGGATTATTATCCTCTACATCCATGCTCTCGGTTGTCAGTTGATCTTTAGTAGTTGTTGTTTTCATCGGTGGAGTACTTAAAGAAGGTGGGGGTAAGTTGTCTTTAACTTTGATGCTTGGTGGTCCACCAACTTTACCTTTCCCCTTGTCTCTATCTTTCTGATATACCTATATAGGTTTAGGGTTCCTGTACTCTTCTTATTTTTCTTTATCAACCCGGAATATATCCCATCCATCTTCTGTTTCCTCTGTCACTTCATTAACTCTTCCTGCCATTAGTGAAATATGTCGGTGTGTAGTAGAGAATACTGACCGGTTTGCTTGAGCAATCAAATCATCAATTTCTTTTGGAGAGTTTACCAGATATACAATAAGTAGCTTCTCAAATTTTATTTTCTTATCTAATTCTATCACTTCTTGCCTTCTCGCCTCAAGTCTTTTAAATAATTCATCAGGAATTTCATTTACTACTTCCATCAAGAATTTCTTGTACATGTCCATATGCAATATAACACTATTCTCAACTTGCTCTTTCTCATCAATTGTTAGAGTGTCATAAATTTTCTCTATGTTCTTCATTTTTCCTTCCTCTGTGATTTCATTTAGCAGTACATCAAGAGGGCCTAGGTCTCTGTTTGTCCTTTTCTTCTTCTTAGGAGTTAGTTTCTTCTTTGGTGTGGCCTTTCTAACCAGAGATCTCACGACTTGTTTCTTTTGCCTTGTTCTTCTAGGTGAAGGTGTGGTTGCCGGTGAGGGATCTCTTTTTCTTACAACTCTTTTAAAAGTTGCTGGCATGTCACCGTCTGAACAAGTACCTACCAGTGATAGATGAGTTTCAAGTTATGGAGCTACCAACTCATCCTTTGTTATGCCGGTTTTCTTCAATACATCTTCCTTAATGGCTTTTGCTTGTCTGGACCCTTTCCTTACAAATGCCTCAACCTTCTTTACTCTTTTCTTTGATTGTATTTGGCTTTCTATAGTCTCAGCACTACCAAATACTTCTTCCTTAGGCTCATTGGGGGCTTCCAGAAGTGCTTTAGAATATGTTTCAACTATGTGATCATCTATTTCATAGCCTATCTCGGTTACCCAAATCATCCTTGGGATGACCACTTCCATCCAGATTTCATCTTTCTTAATATCAAAGCATATATCATCTTTGTATTTGTCTACTATTTTATGAGATAACCTTATTCTTTTCTTCATTTTGGTCTTTAATGCTTGAAAGAAGTCATTAATATTGCTTTCCTTGTTCTCACCCATGTTAATTGAATAGTTCAATCAATTGTTTTCCTACCGGTATGTCATATCCAAGTTCTTTGTAACCTATACTGGGAACCTATTTTGTTATGTGTAGCATTAGGCATACTAACAAATTTCCAAACCTGAAAGTTCCTTTCTTGTCCTTCTTGATCTTTCCAAGGTTGTCAATTAGTTCATCCTTTAACCATTCACATATGTCAATTTTTGCATTGTCTGTTACCATATCATAAGCACTCTTAATGCATAAACTTGAAACTAAATTAAGTCTATTAGCATGAGTGTCTTTACAACCTAATATCATACTGATGAATCTCACATTGATATCTTTTACATCATTAACCCTTAGAGACCTCTTCTCAAATGTTGCACCAGTCAGTTTTGTAACTAGGTCATTGGGAACCTTCTTGGTTTTATCTGGCCTTTTACCAGTGGTCGGTAACCCTATGATAGCTTTCACAATTTCATTGGTGATCTTATGGATTGCATCTAACCAGAAAAATTCTCCATGTACTCTACTTAAAACTATCCTAATCACATCCTTAGGAAATTTAGGAATGCTAAGGATCTCTATAAATCCTAGGGTCTCAATAATTTTGTGTTCATCTTTAACATTGTTGGTGTTATCACATATCATGGTTTTATACATGGTTTTGATTTCCTCATCTCCTAACTCTTCAATGTTATAGTGGATGTACATTTAGGGGTCTTCAGCATATACAACTCCCTTAGGGATTTGAGAAAAAACACCTAAGGTATCATCCTTCTTTGCTATCTCGGGAACTAACTGAAATATGGGCCTAGGTCTTTTTATTACTTCAACAATAGTAGGGTTTGCTATGTATTCAATTGCAGAGGTGGATGCCATGATTAAATACCTTTTACTACCTTGGATGGATGATTGCTTAGAGTGTGCTTGCTTCTTGCTCGAAATGCCTTAGCTCGGAATATTCACGCTCTCTAAAAATTTGAAATCACGGTGAAATGAAATGGAGCCAAAACCTTAACTTTATAGTGTCTTTTTGCCATCTACCACATTAATTGCATGCCGGTTAAGTATTCACTTAACATTGTCTTCCGGTAATAAGTAATTTTCAACTTCGTATCTCTAGCTGAGGGAATAATAGCACATGTATCAATAGATTGCCAAACCCTCAAGGAAATTTTCTTCAATTACATGAAGAACTTCCTACGGATGGAGCACTGCTCTGTCCTTCCAGTGAAGTATCACTTTTTCCTACTGGTGAAGCATTGGTTGGTTCTACCAGTGGAGAAGTATTCCCAATATTTAGATCGGCTTTTTTGATCCATTGTTTTGAGAATTCTTGATTAACCTCTTCAACTTTTTCTTTACCTTTCAAGATAGCACTGTTGTTGTCTACCAATGTTCCTTTACTTCTACAAAATTTAGCAATATGCCCAATCTTGTTACATGCATAACAAGTTACATTATTCTTATGAATAGCTTTCCCATAACCTATGCCAGTTTGTGTTCTGCATTGATTCAATAAATGTCCAAATCTTCCACAAACATAACATCTCACATTCATTCTGCAGTTTTCAGAGTTGTGACCAACTTTGTTGCATTTGGAACATTGACCGGCGGGTGTGTTGATATTCTAATTATTTCTAGATCTACATTCATTTTCTCTATGACCATACTTATTACAGTTAAAGCATTTTCCATTGAATTTATAAGCATTAGGTGGTCTTACTGGTTTGCTGTGACCATGAGTATTTGTAGTACCAGAGCTTTCACCAACTTCAAAGACAATTCCAGAAGTGGCACCTTTAGGTTTTTGATTCTTCAGCAAGGTACCAAGTTCCTCTGAGCTTTTCTTGAATTTTTCTTTGTGTTGATTTGCAGTTTCCAGTTCCCTTTCCAAGATTTCTTTTTGTCTCATCAGTTCATTTGAGTCATTCTGAGTATGCATCAAATCTGTCTTCAACATGTCATTTTCATAGCTAAGTCTTGTGTTCTCATTTGCTGCATCACCTAGTCTTCTGGTCAATTCTTCTTCATTCTTCTTCCTATCCTCAATCTCTTTGCAAAATCTCATAATCATATCTTGCATTTCATTTTTTGTTGTCATGATCTCTTGTTTCAACTTGCTTATCATATCATTAAGTGATTCCTTTTCATCATTCTCATTTTGTAGTTTTACACAAAGTTCTCTTCTCTTATTTCTTGCAACAGTAAAATTTTCTTGAAGTGCCTGAATGATATACCGAGCTACCCTTAAATCATCTTCTAGTTTGATATTTTTCAATTTCTCTGCATCATAGTCTGTAAGAGCTCCTTCAAGTTGTTTCATCATATTTTCCATCTTTACTGGTGTCAAGATCTTCCTCAAGCTCTTAGGCTTCTCAAAATAGAGGACCAAGCTCTGATACGAATTGTTAGGGGTCCCACAGATACTGAGAGGGGGGGGGTGAATCAGTATCTAACTGGTAATAAGTATTTCTTAAGTTAAAACATGCAGAACATAATATAACAGTGTACTGGTATGCAAGAAATAATGCAATAAATAGAATCAAGAATATCTACATGAAAAGTACACCATAACACAATATGTTTAACGAGGAAACCCAGTGTGGGAAAAACCTTGGTGGGATTTGTGACCCACAATATTCACTCACTGGCCAATAAGAGAATATTACTTACAATAGGGGCCTGCACATGCAGGAAGGCCAACTACCTAGAGCTCACTACTCAATGGGAAGTCACACTGACTTACAATAAGGATTATACAAATCCAATAACTTGTACTGCTTTACAATAGCATCTTCAATGCTAGATTCAGTACTGGTTCCTACTCTGTTCTTTACATATACCTCTTGACCTATATTTCGCACATTAGGTCTGCCTAATATTTTCTTTTATGCTCCTACATCATTATTACAAATGTCTACAATGATCTCCTTTATATATAAGAGTCATTTTACAATTTGCCAAGTCTTCTTACAATAATAAACAAAATATTGTATAACAAAAATCCTGTCAGCCTCTGTGCCGATATACTTTCTTTCTTCTGTGCCGGTGCTGGTGTAGAGTGTGATCTGCTGATGTCGATAAACTATCTTGTCGGTGTAATGCTTTGCTGGTATAATGTCTTGCCGGTGCCATAGGATTGCAAGGTTGCCATCAATGACAAAACATTCAATCACATACAATGTCTCATTGGAGTGTGCATATTGCAACACTTATAACCACAACTAAGACATTCATTGATTCCATCCATATAAGATCCTTATAACTCTCTATCTACTATTCATATTAACCCTAGCTCACAATCCACTTACCCTAGAGTAAATTAAGGTCAACAAAGGAAAACATCCTTTAGAGGCTTCTAAACCTACATTAACATGAGCTCATCTAAAATACCTCCATATCTTTCCTATCCAATCATTAATCCCAATGCTTTATGAAGAAATTTGGATGCCAAGAATAATGTTCATAAGTACCAAAAATCATTTATCTAGAGATAAACATGTACCAGTTAAAAGACATGCAAATGTAAAAAAAGATGATTAGAAAGAAAAGATAAATATCTAAAAGGCCAAAAATGACCATCAAGAAAAAATTAAAATAAAAAACCATGTGGATTCCTAAGCTTCTCATAGAAGAAATGCATTCCAAAGAACCACAAAGAAAATAAAATTAAAAAAACCACATAGATTCCTAAGTTACTTATATAAGAACTACATTCTAAAGAAGAATGGAGATTTGCATCCAAAATTTTTACTCTAAAGGCCTTGTTCACTTCTCCATCTAAACGCCTCCCACCTTTCAAATCTTATTTTTGTCCTTAGGTCCTAAAACCCATATCCACTTCTCCATCAAAATCTTAAACTCCTAAATTTATTTTTCCTCCATCTTTCCACCATCATTCAAGGTGTGTGCTAATGTTGATATTGCTAACATTATCATCTATCCCTACAAACCCTATCCATCATCCAATGACTATTTTCCATCCTTAAATCCCTCTCAGCCAATCCTTTGCATAAATGATTACGTCTTTGCACCATATCATCCATTTCAACTCCTTTTACCGTTACCCTAACAATGTCTTTAAGCATACCTTAAATTTTTAGAATATAATATTATTAGGGGTCAAACTTTGATAATATATAATGTTTTATCATAATGCTTGAAAAGAATTCAACATTTCTTGTGAATAATTAATAAATTAAAGAACTATTAAAAGTTATTTATTTATTAATTGTAAACAAGATTGTTATTGAAAAGGTATGGTAACTACCCTTTGGGTATTTTACCAACCTTTCTCCCTATATTTAAGGGAGGATTCCTCACCATTTTGGGTGGTGTGAAATATTATTGAATTTATGTAAATTATTGGAGAGGCCTGTGGAAGTTTGAAGAGAAGTCTCCCCATGGGTTTTTTAACCAGTAATGGTTTTCCCCATGTAAATTCATGTCTTCTACGTAAATCCATATTTCTATAGTTTACATTCTTAAAATCATTTAATTTAACTATTTCATTATCATAGTTTAAATATTTTACATGTTCAAACATGGTATCAGAGCCAATTTAAACTATGGTAATTCATGACCAGGAAGTTATGGGACATTGTGGATGGTAAGGAAAAATAGTCTACAGGTAGAAATATTAACCCTGATCTTGTAAGTTCCTTTAATAATAGATCACAAGAAGCATTGTAAATTTTATTAAGAAGTGTAGGAGATGATTTTTAATTACGCATTGGGAACATAGAATCACCTTCTGAAGCTTGGAAATTATTAGAATCCATGCATGAAGGATCTAGGCTTTCAAAAATAATTAAATTAATTTTAGAATTATTTAAAACTCCCATGAAAGGGGATGAAAAAGTAATAAACTATCTTGCCAAGATAAAAAAAATTAAATCTCAATTGGATGGATGCAAATGTGATCTAATAAAAGATAAACTTTTGTACTTTATAATACAAATCAGCATCCATGAAATATTTAGAATTTTTATTTCCATTTTAAACTCTGAGTATCAAAATGAAGATGATCTTCCTGATTTATCAACACTATCTTCTCTTCTTACTCAAGAAGAATAGGTAATCTTAAACTTTGATTCTAAAGAGAAATCTTCGGAAGCTCTTTTATGTCAAGAAAAAAATAATAACAAATCATATATACATCGTAATAAAAATAAAGATAATATCACCAAATCATTTCACCATTCTAAAAATTCTCAGATAATTAGCAAAACCAACCAATTAAAGTGTGTTCATTATGGTAAACCAGGCCACTCTGAAATTTTTTGTTTTGTAAATAAAAATAGATTTCATAACAATCAAAATAAAAATAGATATCATAACAATCAAAATAGAAGTAGATTTCATAACAGAAATAGATCTCATAAAAATCAAAATTATAAACCTAACACAAATCAAAATCAAAATGAGAATAGTGCACTTTATATTGCCTTATCTGCATCAACTAATGATGAATGGATTCTTGATAGTGGAGCTTCTAGACATATGACATACATGTATGATTTTTTATTCGATGTAGAACCTTGTAATGGAAATATATATTTAGGAGATAATTTAGTAATTAAAGCTGAAGGAATGGGTAAATTTAAAATTTTTAATGATACCATTGGACATGCATTATTTGTTCCAAATTTAACAAAAAAATTTTCTATCTTGTTCTCAACTTATCCAAGATAATTTTAAAATTTCTCTTACAAAAGATAAATGCTACATTAAAGATCAAAATAAAACCATTGTTGTAGAAGGCATTCAAAAAGATGGACTTTTTATTGTTAATAATACTTCAAAAGAAAATTGCTTATCTACACAAATAAAAAATGAAAAACAACTATGGCATGAAAGATTAGGACATCTTAATATTAGGAGCTTAAATGAAATGTCTCATCATAACCTTGCAATTGGATTACCAAAAATTGAAAATAAATTAGAAGCTTCTAACGGTTGCCTCTTAGGTAAACAACATATACAACCCTTTAACAAGAATCATAATTGAAAGCAATCTGAAACCCTATAATTAACTCATAGTGATCTAGTGGGGCCATTTCAAGTTCATTCTCTTAAGGGATCCCTCTATGCCCTTACATTTATAGATGATTATTCTAGAATGATTTGGGGATATTATCTTAAAAAATAAAGATGAAGTTCTATCTAAATTTAAAGAATTTAAAACTCTAGTTGAAAATCAATCTAATTACAAAATTAAAATTATTAGAATAGATAATGGAACAAAATACATTAATAGAGACTTTTACAATTTTTGTGCAATATGTGGGATACAAAGACAACTAACATGTCCTTATTCTCCCCAACAAAATGGGGTTTCTGAAAGAAAAAATAGAACCATCTTATAAATGGTTAGATCTATGATGCACTCTTCTAATACACCAAAATTTCTTTGGGCTGAAGCTATGAATACAACTATAGATATTTTAAATAGAGTTCCTACAAAATCTTTACATCTTTCAACTCCCTTAGAAAAATGGTCAAATGAAAAACCTAATATCTCTCATCTTAAAATATTTGGGAGTCCTGCATGATAGTTATGATACTTAATGTTAAGTACAGATGCCAAACTAATAAGATGAGAGGGGGGGGGTGAATCATACAAACTTAATCTTCCATAAAAACATCAGATTCAACCTCAGTAACCTATTCTTCAGTAATATAACCAAAATTGCTAAACATGCAAACTCAGAAGCATATAAACATCATAACACTCATAACACCAGATTTAACATGGAAACCTAGATAGGGAAAAACCACTGTGGGATTTCGAACCCACTAAGAAATATACTCTTCTAGAGTATACTCGGTTAAAAGCAAATCCTGTTAAAGATTACAAACACATTGCTAGATGTGACCCGGTTAAGGGATTTCCCTCAGATCTGCTAGGATCTTCACCTTGTTAGAAGTGACCTTGTTAAAGGATTTCAAACACTCAATCAAAATGTCACCTTGCTAGAGGGTTTTACAAATAAGACTATTAAGTCCACTCGGTTAAGAGATTTTCTGTCACTTTCACAAAACAACAGTAATAAAAATCTATCTGCAACTTCACATCTAAAAATACTAAAGTAGATTCTTATTTGCTCAATACAATATAGACATAGAACTAATCTTGTCCATTTGCTAGGCTCTATACTCTATTATTCAAATAGGTCTTCAAGCTGCTATGATCGGTAATCACTATGTAGCATCCTTGTGCATACACTTGCCCACATACAATGTTTATCAATTAGTTCATTATTTATAAACAATTCGCCAACCACTTAATCTCCTTGATCACATTTCCCATGATCAATCATAGTCATCAGATCTTCAAACTTTGACCAGGTTCAATGTATCCTTCGATCTGAAAATGTTTTACCCCACCTTGGAACTTGCATACATTTCTTGGAACTTGTGCTAGGGTATTGCGGTTCAATCTGAGCTAAAGATCTTCCTGCTGATTTTCCTTTGCCATAGATTCTTTAACAAACTTCATTCACAGCATACCACTCATTTAATCATAGCCAGCTCATCAGCTTCCTTCATTAAATAATGCTTTTATTCATTCAATGCATTCTGTTATTACTCGGTTGCAACTCGGTAAATACTAAACTTCACTCGGTAGACATACCACCTTCATTAACTGATAGCGATAACCTTAGGGTTTACCGACTACGTTCCTTAGGGTTTTATCGACTAGGTTCTTTGCTCGGTAACATAGTATAGTATTAACGTTACAATCAATAACATATGTATGATATCAAAACAATTTAAACATCTATTGGCATTATAACAGACAAGTGGAGATTGTTGGCACTTCAATAAGGATATTGAGAAGGTTGTTGATGATTGTGGATACAACTGATTAAGGATGATTACTATCTTAATATTATTATTTTGTCATTGATGTCAAGAAATTGATTTTCTAATTTAGTATGATGTTGCCATATCTTGAGAAGTATGATTTGATGAGTATAAAGATGTCAGTAAAAGACACAGAAAGAATATGATGAGTAAGGGGAGAAATAAGTTATTCAATTGGAAACTATTATAGAGTTAGACAATGATGAGATCATGATGTTTAGATTGTTTTGATATCATACATATGTTATTCATAGTAAGGTTAATACTATACTATGTTACCAAGCAAAGAACCTAGTCAGTAAAACCCTAAGGAACCTAGTCGGTAAACCCTAAGGTTATCGCTATCGATTAATGAAGGCAGTGTGTCTACCGAGTGAAGTTTAGTATCTACCAAGTTGCAACCGAGTAATAACAGGATGCATTGAATGAATAAAAGCATTATTTAATGAAGGAAGCTGATGAGCTGGCTATGATTAAATGATTGGTATGTCGTGAAAGAAGTTTGTTAAACAATCTATGGCAAAGGAAAATCGGCAGGAAGATCTACAACTCAGATTGAACAGCAATACCCTAGCACAAGTTCCAAGAAATGTATGTAAGTTCCAAGGCAAGGTAACACATTTTCAAATCGAAGGATACATTGAACTTGGACAAAGTTTGAAGATCTGATGGCTATGATTGATCATGGGAAATGTGGTTAAGGAGATTAAGCAGCTGGCGAATTGTTTATAAACAAGGAACTGATTGATAAACAATGTATGTGGGAAAGTGTATGCATAGGGATGCTACATAGTGATTACGGAGAATAGAAGCTTGAAGACTTGTTTTGTATAACAGAGTATAGAGCCTAGCAGATGGACAAGATGAGTCCTATATTATATTCAGCAAATAAGAACCTGCTTTAGCATTTTAGATGTGAAGTTGCAGATAGATTTTTATTACTGTTATTTTGTGAAGTGACAAAAAATCTCTTAACCGAGTGGACTTAAGAGTCTTATTTGTAAAACCCTCTACAAAGGTGACATTCTGATTGAGTGTTTGAAATCCTTGAACAAGGTCACTTCTAACAAGGTGAAGATCCTAACAGATCTGAGGGAAATCCCTTAACCGGGTCACATCTAGCAATGTGTTTGTAATCTTTAATAGGATTTGCTTTTAACCGAGAATACTCTAGAAGAGTATATTTCTTAGTGGGTCCAAAATCCCACAGTGGTTTTTCCCTATTTGGATTTCCACGTTAACACTGGTGTTATGAGTGCTATGGTGTTTATATGCTTTTGAGTTTGCATGTTTAGCAGTTTTGGATATATTACTGAAATATATGTTATCGAGGTTGAAACTGATGTTTTTATGGAAGATTAAGTTTGTATGATTCACCCCCCCTCTCATCTTATTTGCTTGGCATTTGTACTTACATTAAGTATCAGAACCATCAATTGGTATCAAATCCTTGGACTCCAGAAGAAAAAGTTTAAAGGTACTTGAGGCAAAGATCCAAAGATGTATAAGAGGGATGCACCGAACCTGAACAAGTCAAGTTTCTCTACATGGTGGAAAAGGATGAAGCTGCACCTATCAAGAGTTGGAGAATATGCTATATATTATCTAGAGAATGATTTCATCACACTGAGCACCTATCCATTGACAATGGAAGAAATAAAGGCAAAGCAAGAACATATCCAAGCAATGATTGAAATAACATCTGCATTGACCGATTCAGAGTTTAATTATCTAGAAGGCTGTAATGATGCAAAGGCTATGTGGGACAAGCTCATATCAGTGTATGAAGGAGATGAACATGTTCAAAGAGTAAAAGTGGGTAGTCTAAGAGGGAAAATTGAATCTATTAGGATGAATGAAGGTGAGAACATAACCTAGTATAGTACAAGAATAAAGGAGATTGTCAATCAAATCAAAGGAGCAGGTGGAACCATTGAAGAAAAGGACATAACAAGTAAGTTTTTAAGAACCCTTCTACCAGCTTATGCAATCTGAGTCTCTACAATCAATGAATTGAGGTCTATACCAAATATGCCAATCTCTTTAGATGCTACTATTGGTAAACTACATGCATTTGAGTTAAGTAACTTTGATAATAGTGGGTCATCGGTAAATAAAGTTGAATCTGCATTTAGTTCTTTTCATCTTGATGAATCTAATGATTACAATGAAAGAAAGTATAAGTACTCTACAGGAGATCATAGTGGAGCAAGTTAAAGATTTCGCAAGAACATGGAGGAAGTACACAAACTGTATGAGGAAATCAGAAAGCAAGAAGACTTTGAAGCACTATTAGCCAGAAGGTTAGCAAGAGGCAAAGGTAAGTATAAAGGAAAACTACCTTTGAAATGTTTCAATTGTGATAAGATAGGACATATGGCTTCTAACTGTCCTAACAAAGATTCTACTGAAAAAAGAGATTACCGATATGATAGATAGAAAGATAATCATTACAGAAGACACCGAGACTTCAGAAGAAGAGATAGAAAGACATGCTTAATAGCTGATGAGGAATTCAATGATGATAAATCAAATGAAACTGATACAGAGGAAGTAGTCTATGTGGCTATCAAAGATGGATCAGATGAAGAAAGGTATGAAGAAAAAGCCCTAATATCTCACATAAATACTAATGACTCTTGGATCATAGATAGTGGATGCTCACATCACATGACAAGTGATAAACACAAGTTTGTTATGTTAGAAGACTATGATGGAGGCTATGTAAGATTTGGTAATGATGCACCATGTCCAGTAAAAGGTAAAGGATCGATAACAATTCCTGACAATGCAAAGTGCAATGATGTTTATTGGGTTGAAGGTTTGAAATACAATTTGTTGAGTGTAGCACAGCTAAACAACACCGGTTACCGAATATAATTTCAGAAAGGAATTGTCAAAGTTCATGACAAGAATGGAAAGTTAGCTGCCATTGGGACACAAACAAAACGTAATACATTTCACCTTGACTCAACTTGGAATAAGTGTCTATATGCAAAGATAGATGATATCTGGTTATGGTATAAAAGGTTTTGTCATATAAATTTTGATAATCTGATCAAAATAAGCAAGAAGCACCGAGTAAGAGGTCTACCGAGTCTTGAAAAACTTGAGAATGCTATGTGCTAAGGATGCCAGATGGGTAAAATGACATGATCAAGCTTTACAAGTAAGTATTACACTTCTAAGGGAATTTTAGATCTTGTGCACACCAATCTTTGTGGTCCTACGAAAGTTCAAAGTTATTACGGTCATAAATATTTCATATTATTTGTGGATGATTACTCAAGGATGATGTCAGTTATGTTTTTAAAAGAAAAATCAAAAGCTTTTCAAATGTTTAAATGGTACAAGGCAAGAGTTGAAAATGAAACAGGAAGACAACTGAAATGTCTTTGATCAGATAGAGGAGGAGAGTTCACATCTGATGAGTTCAACTTATTCTACAATGATCATGGTATTAAAAGACAAGTCTCTGCACTGAGAACTCCACAACAAGATGGAATTGCTGAGAGAAGAAACAAATCTATTGTGGATTGTGCCAGAACCTTGATGATTGAAAAGAAAGTGCCACAAACATTTTGGAGAGAAGCAATAAGCACAACAGTTTACACCCTGAACCGAGTACAACTGAAGAAAGGTACTTTGAAGACACCATATGAAATCTGGTATGACAAGGAACCTAATGTAAGTTATTTTAAAATCTTTGGAAGTAGATGCTATGTACACAAAGATGATAGAAATGGCAAGTTTGATCAGAAAAGTGAAGAAGGAACATTTCTTGGTTATTCTTCTAGAAGTAAAGCATTTAAATGTCTGATCAAATCATCTAACAAAATAGTAGAAAGTGCAAATGTGAAAATTGATAAATTTGCAGAAAGAAATGATCAAGGAAACTCCAAAGAACCAGAAGATTATGATGAATTTGTCTATGTTCAACCAACAAGTCTTACCGAGAGAACTGTTGAAAAAAATGAAGAGAATATCCAGTTACCGAGTGATGAAGAAGATCATACAGAGCCTACCAAGCCTGTATTAGCCACGTATGTTAGAAGACATCATGCATCAAGTCAGATTATAGGAGATAAGGATGATCCAGTGATGACAAGGAACAACAAAGACATAACACATGTTTGATATTTGAATTTGAACCGAGAATAGTGAAAGAGGCATTTAACAGTGAAGATTGGATAAATGCTATGACAGAAGAGATTGATCAAATCAAGAAGAATGACACATGGACACTAATCCCAAGACCGAAGGACAAAAATGTAATCAGTACAAAGTGGATTTTCAAAAACAAGTTGAATGAAAAAGGAGAGGTCATTCGAAATAAAGCTAGACTAGTTTGAAAAGGTTATGCTCAAGAAGAAAGAATTGATTATGGTGAAACTTTTGCAACTGTGGCTAGACTAGAAGGAGTAAGAACATTGTTGGCATATGTTGCTTACAAAAATTTCAAGGTATATCAAATGGATGTCAAATCTACATTTCTGAATGGTATATTAGAAGAAGAATTTTTTATTGAACAACCTGAAGAATTTGTTGAAAACAAGAATGAAGATCAGGTATGTAAATTGAACAAAGCATTATATGGTTTGAAACAAGCACCTAGAGCATGGTATGAAAGATTGCACTCTTATTTAATCAAGATTGGTTTTATAAGAACAAGTGAAAACAACAATATGTACATGAAGAATGATGAAAATGGAATACTGATCTCAGCCATATTTGTTGATGATATTATCTTTTGTGGAAATGACTCTTTATGCAAGAACTTTGGAAATGAAATGAGCAAAGAATTTGAGATGTCATTAATCGGTGAGATAAAGTATTTTATAGGTTTACAGATAGTGCAAATGAAAAATGAGATTTTCATTACTCAATCCAAGTACATAAAGGAAATCTTGAAGAAATTTGGAATGGAGGATTCAAAACCAGTAAGTACTCCTATGACTACCAATTGTAAATTATCAAAGAATGATGAATCTGCATCTATTGATGAGACACTTTACTGATCCATGATTGGAAAGCTACAATATGTTGTTCACAGCAGTCCAGCCATAGCACATGCAGTAGGTATAGTTGCAAGATTCTCTATAGATCCTAAGGAAACACACATGACAACAATCAAGAGAATTTTTAGATACTTGAAAGGCACTGAGGATTATGGCTTAGTATATCAGAAAGGAAATGACTTTGATTTAAAAGTTTATACTGATGCTGATTGGGCAGGCAACATTGATGATAGGAAAAGCACAAGTGGAGGAGATTTCTTTTTAGGAGAAAGACTAGTGAGTTGGCTTAGCAAGAAACAAGGATGTGTTTCACAGTCAATGATAGAAGCTGAATACGTTGCTGCAGCATTGAATTGTACCAACATAGCATGGATCAAACAACTATTGGAAGGCATAAATGACAAAGTTACTGAGCCAGTAACTATATTCTGTGACAATACTAGTGCCATTAACATTTCAAAGAATCCTATTATGTACTCTAAGACAAAGCACATCTCTATCAAATATCATTATCTTAGAGAAGAAAGTGGTGTTGGAGTATGTTAGCACAAAGGAACAAATAACAGATATCTTCACCAAGCCACTGCCAAGGGACATTTTTGAGTATCTCAGAAGTAAGTTAGGGGTCCTACCCCTATCTTCTACTCACTGATCGAGTTCAGTGAAGGCATCAATTTGATGACTCTACATAATATCTTTAGGAGTTGATGCTGATTTACACACTTTAGGAGGTTTTCTAAAGGTGTACATGAAACAAATACAGGGAACAAGAATTGAAGACAAAATTCTCTAACCGAGACTAAGTTGATACATAACAGCAAGAATTCACTTTATACAGGAAGAATTATGTTTTAGTTCTTTACTTTTTGGCATTGTTGTCAAAGGGGGAGAAGACTGAAGAAAAGAAAGACATAAGAGAAAAGAAGAGAAGACTAATGTATGGGTGAGAATTCTGATGACAGGGGGAGAGCATTTCAACATTTCAGAATCTCACAACAATCTGAATCAATTAGGTCAAATCAATTGGTTTTTCCATCAATGCCAAAGGGGGAGATTGTTGGCATTATAACAAACAAGTGGAGATTGTTGGCAGTTCACTAAGGATATTGAGAAGGTTGTTGGTGATTATGGATACAACTGATTAAGGAGATTACTATCTTAATATTATTATTTTGTCATTGATGTCAAGAAATTGATTTTCTAATTCAGTATGATGTTGCCATATTTTGACAAGTATGATTTGATGAGTATAAAGATGTCGGTAAAAGACACAGAAAGAATATGATGAATAAGGGAAGAAATAAGTTATTCAATGGGCAACTATTACCGAGTTAGCCAATGATGAGATCATGATGTTTAGGTTGTTTTGATATCATACATATGTTATTGATTGTAAGGTTAATACTATACTATGTTACTGAGAAAAGAACCTAGTCAGTAAACCCTAAGGAACCTAGTAGGTAAACCCTAAGGTTATCGCTATCGGTTAATGAAGGCAAAATGTCTACCGAGTGAAGTTTAGTATTTACCAAGTTGCAATTGAGTAATAACAGAATGCATTAAATGATTACATGCATTATTTAATGAAGGAAGCTGATGAGCTGGCTATGATTAAATGATTGGTATGCTATGAATGAAGTTTGTTAAAGAATCTATGGCAAAGGAAAATCGGCAGGAACATCTATAGCTTAGATTGAACCACAATACCCTAGCACAAGTTCCAAGGCGGGGTAACACATTTTCAGATCGGTGAATACATTGAACCTGGACAAAGTTTGATAATCTAATGGTTATGATTGATCATGGGAAATGTGATCAAGGAGATTAAGCGGTTGGTGAATTGTTTATTAATAGGGAACTCTTGATAAACAATGTATGCGGGCAAGTGTATGCACAGGGATGCTACATAGTGATTACCGAGCACTAAAGCTTGAAGACCTATTTTGTATAATAGAGTATAATGCCCAATAGATGGACAAGATGAGTCCTATATTGTATTGAGCAAATAATAATCTACTTTAGCATTTTAGATGTGAAGCTGCATATAGATTTGTATTACTGTTATTTTGTGAAGTGACAGAAAATCTCTTAACCGAGTGGACTTAATAGTCTTATTTGTAAAACCCTCTAGCAAGGTGACATTCTGATTGAGTGTTTGAAATCCTTTAACAAGGTGAAGATCCTAACAGATCTGAGGGAAATCCCTTAACTAGGTCACATCTAGCAATGTGTTTGTAATCCTTAACAGGATTTGCTTTTAACCGAGCATACTCTAGAAGAGTATATTTCTTAGTGGGTCCAAAATCCCATAGTGATTTTTCCCTATTTGGGTTTCCATGTTAAATCTGAAATATATGTTACCAAGGTTGAATCTGATGTTTTTATGGAAGATTAAGTTTGTATGTTTCACCCCCCCCCTCTCATCTTATTTGCTTGGCATCTATACTTACATTAAGTATCAAAACCATCAACATCATGATCTGATCATTGTCTAACTCATTAATAGTTGCCCATTGAATAACTTATTTCTCCCCTTATTCATTATATTCTTTCTGTGTCTTTTACCGACATCTTTATACTCATCAAATCATACTTCTCAAGATATGGCAACATCATACTAAATTAGAAAATCAATTTCTTGACATCAATGACAAAATAATAATATTAAGATAGTAAATATCCTTAATCAGTTATATCCATAATCATCAACAACCTTCTCAATATTCTTATTGAAATGCCAACAATCTCCCCTTGTCTGTTATAATGCCAAATGCCAACACTGCATATGTTCACATCCCTAAACAAAAGAGACAAAAACTTGACTCCACATCTACTCAATGTATATTTGTTGGGTATGGGATAAACACAAAAGGAGTTAGACTTTATGAATCCTCAAAGAGACATATTATTCTAAGTCAAAATGTTCACATCTTAGAATCCCCCTTACCTATCTCAATTAACAATATTGTTGAAACATCAAATTATGAAGAAAATAATCAATCAACCTTTAACGATAATCTTGTACAACCTTCTAAAAAACCTAAGTGGGTTCAATCCTTAATCCAAGATTCAAATGTATAACCTTCTCTTCCTAAAATGACTAGAAGTCAACACACATATTTTGCCTTAATGACACTATATGAAATTGAACCCCAAAAATTTGAAGAAGCTAGTGAAAATCAAAATTGGAAAAATGCCATGCAAATAGAATATGATGCTCTCATTAAAAATAAAACATGGGAACTTGTTCCACTACCCCATAATCATAATATTATTAATTGTCATTGGATTTATAAAATAAAATATGATCCTCAAGGAAATATTGATAAATATAAAGAAAGATTAGTGGCCAAAGGTTTTTCTCAATGACAGGGCATGGATTATGATGAGACATTTGCACTAGTAGCCAAAATGGGACTATTCATTTATTTCTTGCACTAGCTGCTCAAAATAGATGGGAAATTCACCAAATGGATGTTAAAAATGCATTCTTGAATGGAGATTTACAAGAAGAAATATATATACATCAACGTCAAGGATCTGTACAAAAAAATAAAGAGAGTTATGTATGTAAACTCAAAAAATCTCTTTATGGACTCAAACAAGCTCGTCGAGCATGGTATTCTAAATTAAGAAACTTCTTTCAAAACTTAGGTTTCTCTAGTTGTAAATCTGATAATGATTTATTTTTTAAATTTGAAATGATCATATAGTTATTATTGTAGTATATATAGATGGCTTACTCATTACAAGTAGTCTCTCATCATTAATACTAAAATATAAACAAAAACTAAGTCTTACCTTTGAAATGACTGATTTAGGAGTTCTGCATCATTTTTTAGCAATGTCCATTTTTGAAGATCATCATTCTATCATTATATCTCAAGAAAAATATGCCCAGAACTTAATTTCAAAGTTTAATATGTCTGATTGCAAACCATCTATTACCCCTATTGAAACTGGTATCAAACTTGAAGCTCATCATCCTTGTGAAAAGTTTGACTCCACTCTTTCTTGACAATTAATTGGGAGCCTAATTTATTTAACTATCTCTCACCCTGATATTTCCTATGTAGTTGGTGTTGCATCTTGATTTATGGAAGAACCTTATGTTCAACATTGGAAAATGGCAAAACGTATTTTAAGATATATCAAAGGAACCATTAACTTTGGTCTTTATTATTCTCATACTAAAAATTCACATATATATGGATATTGTGATTCTGA
This sequence comes from Cryptomeria japonica, assembly GCF_030272615.1. NCBI lineage: Eukaryota > Viridiplantae > Streptophyta > Pinopsida > Cupressales > Cupressaceae > Cryptomeria > Cryptomeria japonica. The sequence continues at coordinate 72,281,679 of NC_081413.1, forward strand.
TTTTGTAGGGGATTCCATAGATAGAAAATCCACTTTTGGATATGTGTTTAAACTTGGAACAAGTCCAATCACATGGAGTTCTAAAAAACAATCAACTGTAGCACTATCATCTACAGAAGCTGAATATCGAAGTGCCTCTGAAGCAGCTAAAGAAGCTATTTGGTTAAAGCAACTTCTAAGAGAACTTAAAATGGAATCCAGTCCTAGAACCACACTCCTATGTGATAATCAAAGTTATATTGCACTTGCTAAGAATCTTGTTTATGATCAAAGATCTAAACATATTGAAATTCAAGCTTACTTCGTACATGAGAAAGTATTAAATGGAGATATTTTTCTTGAATGTTTCCAAACTAAAGATCAAGTTGCAAACATATTTACAAAGCCATTATGCAGTGCAAAATTCTCCAAATTCAAATCAATGCTTGGCCTCAAGGAGCTTCCATTGAGGGGGAGTGTACATTGCAATGTCACCTCCTGATGGATAGATCCTATATGTAATATACATAAGTCCTATGGGAAGCTTGTAAAATATTTTCTCTATAAATCTTCCATTTGTATTAAGACCTATGGGCACATTGTATTAAGACCTACGGGCATATTGTACTAAGTCCTACGTGCACTATTAACCCAGGGAGAGGTTGATTTGAGGAGGCCCGGGACTCCAACAAAAATCTTACAAGACCTTTTAAGATAGCATCTATTAAGAACATTGGGATTATAAATTATGACAAAATGAGCTTCATGTAGTCTAGAATGCATGATTTTTATTTTGGTATATATTTGTGTCCCTATTTATCCTTGTCAAGAAGATCTACATCATTGGGGTACTTCATGCTTTTCTTTTAAAGAAATTGACAAGATTTGTCCCCTATTAATATTATGGGGGAGTGTTAGAATATAATATTATTAGGGGTCAAACTTTGATAATATATAATGTTTTATCATAATGCTTGAAAAGCATTCAACATTTCTTGTGAATAATTAATAAATTAAATAACTATTAAAAGTTATTTATTTATTAATTATAAACAAGATTGTTATTGAAAAGGTATGGTAACTACCCTTTCGGGTATTTTACCAACCTTTGTCCCTATATTTAAGGGAGGATTCCTCACCATTTTGGGTGGTGTGAAATATTATTGAATTTATGTAAATTATTGGAGAGGCCTGTGGAAGTTTGAAGAGAAGTCTCCCCAGGTTGTGTTCTTATAATATAGATGCTATATTTGTGGGGTTTTTTACCAGTAATGGTTTTCCCCATGTAAACTAATGTGTTCTATGTAAATTCATTGTTTTTCTAATATTTCTATAGTTTGCATTCTTAAAATTATTTAATTTAACTATTTCATTATCATAGTTTAAATATTTTACATGTTCAATCATAAATAGTCATGATCCATTGTAGCACATATTTTAGGGATACTGTTCAACGAACAATATAATTAAGTCCTTCTTCCATCTCCTATGAAGCATCCATTATCTTCGAAAAAGTCAAAAAATGAAAAAAAGAAAAAAAAAGAAGAAAAAAGTAAAGATAAATAATTCATCCAATGGTGAAAATGACCTCTTGTGTTGCCTTGGGCAAGTACCATAATGAAAACTTGACAAACAAGCGTCATGCGTAATCCATTACTCTCTTGCACTCTACACTTGGGGAAAAGTTTCATTGATGCTATCCTATTCATTCTCTCTCATTCTCTAATATTATCTCTCATCCACCATTACCCATCTCATCCTCCACTATCACTTACTTGCTACATCCATATTCCCTTTTCCATCTTTGATATCGACAGGAGTAGGGACCATCATAACAATCACACATACTATTTTCTTCACCTTATACACACCCTTTTGTCCATATTCATTATTATATCCATTTCTTACTTTCACCATCCATTATGACCTTTGATCTTGCTTATCCTATTTGTATCCTATCTCCATCCTATCCATCCCTTGATTCTAATGAAAATTAAGGACAAAATACAAACATGATTTATATTTATCTCTTGCCAAACACCTTGTTATCACCTTGTAATGTTGTCATATCGAATCCCTTAACTTGGATAAACATGTTATCCAATCAGAAAATAGTCCTTTAAAATTAAATTAGCTTTGATTCTATAATAAGTTGCCTACATCCTTCACTTATCCATTTTTATCTCATCAATTTATTCATCCACTCATAATATCTCATTCCTTACTAGACACTAGGGGCAAATAAATGCTCCCTTTTTGAGAATAAACCCTAATATGTTTCTTATACATCAATCAGTGATAAAAAAAACTTTCAAAAACTTATAAACTCAAAAAAATAAAATAAAATATAAATATATTAAAAACTTTCCAAAATTAGAAGAAAAGCTAAAAAATCTAATTTTTTTTTTCAAAAATCCAAAGTCCATAATAAATTGTCTCTTTCTAAGACACCAAATATTTGGAAAAACACAATCAAAACATCATTAAAACACCAATCTTAACAAGTCATGGAACAACAAACAAACTACCAAGCTAGCCTACAACCTTACCAATCAAATGCTTATCTGATTTAGCATTTTTATGAAACAAGCCTCTATGCATACATCATTCCTAAGATAGGCACCCTATTCGATATCATGTCCAATAGATACATCCTTCCTAGAATGGATCTCCTATCAAATGTCATTTTAACAAAAAGACTTTTCTTTTGCAAAAGAATCTAAATGGTTGTTGACTTGTTTTCTCTAGTGAGTGTTGGCAAATGCACACTCCAATGAGATATTGTAGGCGATTGAAGGTTTTGTCATTGATGGCAACCTTCCAATCATATGTTACCGGCAAGACAATTTACTGGCACCAGCAACGATAGACTCTACACCGGCACACAGAACATCGACAGTGAAAGGAAGTATACCGACACCCAGGCCGACAGGAATTTTGTTTATAATATATTTTGTAATTAATTGTAAAATCATTGTAAGCTGACTTGGCAAGTTGTAAAATGACTCATATATGTATGAGATCATTATAGAAAATTTTGTAAGGAAGTAAATAGGCGAAATAAGGTAGACCTAAAATGCGAATTATAGGTTAAGGGTTTATGTATGAAGCAAAGCTAAAACCAGCACTGGATCTGGCATAGTAGATGCTAGTTTGAAGTAGTACAAGACATTGGATTTGCATAGTCCATTTTGTAAGTTAGTGAGACTTCCCATTTTGTAATTGAGCAGTGAGCTCTAGGAACTTGGCCTTCCTGCATGTGTAGGCCCCTATTGTAGTAGTAATATTCTCTTATTGGCTAGTAAGCAAATATTGTGGGTCACAAATCCCACCGAGGTTTTTTCCACACCGGGTTTCCTCATTAAACTACTATGTTATGGTGTTCTTTTCATGTGGTTGATGTTATCTCTGTTTATTGCATTACTTTTTGTTTACTGGTATACAATATATAAATGATTTACATGTTTTCAGTTAAGAAAATTATATAACCGGTTAGATACTGATTCAACCCTCGTTTCAGTATCTTTGGGAATCCTAACAATTGGTATCAGAGCCTGGTCCTCTATTTTCAAAAGCATAACAAGTTGAGGAAGATCTTGACACCAGTAGAGATGGAAAACTTGATGAAGCAATTAGAAGCAGCTCTCTCAGACCATGATATAGAAAAGCTGAAAAATATCAAACTTGAAGATGATCTAAAGGCTGCACAGGATATTATTCAAGCACTTCAAGAAAATCTTACCATTGCAAGAAACAAGAGAAGAGAACTTTGTTGAAAGATGCAAAATGAGAATGATGAAAAGGAAACTCTTAGTGATCTGATGAATAAACTGAAACAAGAAAACATGACAACGAAGAATAAGATGCAGGATATGACTATGAGATTTTGTAAAGAAATTGAAGATAGGAACAAAAATGAAGAAGATTTGACTAGAAGACTGAATGATGCTACAAATGAAAACACAAGACTTAGTTATGAAAATGATATGTTGAAGACAGATCTGATGCACACACAAAATGACTCAAATGAACTTATGAGACATAAAGAAATCTTGGAAAGAGAACTGGCTACTGCAAATCAAAACAAAGAGAAATTCAAGAAAAGCTCAGAAGAACTTGGTGACATGCTAAAGAATCAGAAACCAAATGGTGACACTAATGGCCTTGGCTCTGAAGTTGGTGAAAGCTCTAGTACTGCAAACACACATGATCGTAGCAAACCGGTAAGACAACCAAATGATTATAAATTTAATGGCAAATGCTTTAACTGTAACAAGTATGGTCATAGAGAAAATCAATGTAGATCTAGAAATTATCAGAACACCAGTACACCCACCGATCAATGTTCTAAATGCAACAAAGTTGGTCATAATTCAGAAAATTGCCAAATGAATGTAAGATGTTATGTTTGTGGAAGATTTGGACACTTATCTATTCAGTGTAGAACACAAACCGGCATAGGATATGGGAAAGCTATTCAAAAAAACAATGTGACCTATTATGCTTGCAACAAGATTGGACATATTGCAAAATACTGCAGAAGTAAGGCATCACAGGCAAGTAATAATGGTGCTAGTTTGAAAGGTAAAGAAAAGGTTGAAGAGGTAAAGCAAGAATTCTCAAAACAATGGATCAAAAAGTCAGATCTAAATGTTGATAGGAATACTCCTCCACTGGCAGAATAGAGTAACACTCCACCAGTAGAACAGAGTAACACTCCATCGGCAGGAGACTCTTCATCTAACTGAAGAAAATTCCTTTGAGGGTTTAGCAACCAAATGTGAAACATGCTACTATTCCCTTAGTTGATGGTGAGAAGTTGAAATTACTTCTATACCCGTAGATAAGTTAAGTCATTACTTAAATGGCAAGCATTAAATGTGGTGGTTGGCAAAATTAACATTATAAAACAAGTGTTTTGGCCCCATTTTCATTTCACCGAACATTCAAATCTTTGAGAGCGTGAAAATTCCCAAGTGAAGGCATTCCAAGCAAAGAAGTGAAGCAATTCATCAAGCAATCATTCCTTAAGGTAGATAAAGGTATTTATAACCATGGCTTCCTCAACTGCTCCTAAATTCATTGCAAACCCTACTATTGTCGAAGTTATTAAATGCCCTAGACCCATATTCCAGTTAGTTCCTGAAATTGCCAAGAAAGATGATAACATTGGTGCATTTTCTAAAATTCCTAAGGGAGTAGTTTTTACTGAAGACCCTAGAATGTATATACATTGTCATATACAGGAATTAGGTGATGAGGAAATTAAGAATATGTATAAATCTATAATTTGTGATGAATCTATAAATATCAAACCTGAACACAAGATAGTTGAAACCCTAAGTTTCACTAAAATTCTCAGTATCTCGGATTTTCCCAAGGATTTTATAAGGATAGTACTAAGTAGGATACATGGTGAATTCTTCTGGTTGGACTCAGTTCACAAAATCACAAAAGAAGCAGTAAAGGCTATGATAGGGTTACCCTCCACTGGTAACAGACTTGATAAGACAAAGAAGGTCTCAACTGACCTAGTGATAAACCTAACCGGTCCAACATATGATAAGAGATCTTTAAGGGTAAATGATGTAACATATATCAATGTCAAATTCATCAGTATGATCTTAGGCTACAAAACTACACATGCAAATAGGTTAAACTCAGTCTCTAGCCTATGCATTAAAAGTGCCTATGATATAATTAATGATAATGCAAGAATAGATGTGTGTGAATGGCTTAAAGATGAATTGATTGACAATTTGGGAAAGATAAAGAAAGACAAAAAGGGAACATTCAGATTTGGAAACCTGCTTGTTTGTCTAATGCTGCACATAACCAAACAAGTACCTGATATTGGTATTAGAAATTTTGGTTTTGATATACCGGTAGGCAAACAGTTGTTAGATTTACTGAACAACATGGGAGAGAATAGAGAAAAAACATAAATGAGTATTTTCAGGCATTGAAGTACCGAATGAAGATCAAAGTTAGATTGTCACCAACAATTGTGGACAAGTATAAGGATGAAATCTATTTTGTAATAAAGAAGGATGAAATTTGGATGGAAGCAACTATCCCAAGAACCATCTAGGTTACTAAAATGGGGTATGAAACTGATGACCACATAATAGAAACATATGCAAAAGCCCTCCTAGAAGCACCTAAGGAACCTAAAGAAGAGGTATTTGGCAGTTCTGAGACTATTGAAAAACAAATTCAATCCAAGAAAAATGTTAAAAAGGTTGAGGCAACAGTTAGAAAAGGATCCAGGCAAGCAAAAACTATTAAGGAAGATGTACTTAAATGAACTGGTATTACTAAAGATGAGTTAGAAGCACTTCAACTAGAAACTCACCTTTCACTGGTTGGAACTTCTTCTGAAAGTGACATACCAGCTGCATTCAAAAGAGTTGTGAGAAAAAGGAAATCTTCACTGCTATCTTCACCTTCCCCTAGAAGAACAAGACATAAGCAACAGGTAGTAAGGCCCCCAGCAAAGAAATTAACTTCGAAGAAGAAAAAGGTGACTCCTAAGAAGAAGTCTATAGCTCTTATTGATAAATTACTAGATGAAATTATTGAGGATGGTAAATTGAAAAATATCAACAAAATGTATAACACATTATCAGATGATGACAAAGATAAAGTAGAGAATAGTGTAATATTGCACTTAGATATTTTTTAAGAAATTTTTGATGCAAGTTGTTGATGAAATACTGACAGCTCTCTACAACAGACTTGAAGCTAGGAGAGTAGGTATTATTGAGCTTGATAAGAAAAACAATTTGAAAAAGTACTTGCTATACATCCTGTCAACTCACTTGATGAGATAGATAAATTGATCTCAGAGGCTAACCGGTCAATACTTTCAACTGCTCGCTGACATGTAGCACTAATGGTAGGGAGAGTGAATGAGGTAACAAAAGAAATAGCTAATGCATGAGACATATTCCTTGTAGAGAAGGACAAGAAGGAAGAGTATCAAAGCCCTAAACCCATCAAGGTATATCAAAATTTTTAGTTCTGATACTAAATGTAAAATATAGATGCTAGGGGGGGTGAATCATACAAACTTAAACTTTCATAAAATCAACAGATTCAACCTCGGTAACTTATACTTCAGCAACTTAACCAAAAACTGCTAAACATGCAAACTTATGAACACGTAATCATAATAACACTCATAACACCAAATTTAATGTGGAAACCCAAATAGGGAAAAACCACTGTGGGATTTCGGACCCACTAAGAAATATACTCTTCTAGAGTATGCTCGGTTAAAAGAAAATCCTATTAAAGATTACAAACACATTGCTAGATGTGACCCGGTTAAGGGATTTCCCTCATATATGTTAGGATATTTACTTTGTTAGAAGTGACCTTGTAAAGGATTTCAAACACTCATTTAGAATGTTACCTTGCTAGAGGGTTTACAAATAAGACTGTTAAGTCCACTTGGTTAAGAGATTTTCTGTTACTTACAAAACAACAATAATAGAAATCTATCTGCAACTTCACATCTAAAATGCTAAAGCAGATTCTTATTTGCTCAAAACAATCTAGTCATAGGACTTATCTTGTCCCTGTGCTGGGCTCTCTACACTTGCCTGCATACATTGTTTATTAACAATTCCTTATTTATAAACAATTGCTAACCGCTAAATCTCCTTGATCACATTTCCCATTGTCAATCTTAGCCATCAGATCTTCAAACTTGACTAGGTTCAATGTATCCTTCTGATTTGAAAACATTTTACCTTACCTAGGGACTTGCATTCCCTTCTTGGAGCTTGCATAAGGTTATTGCAGTTCAATCTGTGCTGTAGATCTTCCTGCCGATTTTCCTTTGCCATAGATCCTTAACAAACTTCATGCACGACATACCAATCATTTATACATCTCCAGCTAATCATTGTCCTTCATTAAATAGTTCTTTTATCCATCCAATGTGCACTATCATAACTCGGTTGCAACTCGGTAAATACTAAACTTTACTCAATAGACATTTCGCCTTCATTAACCGATATCGATAACCTTAGGGTTTACCAACTAGGTTCTTTGCTTGGTGACATAGTATAGTATTAACCTTACAATCAACAACATATGTAGGATATCAAAACAATGTAAACATCATGATCTCATCATTGTCTAACTCAGTAATAGTTGCCCATTAAATAACTTATTCCTCCTCTTTATTCATCACATTCTTTCTGTGTCTTTTACCAAAATCTTAATTCTCTTCTAATCAATCTTCTCAAGATATGGTAACATCATACTGAATTAGATAATCAATTTCTTGGCATCAATGACAAAATAATGTTATAAAGATAGTTATCATCCTTCTTTAGTTATATCAATAATCTTCAACAACCTTCTCAATATGCTTATTGAATATCAACAATTACTGATATTGAAATCCCAACAATCTTTCTTATTGTAGTGCCAACAATCTCTCCCTTTGGCATTGATGGCAAAACCAACAATTAAATGGTAATACCAACAAGATATTCAAATTGATTTGGTTTCAGATTGTTGTTAGACTTCTCCTGTTATCCTTGATCTGTTGTCTTTTGAAGTCTTCTCCATTTTTCAGTAATCTCCCCCTATCATTAGTCTTCTGTTATTTCCATCATTCAAGGCTTTACCATTTAGTCAACCATTTAGCCTTCCAACCATTTAGTCTTCTCCCCCTTTGACAACAATGCCAAAAAGTAAAAGAACTAAATCATGATTTCTTCCTCTGTGAAGTGATTTGCCTTGTTGTGTAACATCTCAGTCTCAGTCAGATCAACTTGTCTCTATTCATGTTTTCCTATACACCTTTAGAAAACCTTCTAAAGTGCATAAATCAACATCAAACCACACATAATATTCTGTAGATTCATCGAATTGATGCTTTCACCGAACTCAGTCAGTGAGTAGAAGATAGGGGTAGGACTCCTAACTTGCTTCTGAGATACTCAAAAGTGTCCCTTGGCAGTGACTTTGTGAAGATGTCTGCTAATTGCTCCTTTGAACTGATATATTCTAGCACAACTTTCTTCTCTTGAACTTCTTCTTTGAGATAGTGATACTTTATAGATATATGCTTTGTCTTAGAGTGCATTACTAGATTCTTTGAAATGTTAATGGCACTAGTATTATCACAGAATATAGTTACTGGCTCGGTAAATTTCTCATTTATACCTTCCAACAGTTGTTTGATCTATGCTATATTGGTACAATTCAATGCTGCAACAACATATTCAGCTTCTGCTGTAGACTAAGAAATACATCCTTGTTTCTTGCTAAGCCAACTTACTAGTCTTTCTCCCAAAAAGAAAGCTCCACCACTTGTGCTTTTCCTGTCATCTATGTTGCCTGCCCAATCAACATCAGTATAAAATTTTAAATCAAAATTATTCCTCTTTTCATATACTAAGCCATAATCTTCAGTGCCCCTCAGGTATCTGAAAATTCTCTTGATTGCTGTCATATGGGTTTCCTTCGGATCTGTAGAGAATCTTGCTACAATACCTACTGCATGTGCTATATCCAATCTACTATGCACAACATATGGCAATTTTCCAATCATAGATCGGTAAAGTGTCTCATCAACAGATGTAAATTCATCATTCTTTGATAATTTACAATTAGTAGTCATAGAAATACTTACTAGTTTAGAATCCTCCATTCCAAATTTCTTCAAGATTTCCTTTATGTACTTGCATTGAGTAATGAAAATCTCATCTTTCATTTGCAGTATCTGTAAACCTATAAAATAGTTTATCTCACCGATTAGTGACATCTCAAATTCTTTGCACATTTCATTTCCAAAGTGCTTGCATAAGGAGTCATTACAATAAAATATAATGTCATCAACAAATATGGCCGAGATCAGTATTCCATTGTCCTCATCTTTCTTTATGTGCATATTGTTGTTTTCACTTGTCCTTATAAAACCAATCTTGATTAAATAAGAGTGCAGTCTCTCATACCATGCTCTAGGTGCTTGTTTCAGACCATATAAGGCTTTGTTTAGTTTGCATACTTGATCTTTACTCTTGTCTTCAACAAATCCTTCAGGTTGTTCAATGAAAACTTCTTCTTCTAGTATACCATTCAAAAATATAGATTTAACATCCATTTGATATACCTTGAAATTTTTGAAAGTAGTATATGCAAACAATGTTCTTACTCCCTCAAGTCTAGCCATAGGTGCAAAAGTCTGACCATAATCTATTCCTTCTTCTTGAGCATAACCTTTGCAAACTAGTCTTGCTTTGTTGCGAATGACCTCACCTTTTTTATTTAGCTTGTTTCTGAAAACCAACTTAGTACCAATTACATTTTTGTCCTTTGGTCTTGGGATCAGTGTCCATGTGTCATTCTTCTTGATTTGATCAATCTCTTCTGTCATAGAATTTACCCAATCTTCACTGTTAAATGCCTCTTTCATTACTCTCTATTCAAATTCAGAAATTAGACATGTGTTATACCTCAGTTTGTTTCTTGTCATCATCGGATCATCTTTATCTCCTATAATATGACTTGATGCATGATGTCTTCTGACATATTTGGCTAATATAGGCTCGGTAGGTTCTGTATGATATTCTTCATCACTCAGTAACTGGACATTAACTTCATTTTCTTCAGTAGCTTTCTCGGTAGGACTTCTCAGTTGAACATAAACAAATTCTTCATAATCTTCTGGTTCTTTGGAATTTCTTTCATCATTTCTTTTTGCAAATTCATCAATTTTCACCTTTGCACTTTCCACTATTTTTTTAGATGATTTGATCAGACATTTAAATGCTTTACTTCTAGAAGAATAACCAAGAAATGTTCCTTCTTCACTTTTTCTGATCAAACTTTCCATTTCTGTCATCTTTGTGAACATAGCATCTACTTCCAAAGGTTTTAAAGTAACCTACATTAGCTTTCTTGTCATACCAGATCTCATATGGTGTCTTCATAGTTCCTTTCTTTAGTTGAACTTGGTTTAGAGTGTAAACTGCAGTACTGATTGCTTCTCTCAAAAATGTTTGAGGTACCCTCTTTTCTATCATCAGGGTTCTTGCACAATCCATAATTGATCTGTTTCTTCTCTCAGCTATCCCATTTTGCTGAGGTGTTCTTGGTGCAGATACTTGCCTCTTTATACCATGATCATTGCAGAATAAGTTAAATTCATTAGAAGTGAATTCTCCTCCTCTATCAGATCTAAGACATTTCAGTTGTCTTCTTGTTTCATTTTCAACTCTTTCCTTGTACCATTTAAACATTTGAAAAGCTTCTGATTTTTCTTTTAAAAACATGACTAACATCATCCTTAAGTAATCATCCAAAAATAATATGAAATATTTATCACCATAATAACTTTGAACTTTCATAGGACCATAAAGATCAGTGTGTACTAGATGTAAAATTCCTTTAGAGGTGTAGGACTTACTTGTAAAGCTTGATCTTGTCATCTTACCCATCTGGCATCCTCGACACATAGCATTCTCAGGTTTTTCAAGACTTGGTAGACCTCTTACTTATTTTGATCAGATTATCAAAATTTACATGACAAAACCTTTTATGCCATAACCAGGTATCATCTATCTTTGCATAAAGTCACTTGTTTCGAGTTGAGTCAAGATGAAATGTATTACCTTTTGTTTCTGTCTCGGTAGCAGCTAACTTTCCATGCTTGTCATGAACTTTGACAATTCCTTTCTGAAATTCTATTCGGTATCCTGTATTGTTTGGTTGTTCTACACTCAACAAATTGTATTTCAAACCTTCAACCCAGTATACATCATCACAATTAGCATTGTCAAGAAGTGTTATAGATCCTTTACCTTTCACTGGACATGGTGCATCATTACCAAATCTTACACAGCCTCCATCATAGTCTTCCAATTTAACAAACTTGTGTTTATCACCTGTCATATGATTTGAGCATCCGCTATCTATGATCCAAGAATCATTATTATTTATGTGAGATATTAGGGCTTTTTCTTCATACCTTTCTTCATCAGATCCATCTTTAATAGCCACATAAACAACTTCCTCAGTATCAGTTTCATCAAATTTGTCATCGTTGGATTCCTCATCTGCTACTAGACATGTCTTTCTATCTCTCCTTCTAAAGTCTCAGTGTCCTCTGTATTGGTTATCTTTCTGCCTGTTATCTTGATATTCTCTCTCTTCACTAGATTCTTTGTCAGGGCAGTTAGAAGCCATATGTCCTATTTTATCACAATTGAAACATTTTAAAGGTAGCTTTCCTTTATACTTACCTTTTCCTCTCGGTAACCTTCTAGCTAATAATGCTTCAAATTCTTCTTGCTTCTTGATTTCCTCATATAGTTTGTGCACTTTTTCCATGTTCATGTGAAATCTTTCACTTACTCCACTACGATCCCCTTCAGAGTACTTAACCATTCTATCATTGTAATCATCAGATTCACCAATATGAAAAGAACTGAATCTAGATTCTGCTTTATTTACCAAAGACCCACTATTATCAAAATTACTTAACTCAAATGCATGTAGCTTACCAATAGTAGCATCCAAAGAAATTGGCATGTTAGGTACAGGCCTCAATTCATTGATTGCAGAGACTCGAATAGCATAACTGCTAGAAGGGTTCTCAACAACTTACTTGTTATATCCTTTTCTTCAATAGTTCCATCTGCTCCTTTAATTTGGTTGACAATCTCCTTTAGTCTTGTATTGTATTGGGTTATGTTCTCACCTTCATTCATCCTCATGGATTCAAGTTGTCCTCTTAGACTATCTACTTTTGCTCTTTGAACATGTTCATCACCTCCATACATAGATATGAGATTAGTCCACATTGCTTTTGCATCATTACATCCTTCTAGACCATTAAACTTTGAGTCAGTAAATGCTGATGTTATTTCAATCAAAGCTTGAATATGTTCTTGCTTTTCCTTAATCTCTTCCAAGGTCATAGGGTTGGTGCTCAGTGCAATGTAATCATTCTACAAATAATATGTTGTATATTCTCCAATTCCTAATAAATGCAGCTTCATCCTTTTCTACCATGTGGAGAAACTTGACTTGTTCAACTTCGGTGCATCCCTTTTATACATCTTCAGATCTTTGCCTCAAGTACCTTTAAAATTTTTCTTCCGGAGTCCAAAGATCTAATACCAATTGTTAGTTCTGATACTAAATGTAAAATACAGATGCCAATAGTTAACAAGATGAGAAGGGGGGGGGGTGAATCATACAAACTTAAACTTCCATAAAATCAACAGATTCAACCTCAGTAACTTATACTTCAGCAACTTCAAAATTGGAATTGTGTCATCTACATTGCATTTTGGAGCTATCATCTTAAAAATTGGAATTGTGTCATCTATATCTTTATATGCTCGTGAACTACAATCTGTTATTTTCTTTAGAGAGTCCAAAATAACTTTAGTTACATTTGTTGATTTAAATCCTGCAGTTGAAGAGCTAACAATCTGAATTCTACCAGTGGGAGAAATGTCCTTGCTTGCAGTGACCTCTGGTAGGTCAGTCTGTGTTTCCATTTCCTTAAGCAAAGGTTTTTTTTGTTCACCTGTTGCCGGTGGCACTGTTTCCATATGAACCTGTTCCTATTCTAGAGCCTGTTACTCTTCTTGTTGCTCTGTTTGTTGTTCTGCTTGTTCTATTTTCCCATCTGCTGATTTACCTTCAGTGTTATCTATGTTATCAGTTACCGATGGCTCACTAGCCATATCTATCTTACCAGTTGTGTCCTTGTCTATCATAATGTTGACTTTCTGATTATCAACATCAACTATGTAAAGTACCTCAGAATTAGGATTTGTATCCTCTTGTGATACATCCATACTCTCATTAGCTGGTTGATTTTTAGTTGTTGTTACCAGTGGAGTAACCAGAGGTGGTGGAGATAAAGTATCTCTTATTTTGATGCTTGGAGGACCACCAACCTTTCCTTTACCCTTATCCTTATCTTTCTGATATACCTTGATTGGTTTAGGGTTTCTATGCTTTTCCTATTTTTCCTTCTCAATAAGGAATATATCCCATGCATTTTCAGTTTCTTCTGCAACCTCATTTATTCTTCCAACCATTAGTGCAATATGTGGGTGTGTAGTAGAGAATACTGACCAGTTAGCCTCTGCAATTAGATCATCTATTTCCTTTGGAGAGTTAACTAGGTAGACAACAAGTAATTTTTTAATTTTTATTTTCTTGTCAAGTTTTACAACAGGTTGTCTTCTTGCTTCGAGTCTCTTGAATAGTTCATCTGGTAGTTCATCTACAACTTGCATCAAGAACTTTTTGTAGACATCCAAGTGTAAAATGACTCTATTTTCAACCATTTCTTTATCATCAACTGATAGTGAGTCATATAGTTTGTTGATATTTTTAGGGTTTCCTTCTTCTGTGATTTCATCCAACAGTTTGTCAATCGGAGAAATATTTTGTTGAGTCCTTTTCTTTGGTGTCAAATTTTTCTTCTTAAGAGTAGACTTCTTGACTGGGGGCCTCACTGCCTATTGTTTTTGCCTAGTTCTTCTAGGTGAAGGTGTGGATACTGGTGAAGGTTGTCTTTTCCTTACAACTTTTTTAAATTTAGCTAGCATGTCACTCTCTGAAGAAGTTGCTACCGGTGAAAGGTGAGTTTATGGTTGTTGTGCCTGCAACTCATCTTCAGTCATACCAACTTGTTTCAGTACATCTTCTTTGGTAGCCTTAGCCTACCTTGAACCTCTCCTCACTATTGCTTCTACTTTCTTCACTCTCTTTTTGGATTGAATCTATTTTTCAATGGTTTCAGCATTGCCAAATATCTCCTTAGATTCATTGGGTGCTTCCAGAAGGGCTTTAGCATATGTTTCAATGATGTGATCATCTGTCTCATAACCCATTTCAGTAACCCAAATTGTTCTTGGGATAACTGCTTCCATCTAGATCTCATCCTTCTTAATCACAAAGCATATATCATCCTTATATTTATCTACAATTGCTTGTGATAATCTTACTCTAGTGTTCATTCTGGCCTTTAATGCTTGAAAGTATTCATTAATATTCTTTTCTCTGTTTTCACCCATGTTGTTCAATAGGTTAGATAATTGTTTGCCTACCGGTATGTCAAATCTAAGGTTCTTATTACCTATATTGGGCAGTTGTTTGGTTATATGTAGCATTAAGCAAACAAGTAAGTTACCAAATCTGAATGTCCCTTTCTTATCCTTCTTGATCTTTCCCAGATTGTCAATAAGTTCATCCTTTAACCATTCACATACATCAATTTTTACATTATCTTTAACCATATCATGTGCACTTTTTATGCATAAGCTGGAAACTGAGTTAAGTCTACTTGCATGTGTTGTTTTGTAACCTAAAATCATGCTAATGAATCTCACATTTCTGTCAGTTACATCATTTACCCTTAAGTACCTTTTGTCAGATGTTGCACCTATTAGGTTCATTACCAGTTCATTTGAGACCTTCTTTGTCTTATCTGGTCTATTACCGGTGGAAGGTAACCCTGTTACAGCTTTCATGACTTCCTTTATAATTTTATGAACCAAATCTAGCCAAAAGAATGCACCATGTACCCTACTCAATACTATCCTAATAACTTCCTTAGGGAAATCCAAAATGCTGAGGATTTCAGTGAATCCTAGGGTTTCAATAATTTTGTGTTCAAGCTTCACATTACCGAAGTCATCACATATGACAGTTTTGTACATGTTCTTGATTTCCTCATCACCTAATTCTTCTATGTGGCAATGGATGTACATTCTAGGGTTCTCTACAAAAACAACTCCTTTGGGGATTTGGGAAAATGCACCAATATTATCATCCTTTTTAGCTATCTCAAGAACTAGTTGAAATATGGGCCTAGGGCATTTGATTACCTTGACTACAGTAGGGTTTGCTTTCAATTCAGGTACAAAAGAGGATACCATGATTATAAATACCTTTTTCTGCCTTTGGAAAGATTGATTACTTAAATGCTTTCCCTCTTTGCTCAAAATGCCTTAGCTCTAGAAATTTTGCGCTCTTTGAATGTTTGAATGTTTAGTGAAGTGAAATGGAGCCAAAAACACTAATTTATAATGTCAATCTGCCAACTACCACATTTAATGCTTGTCGGTTAAGTAATCACTTAACATATTTGCTGGTATAGAAGTAATTTCAACTTCTTACCGTCAACCAAGGGAATAATAGAATACTTCACATTGACTGCCAAACCCTCAAAAGAATTTTCTTCAATTAGATGAAGAGAATCCTGCCGGTGGAGTGCTACTTTGTTCTACCGGTGGAGTGTTGCTTGGTTCTACCAGTGGAGGAGTATTCCCAACACCATTTAGGTCTGACTTTCTAATCCATTGTTTTTATAATTCTTTCTTAACTTCTTCAACCTTTTCTTTTCCTTTAAAACTAGAACCTTTGTTGTCTACAGGTGGTGCCTTACTTCTGCAGAATTTTGCAATATGTCCAATCTTGTTACAAGCATAACAAGTCACATTATTTTTCTGAATAGAGTTCCCATAACCTATGCCAGTTTGTCTTCTACATTGATTAGATAAGTGTCCAAATCTTCCACAAACATAACATCTCACATTCATTCTGCAATTCTCAGAATTATGACCAACTTTGTTGCATTTTGAACATTGACCGGTGGGTGCATTGGTATTCTGATAATTTCTAGATCTACATTCATTTTCTCTATGACCATACTTGTTACAGTTAAAGCATTTTCCATTGAATTTATAAGTAGTAGGTTGTCCTACTAGTTTGCTAAGATCATGTGTGTTTGCAGTACTGGAGCTTTCACCAACTTCAAAGCCAATTCCACAAGTGTCACCTTTAGGTTTTTGATTCTTCAGCAAGTTACCAAGTTCTTCTGAGATTTTCTTGAATTTCTCTTTATGTTAATTTGCTGTATCTAGTTCTCTTTCTAAGACTTCTTTCTGCCTCATCAGTTCATTTGAGTCATTCTGTGTGTGCATCAGATCTATCTTCAACAAATCATTTTCATAACTAAGTCTTGTGTTTTCATTTGTAGCATCACTTAGTCTTCTAGTCAAATCTTCTTCATTCTCTTTTCTATCTTCAATTTCTTTACAAAATCTCATAGTCATATCCTGCATCTCATTCTTTTTTGTCATGTTCTCTTGCTTTAGCTTGTTTATCATGTCATTAAGAGTTTCTTTTTCATCATTCTCATTTTTCATCTTTTCACAAAGTTCTCTTCTCTTATTTCTTGAAATAGTAAGATTTTCTTGAAGTGCTTGAATAATATCCCGAGCTGCTTTTAGGTCATCTTCAAGTTTGATATATTTCAATTTTTCTGCATCATAGTCTGAGAGAGCTACTTCAAGTTGCTTCATCAAGTTTTCCATCTCTACCAGTGTCAAGATCTTCCTCAAGCTGTTAGGCTTCTAAAAATAGAGGACCAAGCTCTAATACCAATTGTTAGGATTCCCACAGATACTGAGAGGGGGGGGTGAATCAGTATCTAACTGGTAATAAGATTTTCTTAACTTAAAACATGTAGAGCATATTAATACTGTTTACTGATAAACAAAAATTAATGCAATAAACAGAGACAAAAGCAACCACATGAAAAACACA
The DNA here is from genome assembly GCF_030272615.1 of Cryptomeria japonica. Taxonomy (NCBI): domain Eukaryota; kingdom Viridiplantae; phylum Streptophyta; class Pinopsida; order Cupressales; family Cupressaceae; genus Cryptomeria; species Cryptomeria japonica. Next base: position 72,299,259 of record NC_081413.1, read on the forward strand.
CCATAACACAATATTCTAATGAGGAAACCCGATGTGGGAAAAACTTTGGTGGGATTTGTGACCCACAATATTCCCTTACTGGCCAAGAAGAGAATATTATTGCTACAAAAGGGGCCTGCACATGTAGGAAGGCCAAGTGCCTAGAGCTCATTACTCAAATACAAAATAGGAAGTCTCACTGACTTAAAAAATGCATTATATAAATCCAGTGTCTTGTACTGCTTCAAAATAGCATCTATAATGCCAGATCCAGTACTGGTTTCTGCTCTCCTTCTTACATAAACCCTTAGCCTATATTTTGCATAATAGGTCTATCTTATTTCGCCTAATTACATTCCTCTATCCTTACATAATTGTTCTACAATGATCTCTCTTATATAAGAGTCATTTTACAAATTTCCAAGTCGGCTTACAATGATTTTTCAATAATAAACAAAAGATATTAACAATAAAATTCATGTCGGCTTCTATGTCGGTATGCTTCCTTTCACTGCCAATGCTGGTGGTCTGTGTGCTGGTATAGAATCTAACTTTGCTGGTGTGGGTGGATTGCCTTGCTGGTGATATAGGATTGTAAGGTTTCCATCAATGACAAAACCTTCAATCACCTACAATGTCTCATTGGAGTGTGCATTTGGCAACAAAGACTATTATGGATGTAAAGATATAATTTTGGTTTTCTTATTTTTAATTCACATTTCATTATAGTTCTCTATTAGTTGTTTTTTGAATGTATTTTTAGATATAGTGTTAGTGGTTAGGTTAGTTAGGGTTTGCAAATAAGTCACAATTTAGCGTACATAATATCTAGCTTTCCCTTTTGATGGATACCTTTTTCCTACATAGCCTCTTGTCGTTACTAGTTTTTGGGGTCATCTTTGAGCTTAATTTGTTAGATATATAGGGATATTTGATTCAAGTGGAACCTAATTACTATGTTTCTCTTAGGAATTTTCTAGGAGGTATGCTCTTTTCTTACAAAATAGAATTTAATATTCTGTTTAGAATCCATGAGGGGTCATGACCCTCTCCTTTCAATGAAAATTTCTCATTTGAGGAAGGATGAAAGGATGGATATCAAGGACTTTCTTTCATGAGAAATATGGATCTCATATTTGTAGATACTAGTATCCATGTGGAAGGTGACACCTTCTTGAGGAAACCTAAAGGGAACAACTAGTATTGTATGAGGATGTTACTCAAAATAGGGGAGAAGATTAACCTCCTACAAAATAGTATTAACTATGAGGATTTGTTGGGGTTTGAAAGTCTCTTACAAAAGTTCTCATGAATTACATTACTCTTGATGAACACTTTGTAAGGATCCATTCCTATTTTTTCAATGCTCAACCACATTAGGTATATCATCAAAATTAAATTTTTCTTTGTGTATTCATTCTCCCCTCATCTAGTCAATGAATTCAATACAAATAAAAGTAAATCATGTGTCTCTCCACCAAGGTTTAAGCTATAGGCCCTACTAGTTTAATGACCACCTTACCCTACATCAGCCTATTTCCCTAACATTTTTAAGCCTACAATTGTTGTTGATTTGAACCATATTCTATATTCTGAAAACCCTAGTAGGGGATAAGGCTTAATAGTACTAGGAAATTAAAAACAATAATGATGTGGAGGCATACATTAACAATTGGATTTGAACCTTACTCTCTTGCATTCATATTATTTCTACAAGTTCCTTCATGCATGTATTGTAGTGGTTATCTCTCTACTTCCTCTATCGACTTAGCAAGACTACCACAAAATAAATTGTAATTTTGGAAAAGATGATTACATGTAACAAGTTTTCCATCAAGAAATGATTTGAGAGTATCCACTCTACCTAGTCTCATATTAATATTAAACTAATAGACTATTAAATATTAAATCACTATATTTATCAACTCGTACATTAAAAATATAGGTTTCTTAGTTCAGCTAAGATAGTCCCATAACCATAAAATTAATTATATTAAAATACTCAATCCCATTACTAATTTTAAAAAATTTTACAAATAGCTTTATTAAAATTTAGGGTGACACAAACAAACAAAATTGTTCAAAAATAAAAAAAATATGCATTAAAGGTATGTGTAAAAGGTAAAATAAATATTCGTACATCATTTCATTAATGTGTGACACTAGAGAAATACATTTGGGACAGGTAAAGTTGACTAATATATAAGTGGACAATAGGAAAATACATGCAACAAGGTGTGCAAAATCCTACCCTTCTCTAGCTTCTTCTATAAATGAATGATTTTATTTTTTAACTTCTACCACTATTTATAACATGAACATTAAAATTCCAAAAATAACCCAAGCCTCAAAAATAAGTTCTCAACATTAAAGGTAGATATGTTTTATATCAACAAGAGTTTTATTTATGATATTTTATGGATAACAATTTTACTCTCAATTAATAAGCATGACAATTTATTTTTCATGTATCTAAATTCATAAGACACAAAAATATAGCAACTATATATTTGTTTATGCTTTGATTCTACATTATTTATTCATAAATAATATACTCAATAAAATATTATTTGCAACATGATCATTGACATGACATCCATGATTACTACAATGACTCATGTCAAGCTTCACCACCTAATGTTGTATCAAGTCCTGTAAATGATTAATAATGATTAGTATATACTTATCATACTCTATATTTTCTAATAGAAAAAATATAAATTCATCTATGAACCTCATTTCTAATTGACAATATTTTTTATATAAATAAACATAACCATCACACCTCCTTTGGATTTAACAACTATTTATATGTGCATAAATTTTTTTCTTACTATATTATAAAATTTATGAAGTACAAAGTGAAGGTTGAGTTTGATTACCTTTATTATTGTCCAATGATTGAGTTGGATGGGCCATTGTTGAATTTCCACCACCACCTAATCCTATACCAAGTTTAAAGCAATCTTCCCCAATGGAACCTGATGTATCATGTTCACCAATGAGATTTTAGAAAAATATTACTTATTTTCTATATTTAATATTATTTAATTGTTAATCATATTAATACTTTTTGGTTGTTATAGTTTTCCTGCCATTGTTATAATGTATTAGTTAATTTATTTTTATTATTCAAAAAATCATTTGAAATAGTATGTTTTTTTTTTTTTTAATAATTGGTTTGTTTTTTTAAAGCAAAAGTGGCAAGCCACTGATATATATATTAATAAGAAAACTAATTCAAGAGCTCAATAGGGAAAGAACCAGAAAGAAAACCCTATATCCTTGCTCAGATACAGTGAAGAAGAAGGAAGGAGGCTATGAGATGAAGCCACCCAATCTAGAGAGATAAATAGGGACTGCCCATAGAATGAGTCTCTTAGGGGCCAAAAAGAGAGTAACCAGTGCTAGTCGATAAGAAAAGAAAAGCCTCCAATACCGGTGCTAGTCAATAAGAAAAGAAGATGACTCCTCTATTGGTTTGTTTGCCATTAGATTTTCCACCCATAAAAAAATAGCATATTCTAAGTAGCTAAAAAACAAAACCAGAATAACTTTACTCGATCATGGCGGTGTCTTCTTGGGTCTAAATTGAAGGGGCATCGAAGGCGTGTAGAAAGGAAGGAGTCCATCCCATAACTTCATTTTGCGCTAGTATGTTGAGGTCTAGAACTCTGTTTGTAGTCCGACCGCTTTCCATAGGTTGCGATATTTGCAAACAGGGTTCCACATTTTCTATTTCTAGGATTTCCATTAGAGCCCCAACTTTGATTTTGACTCTGTGTACAATGTGGTCATCCAATTGTCTGCTGAATTGATGCAAGTCGTTCTTCACATGGTGAAAATTTTTCTGTTCAAGGGCATCCTTTATTCGGTCATAGAGTACCATGTAAGCATGGCTAGATTGAATAAAGTGGCATGGAAAGAGGCCCCCAAGGAGAGTCGACCCTTGCCATAGATTATATTTTGCCATGGCTTCATGGAATAGGGCTAGGGGAAGCACATCTTGCCTTACCAACTTGAAGAATACTAATTCCAACAAAGGAATAGATTGCAAGAGATCCAGAGCATTTGACAGAAAGGAACTGAGAAGTTGATGGGGATATAGAATCCTTTTAGCTTGCGGGGATAACATCTCCTCACCAATGAAGTCTTTGACAACTCTTCTCAATTGTGGATTGTGTAACAGAAAAAGTTGGTCGAGTTCCCTGTCATTGATGTGTCCATGAAAGGCCGCTAAAGGTTCTGGAATTTACACTGAAATCCAGTCGTTCCATGGCATATACTCCCAGTGAATTTGCCTGCATCCTCCACAAGAACCATTTTCCATATTGCAAAGCATTATGATACTTCAAAAATTTAAATTTTTGAAAATTTTGGCTGAGAATTATGTGTGTAAGAGTAGGGTGGTTCCATTTATAAACAAAAATGACCATCTTAAAGTGCAATAAATGATCAGATTTTAGGATCATGTTTGTGATCCTTACATTAATTTTATGACCGTAATATAGTCGAAGGGATGTGTGAGAGGCCTAAATCTATTTGACCTCGTGTGAAGTGACGTATTGAGAATCCACAGGTACTTCGCACTAAACTTCCATACATACCATCTACAAAATGCACTTAAAAGCATAAATGCAAGTGTCCTGTCAGCCTTCTTGTTCACTGACACTGGTTATGTTCTTGCATGCGAGTATTTAGTAGGAAGTAGCTTGTGATAAGAGTGTTGTACTTTTCTTTTGTACTAATTCGAGCAATTTGGGAAAAGAAGACAATTTAGAAGGAATTGTGATCGACTCCACGAAAATGCCATCACAACCCATGTTTGCTAACAGGTTAGCAACAAAGTTGCCCTCTCTTAGTGTGTGACTGACAAAGTAGTTCGAAAAAGTGTTGAGAAGATCCAAGGTATGCTTCAAATCATAAGATAGCTGCCAGGTCTTAGATCTTTTTGAGGTAATTGAGTTGATAATGAATAAAGAATCCCCTTCTATGTGTATATTGGAGAGGCCGCACTTCCTTGCTAACACCAGACTGGTTAGTAAGACATTTTCTTTCACCAAGTTATTCGTACTCGGAGGGATGGGTGAAGCTTAGAAAGCACCCATTTTTCCAAAATGGTCTCGTATGTAAACTCCAATTCCCGATTTCCTTGGATTTCCACGAGAAGAGCCGTCAAAGTTGATCTTAAAAAAATTTGGAGTTGGGGGTGTCCATTTTATGGACGACCTACCTTTCACATGGACTAAAGACTAGTTCGGGGGAATCCCTATTGGCAAAATAATACCATGCCAGGATTTTGCAATTGCCTTATCCCACTAGATAAATGACTGGATGTCCTTGGAATTAGCAAGAGAAGAGTTTATGATTTCTGGAATCAAATTTTCTAATTTGATCAAAACTTGATCCAAAGAAGAGGATGATTTTCTAAAGATTCTTTTGTTTCTCTCCCACCAGATTGCCCAAATATTGTGACCAGGAGCACATTTCCAAATACCTGAAAAGGTTGATGTAGAGAATAAAAGAGGCCAAGATTTAAACATATCCCATAGTGATTTCGGAAAGGGAAACATGAGTTGGAGTTTATTCATGATTAAGAACCAACATTGGGAGGCGAAAGAGCAGTGTAAAAATAATTGATCAACTGATTCTTCCTCTAAGTCACAAAATACACAATTAAAAGCTTGTGTAATACCTAGTTTTACTAATCTCTCTGCTATTAAGATTTTTTTATTCAATGTTAGCCATGCAAAACAACTTGTGTTTGGTAAGACAATGTCATTCCAATAGAAGGAGTATGCCCGACTACTTGCCTTACTGCTGCAACTCTACTGCAAGGCACTGTAACCTTCTTTGATTGAATATTGCCCTGATTTTGAAGCTACCCAAAATAACACATCATCTCTTTTAGACATGATAACTGATCTATTCAATAAAATTTTGGCCAATGAGGAAGCTTCCTGGAGGGATATTGGGAGAAGAGTAGGATCTTTCTAGATTATTTTCCTTGAAAATATTTCTATAGCAGACACATAGTCACTCAATTTTGAACCATAATGGGCAATGGTTGTATTTGTTGGCATATGGACACTCCAATGAGACATTGTGTGTGATTGAAGGATTTTTCATTGATGGCAACCTTGCAATCCTATGGCACTAGCAAGACATCATACCAGCAAAGCATTATTCAAGCAAGACAGTGCACCAGCATCAACAAGATCACTCTACACCGGCACCGGCACCGGCATAGAAGAAAAGATGTATACTGGCACAGAGGCCGACAGGATTTTTGATATGTAATATTTTTATTATTATTGTAAGCCAACTTGGAAAATTGTAAAATGACTCTTGTATATAAAAGAGATCATCGTAGACATTTGTGAGTGTAAGGAAGTGAACAAAAAAAGAAAATTATTAGGCAGACCTAATGTGCGAATTATAGGTCAAGGGTATATGTAAAGAATAGAGTTAGAACCAGTACTGAATCTGGCATTGGAGATGCTATTGTAAAGCAGTACAGATCTTTGGATTAGTACAATCCTCATTGTAGGTCAGTGTGACTTCTCATTGAGTAGTGAGCTCTAGGCAATTGGCCTTCCTGCATGTGCAGGCCCCTATTGTAAGTAATATTCTCTTATTGGCTAGTAAGTGAATATTGTGGGTCACAAATCCCACCGAGGTTTTTCCCACACCAGGTTTCCTCCTTAAAACATCTTGTGTTATGGTGTTCTTTTCATCTAGATGTTTTTTATTTTGTTTATTACATTAATTCTTGCATACCGGTATACTGCTACTTTATGTTCTACATGTTTTAACTTAAGAAAATTTGAATACCAGTCAGATACTGATTCACCCCCCCCCTCTCAGTATCTGTGGGAACCCTAACAATTGGTATCAGAGCCTGGTCCTCTATTTTTAGAAGCCTAACAGCTTGAGGAAGATCTTGACACCAGTAAAGATGGAAAATTTGATGAAGCAACTTGAAGGAGCTCTTACTGACTATGATGCAGAGAAGTTGAAAAATATCAAATTAGAAGATGATTTAAGAGTAGATCAGGATATCATTTAGGCACTTCAAGAAAATCTTACTGTTACAAGAAATAAGAGAAGAGAACTTTATGAAAAATTGCAAAATGAGAATGATGAAAAGGAATCACTTAATGATATGATAAGAAAATTGAAACAAGAGATCATGACAACAAAAAATGAAATGCAGGATATGACTATGAGATTTTGCAAAGAGATTGAGGACAGAAAGAAGAATGAAGAAGAATTGACAAGAAGACTAAGTGATGCAGCAAATGAGAACACAAGACTTACCTATGAAAATGACATGTTGAAGATAGATCTGATGCATACTCAAAATTATTCAAATGAACTAATGAGACAAAAAGAAATCTTGGAAAGGGAATTGGAAACTGCAAATCAACATAAAGAAAAATTCAAGAAAAGCTCAGAAGAACTTGGTACCTTATTGAAGAATCAAAAACCCAAAGGTGACACTTCTAGAACTGGATTTGAAGTTGGAGAAAGCTCCAGTACTACAAATACTCAGGATCATAGCAAACCGGTAAGACCACCTAATACTTATAAATTCAATGGAAAATGCTTCAACTGTAATAAATATGGTCATAGGGCAAATGAATGTAGATCTAGGAATTATTATAATATCAATCCACCCATCAGTCAATGCTCTGAATGCAACAAAGTTGGTCATAACTCTGAAAACTACAGAATGAATGCGAGATGTTATGTTTGTGGAATATTTGGACATCTATCTAATCAATGCAGAACACAAACCGGCATAGGTTATGGGAAAGCTATTCAGAAAAATAATGTAACTTATTATGCATGTAACAAGATTGGGCATATTGCTAAATTTTGTAGAAGTAAAAGCACACCGATAGACGACAAAAGTGCTAGCTTGAAAGGTAAAGAAAAAGTTGAAGAAGTTAAGCAAGAATTCTCAAAGCAATGGATTAGAAAAGTTGATCTAAATATTGGGAATACTCCTCCACCGGTAGAACCAACAAATGCTCCATCGGTATGACAGAGTGATGCCTCACCAGCAGTAGCAGGAAGCTCTTCATCTAATTGAAGAAAATTGTCTTGAGGGTTTGGCAATCTAATGACACATGTGCTATTATTCCCTCGGTTAGAGAAAAGAAGTTGAAAATCACTTATTACCGGCAAATAAAGTTAAGTGAATACTTAATCGGCATGCAATTAATGTGGTAGATAGCAAAAAAGACTTTATAAAATAAGGTTTTGGCTCCATTTCAATTCATCATGATTTCAAACTTTCAGAGAGCGCGAAGATTTCCGAGCTAAGGCATTTCGAGCAAGAAGCAAGCACACTCCAAGCAATCATCCATCCAAGACAGAAAAGGGTATTTTATCATGGCATCCACCTCTACAATTGAATACATAGAAAACCCTACTATTGTGGAAGTAATTAAAAGACCTAGGCCCATATTTCAGTTGGTCCCCAAAATAGCAAAGAAGGATGATACTTGAGGTGCATTTTCTCAAATCCCTAAAGGTGTTATATATGCTGAAGACCCTAGAATGTATATTCACTGTAATATTGAAGAGTTAGGAGACAAGGAAATCAAAACCATGTATAAAACTGAGGTATGTGATGATACTAGCAATATCAAAGCTAAACACAAAATCATTGAAACCCTAGGATTCATAGAAATCCTTAGCATTCTTGAATTTCCTAAGGATGTGATTAGGATAGTGTTAAGCAGAGTTCATAGAGAATTTTTCTGGTTAGATGCAATTCATAAGATCACCAAGCAAGCAGTAAAGGCTATCACAGGGTTACCGGCCACTAGTAAAAGACTAGACAAAAACAAGAAAGTTTCAAATGATTTAGTCATAGACCTAATAGGTGCAACATTTGTTAAAAGATCCTTAGGGGTTAATGATGTAAAGGATACAAATGTAAGATTCATAAGCATGATATTAGGTTACAAAGCCGCTCATGCCAATAGACTTAACTCAGTTTCAAGTTTATGCATTAAGAATGCTTATGACATGATAATAGACAATGCAAAAATTGACATCTGTGAATGGTTAAAGGATGAATTGATAGACAACCTTGGAAAGATAAAGAAGGATAAGAAAGGAACCTTCAGATTTGGAAATCTGTTAGTTTGTCTAATGCTTCATATAACAAAACAAGTTCCCGGTATAGGATATAAAGAACTTGGATATGACATACCGATAGGAAAGCAACTGATAGAACTGTTCAAAACCATGGGTGAGAATAAGGAAAACAACATTCATGACTTTTTCCAAGCACTAAAGACAAAAATGAAGAAAAGGACAAGGTTATCTCAGGAAATTGTAGATAAATACAAAGATGATATATGCTTTTTTATCAAAAAGGATGAAATATGGATGGAAGAAGTCATCCCAAGGACAATCTCGATAATAGAAATGGGCAATGAGACAGATGACCACATAGTTGAAACTTATGCCAAAGCACTTCTGGAAGCCCCCAATGAACCTAAGGAGGAAGCATTTGGTAGTGCTGAAACAATAGAAAAACAAATACAATCCAAGAAAAGAGTGAAGAAGGTAGAGGCATTTGTGAGAAAAGGATCCAGACAAGCAAAAGCCATTAAGAAAGATGTACTAAAGAAAACCGGAATAACTGAAGATGAGTTGGCAACCCGACAACCTGAAGCTCATCTATCACTGGTAGGTACTTCTTCGGAAGGAGACATGCCAACAACCTTTAAAAGAGTTGTTAGGAAAAGAGATCCCTCACCGGCAACCACTCCTTCACCTAGAAGGACAAGGCAGAAGCAACAAGCCATGAGATCTCTGGTCAGAAAGGTCACACCTAGAAAGAAGCTTACTCCTAAGAAAAAGAAAAAGGCAAAAACTAACTTGGCACCTCTAGACATTTTGCTAAATGAGATCATAGAGGAAGGAAAATTGAAGAACATAGGGAAAATTTATGACACCCTATCAGCTAATGAGAAAGGGTAAGTTGAGGAAAGTGTAATATTACACATGGACATGTTCAAAAAGTTTTTGATGGAAGTCATAAATGAAATTCCTAATGACTTATACAAAAGACTTGAGGCCAGAAGGCAAGGAGTAATTGAACTGGACAAGAAAATAAAAATAGAAAAACTACTTGCTGTATATCCGGTAAACTCCCCAAAGGAAATTGATGATCTGATAGCTAAGGCTAACCGCACAGTTTTTTCCACTGCACACCAGCAAATTTCATTGAGGGCAGGTAGAGTTACAGAAGTTTCAGAGGAAACAAAAGATGGTTGGGACATATTTTTGGTTGAAAAAGAGAAACAAGAAGAATATAGGAATCCCAAGCCTATTAAGGTATACCAGAAGGATAAGGACAAAGGGAAAGGCAAAATTGGTGGACCTCCAAGCATAAAGGTTAAAGATAACCTACCTCCACCTGTAAAAATTACAATCCCTAAAAAATAACCAGTAGCTGAAAGCATGGATGCAGAGGATAGCAATACAAATCCTGAAGTCCTATACACTATAAATGTTGATACCCAAAAGATCAACATAATAGTTGATAAAGACATAAGTGAAAAATCAGATATGGCTAAAGAGCCTCCGGTAATAGGAGATACAGAGCAACTGGCAGAGGATATAGGGAAAAAGATGGAATCTGAGGCACAAACAGAGAAACCGACAGAGCTAAAGGCTCCAGAACAGATGCCACCGGTAAGCAATGAAGTAGGAAAACTAGTGCTAAAGGAAATGCAGACACAAACTAACCTGCCAGAGGTCAATACAAGCATGGTCTCTTCCATCGGTACTTAGTTTGTCGGGTCATCATCAAATTCAACAAATGTGACTGAGGTATTAGTTGAATCCATCAAGAAAATAACTAACTATAGTTCACAAGCTTACAAAGCAATAGATGATTCAATACCAATTTTGAAGATAATTGCTCCTAATTGTAATATAAATAATAAAGATTCTTTAGGACAGTTGGATACATTATGTAAATACATTTCTGGAAATATTGAGAAAATAAAGGAAGAATTTGTAAAGGACATTGTAGAAAAGGAGAAACAAAAATTCTTTGAGGAGGAAATAAAGAAGTGTAATAGAGACTTTGACACACTTCTACTGGAACTGTGTAGTTTGTTAAAAGAGTAAAAAAACCTATATAAAGACACATGCAAAACAAAATTCCTGATTGTAGATATTGACAAGAAAATAAGCAAGACACAGGAAGAGATAAACAAGCTTGCACACAATTTTGTCAACTCTCTGGATTCACTATCTATTTTTGAAGATAAGTTAGCAAATTTTGAGGTAGAATTACTTAAATAGGAAAGAGAGAAAGAGACCATAATAAACAAGGCAAAACTCTTGAGATCTAAACTGAGTCCAAGATTGGACTATCTAGCATCTCTGTGGAAGGAAATCTTAGAGGCATTAACACCAGGAAGTAAAACACTGGCAGAATAATTGTAGCATCTCACTGGTATTGTGAAGAGGATTGAAACAACAATAAAAGATAGCAAAAAGTTTATGGATAGTATAAACTTAATTTTGGGCGATCTTTTTCAGATAATAACTACCCAACTACAAGGTTGACGATATGGACCGGTATAACTACAAACTCTACTAACATCTTGACAACCTTTGTCATTGATACCAAAGGGGGAGTAGTAGGATGAGAAAGTTCAAAGACAGGAATCATATGCTCAGGGGGAGCCCTTCATATTTTTGGTAAAATTTTTGGTCTACACATTTTGGACACTTTTTTGAAATTTCTCATGAGTGTTGCCATCAATGCCAAAGGGGGAGATTGTTGGCATATGGACACTCCAATGAGACATTGTGTGTGATTGAAGGTTTTGTCATTGATGGCAACCTTACAATCCTATGGCACCGGCAAGACATCATACCGGCAAAGCATTATTCAAGGAAGACAGTGCACCGGCATCAACAAGATCACTCTACACCAGCACCGACACTGACACAGAAGAAAATATGTATACCGGCACAGAGGCCGACAGGATTTTTGATATGTAATATTTTGATTATTATTGTAAGCCGACTTGGAAAATTGTAAAATGACTCTTGTATATAAAAGAGATCATTGTAGACATTTGTGAGTGTAAGGAAGCGAACAAAAAAAGAAAATTATTAGGCAGACCTAATGTACGAATTATAGGTCAAGGGTATATGTAAAGAACAGAGTTAGAACTGGTACTAAATCTAGCATTGGAGATGCTATTGTAAAGCAGTACAGATCATTGGATTAGTACAATCCTCATTGTAAGTTAGTGTGACTTCTCATTGAGCAGTGAGCTCTAGGGAATTGGCCTACCTGCATGTGCAGGCCCCTATTGTAAGTAATATTCTCTTATTGGCCAATAAGTGAATATTGTGGGTCACAAATCCCACCAAGGTTTTTCCCACACCAGATTTCCTCATTAAAACATCTTGTGTTATGGTGTTCTTTTCATGTGGATGTTTTTGATTTTGTTTATTACATTAATTCTTGCATACCGATATACTGCTACTTTATGTTCTGCATGTTTTAACTTAAGAAAATTTGAATACTAGTTAGATACTGATTCACCCCCCCTCTCAGTATCTGTGGGAACCCTAACAGTAATCATAATGTTTTCCATGTTATCCAATTGAGAAATAGGAGGATGCCCACACCATGAGTCTATCTAGAAGTTAGCACTGAGACCATTGTTGATTTCCCATGAAACATACTTGGATATTAGATTCCTTGAATCCATCATGAAATTCCAAATAGAATACCCCTTTGGAGGGTCTAAAAGTGTCAATACTATTGATGGTTGAGTGTTGTCCAAATATTTAGCTTTCATAATTTGGCACCATTTGGAGACCGGGTTAGTGTACATTTTCCAAATCAGTTTCACTCCAAAGGCCTTGTTGCGGTGCTTCAAATTGTGAAGTCCCACTCCCCCTTGTGATTTTTGGCATGACATATTTTCCAAAGAGATTAAGGGGATTTTCCTTTCATTTGTCATATTATTGTTTCATAGAAAATCTCTAACGAGTTTCTGCAATTGTTGGATGATGGATGAGGGAGCCTTGAGGACAGACATGTAATAATTCGGTATTTCTATTAGCACTGACTTGATAAGAAGGATTCTATCTAATAGTGAAAGCCACCTTACTTTCCCAGCTAAGATTAGTACCTGAATTCTACCAATGATAGCAAACCAATACGACGGTTTGTTTGATCCCATAAAAGAGGGAATGGCAAGGTAGGAGGATGGCAATTGGTCCATTGAGAAGCCCAAGGTCTTGCATATTCTTAGTGATAAGATTGAAGGCATTTTGAAAATGAAAATCTTAGAATTGGTAGCATTAATTTTCTAACCCGATGCAGAAGAATAGATATCTAGTGTTTGCTTGATGAGCTTGGCTTATTTTAGAGAAGACTTACCGAATAACAATGTGTCATCAGTGAAGAGAGAGTGAGTTACTAATATTGAAGTACCTGGAAGGGTGACCCCAAGCCAAAGCCCTTTTGAAAATTGAAAATTGATGTATCTTTTCAAGGCATCTACCATGAGGATGAAGAGAAAGGGTGACAGAGGGTCACCTTGTCTTATCCCCTGTGAACCTTGAGAAAAACCCTGAGATATGACCATTTATTAGAATAGAAAAATGTGCGCCTGAGATACAATTTTTGATCCATTTGCACCATTTGTCTGAGAAACTAAATTTTGATAATACTTTAAAAAGGAACTCCCTCTTAACCCAGTCGTATGCTTTCATCATATCAAGTTTGATAACAAAATTTTCTTGTTGGCTCTCATGGACAGAGTGTAAAACCTCATGCACTACTAGCGTTCCTTCCATAGTCTCCATACCTAGGACAAAACCCCCTTATTCTTGTGAGATGATCTTAGGTATGAGGAAATGCATTCTAAGGTAAATGGCCTTAGTTACAATCTTATATATTATGTTGAAAAGAGAAATGGGTCAGAACTCTGCGAATGAAGAAGGGGAAGTGGTTTTTGAAATAAGAACAATATTTGTTGCATTAAAACCTTTCAACATAGCTACCATTTTCCTGGATTCTTCCATAATCTCTAAGAGGTTAAACCAATCACATCCCAACATTTTTGAAAGAAGATGGTGGTGAACCCATTTGGACCTAGGGCTTTATCTAGGGAAAGGGAATATACCACTTTGTGGACTTCCTCCAAAGTGAAGGGAGCCAGAAGGGCTCTGTTGTCTTGGTCAAAGATTAGAGGTGGAATAGATTGTAGTAGAAACTCAACATTGTCCTTCCAAATAGGATCTAAATTAGAATATGGTGGGGCTAGGAGATTCTTAAAAAACTTTACTCCTTGATCTTGGATATCTGCTAAGTTTTTAATCAATTCCCTTGAGTCCTCATGCTTGATTGAGAATATAACATTAGATGCTTTTCTTTGTGTAGCATCGTAAATTGTACGTACTTGCTAGGGTGGTACAATTTCACACCTAGTTTAGCACCTGCCTTGGCGTATTTTGCATTTTGCATTGCATTTCCCCTTTAGCACTTAATTAATTAAGTTAATTAGGTCTAAGGTTCTATTGTATCATCTCCCATATCATAAAGTTGGGCCCTTTTCATTAAAGTGTGCCCCTTTCATTTTATTCTTCCAATACATCATTTAATCAAAAACCCTAATTAGGTCCTATTTTGAACTTGGGGGCTTGATTTCGGGGGTCAAAAAATCTCAAAATCACCTGTAACTTTGGGATTCTCTCTAAAATCATCATATCCAACGACCCTTAAAATTTGGTGAAAAGTTGTCGGGACCATGGCACCCGGACTGCACACGGTCCCGGACATTTTTCCCGAAATTTTAGGAGCATGATCCAATCATAAAATAAATCTTAACCCCAAGAAATTGGCGGGAGATTCAATCTCTAGGTTGGCCAAAAGTTGAAATTAAGACCTAGGGTTTCATATATAAGAGCTCTCTTTCTTCATTTGAAAGGATCCGAATTTTGGTTCTCAAGGGCCTTCTATGCAACGAAAGAGCAGATCTTTGAAGACTTCAACAACATTCAACATCCATCCATCAAGCATTCATCAATCTCATTCATCCATTTAGGGCTTTGAAGGCATTGAAGAGCAATAAGGGATCACCGACTGAAGATTGGCTTGTACCCCTCCCTTGGGGTTGGGTATGATTTCATGTTGTTTTTCAGGTCGTTGCATAAGCCTCATTATATCATTTGTATTCATGCTTTAGATCACTTTGCATCTTGATTTGGAGCATTTACATTATCATTTACAAGCAATTAGGGTTTACTTTCTAGGTTGCTCTAGTTTGCTTATTTGCATTTTAGGATCTTGCACACACACAAGGTCTGCACACACACTATTTTTACAATACAACTTGGCTATTCATGGAGGTGGAAATCACCAAAGTGGGGGTTTGACTAAGGCAAAACCCTATATAGCCGCCCACCATACCTTTTCAGATATAAGTGCAGATTTTGAGATTCGGATGACGCCGCAAATTGCAGATCCGACGGAAGCGGACCGAGACAGAACTTCACACCAAATTTCAGAGCAAAAGACCAGGACAGGGGCGTGGGGTGCCCTGGTCCTATCAGGATAGGGGTGCTGGGCGCCCTGGTCCTTGGGATAGGGGCACTGGGTGCCCTAGTCCTCCTGACAGACAGCAGTTTTCAGCATTTTTGACAGCTTTCCAAGTTGCAAAACAACAGTTTCAGGGGCAGAATCAGGACAGTGGCGCCCGCGCCCCCGTCCTGAACATTTTCATTCATATTTTAACACCGGGTATGCATTTTCATTCTTGTCTTGTCCTTGTGTTTACAGCTTTCCATTGTTTAAGTTCAATTCTGCAATCTTGTTATTAGTTCATACTTGCACTTTGGTGTTAGGGATTGAACTTGCATCATTTTATCTTTCAATTGCAACAAAGAAATAGAAATCCTAATAGGTAGCCCGTGGCTCTCTCTCTTCCACAAAAAGAAGTAGCCAATTGTGTGATACCTCTAGGCTCTTTTGTATTCCACAAGTGTGTGGTTGAAAGTGAGATCAGGGCATGTTTGCTTGGTGTCACTTTTTCTCCTACACACTTTGTTTTGTGGAAGCATGAAAGAAGTTTGTGTTCTTATCTCCTTGTTGTAGCCAAAGCTCTCTTGATTTTTGTCTCTAGTACTCTTCTTCTCTCTTGCAGACCTCTTCCCATTAATTTTGAAGGCCCTTTTGTGTAGAGTGCAGGAGTTGATCCAAACCCTTGGAAATTATGTTTTGGTTAACTTCTTCTAGTTGTTGAGCAATGAGTTTTTTTTTGAGCAAAAATATTCTTAAAAATCTTTCTGTTCCATTCCTTAGCCTGGATATTAATAAACTAAAGTTTCTTAAAGAATTGGAACATCTTCGTTCCTCTACATGTAGGGGAAGGTACCCACCATTATCCTAATAAATCCTGAAAATGTGGGTGTCTAAGCCACATGCACTCGAACTTGAAGGGGGAGCCATAAACCAACATGGGGCTCTATTTTTTCCATTCCAAGATAATTTGGACTAGGAAGTGATTTGATTCAGAAATGGGGAGTATATCTGAATGATATTGACCTAATTAAGGTGCCATTCCAGAGGAATGAAAAACCTATCGAGTGTCTCTACAATTTGAAGGAAGCATGATCTCCTGTAGTCCAAGCAAAGAGACCATTATTGGGGATCACATCCAATAAGTTGTTTTCAATGGTGAAGCTTAGAAAATCCTGCATGGATCATGGGGGTGGGCAGATTCCTCCTTATTTTTTCTTATGATATAAGATTGCATTAAAGTCTCCTCCAATGATGAAATTATGTGCTTCCTCTTATTGAAGTAACAAAGTCAGCTTATCCCATAGGCTTTTCTTTTCCAGAGTGGGGATGGGGCCATAAATATTAAATACCATAAAGGTCATGTCATAGCATACTACTTTCAACATTTTCTAGTTAAGATCTTGATCTAATAAGTGAACTTTGAATTTTTTAGGATTCCATAATGTAAGCAATCCACCCAAGGCCCCAACACCTTGCATGTGGGCTGATTCAAATTGTGTCCATTTAGCCACTATTTTGTGATACATTTCCTGTGATAGCTTCGTTTCTTGGATTAAAAAAATGTCTACCTTTGAAGAATCAAGGAGAGATTTGATTCTCCCTCTTTTGTCAAGGGCATTGAAGTTCCAAGAAATCATTTTCATTGTGAAAAGGGAGTGCCTTTTGCACTCCTTGTAATTCTTTTTGATACTTTAAATTTTTCGTCTAAGGTACTTTGAACACCTGCTTCTATTTCTTCTTGAATTTTCATAGAGTTTGGTTTTCTACCTCTCTGTTTTGGGGTTGTAAAGCCATCTGATTTCAAACTGGGGCTCTGTTCAACCAATAGGGATTGTGCATAGTCAAAAGTAAATTTATTTTTTCCTCACCATCTTGTGAAGGGGTTTCCACTTCTTGTTGCCCAATTTCCGAGGGGAGTTCCCATTTATCTGAGATGTCATGAGATGAACAAATGCACCTTGTTTCTCATAAGGGACACATTACATTTGTCATACTAACACCTTCCTCTTTTGCAATTTCCTCAATCATAGTGGCAGCTAGAGTGGACAGGATATCGTTTGCTATTTTCTGGATATGACCCTGCTTACTTGAGACAACTATCCCTAAAACTAATAAGCTCTGCATTAAATTTTGGATATTGATTGGGGATTCATTGAACATTAGGTCCCAAAATATAGCTTCTCTATCATAAGATGTTTTGTCACATAATTGGAGAGCCGATGTGGGCATGTAGGCAGATTTATAACTATAAAGGATCCATTTATACATGATAAGAAAATGGGTCAGCTGATTAATCCATTGAACATAGGATGGTTCAAAGGCATTCTAAGGTTTAGGGGGATCATTACATGATTGTACATGATTGGAAGGTAGAACTACCCCATGTTGGTAGGCAAGACACAGAAGAGGATCTGAGAAATAATTTTTACAGACTAGAAGCTCTAGGTGCTCATGACCACTACAGGAATTCGTGAAGTGGCCTAATTATTGCTGATATTTTTAGATGACCTCAACATTATCCAATGTGATGTCTTGATGCCACAAACCCCATTTTGATGAAATGGTTAAAGACTTTGGTAGGGTCCTTTTTGAGGTAAGGAGAAGATAGACCCTAACATGTCTCTGGACTGTTTCAAAGGGTATAAGATCATGAGTGAAAAATATGCCTAGTTGTTGACCATGGTCTCCACAATATCCGGGTCTCTGGATTCCAAAGGCAAACCTAGAAAGGAGATCTAGTGGGGATAAAATCTGCAAAGATTAGCATCTGGTTTAAAGTTTGGAATCTAGGATAAGGTAAAAAGACCAGCCCCTTGACAAAACCAACATTTTTTTTGTGTACTGCATCTCTATCTTCTGCTAAAGAAAATAGGGCTATAAAAAATTCCGAGTGACTGTTGATGAAGAAAATATCATGAAGACCCAACCAGTGACTATTTGCCCATGAAAGCAGAGTTTGAAGTAGTATTGAAGAAATAAACTTACCGATGAGAGCCAATTTCTAGAGAAAAGAGACCGACTGGGAGAGAACATGGTCCGGAAACGATATCTTGACAACGGAGGTGTCCTCAACCGGAGCCCGAACCGAAATGGGGAAGGAGGAGTCCATCTCTTTAAACTTTGTCAATTTTTTTTTCCACACACAGTGCATTGGTTTCGACTTTCCATGATCTTCTTTCTGATCTGCTCCAATTTTCCCATCAACAAAGAAAGCTCTAAGAGGGTTCTGATGAGGGATGGAATGAGATGCTTCACAAATGTCAAAAATTGGTTGTTTCTTTTGGAGTTCTATTCGAAATGGATTTGGAAATGGAGGTTTTCTGACAGGATTTTAAATTTTTTTTTCTCGCCCAAATGAATTTTGAATTTTTTTTCCATCCCAAATGAATTTTGGATTTTTTTCCCCACCTGAATGAAGGTGGATGGTGGTTTGGGTGTCCCTTGAGGATTGTACGAGCCCCATGGTTGAGAGAAGCTCCCTGGACGTAGGTGTTGGAATTCAAATGATTCTGAGGGTTACCAGTTGCTTTATGGGGATGGGAGTGAAATGAGCAGGCTAGATGAGCAAGAGGACTATTGGAAAAAGTGTTAGGGCTATCTGGCTGATCTTGTAGACATGCAAAATGATTTAACCATTGGTTTCTTGAGGGTAAATCTAAAACCAGTTTGATGTAAGGTTTGTCCCTAAAGATTTTGACGAAGAGGTTGATGTCAAATTTTGAATATTGGCCAGAACGAGGGGCATCCTTTGATTATCCTTGGTGAGCCAAATGGGGGACACTGAAACCTTGCCACCATCTACTATTCCCTTTGGTCCTGCTTTGAGGTCTTGCCCTGCCCTACCATGCTATACTGTCATCTTGCCACCATCTTCCATTCCTTGGAACTCTATTTTGGACCCTAAAAAAATTCAGGCCTCCTCCCACCCTATTCTGAAAATCAAAAAAATTGGTTATTGTTACTTATAATACATACATATTTCTAACACATTTGAGACCATTTAAAAAAATATATTTTAAAAATTTATATACTCACTTATATATTTATATTATTAAATGTTCTAGAAAAGATAATAATATTCAGGTTTCTTTTCGTGAATTTTCAGGGAAGGATATTGCCTCTCTTGTAGTATAAATTTCAAGTCTGGTGCTTGGTCACATGCCCATCATGAAGTGGTTTCATGATTATTTGCTTTGTATTTTGAGATACTAGGTGGTATGGGTGATGTGGCATGTTGAGTTTTGTTTACATTGATGGAGATGTTTATCTTTCAAGTTTCAAGTTTTCCCATATGAATTTTTAATTATATCTTGGTAGGTTTGGAGAGTGATTTTGTTGATGGTCTCAAATTCAGTGTGTATGATTTAATAGTGTTATGACATCGGTGATGGTATGACCTATGTCTACACTGGGATGTCATAAATTTTTTGTAGCATTTACCTTATGAATGATTTAGTAGTTGTGTGACATTGATTGTGGTACGACCTTTGTTGGTAGTGTGACTTCATACTCACATGCATTTGTTTGTGACCTCTTTTCTTGCCATTTAGAGGTTGTTTTGATGGCTTACTTCATCATTTGATATATGATTATCTTTTAGCATTTACTTAAAGAATCTATTTTGGACATGTGTGTTTATATGTTAGCACTTGATTGGGATACATTATGTCTCTGATATTGTTGGTATGATTTTCTTTTGTGCAGATATATTTTTTGCATCGTGTGAGCCAATGCACATTCATTTATGATTATTCATGGTTTCTTTTGTAAGCTTCATGTGAAATGGATATATATCTTCTTTGGCAAATTGAATTTTAGTAGCAATTTGTGTTCTGCATTTCAGTGTTGTGGTTCTACTAGTAAATATGGAATATCAAATAGGCATCCCTCAGAGGCTCTAGGAGGTTAGGGTTGAAGTTCAATATTCTTCTAAGAGACTTTTAATAGTGTTTTCTATGAGCTGTAATCACATTGAGGAGGCCATTTAGACTCTGGTTGATTATTCGTAGCTGAAAAATTATTATTATTAGATATCCTTTCTGAAGTTGTTACCCAATTTTTCATTTTTATCGTGGACTTATTATTAGATATCCCACTAGTTCAGTTTATTGCATACAAGTATGTGAATAATACTCTCTTTGATGGTTATATTCTTGATTTCTTGTTAAATTTCCATAAATTGGAAAATGGCTTCTTCTCCATTGGTGGTCTTGTGGATTTTTATAATTTTATGGCTCACATGCATACTCGTGAGCTTGTTGTTTTTGTTAGATTTGGTGTGTAGGTGGGTGACTTCAGGGCTTAAGGAGTTTGGGTGATTTATTGAGGTGGTTGCACCACCTCTAGTGTCTTTCACCCTTGATTGTTTTCTTGAGATTTTTACTCTACTTGATCACCCGTGTGAATGTGATGGACTGGACCTAATGGCTATCCCTCTGTTGTAAGTTGTTGCTTCTTTTATGGAAAATTCTATGGCTCATATTTATGTGGTTGGTGATGATGATCACAATGAATCTTACATGGATTTGGGACATGATCTATCTTGTATAGGAATTGGATGTGATTTCTGGTGGCTCAAATGATTGGTTCAGTTTGGTGGATCCTTTGGAGGATTTTCTCTCTTCCTCTTTATATTATGGCTCATAAATGAACTCGTGGTCATCCTATTTGTAACTTTAAACTTGTAATGACTGGTGGTTTTAGGCTTCTTTTAATTTCCATCATATTGGCTTTCTAACATGGGGGTTGGTGGGTGGTTTTTGTCACTTCAGGATTTTATCTATTTTGGTTGAACTTCCTGCACATTTTGTATTTTGCTTCATCTTATTTGAAGCTAACTCTATAATTTATTTCTATTTAAAAAAAAATTATTTAGAGACCTTGGTCAATTTTTCTAGGAATTATGGATGAATTGATTATGTGTTGCATTGATGTTTTTGCATTGATGTCAACACTAGTTGTTATGGTTGGTTATCGGCAGACAGGTTTTGGTTACCAGTAGAATATCTAGTGTCACCGATAGAAGAGACTATCTATTGGACCCTTCCGACATGTTTGGATCAATGGAGTATGTTTCATTTTATGTGTTACATGTTCATGGAGCGTAAACCCTTACCGACATTGGTTTAAGGTTTAACTGACAGAGCTTTGAAGGAGGAATCTTGATAGGATGCATAAGTGGTGTTGGTGTGGCTTCTATAAGGATTTCAGGATGTTGAAGATGTTCTTTGATCATTCTTCAAAAAGCTTGAAGACATTTCTTTAGCATGGTGGACCCAAAATAGGTCCGATGCCTATCTAGGTTATGGACCGGTTTCATGTTAACATGTACTCTACACGTTACCAGGATATTTTGAGATGTTTTATGGATTTTTAATTATTGTTTTGGTCTTAAGTAGACATGGCATATCATTGTAATATGGATTTATGTAATGATCTTGAGGTAATATCTTTTAGGTGGCTGACCTAATTGGTTTAGGCCTTAGGGTTGGTATAAAATGATGTACAAGATCTCATTGTAGATCAAGGAGTGGGAATGTGGAATAAGTGTTGTGGTCTTGAAATGCAATATCATATGCAAAGGAGATTTGGTCGATCATAGGTGATTGAATTGGGATTAAGGAAGAGGTCAAAGGCCTCCGGTATTGAGCTTAACCGGGACTGTAATCAGGCATGGTAGAAGCTATCTCTGGCAGTTCATTATTCTAGATTGTTGTCCATTTATCTTGAGATGGTTATAACCTCATTACAGTCAGTGAGATTCTTTTGTAATGAGCAGTACGCTCTAGGCAGTGTGCCTTTCTGCATGTGCAGGCCCCTCATTGTATCACATACTTTTTGCAGAAGTATCATCTGACTATGTGTAAGCTTCCCACCATGGTTTTTCCCTTTCCAAGTTTTCCATGTTCAATTCATGGTGTTATGTGGTATGTTTTCATTGCATTGATTATATGTTTAATTGTTAAGTTGTATTGTTTACCGATATCTATTTCTTCTTTACTGGTACTTAATCTGGTTAAAAGTTATTAAGTGGATTAATTGATATAATTTGTTAACAATTGATTCACCCCTCCTCTTAGTTATTCATTGGTTATCCTAACAATTGGTATTAGAGCTTTGGTCCTCTTTTGTAGAAGCTTAACTACTTGAGGTAGATCCTATGACAAGTAATCCACCGACAACTATTTTTAGATGAGAAATCCCTAAGCTTGATGCAACAAATTATGGGATATGGAAAATTTGAATGGAGACTCATCTTAGATGTCTTGGAAAGGATATTTGGGAGATCACTAAGAAAGGATACACACCTTATAATCCGGCATCTCGAAATCCTGCTCCTGCAGACTTGGACAAGAATATTGAAAATTATTTCAAAGCTAGAGAAGCCCTCTTGTGTGCACTTACTGATCAACAGATCATGGGATTGACTGATAAATCATCGGCTAAGGTTATGTGGGATAAATTGCAAACTCTGAATGAAGGTGATCCTACTGTCAAAATTCCTAAACTTGATGGTTACTGGGTAAGATATGAAAACTTGAAGATGGAAGATAATGAAAGAATTGTTTTGTTTATGGAAAGAGCAAATGAGATTGTTATGCGAATTCAATATTGTGGAAGATTTCTGAGTGAAGATGAAATAGTTTCCAAAGTCTTGAGAGCCCTTCCACCGGCTTAAAAGATGAAGGAAACTAAAATTAATGAGTTGAGAACAATGGCTAACTCTTCAATTAACATAGACATTTTTTTTGGAAATTTATCTGGTTTTGAGCTTGAAGAATCTAGATCTTCTAGAGTTGTAAAGTCTGAACCTACTTTTCATACATCATCATCATCATCTATTGGCAGAAGTGATTGGAAATTCCTATATGCAAAAGAATTGGCGGATATGAGGAAAGAAGATGAATAATTTTAGCAACTTCAAGCCTTATTTGCTAGAACAGTACCTAAACGACCAACAGTAAGTAAGTATGAAGGAAAAGCACCTTTTATATGTTTTGCATGTAATAAGATTGGTCATTTTGCATCTAGATGTCCTAAAAGGAATGGAAGATTTGAGGAAAGACTTAAGAAATCATTTAAGCCTAACCAAAACAAATATAGATTCAAAAAAAGTAAACAATGCTACATAGCGGATGAGGAAGGAATAAGTGATGACTCTGGGGATGAACTAGGAGAAGACTCTTCTAGTGGATCCGACAATGGAAAGGAATGGGTGTTCTATGCTTTGAAGGAATATGAACCGAAACCAGCTATCATGAATGAAGAAAAAGCCCTGGCAGCAAAAGTTGAAGATACATATGAATGGGTAATTGATAGTGGATGCTCACATCATATGACTTTAGATAAAGGGAAATTTCTATCCTTGCAAGAATACAATGGCGGTCAAGTTAGATTTGGAGATGACAAAGCATGTATGATCAAATGTAGAGGTACTATTTCTTTGGATGGTAAGCATAATACTGATAATGTCTATTATGTAGAAGGTTTAAAGCATAATCTTTTAAGTGTTAGTCAATTGGTGGACAAGGGTTTCCAACTTTAGTTTAAAGATAGAAAATGCAAAATCATTAACAAGACTAGTTCGGAGATTTCAACCGGTATTCAGACTAGAGGTAACATCTTCCACTTGAACACTGGTAATAAGACATGTTTGATTTCTCATATTGATGAGAGTTGGTTATGGTATAAGAGGTTGTTTCATGTTAATTTTAATTGTATTGTTAAGATCAGTTCAACCAAGGCAATTAGAGATATACCTAAGATTATGAAGCCTCATAATCTAGTATGTAAGGAATGTCAATTGGGAAAGCAAGTTAGAACTTCTTTTAAGAGCATACATGATAAATCTAATGATGTACTTCATTTGATTCACACTGACTTATGTCATCCAGTAAGGACTAGAATCTTTCATGGTGATAGGTATTTCATGTTTATTATTGATGACTATTCTAGAATGATGTGGGTGGCTTTTCTTAGGGAGAAGTTTGAAGCCTTTGAGAAATTGAAGATCTTTAAAGCAAAGGTTGAAATAGAAACTAGATTGAAAATCACTTGTCTAAGATCAAATTAGGGCGGTGAGTTCACTTCTAATGAATTTAACAATTATTGTGAGACAAATGGAACTAGGAGACAATTATCTTCACCTCATACTCCTCAGCAAAGTGGAGTAGTGGAAAGAAAGAACATAACCATTTTAGATGTAGCAAGATCTATGATGATGGAAGCCAAATTGCCTCACATCTACTAGAGAGAAGCAGTAAGTATAACAATCTACACATTCAACAAAGTTCACATCAAAGGTGAAATTGGTAAGACCCCTTATGAATTATGGTATGGACATACACCTACTGTTAAATATTTTAAAAATTTTGGAAGTAAATGCTATATCAAAAGAGATGATTCAGTTGGAAAGTTTGATCCTAGATGCGATGAAGGGATATTTCTTAGATATTCAATTCAAAGAAATCATATATATGTTATAACAAAAGATTGTAGAAAATTGTGGAGAATGCTAATGTGAAAGTGGATGATCAATTTAGAAATCAATCTATATCATATGATAGGGAACCAATAGTGGAAATAATCATAACTGAATCAACAATGCCTCAATCGGTACAGGAAACTGAAATAGTTACACCAACACAATCAGAAAATTCAACTGTGACTAATGATCAGAGTAGTGAACCTGAAGTTCAGAAGACACCAAGGTATGTAAGATTAAATCATTCTGAAGATCAAATCATTGGGGACACGAACAAGGGAGTTATGAGAAAAAAAAGACTGGCAAATGAAGAGGTATGTCTTATTTATCTAATTGAACTGGCATCTATTATTGAAGCTTCTAAGGATAAACATTGGTTAAAGGCTATGGAAGATGAATTAGATCAGATAAAGAAAAATGAAACTTGGACTTTAGTTCCTCGGCCTAAAAATAAGAATGTTATTGGAACAAAATGGGTTTTTAGGAATAAAATGAATAAGGATGGTCAAGTTGTAAGAAATAAGGCTAGATTGGTTTGTAAAAGATATTCTCAAATGGAAGGAATTTATTATGGTGAGACATTTGCACCTATAGCTATAATTGAAGTTGTTTGACTATTTCTTGCCTATGCAGCTTATAAGAACTATAAGGTCTATCAAATGGATGTTAAATGTGCATTTTTGAATGGTGAACTTGAAGAAGAAGTATACATTGATCAACCTAATGTATTTTCACTGATACATGATAAAGATATGGTTTGTAGACTGAAGAAAGCTTTATATGGATTGAAACAAGCTACTAGAGCTTGGTATGCAAGGTTGGACAAATATCTTGTGAAGCTTGGTTTTACCAAAGGTAGTGCTGATAGTAATTTATATTATAAAATTACTAATGATGATATCCTGATTATTGAAGTATTTGTTGATGATATCATTTTTGGAGGAGAAGATAAATTGTGCATGGAATTTGATAACAACATGAAGAATGAATTTGAAATGTCCATGATTGGTGAGATGAAATTTTTCTTAGGTTTGCAAATTATTCAAACTAACAAAGGAATCTTTATCTGTCAAACTAAGTATCTGAGGGAATTCCTGAACAATTTTGGTATGGATAATTCCAAACCAATAAGTACTGCTATGGTGACAAGTGAGAAATTATCTATCAAGGTTACTTCTACACCAGTAAATCCGACAAGGTATAAGTCTATGATTGGTGGATTGCTATATTTAACTCAAACTAGACCAGATATAATGAATGCAGTAAATATTGCTTCTAGATATCAAAAGTAATCCTAAAGAAAATCATGAATGTGTAGTGAAGAGGATTTTTTGGTATTTGCAAGGAACACCATAATATGGCTTATGGTATTTTATAAATGATTTCACTTTAGGCGCATATACTAACTCAAACTGGGTAGGAGATATTGATGACATGAAGAGAACTTCTGGTGGAGATTTCTTTCTTGCAAAGAAACTGGTTTCATGGATTAGCAAAAAATAGTCATGCATTTCTTTATCTACTGCAAAAGCTGAATATGTTGCAACAACTAATTGCACTCAAGTCTTGTGGGTGAAGAAAATGTTGAAGGATATTAGGGTAAATTGTAGTGAACTGGTAGTTATCTACTGTGATAACTCTACAACTATTGACATGTCTAAGAATCTAGTATTTCAGTCTAAGACTAAGCATATATCAATAAAGTATAACTTTCTAAAGGACAAGGAAAGGAAGTCAAATTGGTTTATGTGAACAGTAAAGAACAAATTGCAGATATATTCACTAAACCACTATCTAAGGAATCATTTGAGTATTTGAGAGACAGGTTAGGGGTTTTTGTCCCTCCAACAGAGATTTGATTGATGCAATTTGTCATAAGTCTAACATGCATTATCAGATATACTATTCATTCTGACACTGATGAGTGGTGCTACTACTCAGGGGGAGTAGTCATCTTTTAGATTCAAAAGTTTACATTCTTGATTTGATATTTGTGTTAGATTTCTGGCATTAATGTCAAAGGGTGAGAGATAGTGATGTGAAAAATACTTTTAGAACTTTATAGGGATATCATTCACGGGGGGGAGTTATTGATATTCAGGAGATTATTGGTTGTCTTCCATAGGGGGAGACTTGTTTGCCATTTCTTGCTACTTAGATGCTTTTCACATCTAGTGTTGCCATCAATGCCAAAGGGAGAGATTGTTGGCATTATGGATGAATTTATTATGTGTTTCATTGATGTAAACACTAGATGTTATGGTTTGTTACCGACAAATGGGTTTTGGTTATCAGTAGAAGAGACTATCTGTTGGACACTTTTGACATGTTTCAATCAATGGAGTATTTTTTATTTTATGTGTTACATGTTCATGAAGCATGTTTTGGTCAGTTGGTATTGACTTGGTGATCAGATCCTATTATACACTCTTGTAAACCCTTACCGACATTGGTTTAAGGTTTAACCTATAGAGCTTTCACTGAGAATCTTGACAGGATGCATAAGTGATGTTGGTGCGGCTTCTACATGGATTTCCGGATGCTTAAGATGTCCTTTGATTGTGCTTCAAATAGATTGAAGACATTGCTTTAGCGTGGTGGACCCAGAATAGGTCTGATGTGTATCTAGGTTATGGACCAGTATCATGTTAACGTGTAGTCTACACATTATCAAGATGTTTTGAGATGTTCTATGGATTGGTTATTGTTGTTTTGGTCTTAAGCCGACATGGCATATCATTGTAATATGAATTTATGTAATGATCTTATTGGTGGCCAGCCTAATTGGTTTGGGCTTTAGGGTTGGTATAAAATGATGTAAGATCTCATTGTAGTTGAGGGAATGGGAATGTGGAATAACTGTCATGGTATTGAAATGTAATATCATATGTGATCGAGATTTGGTCTATCATAACTGATCAAATTGGGATTAAGGAAGAGGTCAAAGGCCTTCAGTATTGAGCTTAACTGGGACTGTAATCAGACATGGTAGATGCTATCTCTGATAGTTCATTATTCTAGATTGTTGTCCATTTATCTTGAGGTGGTTATTCTAGATTGTTGTCCATTTATCTTGAGCATGTGTAGGCCCCTCATTATATCACATATTTTTTACAGAAGTATCATCTGACTGTGGGTAGGCTTCCCACCATGGTTTTTCCCTTTCTTGGTTTTCCACATACAAATCATGGTGTTATGTGGTATGGTTGCATTGCATTGATTATCTGTTTAATTGTTAAGTTGTATTGTTTACCGGCATATGTTTCTGCTTTACCGGTACTTCATCCAGTTAAAAGTTATTAAGTGGATTAATTGATATAATTTTTTAACAACTGATTCCCCCCCCCCCCCCCCCTCTTAGTTGTTCACTGGTTATCTTAACACTTTTATCAAAAGAAAGAAAAAATTTAATGAATACATAATAGTTAGATAATTTTATTAATTATTTTTAGAGAAAAATATATTTGTTGTACTAATAAAGTTTCATTTCATATATTATTATCTTCTCTAATTTATTGGATTAATTTTCCTTTAATTTATTTTATAACTTTGATGATTATAATTTTTTCTTTTTTTTTGATGATATGTAATTCCTGAAGTATGTAATTAATCCCCAACCAATTCAAAATATACGAAAACTAGTTCAAATGACAAGTGAAAAGTTAACCATTATCAAAGATAAATTTATAATTATGAAAAATATCAATTTTTAAACAAACATTGTATTCAAGATGATACAAATATTACAAATCATGAATCCACTTATGTAGCACTCCTTGTTGTTACGTAAGAAGCCACCACGATCTTCTAATATATGAAGTCTATCTAAATATAGATATAATATATTGATGAAGAATTTTTTTCATGTAAATTATACATAATTTACACTTTACTTAAGTTACCTTAGGATAACACATTCATAGCAGTTTGTATATTAGACACTTAGGGAATTATGCATCTAGGTAAGATGGTTGTAGGAGAAATTTGATGTTTTGTGGTGTTATCTTGTTATCACATTCCACCTCTAGTGGGTGATCCACTTCTAGTGGAATTATCTATTATTTCTCCTACCTACTGCTACATAACCTTGTGTCTCCTTAGGCCACATGTCAAGATTATGTGCTCTCATTTTCCTCATAGCCTTTCCTTTTATAAGCAAGCTTAATTACATTGTATGTAATCCAATCCCTCTTTTTGCAACTTGATGAGAATATAGTTTGTTATTTTCTATCTTGTTTTGTATTGTGTTTGTTCTATTCATTAGCCTTCTGATCTTGGGTTGCCATAGGAAAATTATCAAATGGTATCAGAGGGCCTACATGGTGTCATGGATAGTCACTTGAGAGAAATTTGATGCAATTTGAGGTTTTGTATGTTGGAGATTTCTATTGCAGGTTATTATTGGAACTTGTTGGGTCAAATCAAAGGCTACCAATAAATTGAGGAGGTTGAAGAAATTCATAATCACCTTTTATTTCATCAAAATTGGATATCCGGGGCCAAATCTAGAGTTGTTTGAAGGTGGAGGGTGGTTTCCTATCCCAAG
The DNA here is from genome assembly GCF_030272615.1 of Cryptomeria japonica. Classification (NCBI taxonomy): domain Eukaryota; kingdom Viridiplantae; phylum Streptophyta; class Pinopsida; order Cupressales; family Cupressaceae; genus Cryptomeria; species Cryptomeria japonica. Next base: position 72,328,860 of record NC_081413.1, read on the forward strand.
AGTGATATGCAATTTTGGAGTATTTTTTGGCAAAATCTGTCGACTATATCACACTTAGAACGCCCAAAAATCCCAAGATCACCTATCCATTCATCCAAATTAGAGATTGTTATCCTGTTACTACTTATTAGATTGCCATTAGTTTTATGTCAAAGTTATACTATATACTCCAGTCGGTTATCTATTTGAAAAATATTCAGTCGGTATGTACAATCTAGTCGGTTACAGAAGAAAGCACTCACGCAGTATACACCAAGCTGTCTATAGATTATCTTTACATGTCTACCAAGAAGCAAAGATGACACACCAAATTGATTTACACCGAGTGAAATGTGTTACTAGATTCATTGAACCTAGACATGCATATGAAAACATGTTACAAGATCGAGGCACATCTGACCATTATCACATTGGAAATTGCACTTAAAGATTGTGTATGATTTTGAGATTATCTAACCAATGAAATATTTTGCATGGTTATTCATTCAATAAATCGTGTTTGTAAGATCGAAGCAATGAATTGGATCACCGTCATAAGAGATCTATTTATATAGCATGAGTTAAGAGTTAAAGGTGTGTGCATGAGTGTAAGAAGACTGTTATAGAGACATAGAGGTCATCGAGAAGGTTTTTAGAGAAAAGTAGAAGAACAGAGTAAACATAAGGATTTACTGAGTTACTATATGGGTTACCGAGGTATGCTATAAGCAAGGTAATCTATTCTGAGCACATAGAATCTGCTATAACATTCTAGATGTAAAGTTGCAAATATTTGTAATGATTTTATTGTAATATTGTGAAGTTGTAAGAGAAACCTTTAACAGGGTAAAAGACTCTAATCAAGTCTATAAATTGTAAAGCCTCTAACCAGGTGCATCATTTAGATGAAGTGTTGTAAAATCCTTTAGCAAGGTAGATCTAACAGATCTTGTTACTCCTAACAGGGTATGCTATCAGAAATAGCTAAACATGTAGCTCTAACCGAGCACTCTTTATTATTGCAGTAATGAAGTTGTGGGTGCCATCCCCACCATAGTTTTTCTCTCTAACTAAGAGTTTCTATGTAATCAAAATATATGTGTTATGGAGTGAATCATGTATGATTGTTATCTATTTGTTTTAGTTTTATATTATGTTACTACACTATTCGATTTATGCATAACAGTAAAGATATTGTTGGAGAAGAGTTTTGAAGTACTGATTGACCCCTCCCCTCTTAGTACATTAGCTTTCCATATTGGGCCTAACAATTGGTATCAGAGCTCAAATCTTGGAAAAGGGTTTAACTACCTAAAGAGAAAGATCTTATCAATGGAAGGCTATTAAAAATCTTGAAGGATTGTGTATCTGCAAGAAGAGCTGGATCATGCTAATCAAGTGATTTTAGACATGCAAAGGCAAATGCAAAAATCTTTGAAAGTTAGAAGAATATTATTTGATGATTTGCAGGACTCTCAAGAGTTAGTGGAACAAATTGAGACATCATCTGAGAATAGTATATCTGAAGAGACTGAAGAAATGATTGGAGTATTGAAAGAAAAGAACAAAGCATTGGCTGATCAACTAAAAGAAATGAAAAGAGAACATGAACATTTCAGCACACAGATGACTGAAAATCTAGATGCATTGAGAACATCTGAGGATAAAGTAAGAGATCTAGAAAGAGAGAAACAACAACTTGAAGTCTTAGTATCTGATAAGAATGATTAAATCATAAGATTGACTGGAATTCAACAAAACCTATCAAATCAACTAGGCTATGCACATCATGAAGCAATTATGAAAAATGATGAGAATCAAGCATTGAAACTTGAAGTATCAAGGTTGACCGATGAACTTGAAACAAAGAAGAAATCCAAAGAAACACTGAAGAAGAGTTATGAAGCATCAAATATGTTGGATGAGCAACTGAATACAAGAAGACCCAACAAAGATGTAGGACTTGGTTACAAAGGAAAAGACTCTATCGAGAAAGGAATTCATACTACCGAGAGAGGAGAATCATCAAAGCAAGCTAGAAACAAGAATAACATCAAAAGAAAGAAGCCTATTTGCAACTACTGTGGAAATCAAGGTAACACTACTGACATATGCCAAATCTGAAAAGGTAAGCAACTGAATGCCACTAAGTCCAATGGTTATTGTTACAATTGCAATAAATATGGTCACACATCTAATCAATGTAGGACAAAGTCTGTTAACAATTATCAAAAGGCAAAATTCAAAGGGTTTTGTAAAAACTGCAATAGATATGGACATAGTACCAAGAAGTGCTGGTTTAAGCAAAAGAACTATATGCATGCACACCGAGCAAATGCTAGAGGTTATCGAACTCACACAGATCCTTACCGACAATATTCTACAGTACCATGGGATTACAATACAAGGATATGGTGTGAATGTTGTGGAAGATATGGACATATAAGTGCCAACTGCTTTATAAGGTTTGGGATGTACAACCGAAGATCATGGAGAAATCCTGGTATGGCATGTTTTCATTGTCACAAAGCTGGACACTTAGCTTGAGATTGCAGAGATCAACCTAGAAAAGACACTGAAGAAATAAAAGAAAAATTAAAGATGATTTGGAAAAAGAAGGAAATTGTGTCAAATGAAGAAAGCACCTTACCTACCGAGTTAGGTGTACCTATTCCAAATTAATCGGTGAAGGTATGAAGGGACTGCATTCTCTAAAGGTTAAAATTTTAACAGTTCCTATTCTATTATGTACTTAATTCAAAATTTACATAGTTAAGATGTAATAGTAAGTTTGAAATTCTATCAATGTCTTTGAAGCACTTTACAGGAAACCTGTCAAGTCGGTGAATACAGGAAGCCTGTCAAGTTGGTAAATGAAGGAAGTTTGGTTACTTGGTTAAAATGAGAAAAAGGAGAGTAAATCAGTTAAAGAGGAACCGAGTGCATTTAATGTTTTGACCTAATCTGCACGGAGCCCGATAAGGTATTTTGTGTACTTAAAAGCATTTTCACAGTCATTTACACTTACCAAGTTTTTGAAAAAACAGAGCAAGTGATTCAAAGGGGATCAAACCTCATACAAAGGAAATTCTAGGTATTTACATCAAATCTCAACACATTGTTAAGCTAGTTTATCGAGCTTATCTAGTTGCCATTATCTGCTAAGTATAAAGCATCTATCATTTGAAATCCTGAAACCCTAAGGACTCTTTGTTAGTTTTTTATCTAAAATCTTTAATGGCACCCAAGATCCAAGATCCCATAGTTGTCAAGAATGTAGAGAAGACCTCACTGAAATACTCTCTGACCCCCAAAGTCGCTTCTGAACTGGATGACAAAACCGCCTTTTCACTCATCCCGGACAGAGTGTTGCTAGTCAAAGATGTGAGATTCTTCACCAAATGTCATGTTGAAGAAATTGGTCGTGTGGAAATTAGAGACACCTATGATGAGCTATGTACCGATGGTATATTGAATAGCAAGTATGAGCACATCAGAATCAAGGGATTAACTGAAGCCCTAACCTATCCTCGTGTGTTCAAACCCCAGTGAGTCAAGTTCATTATGAGCAGAGTTCACGATGATTTCATGTGGCTAGAAGAACAACCATTTAAAATTACCAAGGAAATCATTCATCTGATTACCGGTTACTCTATCTATGATCATGCCCAAGCCTAGAAGATGATATCACAGAAGGAATTGATCAGTTTAACTAGAGTGGAATCTGATTGCAGAGGATTGAAACTAAATAATGTCACTGATGAAGAACTAAAATTTTCCATTAGAGTTATGGGCTACTGTTTCTTCCAATCGGCAAGGGAAAACAATGTTCCCTATGCATTAGTAGACTTGGCTTACAAAATTGTGAAAAAGGGAATGAAAATTGACCTATGTGAGGTGTTGTTGAAGAGCCTATTTGAAAGTCTAAACACCATCAGGAAGTCAAAGAAGAACAACTCTGCTAATACTCTAAAGTTTGGATCACTACTGGTATGCATGTTTTTCTACTTTGAAAAATTCTTTCCATCAGTCAGTAAAGTTGTTTGGGAGCTACACCGACCTATCACCCATCAAATTAATGACTTCATTAAGAAGTTAGGTGATAATTTCAATGATATCATGGATGATTACTTCAGTAAATTTCAAGACAAAATGCATAACAGATATAGGATTCCACCCCAGCTAGCAGAGAAATACAAAAATGATATATGTTTTGAAGTTGACACCGATTACTGTTATGTGAATGTTGTGGAACCAAGGATTCAATCTTTGTCACCAATGGGTTATGAGATTGATTTTGACATCACAAAACAACAAATTGATGCATTTCTTACATTTCCCAGACATGCTACCAAGCTGAGGTATGGTACCTATGAGGAAGTAAAGGAAAAGGTAAAGATGAATATTGTAGTACCCAAAGCTACAAGAAAGGCAACAAAGATGATTAAGGCATTATCAGAGAAATTCAGAGAAGACTCTTCCTCTACACCTGTCAAAGGCACCATTGCCATTACCGAAGAGGAATCTGAAGCCCAAGAGGCAGCTATAACACTGAGCACTGAATTGCCTAAGGGTAAAGTGTTAAAGAGAAAGAAATAGGACACATCAAAAGTCTCACCGACTCCACCTCCAGTAAAACAACCTAACACTAGAGCATCTACAGCTTCACCGAGTAAGAAGACAAAGAGTGTTACTCCTCCCAAGGTAACAAAGACATACAAGATATCTACTCGAAGACTCATTTTGGAAAAAGAGTCTAGCGATACCGAATCAGAAGATGCAAGCAAATTTCAGATTGTCAAGAGCAAGAAGGTAAATATACATAGTGTTGAAAAATTTTGTGCTAATCTGAAAGAATATGGTGGATTTGGAGGATTTAGATATGTCAAGTATGAAACCAAGAACAATGATGAAAAGAGACATATTGAAGAAGCTGTCATCTACACACTTCTAAAGTTCTAGTTAGCTCCATTGGAACTAGCTAAGTCACTTCCAAATGAACTGTATCTGCATATTGATAATAGGCAGAAGTATGCAATGGACCCAGAGAAACAAATCAAAGAAAGAAGTCTAGTCCATCTCTTTCCTGATATGTCAGTAGCTAAAATAAAGGAACATCTAACAACCTACAATTCAAAGTTTCTTGTCAAACAAAGAGCCTTAAAACTGATTAATGGGCTATATATTGAAGTATAAAATGAGACAAAAGCAAAGTGGGAGGAAATCTTTAAAATCAAAGATACCGGTGAGCAAGCTATAGTTGAAATTGTTGATGTCACCGAGCATGATCCTGATGTCACCGAGCAAGGTCCTGATGCTACCAAACAAGACCCTGCTGACACCATTCAAATAGATGAAGATGTCATGGATTCAGAGGCACCAGAACAGGAAATGATAGAATGCATTGCATATGCAAAACTTGTACCTAGTGAATCCGTTTTGGAACAAGTTTAGCCTTATCCACCGGTCAAGCAACCTGTCTCAATCAAAACTCCTTAGGATATAGATCAAGGCACCGAAGGTCACAAGTCTGCAACAAGAGAAGGTACTACTCAAGAGTAGACATCTCAAGCACCTTCTGGCACTAAGAATGTTGCAACTGAGACACCAAGTACCGAGACACCGAAGGACTCTATAGAGGCTAAAGGAACCGATCAAAGTGTTGCCTCTACCGAGCAACCTACCGAGGGTAATCAAGCCTCACAAGCAATTGTCTTAGTTCCATCGGTGAAAGGTAAAGAAAAGAAAGTGAAAAAGCATAATTTTAAAGTTGATTTGTCAAAACCCATAGTGTTGCCCAATGTAGACATAGCAAAATTAAAGGGGCAAGCACTCATTGATTTCGGTGAACTGTGCAAAGAAAAGGCTGAACAAGAGAAGCAAATGGCAATTCAAAAGAAAAAGAAAGTACTTTAGAAGGTAAAAGCACTTTTAATAGATATGCTACCTGAAGCTACAGTATCAACAGATGCAGCCATCCATATTCAACTGGATGAACTCCTAACAAAGATGGAGACATCTGGAGTAGATGCATCAGAGTATTTGTGCAAGCTGAAAGACAAAGAGCTCACTGCCAAGATGATAGAAGAGGTAAAAAAAGCTATAGCTATTGGTAAAGTTAAACTTGTCAAATTTATTGCTGAGTTGACTCCTCAACTCAAGCACATTCATTATTTATTTCAGAAACTCTGCACATTTTCTTTATTCATTAAAGACATTAAGAATAAAATAGAGGCAATTGAGAAAGAGATCACTGATCTCTCAAATAAGTTGACCACTGAGCTAAATTCAGTTCAGAATTTTTATACAAAGCTTCAATAGCTCATGGCTCAATAATTGGACTTAAGAAATGAAGAACACAAGATCAGGATGGACGTAATGACACTTCAGACATTATTCCTTCCTCATCTTTCATCAGTCCAAGAATAGATTAACTGAGCCACATACTTATCTACTACTCAAGAGGGAAGCACTCTAGATGGCTTAATATCACTATTGGCTGATATTCAAGCACATAATTCTTTAATGGATAGTGTAAAGGATGCACTCTCTATTGCTCTCACTGACGCCCGGACCAAGTACAAATCCATTTTTGACCAGTTACTGCCCCCGAATGGAAATTAAGTTTTTGATGTTTGTCAAAAAGGGGGAGTGATACTATATTTGGGAAGTAATATGTTACAGTACTAGGGTAGTGATATAGTATTAATACAATTTTGGGAGAATGACATAGTATTCAGAGTATAGTATACAGGGGAAGTATATCAAGTAGAATAATGAATATCCAAGATTAGTGTATAGAACAGTAAGCAAAGCACAAGAACATATCATCAAGCATGCAAAATCAGAATTTTGTACAGTATATCGATAAGGGGAGTATATCTGATATATTATTTTATTGACTATTGTATATATTGTTAGCATGGTCAAATTTTGCAAAGCATATAGATTATTGAGTTATAACTTTGAAAGTAGTTTTTGTCAAACATCTCAACTAATGTCAAAAGGGGAGATTGTTACTACTTATCTGATTGCCATTAGTTTTATGTCAAAGTTATACTATATACTCTAGTCAGTTATCTATTACTAAAATATTCAGTCGGTATGTACAGTCTAGTTGGTTACAGAAGAAAGCAGTCACAAAATGCAGTATACACCGAGCTGTCTACTGAGTATCTTTACATGTCTACTGAGAAGAAAAGATGACACACCGAGTTGATTTCCACTAAGTGAAATGTGTTACCAGATTCATTGAACCTGGACATGCATATGAAAACCTGTTACAAGATCGAGGCACATCTAACCGTTATCACATTGGAAATTGCACTTAAAGATTGTGTATGATTTTGACGTTATCTAACCAATGAAATATTTTGCATGGTTATTCATTCAATAAATCATGTTTATGGATCACCATCATAAGAGATCTATTTATATAGAATGAGTTAAGAGTTAAAGGTGTGTGCATGAGTGTTAGAAGACCATTACAGAGACATAGAGGTCACTGAGAAGGTTTTTAGAGAACAGTCAAAGAACAGAGTAAACATAAGGGTTTACCAAGTTACTATATGGGTTACCGAGGTATGCTATAAGCAAGGTAATCTATTCTGAGCACATAGAATCTACTATAACATTCCAGATGTAAAGTTGCAGATATTTGTAATGATTTTATTTTAATATTGTGAAGTTGTAAGAGAAACCTTTAACAGGGTAAAAGACTCTAATCAAGTCTATAAATTGTAAAGCCTCTAACCAAGTGCAGCATTTAGATGAAGTGTTGTAAAATTCTTTAGCAAGGTAGATCTAACAGATCTTGTTACTCCTAACAGGGTATGCTATCAGAAATAGCTAAACATGTAGCTCTAACTGAGAACTCTTTATTATTGCAGTAGTGAAGTTGTGGGTGCCATCCCCACCATAGTTTTTCTCTCTAACTAAGAGTTTCTGCATAATCAGAATATATGTGTTATGGAGTGAATCATGTATGATTGTTATCTATTTGTTTTAGTTTTATATTATGTTACTGCACTATTCGGTTTATGCATAACAGTAAAGATATTGTTGGAGAAGAGTTTTGAAGTACTGATTCACCCCTCCCCTCTCAGTACATTAGCATTCCATATTGGGCCTAACATATCCAAGAGGAGATAACCCCCCCTTGGTTGTACAAATGTCAAGTACTAGCTTCATTTTAAGAAAAAATTGAATAGAAAATTAAAAAAAATAAAATTAATGAAATTAAATTCTTTTTCATGGCGGGTTACGTTATTTTTACAAGTTAAAAAATAATATTTTTTTTATGGGGGACCTTTTTCATTGGTCCACAGGGACCTGGGGCCTATAGCGTACTTGTGGGTAACTACAGGGATCCCTGTAGCCCATAGGTTTTTGATGACTTTTTTTTATTTTTTTGAAGTTTTTCAAGTTAAAATGTTTTTTAATAAAAAAAAAATTTATATTATTTTTTTAGTAGAAGTTTTTTAATCATTTTTTAATTAAGAATTTTAATAAAAGGTAAAAATTATAAATGGTTTTTAAATTAAAAATCAAAAAATATTTTTTTCTTTAGTAATATTTAATAAAATTTTTCAATCTTTAAAATTAAGAAAAAATGTGTGATTTTTTTCTCTTTATGTTCAATAAAGGTTTTTTTTTTCATGATTTTTCTAACAGTGTTTTTAATTAAACTTATAATTTAAAAAAAAAAAAATTCATTAAATAAGTACAATTCTTTCTTGTCCACCCATCATACCTATATTGTAGGGTTCTCCAATTGGTAACCAAGAGGGTGTTAGTTTTCTGTTACATTTTTCTTGGCGATATCCTAATCAATGGCATCTTCATCTCTAGTCTTTTATTTCTAGATTTGCATCATCATGTTGTATTCTCTTCCATGAGCTATGTTGTAACACACTAACATAAAGTGCCACACCTCTTTGTACTTTATTAATGATGATATATTTGATGCAATCCCCTTGTACTTCATAATTAGGAAATATCTTGTCAGACTTGGTGCATGGCTCTAGTTCAGACTTAGACTGTACAACTTTGTACATGGCTCTAGTGAGACTTAGATTGTACCAATCTACCATTGATGAGTATCCAACTAATGTTCAAGAAATTTGTCTCCATGCTTGATCTTCATTTTGATGCAATGAGTGATTTATTGCTCATTCTTCATTGACATTGTTACCTAGTTTTGTCACACTTAGACATTTTTGGTGCAAGATTGGCTCTATTTCCTAATAGGGAGGAGCTTTGGTAAAATTAATTTGACCATATTTGCAGGAGATTCTACACTGAGGGGGGGCTTCATGGTCTTTCCTCTTCTCTCTTATTGGGGGAATTTTTCCATACATAAGTTTTTGTTCTTCTCATTATTCACTAAGATAATTATGTGCTTTCATCTCTCTTTTGAGGGGGAGTTTTTTCCTATTGGGTTTTTCTATCTTTCTCCATTTGTGAGAGATTGAATGTCAATTGTACATGGGTACCTGAGAGGGCCTAGTAGCTAGGACCCATCTTGCATTGTTAGCTTGAGTATACATTCCTTTAAGTTGCACTTAAGGGGGGGTGTTGTGTAAATTATGTCTCATAATTACACTTTACTTAGGTTGACTTAAGATAATGCATTCATAGTTATTTACATATGAGACACTTAAGGAATTGTACATCTGGGGTAGATGGTTGTAAGAGAAATTTTAACATTTGTGGTTTTATCTTGTTATCACATTCTACCTTTGGTGGGTGATCCACCTTTAGTGGAATTATCTATTGTTTCTCCTATCTACCCCTACCTAACCTTGTATGTCATTGGGCCACATGCCATGATTGTGTTATCTCATTTCCCTCATAGCCTTCCCTTTATAAGTAGGCGCATTTACATTATATGTATGTAATCCATCATTTCGCATCTTGATGAGACTACAAATTGTTCTTATCTATCTTGTTCTATTTTGTCTTTGTAATAGTCATTGGCCTCTAGATCATGGGTTGCTATAGACAAATTCTCACACTTTTTATTATAACCATAACCCACTCATTTGGATAGACCAAGATAAATGCATCATTATTGAATAAAAAAATTATTATTACTATATCATGTTTATAGTGGAAAGGACTATTATACTAAATAGAATATGACCTTTCATTTTAACAAATATACACGATCCATCATTTTTTAATGTCAACTATGAATGAAAAGTAATTTTGTATATTAAAATACAAAGAAAATTATATTTTCAACTTTATCGATAGAAGAACCTTCATAGGAGCAATTTTTTTTGTAGGAGACTTTAGATAATTAGACTAGAAGGAGAAATTTATAGAGAAATAATTTTTTTAACTTCTAATTCCTAAAAAATATGATCTAAAGACACTAAATAATTAGATTAAGTTCCAATAAAATCCATCCAATATCAATTTCAACCTTCAATCCACCAAGGAGATTCTAGCATTCTCATAGCCATTGAATGCATATAGTCTTATGCCAAATGACCTTTAGAGAATATAATACTCAAATTTCATCAATATATCTCTAAATTTGAGTCAAATATGATCTCATAGAGGCCAAAAATATACACTTTAACATTAATTATTATAAGAGTATTAAATAAATGATATTCTATTTGAATGAAAATTAAAATTATAGGGTTTTATTGAAACTTACTAACTTCCTTAAAGATAGGTATGTCAACATGAGATATGTATCCCTTGAACAAGACATTTCCCAAGGCTAAGTATGTGCATCCGTATTATGCTTATGATAATGTTACCATGCCAATATATAGTATAAATATATCATGCTTCGGATAATATATCTGTGATAATCTATAATAATTCAATTGCTTATGATAAATAGGAACTCTAAATTTTACTCAGATATCATCTCATAGAAGCCCAAAATATACACTTTAACATTAATCATTATATGAGTGTTAAATAGTTGGCATTCTATTTAAGACAAAAAAATTATTGGTTTTATTTAAAACTACTAATTTCCACCAAGATAGAGTTTTTAAATAACGATAGGAAATAGTTATGTCTTCTATCAGAGCCAAGTTTTGATCTTAGGACCTATGGGTTATGGGCCCACCATTGCTACCACATACATGTTCCTGCTACCACATATATGTGGTAGCAACAATGGGCCTATAACCCATTGGTCCCAAGATAAAAACTTGGAAACATTGGTTGAAGCTGTCCAATCTACAATGGCTTGGATCTTAGAAGGATCCATGGATACACCTTCTCCCAAAACTATATGACAAAGATAGTTCATCTCTAACTGGAAGAAATCACACTTTGCCAAGTTGTCATCAAGATGATTCTCCCTCAAGCACTGCAATACCTATCACAAGTGGTCCTCATGGTCTTCCATAAATCTAGAATAAATCAATATGTCACCCAAGAACACAAGGACCAAATGATCAAGGTAGGTGCAAAAAACCCCATTCATGAGGCTCATGAAAACTGAAGGCACGTTTGTCAACCCAAATAGCACCACTGTGAATTCATAGTGACCATAATGAGTACAAAATGTCATTCTATGAATATCGACATCATGAATGTGAAACTGATGATACCCAGATTTCATATCACTCTTAGAGAACACCTTGGCTCCCTTTACCTGATCCAAAAGATCATCTATATGAGGCAATGGATATTGATTCTTGATGGTTACCTTATTCAGTTGTCGATAATCAATGCATAACCAAAGAGAACCATCCTTCTTCTTAACGAAGATAACAGGCACACCCCAAGGAGAAACACTTGGATGAGTGAACCCCTTGGCCAACAATTCCTCCATCTGCAAATTCAACTCACTCAAATCATGATTTGTCATCTGATATGGAGCTCTCGAAATAGGTTCCACACCAGGAACCAAGTCAATGCGAAAGTCTATGTCTCACTTCAGAGGCATACTGGGAATATCCAAAGGAAACACATCAGCATGCTCTAAAACAATAGGGTGACCATCAAGAGAAATTTCTCAACTCTCTTCCTCATCCACATTCTCAAGAGAAACTACAAAAAGATAACACCCTCGATGCATACACCACTTAAGTTGCATAGCGAAAATCATACATAAGGATACCGATCTCCAAAATCCAACGATCCCCACTTTCCTGCCATGATCCTCTAAACACTCCACTAACTTCTAACGATAGTCTACATGAGCATTGTGAGATGATAGCCAATCCATCCCCAACACAACTCCATAAGATCCCAAAGGAATGACTTGAAGGTCAACTGAAGTAATATAGGGTCCTAGGTCCAACTCACAACTAGGAATCAAGGCATCTAAGAAACACACACACACCGGTAGCTAGCTCTACTTGCCACCTATCTGCCTGCTTAGCAAACGTGAGCCCACACCATTCCACAATGGATGAAGAAATGAAAGAATCAAAAGCACCGGAGTCTAAAAGCACAGAGATAGGAATACCAACCCAACACACCTGCAGTCTCAATCACTGTACCCTGATGCTTGGCCTGGTGGTCATCAACTACTGCAAATACTCTATGGGATCTACCTACATCCCCCACTGTCAGCTTTGATGTTGCTCACCTCTGACTACCCATTTGGTGAGAATGCTAAGGGCGCTGAGTGGATGTGTGGCCAAACTGACCACAGGAGAAGCAAGCTCCCCTACTAGGTCCTCTACCTCTAGATGACCCACTAGATTGCTGGAAGCTTCCCCTACTAGGGACCTGAGATGCACCCTGAGAGGACTGCCCTGGGAAACTCTACCTACTCCTTTGCTAGTTCCTGTTCTTCTTATGCTGAGGGTTGTCACCCTGCTGGCCCTGAAACTGTTTTGGCCTCGACGGCTGAAAAGTCTGCAACTAGCTCTACTGATGTTGATGCTGATGTTGGTGGATCAACGAGTGCTTCAATGGTATCTAGATTTGGCTCTTCTTACTCTGTCTATATCCTTTCTCCCTTTGTTACGGGGTTAACCGACTTTGCTACTAGCTTTGGAAGAGATGTTAGGCGAGGCACTGGCCCTATGATGTTGGGATTAGTAGAAGCAATGTTGTTGGCTCCAGGCAACAGCTAGTGGGTTACTTAGATGGTGAGAACGACAAGCTGGCTTCTGAATTTGACTAGGCTGGTTGCTGGCTAGGTGGCGAGACTTCAGGAAAGTAGTGGCTTGTGAGTTTTGGTGCCACCATGTTCCACCTTATCTCGATCTCTATCTTACACTACACCCGGTGGATCTCAATCTTCTTCAGGTTATTCATCCCTAAGATTATATTATTCATCCTAAGCATCTAGCTCATCCCTGTTGCTTACCCTTAGCAGTTGCCTGAGAACCCCTAGATGATGCAGTAGTCTGGGACTGATTCCCTCTAACTCCAGACCGATTGAAAGGCACACTCCTGATTTGCACTCCAGATTGACCACCATGAGCATGACTAAGGTTCTACTTCACTAGCCTAGCTTTCGTCAAAGCTACCTCTACTAAACGAGGCTCAAACATCATTTAGACCCCTCAAGCAATGTTGAACTAGCATCGCCTAATCATTGCCAATATCGACATATTGTTTGAGCTCATAGAACCTATGCTCAAACTGATCCACTAACATACCAAACTGGCACAAAGCATAAAATGTTTCTTCTCGAGACTGTCTCCACTGAGGTGAGTGAAATCATGCCCTGAATATCTCTAGAAAAATCTCCCATGATACGGTGCTAATGCTCACATTGATTCTCTCCTCTTCTAACCTCCACCAGATAGATGCAAAACTATCGAGATGCATGGTAAAACACCGATCTAGACTAATTAGCCAAGTCTCTGCCTCAAGACTGGTGCCCTTACTGTCAAAGTAAGGAGGATGGGACCTCATCAAGTCCCTCATGTGTTGCATGGTAGCTGAGTCTAGGTCTACTAGGACCGCTCTCTTTGTGGGAAACCTCTCTCTGTCTATCTCCTCCAGAATCTGCTGATATGAATCTCCTACCTAAGCATGGATGGGCTGATCAGCCTTAGGTCTACGGCCTAGTCTAGCTAGTACCTACTGAAACATCGACCTCAACTCTTCCTTTTTGGGAACTTGCTCTCTGGCATGTTGCTCATCCTGATGAATAGACTGATCCTAATCCACACTCACATGAGTGGGTATTGATGAAGGACAATGGCGGTCGGAATCCCAACCACGTCCCCAACCTCTACCTCTATTACGACCACCAACATGGCCACCTCCCTTGGCTTTCCTAGCCATGACCTAACACTACACAAGAGAAAAAGGTTCAGATCTGTGACAAGGATAATAAAAAGGGAAACACAAACACTAAGACCTAATCAAAAGGTCAAGTTGAATGGGCTTAACATAAACCAGAGATACCCAGTGTTGAAACTTGGTTTTAGGATGTTAGAGCCATGATGGAGTCTAGAAGGCCATTAGAGGGTAGATATTCTGGATATAATCTTGAGGTAGATGGTCTTCTTTGAAATCTTGGACAAATGTATGTACCTCCTTTTGAGTGTCTTCACATTTTTATCATGACTGAGGCCCATCATGCACCTTATTCAAAACACCCTCGTGTCAAGAAGATGCACGCAAATCTTAGATAGATATATCATTGGGCTAGTATGAAACATGACATTGTTGATTTTGTGTCAAAGTGTTTAGAATGTTAGCGGGTGAAGGTGAAGCATCAACACCCTATAGGGATTTTATAGCCTAATTTGGTACTGGATTGGAAATGGATTTCATAGTGGGGTTCCCTGTTTCTTCACATCGTCATGATGCCATCATGGTCATTGTTGATAGATTGACCAAAGTTGCTCATTTTGTTCCTATTCGATCTTCTTATACAACAATAGTGGTGGCATGTGTTTTCTTAGAAGATGTGGTCAAGTTGCATGGGATTCCAAGGAAAATCATTTCTAATAGAGATCTTTTCTTTACTTTAGCATTGTGGACCTCACTTCAGCATGCTTTGCGGACCTAGTTGAACTTTAGTTTGACTTATCACCCAGAGATCGATGGTTAGACTAATCATGTGAATCAGGCCTTGGAGGACATGCTTCACATGTATGTTATGGACCTGCAGTCGTGCTGGGAGGAATATCTTTGCCTTGTAGAGTTTTCTTATAACAATGCATATCAAAGCTCCATAGGCATGTCTCCCTTCTAGATATTGTATGGTTGTCCTTGTCGTACTCCTTTGAGTTGGGATTGATTAGAGGATAGGGTGTGTTTAGGACCGGATATGCTTTGAGAGATGGAGCAGCAGGTTGAACAAACTCATGGGCATTTGGTTGTTGCATAAGATAGGCAAAAGAAGTATGCAGATGCTCATAGAGTGGATCATCAGTTTTTAGTTGGTGACTGTGTGTTCTTGAGAGTGCATCCGCGGAAGAGTCTGATCCATTATGGAAAGGGTTCTAAGTTGGTGCCTCATTTTGTTAGCCCTTTTGAGATCGCTTAGAGGATAGAACCTATTGCCTACTGTCTTGCCTTGCCACCGAGTCTATCCTGCATCCATGATGTCTTTCATGTTTTTTTTCTTTGACCTTATCATCCTGATGTGACTCATTTTCTTAATTGGAACGCATTACAAGTCAAGGACAAACAACTTTCCATGGAGCCCCTATGCATTCTTCAGCATCATGATTTGACCCTCAGGGGTCGTACCATCGACTAGGTAAGGGTCCTATGGGACCCAAATGATGAGACCTCAGCGACATGGGAGGATACAACGAAGATGAGAGAGCTTTATTCTTATATGTTTTAGGCTTTCAGAAGTAAGCCTAATTTTGGGGGGTAGAATGTAGTACCCCTTCTTGATCAGACTCTTTTTGGACTTATGTTTGACTTTAGTTGATTGTTCAGTGGATACATTACTGCTATGCTTTATTCAGAATTTATGCGATGTTATTTCATGCTTTAACTTGATATGTGGTGTATTCTTTCATGCAGTGTTTTAGTAATTATGTTAAATGTTATTTTTATGGATTACTGACATGGACTGACACATTTACTTAATATGTGCGATGTGTTATTTTTATGTTTTGTGTTTTCAAGTGTATGGGATGCAAGGGGATGATTTTCCTTCAGTTACCCTAGTGAGATAGGGAATATCATGATTCTCCTTCATCGGTGTGCGTGTCATGTCTATTTATATATTTGTCTATATGCACATGGGTTCATTGATGGACATTGCAAGTATAGTTATTGGGTAGGTACGGGGTATCAACTCCACCTAGTTTCATAGCTCTGAGCATGCCTTATTTGTCCGATGGTAGTGGAGGATATAGTTTTTGTACCCCAACTTGAGCGCAGTTACACTCATGTGAGTGTTGTCAGTCTGTCGTCTTTCCCATTTGTTTGGTATACGAGTCATAGTGCTTTGGTATTGTCATTTTGTGAGTCATCGTTTGATCATTCCTCATTTTGCATGATTTAGATTATTTGAATAGTTATTAAAATTGAGTGAATGATGTTATTATATTGGCATAATTAGTTATTTAATATGCTCTTGAGTTTATCGATTTAATTAAATAAATGAAGTTGCTAGATTTAAATGGTTAAATTTTCTCAATATATTGTGTTATAGCTGTATAAAATTATAGGAAAAAGAAATAAGTAAATGCTTTGCCATTTAAATTTGAAATGCTTATGTTGAGTTAAAGTCTCATGGGAAAATAAAATGAAAAAAATAAATAAAGGCATTCCCTTTTACCTTTTTCATTTAACTTTTAGATTTTATTTTGTTCAAAAATGGATTGTGTCATAAAGAAAATAAAATCAGTTTTCTTTTAGTTTTCAAATAGTTTATTCTTATTGGTTGGAAAAACCTTTTAACCTACAAAGTTTAGGTTGAAATATTTTTGGCCATATTGCCTATGAGTTCACAAGAAGAGAGGAGGATTATTTTTGAATGCAAAATTTGGAAATCCATTTGGAAGGAGGAACCTGGATTTAGAAATTGTATGAAAGGTTGAAGCTCTTCCACAAAATTATTTCCTGGATTGCTTTGCAGGTTGGGTAGTCTTCTTCTTGTTTTGTAATTAAAATTTTGAATGTTGATCTTTCTTCCTATGTGTTTGATTTAAATTTCTGAAATCTTGTTGGAGACTCTTGTTGGGAGTTTGTTTTGGAAAATGGAGTAGTTTTCTATTGGATTCAATTAAATTTCATTTCAATTTGTTTTATTGAAGAGTTTTCTAATTTTCTGTTGGCTGTGTATTTTCAAGTTCTTGCAAAAATTTGGTTTCTGATTATATCCTCTATTAGTGTAGTATGGAATGGAATTTTTTTTCTCAATGTTTGCAAGTTTCTATTTCTCCAAATTTGGGGGTTATGCTGGCAAATTTTTTTCAATTTTACCCTCTTTGTTTGATCCAAAATAAAAATCTTCCTGTGTGTTACAAAAATGTAGGAATTGATTTAATTCCCTCTATTTCTATTTATTCCTCTTTAAATTTGCCCAAATTTTGATTTGGGTCTTGTTATTTTATTTGGCTTACTAAAAATCCTATTTGGGAAAAGAAATTTAAAAAATATATATATATCTTTGCTCTCTGTTTTGTTGCAGAGATTTAAAAATATAGCAAAAAGATTAAATGAAATCTTCTTCTTTTAGTATAGTTTAAAAAAAATAAAAAATATTGTATTGGGATGTGTGGCGGGGAGCTAGGATCGACCCAGCCATGCACCCCAGCAGCTCGCGCTGCTATCACATATATGTGGTAGCAGTTAGCATTGCAGCGGTGGGCTCGTGGACCCACCACGAAGCACTTTCCTTTTTTTTATTATTTTTTTCATTAAGTTTTTTTTTAATTACTGTTCTTTATATATAAAAAAAATTAATAATATTAATATAATATTAGTGCTTAATGAATTATTAAAAGTTAATGATTAATAATAATATCATTTTAGTATTTTGTTAATTATGAATAGTTAATAAGTATTATTATATATATTTTTTTATATATATTAGTTTTTATTAATTTATTAATAGTTTAATGAAATGGTTTAATTTATAAATTAAATGATGCCTTTAGAATTAATGTACTCTTTATTTTGGGGTGTTTGTTCATTTAATTATTATGTTTTTGCTGGTTCAAGTTAAAAGAGGTAAATTAATTATTTATGATTAGCTATATTTCTAGTCCTATTGGTTTAATGATGACTTGAATTTCTCGTAATCTTCATGGTGATGTTTTATTTAATTTAAACAATGAAATTGCAAGTGTATATGATGTTGTTATTCTCAAAGATTGACTGTACTCGGACTTAGTAAATTTAGCTTTTCTTGCAAGGGATTTATTTGGTTGTTATTTCTCGTCTTTGTTAGTCATCCTATTGTGGCGTATCTTGTATCTCTTGACCAAGTGATGTATTATGACCTCGCTGTCTTAACCATGTTGTGCTTATTTCTTATGGTTAACCAAGGGTTAGTAAGTCCTTATTTTTGGCCACCTCTATTTTGATAGTGGTGCTATGGCTATCTGTTTTGCCATAGGGCCCTCGTAGAGTGACCATGTCCATTTAGTGTCCTATGAGAGAGTGGCTTTTGAGTGGGGGCCGCACCCGAAGTGGTTGGTAGGATAACCCCTCGAAAGTTAGATGATAAGTGATAACCTAATAATTGATTAGGGGGTGGGTAGTTTTTAATATTAATTAAGATATTGTACCCCGTGCATGGTTGAGTACTCGTATAGGCTCAAGATGTAGTGGGAAGGCCTGGAATGGCAAACCAACCACCTTGTCTTCATGAAGGGTTGGTAGGGTTTGCATGAGACTTAGATGGACCTGGGGGTTCGAGGAAGGTTACTAGGATAACCCAAGATGGGGGTCGGGACCTATGGAGGCCTACCTAGGGTAACCATCTTA
This sequence comes from Cryptomeria japonica, assembly GCF_030272615.1. Lineage (NCBI taxonomy): Eukaryota > Viridiplantae > Streptophyta > Pinopsida > Cupressales > Cupressaceae > Cryptomeria > Cryptomeria japonica. The sequence continues at coordinate 72,347,691 of NC_081413.1, forward strand.
AGCTATGCGATGACACTCTCTTTAGGGTCACTATTGTATTGTGATGTCAAGTCACTTGGTGTATTGTAGAATTGTATTGTACTGTCGTCCATGTCTTGCTTATGCTTGCTTGAGGGTGTTCTGCTATCTCCTAGCATTGTGAGGTGATTCCATTTTGGCATCACATGGTCAGGTGGTAGTGCCACTTCTCATCGGATGTTCTTGTTCGTGCCTTCATGCAAGGATTGGCTTTGTAGGTGCTCCTATGGTTCGTGACTCATGTAGTATCTCATGTTGGAGATTTTTTTACTTTGGAGACCAATGTGGTTATTTGTATTAATGAATTTATGTAACCTTGTAATTGGTAATGATGTAAGTTATTCATGTATTATTGGAAGCCATATATTTATTGAACAATGTAATCTTAAGTTTTGGATGTTATTTATCAGTTATCCTTATGATTTGTGTAAATACTTTATTGACAAGAAACTTATATTTTTATCCTTTCAATCTTTAAATGGTGTAATCTTTTTATGTATATGGTTTATTATGTTCAATGAGTAAATGATGGATAATTGGATTAATCACAATTATGGAATTTAACCTTTCATTTAGTCTTCCGCTTGTGTTATTTTGTACAATGTAGTAATTAATGCACTTAATGTGATTTATACTTTAAAAAAAATTTATTTCACCCTTAGTTGCCTAGATGTGTGGTTATTCCTTTGGGGTTCCTGGTGGGGCATTACATCTTCAATAAGATATTTTGTAGGGCTAAGTACAATCATCCATATTATGCTGATGATAATGTACACATGACAATATATATTATAAAAAACCACTTAGTTTATGAAAAAATGATATATTAAATTGAAAAAGTAAGAAAATTCCTAGGATAACATGGGCTCTCAAGGTGTCATTCAATAGACTATATAATATCACATGATTTCATTAAAAAATATTTAAAAATAGTAAAATTATATAGAAATATCACAATGTATAACATGTAGAGAGAGTAATTTTTTTCTTTTAGGTATTGGGGATAAGAGAGTTTAAAAGTTTGTGGTTGAGCCTAAAGCACAAGAAGATGGGTAAAAATTATAAATTTAAACATATATTTTTATTATTATTTTTATTTTCACTGATGTTCTTTTACTTTTAAGTGAGTGGAATGGCAAATATTTTTATATATACCATGTAGTTGTAACTTGAGTTGATTTCATAACTAAAAATGCTAACTATATACAATTTTGATGACACTATAAAATGTAACTCAAAAATGATATTTTTTATGGAAATCCATCATGAGGGGTCTCATGTATCAAATTAGTGTCTCACTTGACATGATAAAGAAATGATTAAATATATTTTTTATACTTTATTAAATATATCTCTAGATTAATAGATTTCAATGAATTATATTATCTCAACCCTAGAAAATATTTATGTTAATCTTATTATGTCATTTTATGGGAGTTACCATTGTGAGGTGTCATTATACATGTAAGATGACTAGGATAACATGCGTCCGTCGTTTGTGGAGATAAACACTCCATTTTGTGTACCTAATTATGGAATCTTAATTTGTGGTATTTGTCATAGTGTTTAAGAGTATGATAGGTTTAATAATTAATTATAACATATAATAGATTATAAAAACTATAGGATTTTGAAAAGAAAAATATTATGATATGTGGGACTCATATCATGTAGTTTACAAGTAAGAGGTACACAAGCATGTAGGTTCTCTACATGGAAAGGATACATTTGGCATGTATGAATATGTTATACATGAAAAGTTGGAGTCCTCAATGCATGCAAGTATTATGATTTTCCCATGTGCCCTTATTGCATGTTCATTTTATAAGAACCATTATTTAATATTGTAAACTATATAAATAATATTCTTATGAAGTATTTTATATGATATGTTGATTTATAAGTATTCTTATATTATAAAAAAATTTACAAAATCAATTATAATATATATACTAAATTTAAGCGAACCCTAAAACTTTACCAAATCTAATCTACACTAAACCTAATCCTAAACAAAAATATATAGGCATAGTCAATCCTCATACCAAACCAAATTGAATGTTCACCAAATTCAACTCTAAATTTAATATAACACTAACCCTATACCAATTTCAATCCTAATCCTGTACCATATTCAATCCCAACTCTATACCATTTTTAACTAAGAGATTTATCAAAATTGAAAGTTAACCTGAACAATAAACCAAATTAAACCCTTACTATAAACCTAAACCTAATTTAATTTTAAATCAAAATGAACCCTATTTGTAACCCTATGCCGAATCAAACAATAAATCCAAAACTAAACCAAACTGAACCTTAACTCAATCCTAACCCTAAAGATAATCAAATCAAATTAAACCTTAACACATCCAATTTGAACCTTAACCCTATACTAAATTGAACCCTAACCCTAACACTTAACCAATTACAACCTTAACACTAAACCAAATGAAATTCTTACCCTAAACCTTAGCCAAATTCTATCCTAAACCAAATTCAAAGTTAACCTACACCAAATTGACCACAAACCCTAAAATGAACCTTATTATACCCTAACTAAAATCCTATATCAAAATTCAACCCCAAGTCCAACCTTAACATTGAACTAAATAAATCCCTAAACCTTAAATCCATCATCATCAAACATTTTTTACTCTACAATTTAGTCTATTTAGCTTCCCAAAAACTATTGTTTGATGAATTTTTACAATCAATATCATTATAGTCTATCTTGATGTGCATGGAAAGTGGAACTAAATTAAACCCTAAGCAACCCTAACCCTTATCAAATAATTAATAAGAGGGAATTCATTAATACTATCATGAATATAATTATTACAGTATAATAATAATAATGTAGTAATAATAAAAATTGTGTAGGGTGAAAAATGGGACTGGGTAGTTTAGGACCTAATCTCACTTTCATCCAAACATTGGAATACAAAAGGACCTAAATGAATGATCCAGTTTGACTAACTCTTGTGAAAGAGAGTCAAGGAATACTTTTAGGGTTTTTATTCCTTTGCTAAAATGAAAGGAAATGTGTCAAATGTAATAGAATATAAAGATATGCTAATAAGATGAATGAAAGGAACTAGAACAATAATAATAATGGACTGATAACTAAATAAAACTAAGACAACAAGTATAGATATGAGAATGGAATTTCTATGTGCACCTGACATAAAAAACTAAGCTTGAATTAACAAGAATAGGGCGTTGGATTCTTTAGACCGAGTAACTGTATAGATCTGAAAACTAGGAATCTAAAAACTAAGATTGTTTGGGTCCTATCTACCAAATCTAAAACTAACTGAGGAGGACCAAGGCATGGGCACCTTGGTCCTTGTGGTTTTAGGCCTAATTTTACAAATGTGTTTGTGATAGATGGCTGAGACCTTCCAAAAAATGTCTGCTATGATGGAAACCTATGGCTACACCTACAAGATGGAAAATGGTGTGTTTGTGGCTATATATAGGGTTTTTTTCTTAGTCAAACCCCTTTTTTTGGTGATTTCCACCTCGACAAATAGCCAATATAGTATTGAAAATATTTGTGTGTGCTAGAATCGCATGTGTTTGTATGATTCCTATGAGATAAAATGAAAAGTAGAGTTATACCCTATGTTTTGAGTAGAAACCCTAAAATGAATTTAATATAAATGCTTCAAACCACAAATGCAATGTAGATCTAAAGCAATAATGTAGATCTGAAAATGAGATAATATGTAGATCTAAAACTAAAATAGAGATATGAAATAACATGAAACCATACTAAACCCTATGGAAATGTACAAGCCAATCAATAGTGTGTTATCTCCTTATTATTATTCAATATCTCTTAGAGCTTCCATGAATGATAAAAATATTGATGAAGACTTGATTAATGATGAATTGGCTGATTGTAGACTTCATATAAGAACTTTTATTTTCACTTCACAAGGATATCTTTCAATTTCTTGATTCTAGATCTTCAAATGAGGGAAATAAAAGGATATGTATATGAATCCCTAAGCTTAATTTTGGTAATAGGTCATCATAGAATTAATAAAAATTGACATAAAGCGGAATTTGAGCATTATGATACTACCAAATCAAGCTCTTAAAATTTGGGGAGAAGAGATTGGGACCATAATGGTAGCATTCTGGTTCGGCTGAATTTTTTTGTTTTTCTAAGGATGTGATATATTGTGATTATAAACTACACTCCAACATGGTAGGCCAATCAAAGGTGTTTAGATATGTGAAAATGTGCTTTGAATACTGAAATTAGGACATTATTAAAATTAAATGAAATAGAATAAAAAGGGGGGATCCGAGGGTTAAGAGTCCAATTTTATAATATGTTTAGAGATGACTTCAAATTTAATTAAATTAATAATTAAATGCCTAAGGGAATCCTATAAATACAAGATGCAATGAAATACACTAAGGTAGGTGCTAACCTAAGCGTGGAATTGGACAAGCCTAATTAAGTGTGTACAATTTATGATTCCACAATAATATAAATAGAATACTAATATTAATAATAATATTATAACATAATTAATTAATTTTCATCAAAGCATTGAGAAGGAGAGAGTGAATGTGTGGACAGGAGGGTGTGAGGCCCTACCCCGACCTATCCTATCTCTTCAGTCATTTTCATATTGGAACTGTTTTGGATGCTAGTTTTGACACACTATGGATATAGAACTTTTTATGATCCCACGATTTTTGGTAATATTGATATATATTTGATGCTCCATTTCTATGCCTTGTGGATTATAAAATATTATATGATTCTAGATTAGGGTAATATTGTGATGATGTATGTTATTATCTGAATTTCAGGATTTGTTATAATGTTAGAAATATGTTTATATATCTTGTAGATGGATCAAATTTTGAGGATTATGATGAATTGCTTCATTTGTGACAAATCGTATTTTATAATGACAAGTCTTTGCAGAATGAATGTATTGTATTCTGATTATGTGTTTTATATTATATGAGGCTATTTGGAAGTACTAATGTTTAAATTGAGATGTGCAGGAAATTATCCATGTGACCATGGAAATATTATGGAGAATCGAGCCTAGGCCTATGTGCGTTAGTAAAACCAGGGGTTGTCTATTTGGAGAGACAACACCCCATATGTATTGTATTTTATTCATAAATGTAAAAGGTTGCATGAGTGTAAATTGTAATTATTGAATTGTTTAAATCGTTTAAGGGAAACTTGCCACATGTGTAATGTGATGTGGAATTATTTTGTAGTGTCACTTGACACCTATGTAGTATGTTGTGTTGGCAATTTGTCATGTCACCTTTTTGGAGAGTTTTATTTTTGTTAATTGTTTTATCTCCTAATTATCTTGAAGGAACCAAGAAATCTAGGTTAGTGAGCCACAAGGAGGGTCAACTCAGAGTTGACCCGTAGGTTAACTTCAGGTGGACTTTTTGAGGGTCAAATCAACTCCTAGAGTCAATTTTAGAGCATTTCTATTAGGCCTCATGGGGTACCTATGGGTGAAGGCCAAAATTGGCCATGTGTCTTTCCCTTAGGACTTGTTTAACCACCCAAAAAAGTGGTTTTCCCAAGATGGACGAATTCCATCTATAGGAGTGCCCTCCTTGGTAGGATAAGCTTCTTGAAGGGAGTAATCCCTCTTCCCCATTCCATTTCCCTTCTCTAGGTACCTAGGTTAGGGAGTGTGTAAGACCTAGGGAAGACCAACCCAATGGGGGATCCCTCACTCTATCCAAGAGGTTGGAAGGAGTGAGAGAGGCCTTATTAGGCTAAGAATGGAAGCTTAGTGAGCTAATCACCCACTCTCCATCCTTGGAGATTTTTGGAGAAATTTTGGAGGAAAAAAAAAAACCAGTTTTAGGATAGCAGATTTGGGGGCTAAGGAAATTGCAGAAAAAGATTAGAGGATTGGGCAGCTCTTCATCAAGCTTTCCCTTGGATTTCCCTTAGCAGGTCAAGGTTGGTGTTATTTTTCCCTCTTATGTAAATGAAAAAAAAAAATGTTATAGAATGTTTGAATGGAAATTGCTGTAACTCTTTATTTGTGTTGTATTTGTAAAATTTATGTGTTTCTTGTTTATTTCTGTTTTATGTAATGTTGTGTTTGGGGAGTGTTCAAGACCATCCTTTCCTTGGGAGGAAAGATTGGTCTTGGGGGTGGAAGAAGTTTGACAGCCCTTAGGGTGAGAGGCTCTCATTTTGAGAGTGATCTCAAGGGTTTGTCCATGAGACCCTTGCTGCTTCCTTTTGTGTTATTTCTCTTGGGGGTCATAAGGGGGAGCAATATGCCATGGTTGCTTTTTTGGGGGTCATAAGGGTGTAGGGATTAAGGATGAATTCTGGTTATGCATTCTTGGGTGCCATGAGTTGGCTGTAAGTTTTGAATTAGCAGATTTCTCCCCTAGGGTACTTGGTCCACTTCCACCCTAATAAGGCATCACATTTTGTGATGGAGTTTTCAGCTTGGGAAGGGGTGTCTCTGTTGTGTTATTTTCTTCCCCTTTGCTTGTTGTATTGCTTGGTTGTAACCCCGTCTAGGTCTTGATTCTCCAAGCTCGGTGGTGGCTTCTGGTAAGCCTAGGCTGGGAGGTGAGCATCCCATGGTCACAGTCCTAAAATTTTATGTGCAGGTAGCTGGGAAAAGGATCTAGGAGTTGCAGATTTTTATTCAGATACAAATTTCCTATTTAAATGCAGAAAAGCAAAAAGAAAATGTAATTTTATGAATTGTAGCAAAATAAATATATGTAAATAAGGAGTTTTAGGTTGTTTCCTTTTATTGTCTGTATAAAGATTAAGAATGTATGAAGATTAAGAATGAGAAGACTGGTTAGATTATTCACCCATTTTATATATGGGCTATTGTAACTTATCATTCTGTAAGCAATGTAATTTTTACTTAAATTTTGATGCCTATGATCTTGCTGTAGACTACATCTAAATCTCTTTTTAAAAAAAAAGGGTCTATTAACTTGTTCATTTTCTGCAATATTAAAGAAAAAGAAAGGAAAGCATTAGGTTTCATTATTTACTTGCATAGTTTAATTACTGCTATTATATTGTTGTGAACTCTGTTTAGACCTGGGTGAAAAGGATCTAGTATTTTTACATTGCTGTAGAAAGCATGATGTATGACTGTAAAAAAAAAGAGAAAGGGAAGAAAAATAAGATCTATTCATAATGCTGTTAAAAGACTAAGATCAGAATGTTTAAATGTTAGAATCTCAAAACAAAATAAGGGTTTCCAGCCCTATTGTCTTAACATTTATTTGAACATATCTGTAAATATATATAAGTATATATATATATTGAAAAATATATACTTATATATATATATAAATATATATATATAAACTTCTATATGTGTTTATCCCTGCAACAAAAAGAAAAAGAAACATATTTTGCCCTTGTGTAATCCTGTTACAAAAAAAATATATATATAAAAGATTGCATGTTGCTGTGTTTAAAAAAAATAATTCAAACAAACTTCCTAACCCTATCAGGGATATATATATATATATATACCCCTGCATCTAAATCATACTCAAAGGATACCCTTTAAAAAAAAAGGGGGGTATATGTATGTATTCTAGGCATAGCAGTGAATACATATAAATATATACATATAGAAATATATTTATATATATATATATATATATAAATATATATATATATATATAAATACTTTTATATTAAAAAAAGAGGCGAAATATTAAAAACTACAAAAAAAAATTATAAGCAAGTCGGGGGTACCGAGCCGAGCCACTGTGTGTTAACACAGTGGACGGCTCACGACCGAGCCATTGTGTTCACACACAGTGGGCGGCGCCGAAGGGCACAGCACTATGTGTAAACACAGTGGAGCGGACGCGTCCGCCATTGTGCTACACACAGTGAGCGGGGCCCGCCACTGTGTGTATACACAGTGGGCGGTGGTAAGCGCGTCCGCCACTGTGTGTGCACACAATGGGTGGCGCTGCCCGCCACTGTGTGTATGCACAGCGGCGTCCAGGGGAGCCCACGCCAAAACTCTCTGCTCTTCCCTCTACGCAATCCCTCCGTCGTGCCCTAATCCGTCCTACCTGAAATCTCACACACTCCAAAAATAATTAAAAAAAAGGGGTTTAATAAACCCTAACCCATTTCGGGTTAGGGCATAAAATAATAAGAAAATAAAACAAAGTGGGAATATATAGAAATGCAACCCTAACCCAATTTCGGGTTAGGGTTAGCATTTTAGGAATATATATATATATATATATATATATGGGAGATTTAGATTGGAGTTTTAAAATTTGATTTTAATATATAATTAGGGTTATTTTAATAATTGAATTATTATATGTTTTTTTTTATTCTTTAGAGAATTAAAATTTTAATATAGTAAAATTAAAGGGGTTTAAAAATAAAGAGTTAATATAGTTGAATACACTATACATTAAATCAATTAATTTATTTAATTAATCAATAGACTTTCCCCAATATATTTGGACGTTAGGAAAATTTAAAAGGAGAAATTGTAGAATTAATTTTATGGACCTTAAGCCCTTGAGACCGGTTTTGGCTGGATTAAAATTAAATCGTCAAAATTAAGGGTTTAAGGAAAATTAGAATTGGCTTTAGCTTATTGTCGGTTTAGTGGGCAAATGACATTATAGTAATTCGAACCCTCATCGGTTGGATTTAAATAATAAATTTTGGCATGTGCATCAATTAATCAATAGCATTATCATTATATGATTGGGAATGATTTAATACATTAAGATAACCAATTAACCCTTGTTTTAATTAGCGACAACTTGATTTAGGTAATTGAGCTAGCTAACTAATCCATGATGCTAATTAATCTCCACCAAACAAGTCGCTCGTTCGAGTTGGTTAATTAACTTAACCTTAGTAAGTGAATTTATTTACATCCTAGATAAGACAAAACTCTAATAAAGTTATTATATTGTAGGATATGTTGCGAATTCATGATGTCAAAAAAAAAAAATTTGTTCCGTTTTTGTGCCCAAAAGTTGGGCATGACATTTTGGTATCAGAGCAAGGTTTCCGACACTAGGAACCTTTCTCCATTACGTTTCACTTTAATTATCTAAATTAATCAAATATTTTCCCAAAAAAATATATATATATATAAATATGTGAAAATTAAATTATTTAATTATTTATTTATTTAATTTTTTTTTTTCTCATTAGGATGCCTCCGACTACGCGACAAGCTCACAAGCGCGGAAGGGGTCCTAAGCGTACATGTATGGCATGCGAGGATGTTGATAGGGAGGAACCGGTTCCAGAAGGGAACCCGGGAGCACCTCCCAAACCGCCGGTTGACCCTAACCGAGACATCTTGCTAACTCTTCAGAACTTGATTGGGATCATGCAAGATAGGCTTCCAGTAGTGGACCGTCATGTAGATAATCAGAACTCAGGGAGTCATAGGTCAGTAGAGAGGGAACAGAGTAGGAGTCCACCTCCTAATTCCATAGAGGGTGAGGCAGAGCATGAGCCAGAGTCTGTTCATCTGCCCGGACCACCTCCAGTAGCGGCACCTGTGTACTTTGAGAGACCACATCAGGAACCAAGAGACCTGATTAGAGAGATTTTGCGCCTCCAGCCACCATCTTTTGGAGGGACTACTGATGGAGTAGAGGCTGAGGCATGGCTTTTGAGCCTAGATTGGTGCTTCGCATTGCAATCTTATGAAAGCAATCTGAAGGCACGAGTTGCAGTCCACCTTCTGAGATCGACAGCCTCCACATGGTGGAAGCAGGAGGAATTCAAGTGTGGACTCAATGCAAATACCATCACATGGGAAATCTTCATAGAGAGGTTCAGAGAGAGGTACCTGTCAGAGCACTTCAGGCAGCGTCGGATCGATGAGTTCCACGACCTTCAGCAGAAGGGTCTCTCAATGACCCAATACGAGAGTAAGTTTATTGAGCTCCTACCTTATGTAGATTACTTGAAGGATGAGAAGTTGCTCGTCAACCAATTTGTCAGGGGACTTAATGCTGGGATAGCAGGACCAGTGAGGATGGCCGCTCTAGGAAGCCTTCGGGTTGCCATAGAGAAGGCCCTTATAGCCGAGGAGATTCAGATTAGGCCACAAGACATGAGGGATCGGTTTCAGAACCGAAACCCGGCTCCCCAGTCTTTTGGGTTTCATAAACCCCATTGGAAAGGCAACCACAGAAATGTTTTGGGGTCCTATAAACCCCCTACTCCGCAGCAGTCACAGCAGAGTTAGAGACAGAGGCCCCCTCAGGGACAGCAGGGCTCCAGGCCTAAGCAGTGGCAGACACAAGGTCCTAGGCGTGACCAGAAAGCACAGGGTACATATACACCCCCCGCACGGGCTCAGCAGTCCACCAGGGGTGGGTACAGTGGTTCTAGCCGGACAGGTGGGCATCCCTTTTCCAGGCTGCAGGGCGCACAGTTCCAGGCATGCGGTGCTTGCTTCACGTGTGGAGCCATGGGGCACATGGTGAGAGAGTTTCCATAGGGTCAGATGATAGAAAATCAAAGGATGGCAACATCAGAGCCTACAATTGGGGATATGGGCAAGTCCCATAGAGTCTTCGCAGTGGTTGACAACCGCCAGGTAGAGCACCAGGCCACAGTCATCGAGGCTGTAGGTAAGATCAGAGGTAGCAGTATTTCTATACTATTTGACTCAGGAGCAACTGACTCCTTTATATCTCCATTGGTTGTGGAGCGTTGTGGGCTAGTGGCAGTGAGGCAAAGTGTCAGCTGGGAAGTGGAGTTAGCTTCAGGGGCTAGAGTGTCAGTTGATTCAGAGGTTAGGGGATGTCCGCTCCAGATTGGCAATACCACCACCTTAGTAGACCTTAGAGTTACGCCACTCGGATCTTATGGCATCGTACTTGGCATGGATTGGCTTTACGCCCACAAAGCCAAGATGGATTGTCGCTTGAAAAAGGTCGAGTGTGAGGATGATCATGGTGCTCCCATAGTAATCACTAGGATTTAGAGACCTGTGTCTCTTCGCATGATATCCGCTATGCAGCTTAAGCGAAGCATGCGGAAGGGATGCCAGTTGTTTTCTATCACGATCAGTGACAGAGAGGAAGAAAATGAGAAGGAGCCTTCCATAGATGATCATCCCATCCTTGAGGCATTTGCAGATGTGTTTCCAGCGGAGCTACCTGGTATGCCGCCTAGCAGAGAGATTGACTTCCACATAGATTTGGTACCAGGAGCTGAGCTAGTTTCAAGAGCACCTTACAGGATGACCACTCATGAGCTTAATGAGCTCAAGATGCAGCTAGAGGAACTCTTAGAGAAGGGTCACATTCGTCCTAGCGTCTCCCCTTGGGGCGCACCAGTCATCTTCGTGAAGAAGAAGGACGGATCCCTTCAGTTGTGTATGGATTACAGGCAACTGAATAAAGTAACCATCAAGAACCGCTATCCCTTGTCGAGGATCGATGACTTGTTTGATCAGCTTCAGGGTGCTAAAGTGTTTTCCAAAATAGACCTGAAGTCAGGATATCATCAGTTGAGGATTGTGGAAAGTGATATCCACAAGACTGCGTTTTGCACCAGATATGGCCACTACGAGTTCACTATGGTCCCATTCGGTCTTACGAATGCTCCAGCTGTATTCATGAGTCTCATGAATGGGGTACTCCGCACCTTCCTCGACCGATTTGTGATTGTGTTCCTCGACAACATATTGATCTATTCCCAGAATGAGAAGGAGCATGAGGAGCATTTGAGGCAGGTTTTGCAGTGTTTGAGGGACAACCAGTTGCTCGACAGTTTGTCGAAGTGTGCTTTCTTTAGATCAAAGGTCAAGTACCTAGGGCATGTTATATCTGGAGATGGGATCTCAGTTGACCCATCAAAGGTCAAAGCCATTATGGATTGGCCAGCACCTACCAGTGTGACTGAGGTCAGGAGCTTCATGTGCTTAGCAGGATACTATAGACGCTTTGTTGAGGGATTTTCCAGAGTTGCACACCCCATCACACCCCTCCAGCGAAAAGGGAAGAAATTTGAGTTGACAGAGAAGTGTGAGAGGGCTTTTCAAGATCTGAAAAGGGCACTTACTAGCGCACCTATTCTTATTGTGCCAGACCCCATGGCTGACTTCATGGTATGCACAGATGCTTCCTTAGATGGATTGGGAGCAGTCCTTATGCAGGAGGGTAGGGTTATAGCATACGAGTCTAGGAAACTTAAGACTCACGAGCTTAACTACCCTACGCATGACCTAGAACTTGCAGTGGTTGTACATGCACTTGTGAGGTGGAGACACTTCCTTTTAGGTCATCACTTCGAGCTTCATTCAGACCATCAGAGTTTGCAATACATCTTCACCCAGCCTAACCTTAATGCACGTCAGAGGAGGTGGATGGAGTTCCTTTGTGAGTATGATTTTGATGTTCACTACATCAAAGGAAAGGAGAATGTGGTTGCAGATGCCCTAAGTAGGAGACGACATGAGGTTTACACCATATCCATGAGCACAGATTTGAGAAACCGTATTTTGCAACGATTGCTGGAGGATGATTGGTATCTAGAGGTTTGTCAGAGGATCCGTAATCAGGAGGCCCTGGAGGGGAAGTTTGTGGACTACTCTTTAGAGTATGATGGTTTATTACGCCATAGAGGGTGTATCTATGTACCCTCTCCTAGGGGTTTGCAAGATTTCATTATCATGGAGGCTCATAGAGCCCCTTATGCGGCGCATCCCAGGGTTAAGAAGATGCATGCTAACTTGAGGGAGTTATATCATTGGCTAGGAATGTGGCAACTTATCGCCGAGTTAGTAGCTCGATGCCGTGAGTGTCAGAGAGTGAAGGCGGAGCACGGCCATCCAGGTGGGTTACTCCAGTCCCATGCTATACTAGAGTGGAAGTGGGATACTATATCCATGGACTTCATCATTGGTCTTCCTATGTCATCTTGTCGCCATGATGTTATCTTGGTGACAGTTGACAAATTGACCAAAGTAGCCCACTTCTCACCAGTCACGACTACCTTCACAGCTCCAGCAGTGGCACAGGTGTTCTTGCGAGACATTGTCAGGCTTCATGGTGTTCCATGCAAGATTATTTCTGATAGGGATTCTCTCTTTACTTCTTCCTTTTGGAAGGCATTATAGACAGCGTTGGGCACCAAGCTCAATTTCAGCACAGCCTATCATCCAGAGACAGATGGACACACAGAGCGGGTTAACCAGGTGTTAGAGGATATGCTCCACATGTACGTCATGGATCATCAAACCCGATGGGAGGAGTACCTGCATTTAGTAGAATTTGCCTATAATAATAGGCATCACACTTCTTTGGGGATGCCACCTTTTCAGGCTTTGTACGGCAGACCATGCAGGACACCTTTGAGTTGGGACCGTATTGAGGATAGAGTGGCCATAGGCCCTGAGATGGTCCGTGATATGGAGCAGCAGGTAATTTTGATTAGACAACGCCTTAGAGAGGCATAGGATAGGCAGAAGAAATATGCAGATGCAAAGAGGATAGACCAGAGTTACATGGTGGGGGACAGAGTTTTTTTGAGAGTGCGACCGCATAAGAGTCCAATCTGCTATGGAAAGGGTTCTAAGCTCGCACCTCGCTTTGTCGGACCTTTCGAGATCCTTGAGAGGATAGGACCAGTTGCTTATTGCCTAGCTTTGCCACCTAGCCTATCACGCATCCATGATGTGTTTCATGTGTCAGTTTTGAGAAAGTATATCTATGATGAATCTCATATTTTAGATTGGGATGCCTTGCAGGTGGAGTCGAACAGGCAGCTAGCTTTGGAGCCCATTCACATTTTGGCTCGCCGGACGTTGGCCCTTCGAGGTCAAGAGTTGGACCAGGTTAGGGTCCAGTGGGATTGCTATGATGAGGTTACAGCTTCATGGGAGGATGCAGCACATATGAGATCATAGTACCCTCATCTTTTTGATGAACTCCAGGAGGACATTCATGCCTAGAGGGGGAGGGTGTGAGGCCCTACCCCGACCTATCCTATCTCTTCAGTCATTTTCATATTGGAACTATTTTGGATGCTAGTTTTGACACACTATGGTTATAGAACTTTTTATGATCCCACGATTTTTGGTAATATTGATATATATTTGATGCTCCATTTCCATGACTTGTGGATTATAGAATATTATATGATTCTAGATCAGGGTAATATTGTGATGATGTATGTTATTATCTGAATTTCAGGATTTGTTATAATGTTAGAAATATGTTTGCATATCTTGTAGATGGATCAAATTTTGAGGATTGTGATGAATTGCTTCATTTGTGACAAATCGTATTTTATAATGACAAGTCTTTGCAGAATGAATGTATTGTATTCTGATTATGTGTTTTATATTATATGAGGCTATTGGGAAGTACTAATGTTTAAATTGAGATGTACAGGAAATTATCCATGTGACCATGGAAATATTATGGAGAATCGAGCCTAGGCCTATGTGCGTTAGTAAAACCAGGGGTTGTCTATTTGGAGAGACAACACCCCGTATGTATTGTATTTTATTCGTAAATGTAAAATGTTGCATGAGTGTAAATTGTAATTATTGAATTGTTTAAATCGTTTAAGGGACACTTGCCACATGTGTAATGTGATGTGGAATTATTTTGTAGTGTCACTTGACACCTATGTAGTATGTTGTGTTGGCAGTTTGTCATGTCACCTTTTTGGAGAGTTTTATTTTTGTTAATTGTTTTATCTCCTAATTATCTTGAAGGAACCAAGAAATCTAGGTTAGTGAGCCACAAGGAGGGTCAACTCAGAGTTGACCCGTAGGTTAACTTCAGGTGGACTTTCTGAGGGTCAAATCAACTCCTAGAGTCAATTTTAGAGCATTTCTATTAGGCCTCATGGGGTACCTATGGGTGAAGGCCAAAATTGGCCATGCGTCTTTCCCTTAGGACTTGTTTAACCACCCAAAAAAGTGGTTTTCCCAAGATGGATGAATTCCATCTATAGGAGTGCCCTCCTTGGTAGGATAACCTTCTTGAAGGGAGTAATCCCTCTTCCCCATTCCATTTCCCTTCTCTAGGTACCTAGGTTAGGGAGTGTGTAAGACCTAGGGAAGACCAACCCAATGGGGGATCCCTCACTCTATCCAAGAGGTTGGAAGGAGTGAGAGAGGACTTCTTAGGCTAAGAATGGAAGCTTAGTGAGCTAATCACCCACTCTCCATCCTTGGAGATTTTTGGAGAAATTTTGGAGGAAAAAAAAAAATCAGTTTTAGGATAGCAGATTTGGGGACTAAGGAAATTTCAGAAAAAGATTAGAGGATTGGGCAGCTCTTCATCAAGCTTTCCCTTAGATTTCCCTTGGCAGGTCAAGGTTGGTGTTATTTTTCCCTCTTATGTAAATGAAAAAAAAAATGTTATAGAATGTTTGAATGGAAATTGCTATAACTCTTTATTTGTGTTGCATTTGTAAAATTTATGTGTTTCTTGTTTATTTCTGTTTTATGTAATGTTGTGTTTCGGGAGTGTTCAAGACCATCGTTTCCTTGGGAGGAAATATTGGTCTTGGGGGTGGAAGAAGTTTGACAGCCCTTAGGGTGAGAGGCTCTCATTTTGAGAGTGATCTCAAGGGTTTGTCCATGAGACCCTTGCTGCTTCCTTTTGTGTTATTTCTCTTGGGGGTCATAAGGGGGAGCAATATGGCATGGCTACCTTTTTGGGGGTCATAAGGGTGTAGGGATTAAGGATGAATTCTGGTTATGCATTCTTGGGTGCTATGAGTTGGCTGTAAGTTTTGAATTAGCAGATTTCTCCCCCAGGGTACTTGGTCCACTTCCACCCTAATAAGGCATCACATTTTGTGATGGAGTTTTCAGCTTGGGAAGGGGTGTCTCTATTGTGTTATTTTCTTCCCCTTTGCTTGTTGTATTGCTTGGTTGTAACCCCATCTAGGTCTTGATTCTCCCAGCTCGGTGGTGGCTTCTGGTAAGCCTAGGCTGGGAGGTGAGCATCCCATGGTCACAGTCCTAAAATTTTATATGTAGGTAGCTGGGAAAAGGATCTAGGAGTTGTAGATTTTTATTCAGATACAGATTTCCTATTTAAATGCAGAAAAGCAAAAAGAAAATGTAATTTTATTAATTTTAGCAAAATAAATATATGTAAATAAGGAGTTTTAGGTTGTTTCCTTTTATTCTCTGTATAAAGTTTAAGAATGTATGAAGATTAAGAATGAGAAGACTGGTTAGATTATTCACCCATTTTATATATGGGCTATTGTAACTTATCATTCTGTAAGCAAGGTAATTTTTACTTAAATTTTGATGCCTATTCTCTTGCTGTAGACTACATCTAAATATCTTTTTCAAAAAAAAGGGTTTGTTAACTTGTTCATTTTCTGCAATATTAAAGAAAAAGAAAGGAATGCATTAGGTTTCATTATTTACTTGCATAGTTTAATTACTGCTATTATATTGCTGTGAACTCTGTTTAGACCTGGTTGAAAAGGATCTAGTATTTTTACATTGTTGTAGAAAGCATGATGTATGACTGTAGAAAAAAAGAGAAAGGGAAGAAAAATAAGATCTATTCATAATGTTGTTAAAAGACTAAGATCAGAATGTTTAAATGTTAGAATCTCAAAACAAAATAAGGGTTTCCAGCCCTATTGTCTTAACATTTATTTCAATATATCTGTAAATATATATAAGTATATATATATATATTGAAAAATATATACTTATATATATATATAAATATATATATATATATATATAAACTTCTATGTGTGTTTATCCCTGCAACAAAAAGAAAAAGAAACATATTTTGCCCCTGTGCAATCCTATTACAAAAAAAATATATATATAAAAGATTGCATGCTGCTGTGTTTAAAAAAAATAATTCAAACAAACTTCCTAACCCTATCAGGCATATATATATATATATATATATATATATATATATATATATATATATATATATATATATATATATATATATATATATATATATATATATATATATATATATATATATATATATATATATATATATATACCCTTGCATCTGAATCATACTCAATGGATACCCTTTAAAAAAAAAAAGCGGGTATATGTATGTATTCTGGGCATAGCAGTGAATACATATAAATATATATATAAATATATACATACAAAAATATATTTATATATATATATATAAAAATATACATATATATATATATGTATATATATATATATATAAATACTTTTATATTAAAAAAAGAGGTGGAATATTAAAAACTACAAAAAAAATTATAAGCAAGTCGGGGGTTGTAGCATCCTAAATTGTACGCACTTGCTAAAGCAGTACAATTTCACACCTAGTTTAGCACCTGCCTTGGCTCAGTTTGCATTTTGCATTGCATTTCCCCTTTAGCACTTAATTAATCAAATTAATTAGGTCTAAGGTTCTATTTTATCATCTCCCATATCATAAAGTTGGGCCCTTTTCATTAAAGTGTGCCCCTTTCATTTTATTCCTCTAATACATCATTTAATCTAAAACCCTAACTAGGTCCTATTTTGAACTTGGGGGCTTGATTTAGGGGGTCAAAACATCTCGAAATCACCTGTAACTTTGGGATTCGCTCTAAAATCATCATATCTAACGGCCCTAAAAATTTGGTGAAAAGTTGTCGGGACCATGGCACCCGGCGTACACATGGTCCCAAACATTTTTCCCAAAATTTTAGGAGCGCGATCCAATCATAAAATAAAGCTTAACCCCAAGAAATTGGCGGGAGATTCAATCTCTAGGTCGGCCAAAAGTTGAAATTAAGACCTAGGGTTTCATACATAAGAACTCTCTTTCTTCATTTGAAAGGATCCGAATTTTGGTTTTCAGGGCCTTCTAGGCAGCGAAAGAGAAGATCTTTGAAGACTTCAAGAACATTCAACATCCATCCATCAAGCATCTATCAATTTCATTCATCCATTTAGGGCTTTGAAGGCATTGAAGAACAATAGGGGATCACCGACTGAAGATTGGCTTGTACCCCTCCCTTGGTGTTGGGTATGATTTCATGTTGTTTTCATGTCTTTGCATAAGCTTCATCATATCATTTGTATTCATGCTTTAGATCACTTTGCATCTTGATTTGGAGCATTTACATTATCATTTAGAAGCAATTAGGGTTTACTTTCTAGGTTGCTCTAGTTTGCTTACTTGCATTTTAGGATCTTGCACACACACAAGGTCTGCACACACATTACTTTTACAATACAACTTGGCTATTCGTGGAGGTGGAAATCACCAAAGCGGGGGTTTTACTAAGGCAAAACCCTATATAGCCGCCCAAAACACCTTTTCAGATATAAGTGCAGATTTCGGGATTCAGACGACGCCGCAAGTTGCAGATCCGGAAGAAGCGGACGGAGACCAAACAACACACCAAATTTTAGAGCAAAAGACCAGGACAGGGGCGTGGGGTGCCCTGGTCCTGCCAGGATAGGGGCGCTGGGTGCCCTGGTCCCTGGGACAGGGGCGTTGGGCGCCCTGGTCCTTCTGTCAGACAGCAATTTTCAGCATTTTTGACAGCTTTTCAGGTTGCAAAACAGCAATTTCAGGAGCAGTTTCAGGGGCAGAATCAGGACGGTGGCACCCGCGCCCCCGTCTCGAACATTTTCACTCATATTTTAACACTGGGTACGCATTTACATTCTTGTCTTGTCCTTGTGTTTACAGCTTTCCATTATTTAGTTTCAATTCTGCAATCTTGTTATTAGTTCATACTTACACTTTGGGGTTAGGGATTGAACTTGCATCATTTTATCTTTCAATTGCAACAAAGGAATAGAAATCCTAATAGGTAGCCCGTGGCTCTCTCTTCCACAAAAAGAAGTAGCCAATTGTGTGATACCTCTAGGCTCTTTCGTATTCCACAAATGTGTGTCAAAAGGTAGGATTAGGACATGTTAGCCTAGTCTCGCTTTTTCCCCTACACATTTTGGTGATCCCGACGTGAATCTTATTATTGCTTTCTCTTGCATTACATTTGTTAGATCTAAATCTAGATTTAGCGTGTTTCATTTAAGTTTCATAAAAAAATTTTAAAAAAAAGGAAAAAAGAAGGAAAAGAAAGAGTGTGTTTTGGTTTCTTTGCATTGTGTGTTTAAGTTTTATGCAATCTTTATTTCAAAATGTTAGATTTTTATTTGAAAGATGTTCATATTTGTGATGATTATGAGTTATATGAAGCTTTAGATGAGTTTTTGAAACCTAAAGATACCAAACCTTCATTTTACCAAAAATTCATAAACATTGTTACTATGCCATTTCGTTGTGATGAGAAAGATAAGTCGAATGATTCCTCTCAAGGGTACATTCCTATAAACTCTTCCACTAATTCTAGTAACATGGTTGTTTTCAGTGATCCCCTCTATGAAGAGATATCTCCTTTTGAATCAAAAGATAAACCTTTTAATAGATATGATCATGCTTTGTTGGATGATGCCCTTGATGACCTTGTGGCTCCTAAAAAACGTTCCCTTCATGAGGATCCTTTTGTGCAAGAAAATGACATTATCCCTACATTTCCTAGTGATGGCATTTCCTTTTCCAACAAAATTCCCACTAGAGATGATGAATTAATGTTAAATTCTTACCCTTCTCCTAAAGTTTGTCTTACCCATAAGCATCCCTTAGAAAAAGAAGATGAAATAAAAAGCAATTTCCTTAATTCTCTCTCCCCTAAAGATCATATTGAACATATTTTGAGGAAAGAGGATGAGTTTAACACATCTATTGATGCTCTCCCTCCTAAGGATGAGGAATTAATAAACAATGTTATCTCCTCTCCCGAAATTGACAATACTTCAAACATTCCTTTCAACAACCTCACTATTTGGGATGAACCATTAGAAGAAGGTATAGATTATTCTCTACCCCTAGCCAAAGGGGATGAAATAAAGATTGAAAACTCCATTGATAGTTTCTCACCTTCCTTGAATCTCAATTATTTTCCCTCTAAAAATAAAGCATCTCCCTCTCCTCAACTTGGTTCTACTCATAAGGAAACCCTAGCTCAAAGCAAGATGGTTAACATCTCTTTCAAAGATCTCCATCTCAAAAGTGAGACTTTAGAGAGTAATTTTGATCCTTCTCCTAGAGAGTTTATTCCCCATGTAGATCCTTTGATGATAGAGGATGATATGACCTTTCCTAGTATTACTTTTCCTGGTAGAACATCAATGCCTACCCCTTGTCTCTCTCCTAAAATTGATTTAATCCGTGATAAGATTTTAGTGCAAGAGAAGACTATCAATAATTGTTCCAACACTTTTGTTCATTCCTCTAAACCATCCTCAATCAATTTGATACATGTGAATGAAACACCTAACAAACCTCTCTTTACTGCCCAAGGTGCCTGTCCTTATCAAAATTCTCAACCTTTAAATGAGCCTATCTTAGTGGTTCAAGGTGGTTATGCTAATGATTCTTTTTGCACTTCTAAGAAACCTATTATTACTGTGCAAGGAGGTTATTCTAAGAGCCCTTATGAGTATGCTAAGCAACTGACTAGAGAGAGTTATCATGCGGTTGCCCATACTTATAATACTAGAAATAATAGGCAGCCTAATCTTCCTCCTGTTACTCCAGTGTCTCTTCCTAATCCTCAACCAATTCTTCCGCAAGCTCCACGTATTTCACAAGTTCTTGGTAAGGAATATGATCTCATAGAACAACTTAAAACTGCTCCTGCTAAGATATCCCTTTGGGATTTGATCCAAACTTCTTCCGCTCATCATGGAATGTTACAAGATGCCTTGAAAGATTTGAATGTTCTTCCACCTAATACATCTAGTAATATAGTGTCTTTGGTTAACTCTGTGATGAATCCTAAAGCTCAAATTGTGTTTACTCAAGATGAGTTGCCTACTAGTGAAATTCGATATCAATATGATCCCTTGATGATTGTGGTTATCATAAATGACACTGCTATAAGACGAACACTGGTAGATAATGGTTTTGGCCTTAATGTGTGTAGCATTAATCTATTGCATAAGATGAATGTGGATACATCCCTTATTGAGCCTGACTCTCATCCCATTCGAGGCTTTGATAATGTGGCTAAGTCTTCATTAGGTATTATCACCTTACCCATCACAGTGGGACCTGTTACTTTGCCTACTCCTATCCATGTTATGTCAAGAAATCTAACATACAACTTGTTATTAGGGAGACCTTGGATTCACAGTATGCAAGTTGTCCCCTCTACATTGCATAGACAAGTTAAATTTATTTATAATAATAAGACATATACCTTGATAGGTGATACTAATTTTCAAGCTTGTTTGCAAACATCTACTTCCAAAGGGAGTTCTTCTAAGCCTTCCTCTTCTAGTGATGACTCGTTAAACAAGATACCTATGGATGAATCATTACCCTCTAATAATCAAAATTCTTTGGATGAGTCTGAAGTTCCTGAAGAAGATTCTTCTCAACTTGAATCTACACATGAAAAGGTTTTTGATCCTGAGAAGGTTCTCGCAGAAGACGATTGGGGATCTCTTGATTTTAATCCCACCTTTGTAGGTGAGTATAGGGTTCCTCCTAGAGAGCTTAAAGTTAAAAAGAAGGAAGAAACTAGAGATCAATCAGTCTTACTTGAACCTATGAGCAATAATTTTGTGGCTGCTTCTCAAACTTCTTCTCCTCACACCTCTAATTCTGAAGAATTTGATTCTTTGTCTTATGAAAAACCACCTTTTCTTTCTGAAATGGCTAATCGTTATGGTTGTGGTTTTCATATTTTGGCTAAGAGTGGCTATAGTGGAAATGGTTGTGGCGCAAATGAACAAGGAATTAATGTTCCTTTAGAACATAACATGCATGAATATTCATTTGGACTTGGATATAATCTTTCTAAGCCCACCAAAGCATCTAAAAGACCATCTCTCAATGTGAATGCTGTATTTAGTAGTGATGATGATCTCACTTCAACTAAATCATCTTCTACTTCTATCAACTCTCATTCCCCTCATAAGGAAATCTTGGCGATGAACAAATATCTTTATGACTCCCCTCAAATTTCTAAATCCACTTATGAATCTTTATCTCCTATTCATCATAAAGTCCTTTCCTCCAGGGATAAGGCTCTAATAAATTACACTCATCCCTCTTCTAAGATGTCTTGTGACTTTTCTTCTTCAATTTTTATCATTTTATACATATTTTTGATCTCACTTATAGTTGAGCATTCAACATGTCATATTCAAATACCTCATTCAATCTATCATGTCTTTAAATAACATTAATGGCTATTATGTTGCTCATCATTATGTGACATTGGTAGCTCATTTACTGGGGGCTCATTATCATTCGTGATGGTACAATTTCAAGTGCAATCATATTTTTTTGAAGCAACATAATAGCCTAATTTTTCTATCTTATCTCTTGTTCCTATGGGGACAAGAGTGATTTCATACATCTCTTCCTTTTATGGTTAAAATTTCCCTTTGGGGTAATAGTGTGGAAATATTGATCATCTTTTCTTTAGAATTCTCTTTTCCTAGATATGGGAGAAGATGTGTATTCTCTTTCTTATCCTACCCACTTCTTGTGAGGAGCATTTTACATACACTAATTTCTTGCTTGCATGTAGTACATTTTTCTTATGTCTAAATCTCTCCCTAGAAGATTGTGTAAGTCCTTCTCATTGTCCTTATCCTTGGGAGGCAATGATCTTTCCTTATATTTATCTAAGGATCCACTTTTTCCTATTTCGTGGATGGTGTGAACTTTATTACTTGATGTTATTCCTTGTATGCATTTGTTGTTGTTTGTTCAAGGATTCTCTCTTACAAGAGGTGTAAGTCCTTGATTACAACCTCTTTTGCACTTGGTAAAATACATCCATAATGAATTCACTCTCCCAATTGGGTTAAAAAGAGCGTCATCCTTCATTAAGAATCACTTTCACTTTGCAAAAGAAGGAAGTATTGCATTCTTATTCTCTTCTTTGTCTTATTCTAGAAGAGGTTATATTTGTCTAAGACAATTCCTCTCGGGGATAGGTGTCTTTTGTACAAAGATCCCTTTTCCTCTAAGGATCTCCTTTACACATACTACAAGATATCCCTTTTTCAACTATCTTATCCTTGCTTAAAGAGTGCAAAACTCTCTTTCTTGGATCTATGACATTGTTGCATTTTGGGGGTATCTTCTTTTGTGATGAAGGTAGGTATCCTTGTTCTACTTTGCTTATGACATAAACATTACACTTTTTGAGCAATGGGTCATTCTTGGAACCAGAGCACAGACTCTTAGAGCGAGATGTCTCCATTTTTCTTTTATATAAGGTGATTATTCTCGGAACCATAGCATAGACCCTTAGAGTGAGATGTCACGCTTTTGTACTATACATATACAG
The DNA here is from genome assembly GCF_030272615.1 of Cryptomeria japonica. NCBI lineage: Eukaryota > Viridiplantae > Streptophyta > Pinopsida > Cupressales > Cupressaceae > Cryptomeria > Cryptomeria japonica. The sequence goes on from NC_081413.1 coordinate 72,371,107, forward strand.
GTTGTAGCATACTTGGGCATAGACTCCTATGAGGTGCTTCTAACCTCCCTTACACACACATGCATGACGTTGAGTGGAACTAGTGGCATAAGGCTAGACTTTCTCACTCTCCTCCCTTACATGGATCACCTAGACAAGATCTAGGGGTGAGAAGTCCATGTTTTCTCTCTCACTATTCTTTTCATGGATCACCAATGTATGTATTCATGCTTTTTTCCTTTCTTTTCTTCTCTTTGCATTTTGTTTCCATTTACATCCTTCGTCTTGTGTTAGAGAACTCTCAAATCCTCACACTCTTTGTTGTGTTGGAATTGAGATTTATTCCTCTTTCTTACCAAATGATTCTCCATTAGTTTTTGATCTCATATCAAATCTTCTTGTGAGCATTTGTCATCAATATTCTTTAACAATTCGAAGTGGTAAACATGATACCCTGTTTCAACTCACTAAAATTAGCAAGCCGAAACAGGGGGGGGCATATAGCTACCCTCAAATTTTCATCACCTTCCTTAGTAAGCATTAGGTGATTTTGTGATCTAACGTGTGTTTTGTAGGGTGAGGTTCCTAACTGTGTACTGCAGATATTGCTGGGGGCTTCGTTCGACAGACTTATGGATATATCCTTTTTCAAATAATGTTTATTTTTCTGTACTTTAGCTTGCATATGCACGTAGTGTTCATATGACTGCTAAAGTGGGGGCTAAATGTAGCATCCTAAATTGTACGCACTTGCTAAAGCAGTACAATTTCACACCTAGTTTAGCACCCGCCTTGGCGCAGTTTGCATTTTGCATTGCATTTCCCCTTTAGCACTTAATTAATCAAATTAATTAGGTCTAAGGTTCTATTTTATCATCTCCCATATCATAAAGTTGGGCCCTTTTCATTAAAGTGTGCCCCTTTCATTTTATTCCTCTAATACATCATTTAATCTAAAACCCTAATTAGGTCCTATTTTGAACTTGGGGGCTTGATTTCGGGGGTCAAAACATCTCGAAATCACCTGTAACTTCGGGATTCGCTCTAAAATCATCATATCTGATGGCCCTGAAAATTTGGTGAAAAGTTGTCAGGACCATGGCACCCGGCGTGCACATGGTCCCGGACATTTTTCCCAAAATTTTAGGAGCGCGATCCAATCATAAAATAAAGCTTAACCCCAAGAAATTGGTGGGAGATTCAATCTCTAGGTCGGCCAAAAGTTGAAATTAAGACCTAGGGTTTCATACATAAGAACTCTCTTTCTTCATTTGAAAGGATCCGAATTTTGGTTTTCAGGGCCTTCTAGGCAGCGAAAGAGCAGATCTTTGAAGACTTCAACAACATTCAACATCCATCCATCAAGCATCTATCAATTTCATTCAACCATTTAGGGCTTTGAAGGCATTGAAGAACAATAGGGGATCACCGACTGAAGATTGGCTTGTACCCCTCCCTTGGGGTTGGGTATGATTTCATGTTGTTTTCATGTCTTTGCATAAGCTTCATCATATCATTTGTATTCATGCTTTAGATCACTTTTCATCTTGATTTGGAGCATTTACGTTATCATTTACAAGCAATTAGGGTTTACTTTCTAGGTTGCTCTAGTTTACTTACTTGCATTTTAGGATCTTGCACACACACAAGGTCTGCACACACATTACTTTTACAATACAAATTGGCTATTCGTGGAGGTGGAAATCACCAAAGTGGGGGTTTGACTAAGGTAAAACCCTATATAGCTGCCCAGAACACCTTTTCAGATATAAGTGCAGATTTCGGGATTCAAACGACGCCGCAAGTTACAGATCCAGAAGAAGCAGATGGAGACCAAACAACACACCAAATTTCAGAGCAAAAGACCAGGACAGGGGCGTGGGGCGCCCTGGTCCTGGTAGGACAGGGGCGTTGGGCGCCCTGGTCCTTCTGTCAGACAGCAATTTTCAGCATTTTTGACAGCTTTTCAGGTTGCAAAACAGCAGTTTTAGGAGCAATTTCAGGGGCAGAATCAAGACGGTGGCGCTCGCGCCCCCGTCCCGAACATTTTCACTCATATTTTAACACCGGGTACACATTTACATTCTTGTCTTGTCCTTGTGTTTACAGCTTTCCATTATTTAGTTTCAATTCTGCAATCTTATTATTAGTTCATACTTGCATTTTGGGCTAAGGGATTGAAGTTGCATCATTTTATCTTTCAATTGCAACAAAGGAATAGAAATCCTAATAGGTAGCCCGTGGCTCTCTCTTCCACAAAAAGAAGTAGCCAATTGTGTGATACCTCTAAGCTCTTTCGTATTCCACAAATGTGTGTCAAAAGGTAGGATTAGGACATGTTAGCCTAGTCTCGCTTTTTCCCCTACACAGGGGTACCGAGCCGAGCCACTGTGTGTTAACATAGTGGACGGCTCATGGTCGAGCCACTGTGTTCACACACAGTGGGCGGCGTCGAAGGGCACCACACTGTGTGTAAACACAGTGGGTGGCGGTAAGCCTGTCCGCCACTGTGTGTGCACATAGTGGGCGGCGCTGCCCGCCACTGTGTGTACGCACAGCGGCGTCCAGGGGAGCCCGCACCGAAACTCTCCACTCTTCCCTCTATGCAATCCCTCCGCCGTGCCCTAATCCACCGTACCTGCAATCTCACACACTCCAAAAACAATAAAAAAAAGTGGTTTAATAAACCTTAACCCATTTCAGGTTAGGGCATAAAATAATAAGAAAATAAAACAAAGTGGGAATATATAGAAATGCAACCCTAACCCAATTTTGGGTTAGGGTTAGCATTTTAGGAATATATATATATATATATATATATATATATATATATATATATATATATATATATATATATATATATATATATATATATATATATATATATATATATATATATATATATATATATATATATATATGGGAGATTTAGATTGGAGTTTTAAAATTTGATTTTAATATATAATTAGGGTTATTTTAATAATTGAATTATTATATTTTTTTTTAATTCTTTAGAGAATTAAAATTTTAATATAGTAAAATTAAAGGGTTTAAAAATAAAGAGTTAATATAGTTGGATACACTATACATTAAATCAATTAATTTATTTAATTAATCAATAGACTTTCCCCAATATATTTGGATGTTAGGAAAATTTAAAAGGAGAAATTGTAGAATTAATTTTATGGACCTTAAACCCTTGAGACCGGTTTTGGCCGGATTAAAATTAAATCGTCAAAATTAAGGGTTTAAGGAAAATTAGAATTGGCTTTAGCTTATTGTCGGTTTATTGGGCAAATGACATTATAGTAATTCGAACCCTCATCGGTTGGATTTAAATAATAAATTTTGGCGTGTGCATCAATTAATGAATAGCATTATCATTATATGATTGGGAATGATTTAATACATTAAGATAACCGATTAACCATTGTTTTAATTAGCGACAACTTGATTTAGGTAATTGAGCTAGCTAACTAATCCGTGATGCTAATTAATCTCCACCAAAAAAGTCGCTTGTTTGAGTTGGCTCATTAACTTAACCTTAGTAAGTGAATTTATTTACATCCTAGATAAGACAAAACTCTAATAAAGTTATTATATTGTAGGATATGTTGTGAATTCATGATGTCAAAAAAATAAATTTTGTTCCGTTTTTGTGCGCAAAAGTTGGGCATGACAAAGGGCAAGGTTTTGAACCTTTAAAGAAATAAATAATTTGGTGGTAGTAAACGAGGAGAGGTTTCTATGCTTAATAAATACTCAGATTCAAAAGATGTTGATGATGGTTTTCATGTTTTTGTGCCCTTCCTTGGATGTGACGACTTCTCTATTTTCTTAGGGCCTATTTGGATGAGACTCCTAAAGATACCATTATGGATGATAGTGCTCTCACATTGGGTTTTATGGATAAGGGCCTTGGTTCAACTAAGGATGTATTATCTTGTGTTCAACTGATGATGGTTTTCATATTTTTGTGCTCTTCCTTGGATGTGATGGCTTCTCTGTTTTCTTAGGGGCCTATTTGCATGAGACTCCTAAAGCTACCATTGTGGATTATAGTGCTCTCACATTGGGTTTTATGGAGAAGGGCCTTGGTTCAGCTGAGGATGTTTTATCTTGGGTTTTTCTCTACCTAATGTTGGTGTGTTGCTAAGTGGTCTAGGTGTCTAGGGTTTTTTTTTCTGTTTGAAGAGACTAGTTTGGTGGCTTTTTTGGTCATAGATGCAAATGTAGAGATTCTGGTTGTAGTGGTGGTTTTTGAAGATGGTGAAATCAAATCTAATATCGTATAGAGCCAAGATTCAAGTTGATTTAACATCGAACGATAAAGTACCTACATGAAAACATACATGCCAAGCAAAACAAACATAATGCACAGACATGCATTTAACATGAATTTGCCTCCATTGTACTCTTATCTGTGAAGATCCTGTGTTTAAAATGAGTTCTCTCAAAAGCACTGCACAAGAGGCTATGAAGAACACAGAGTATGAGATGAATGCAAGAATGAACTTATGCTTGGAAATGAGAAAGATTGAAAGATGGAAGATGTGATATGTGATATGTAAGTTTTGTAAGAGATCAAAAGATGCAAACAATGGATTAACTTGCTAGGCTTAGAAATGAGAAGGAGAAAGGTATTTATAGATGTCCTCAAGGGTGAATCCAATATCAGTGTAAGGAAGTTAAGTAGCGGAACAACTTCCTACACTAACCTTGAGAGGAGGGTAATGCAAAACTTTTATAGATAGTTATAGAAACTTAACAGAAATAAACATAATATCATGCATACCACAACACAGAAACACAATGATTTACATGGGGAAAACCCTTTCGAGTGAAAAAACCCAAACTCCAAAAGAAAATCAATATATTATTCAAGAATCAATAACAGAGTATAATATACTTGTAGAGCAACCTCTTCATAGGAGTACCGATAATTAGAGACTTAAAGGAAACTCAATAGCCTTAAGACTCTTACGTACAACCTCTATCTCATGCACCTCATATATAGGAGATGCAATACAAGAAACCATCAAACGGTATTACAAAACCATGGGCCAAAACTACCCAATAAAGTAGAATCTACCTTATCTCCATTTTAGATTCCCTATGATGTGTCAAAATATACATAATCACGTGTTCCTTCCTTTTACAACTCATTTATGCTTTTGATGTAGTTTTATATTTCCTGTTATAGTAGTCCAAACTTTCGAAGGCCATAACTTATGAACCGGGTGTCCGATTGACGAACTGTTTGATGCACCAAAAATATCAAGAAGAGTTCTATCACATTTTAACCTACTATACTAGTTACACCCAAATTTCAAGGAATTTTAGAGGGTCCAAGGTCTTCGAAACTAAATTTAAGTCTTTCATCGCACCATTCAAAAACAAAAACTTTAATATCTTACAAACTAGTTGTGATTTTGTGATGAAAATTTACCAGCATTCTTATTTAGCCAATATAAAGCTTTGGGTAGAATTTCACACCATTTCATGCTCAAATGAAAACTTACAATAAAAAGTAACCTCATATAAATGCGAGGTTGAGACACCATTTACCCAACAATTAAGACGAATGTGGGATAAAATATTGATGCGAATATGTTGGTCATACATGCATTAGGTAAATGGAATGAATAAGAATGGGTGATGATAAATAGAGGGTGGAGTTGATATGAGAAATATTTAGGAACTTAGATTAATGATAGAATATATTAATGGATTAAATAAATTAATAGATAATAATTAAATATATGGATTTAATGAATAATGATGAATGAATATTATAATATAATGAACAATAATAATGGATAATATAATAAAACTAAGATTATTTAAAGAATAGAGCCACTTGATGATTAAAACTTTAAGATTGAATGGAAGGACAATTAAATGGAAAATTTTATGGGTCTACAGTTTGTATCTCTACTCACAATTTCTTCTTTGTTTTGCTCGGTACGAGGTAAGTTTTCTTCTCCTTTGCACTTTTCTTTGCATTGGGGGGTGTTGCAATTTTTTCTGAGGATCCCTTGATGGGTATGCATTTATTTCATGGATCCTATGTTTTCATGGCTTGGTGTGCTAGTGTTTCACCCCTCATTTTTCCCCTCCTCATGTGGGGGACTATGTTGTTCTCTCCTTATTTGATTTATTGGATTTTGGAGCCCTTTTTATTGGTGTAATCTATTTTCGGTTAAGGGTTTGATCTTATTTTGAGGAGATTAGAGGTTGTGTCTCTTTCGATGCAGCCCTAAGATTTCAAGTTGTTACTTTCCTTTTATATGTTTATTATGTTTTCTCACTGACTCTTCTTTGTGCTACTCTTTTGTTAGTAGAGCCTTCTCCATTCGATATGAAGATTCTTCATATGGGCCTCACTAGAGACTTTTTATTTGCATATTTTGATGCAGAGTCTCGGTATAGGTATAGGATAGGTGCCCCTAATCCAAGAACACACCAAGGACCCTATCAATGACACAACACTCCTAGGGATTAAGAGATATCAGTTTGACAAGTCCCACATCCCTTTCTTCCAAACAAAAGAGTATCGGTACAAGGACCCTATGATCAACAATGTTTTGGTCCCTTCTCCAATGCATCAATGGATATTTAAGGTTTGATTTGAATTCCCCTAGGTCTAGGAGACCTCCTTGAATCATTGAATTTAGGTTCCCACTACTGGTTTGGGTAACTGTTGCAACAAGGTCTACAAAACCTAGTAGCCCTGCTAGACTGGTTTTCCACACTTAACTCTTTATTTATCCAAAAGGCTAGACAAAAAATATCAGATTTGGATACCCTTTTGGGAGTTATAAATCATATCCTAAGGGTTATTACTAGTAGGGAACACAAGAATCCAAACCCTACTTTGGTTAGGAGATCGGTATAGCCCAATTAGGCATATTTTCACAAAGGAGTGTGTAGACACAGACCTTAACTCACCAAAAATACTCAAGGAATAATTTTAGGCCATTGCAAATACACTAATTCCTAAGTCTTAGGCCATGATTAGACCTTTAACCCCTGACGTGGGACCTGTTTGCTTACACTTGCATGGTGGCCACATGGAGTTACCCACCTTAATTCATCAAACCCTCACATCCAACCGGTCCTAACACACAAAAGACCTTAAAAATCATATAATAAATTGGCCATACTTTCATCCCCTCCAAATCCATGAACCACCAATGAAGGACCAGCAAGGTAAGGCCATTTTTTTGCAAAACCCTAGACAAAACTGTCAAATCTAGAACACTTCTAGAAATTTGCCAATTTCTTCCTTGTCTTGGAAAATTAGGACCTCATACTTGATGCATCTAAAAGTTTATTGTCCACTCTAACACATCCCACTGGTTTCCCAACTCCAAAATGATCGTACAGTATGGTACACCATGTAGAATAACGAAATTACAGGAAATTCTCAGAAAATATATTACTTCAATGATACCAAAAGTTTACAAAGTCATTCTCTCCTCCCAATGATGATTGGGGATGAAAAATTATACCTTCCTCAATGGTTATCAACCACCTTTTGAACTGAGGTGACCATTGGAAGGAAGTTATTATTTGCAATCAAAAGTTGTCATTAAAAGTTGTCAACAAAGTTGTCAAGTTTGAGAAACTTTTGACATATGTTAAATCAACCTACCTAGAGGTTCTTAAACATGTCCTAAACCTTCCTAAGAAATCTCCAACACATAAACATCTCGAAAAATACTCAACCAAATATCCCCAGGCCCATATTCCCATGGTGGCTTATCAATTTGCCAAATCCATGTCATTGGGTAACAAGGTGGGGTTTATTACAAACAAATCAAACATCAAACAAACAACACTACCCTATTATATAGATTAAAAGGTCACATTCTCATGTGTGTCCTTTAGCCTTTATTTCTCTTATTATCTTAGTCATGAGGTGCTCCTGCACCATACTCTCAGGGTGAATTAATATCAAGTCCACTTGAGATGAGGTCATGAAATGTAGTGCCATGCTTCTTGATCTGATCTTCATCCAACCAAATGGCTTCAGAGTCTAGTTTTCCTTTCCATTTGACCAAGTATTTCTTGTACTCATTATTCTTGGTCTACTTTACAATCTTGGTGTCCAACACTTTTTCAAGTTTAGGTGGCTCATGTTTGGGAAAATCTATATCTGCCACATCTTCTAGGACCTATTGTGAGTTACCTACATTAGAGTCACCTTTAAAAGAAGTAAGATCACAAAAATTAAAAATAGGAGATATACCAAGGTCTGATGGTAATTGAATTTCATAAGCATTGGTGCCAAACTTCTTCAAGAATTGACATGGTCCTACTTTCCTTTGCATGAGCTTCGTATGTTTGCCCTTGGGTAACCTTTCCTTCTTCAAATTTCCCCAAACCAAATATCCAACTTGAAACTGTACTTCTCTCCTTTTCTGATGACTTTTGAAGTTGTATTTTGACCTGCTCATGAACTTCCTTTATGTCTTCAACAAACCTCTCACCATCTGCACTTATAGAATCTGTATGGGGAAGTTTTCTCAACTCCAATACTCCTCTTGGATGTAACCCATACACAATATAAAATGGTGACTACCCTATGCTTCTATTTACAACACTTGTCATTGTAGGGAAACTCAGCCTGAGGTAAGATTGAATCCCACTTTTCACCATCCTTCCTTGTAAGACATCTCAACAAAGTCCCTAATGAATGATTTACTACTTTTGTATGCCCATTTATTTGTGGATGATAGGCTGATGAGAAGGACAAATTGGTGCCAAGATTCCTCCACAAAGTTCTCCAAAAATGGCCAACAAATTTGACATCCCTGTCAGACACTATATAATATGCATCACTAGTTGACTTACATGGCAAGAAATGTGCCATTTTACTAAACCCATCCACTATCACAAATACACTGTCAAACCCCTTTTGGGTCCTAGGTAAACCCATTATAAAGTTCATTGACACACTTTCCCAAGGTCTTGAAGGAATGGGTAAGGGTTGATAGAAACCAACATACTTCTTCCTTTTTCCTTTTGGCAAATGGTGCAGGTATCTACAAACTTTCTTACATCAATCTGCAATTTGGGCCAAAAGTAGTGCCTTCTTACCAATTCAAGTGTCTTGTCCAAGCCAAAATGACCTGCCATAGCCCCACTATGCTTTTTATTGATGATATTAGTCCTTATTGAGCACTTTGGTATGCACAATTGCCCACCTTTGAAAAGAAGTTCATCTTGGATCAGAAAATAAGAAAACTCCACATGATACCGTTCACTAAATTCAATACATGCCTTGTAAATATCCTTAAAGTCCTCATCTGCAGCATACATGTCTTTCATTGCATCAATCCAAATGCTTTCTAATTGGATTTCAGATATGATTAGCACTCTCCTACTCAATGCATCAGCCACTTTGTTGGCTATCTCTTTCTTGTGTTTTATGGAAATGGTATAGGCTTGTACAGATTCTATCCACTTCATATGTTAATGAAACTCAAGGCTTGGTTGTCGTATAGACCACAAATTCCTTTGGTAATAGATAGTGTCTCAATTTTATCAATGTCTGAACTAGTGCATACATTTCTAGGTCATAAGAAGAATATTTTCTCTTTGCCTCATTGATTTTTTCACTAAAGAATGCTATAGGTTTGCCTTCTTGGCTTATGACTGCTCCTATGGCCACATGACTAGCATCACATTCAATCTGAAACACTTTGTTAAAATCAAGTAAAGCGAGTACTGATTGTTGAGCTACCTTTTTCTTCAGAGTTTCAAATGCCTCATCTGCCTCCTTTGTCCAAGAAAACCTACACTTTTGACCACCTCTTATGGTTTCCAACATTGGAGCACATATCTGACTAAAACCTCTTATGAAATTTCTTTAAAATGTGGCTAATCCATGGAAACTTCAAACTTCACCAATAGTCTTAGGAGTAGGCCAAGAAAGAATTTCATTTACCTTATCCTGATCCATCTTCAAGTGACCTTTGGAGATCACAAATCCTAGGTAGATGAGCTCTTTCTGCATGAACAAACACTTCTCTATATTGATCATCAAATCCTCTTCACTCAACCTTTTCAAAAATATGTCTAGATGCCTCAAGTGTTCTTCCTTTGTCCTGTTGAATACTAGGACGGTCAGTGCAAGAAGCTGAGTCCACTTTTTGGCCAAAAAGTGGAAGTGTTTTCCCTGATTTTCAGATTTTGTCTCATTTGAGCTTAAATTTTGAAACACTTAGAGATTGAATCTTGGAAAAAGTCAGGAATATAAAACATATCCCTTTGAGTGTACTTTCCAAATGTGTAATTTATTTTAATACCCACATAATAAAAAATAACTTTTGGAATGGATTTCTAAAAACTATGTTCTAAAAAGGCTTGTTTCGGGACCATACAGTACATGTGTACAACCGACACTTTTTGACACAATTAAAATTATTTTCTCAAACCATTTTGGGAAATGGTTTGTAACTCACTGAAGATTGATGAGCATATTTTTCTAATTTTTTTTTTAAATGAATTTTTTAATGACCGTAATTATGTTTTTAAAAATTTGACGTGTACGACCCACATAATTTGACGTAAACTTAACATTTTTAATTTATTTTTTTAATAGAAAAGAATTTTGTGTACATTGATCACATATAATTTTAAAAAAAACTTCATTAAAATAAAAAAGTTATTAAATTAACAAAATTAGTTAATATTTCAAGTTTATGGACCTGATTTAGTATAAAATAAATGAAAAATAGTTAAAATAATCAATTTTTAAATAAATTTACATATTTAGCATCTAGATAGTATAATCTGAAAAGGGTTTTAATTTCGTATAAAAATTTTCTAATTACAGGCACGTAAATTATTTCAAAAGATCACATTTGTGTTTTCATTCATGGAGATTTAAATTTGTAGGTCCATGTCTCTAGTGTGGCCATCCCACGCCTATCCCGGGCCTAATCCTGAGTCAAGTGGTGGGTTGTGGAATCAACTTCCATAGAATGGGCCCCTATTTTCAAACAAGGGCAGCTTGTGGAAAAAAAGGAAAAATATGATTTAGAAATGGGGACCAGTTTTTAAAAAATGGGCCCCCGTTTTGTTTAAAAGCGGACCTCCGTTTTAGAATAAAAATGTGGGCCTCTTTATTTTTTCTTCGAGCCCCCACTACCTTTCGGCTCAAGAGCCCGAAGCATAAACGGGCCCCCATTTTTTGAAAATGGGCCCCCGTTTATAAGAGTGCATTTTCCAATGCGTGGACTTCTGCGAATTTGTGACTCATTACCTTGCACTTGCCCAGGATGTCATCCAAATACACTATTACAATCTTGCCTGTGAATTATTTCAAAACTTTTTTCATGAGTCTCATGAATGTACTTGGGGTGTTAGACAAACCAAATGGCATAACCTTCCACTCATACAACCCTTCATTTGTTTTGAAGGTTGTTTCCCACTCATCACCAGGCCTAATCCTAATTTGGTGGTATCCACTCTTCAAATCAATTTTAGAAAAATATTTTGCACCCCCCAAACAATCAAGCAAATCCTCTATCTTAGGCATTGGGAATCTATACCTTATGGTGATCTTGTTGAGAGCTCTTGAGTCAGTACAAAGCCTCCATATTTCATCATTTTTGGGTTCCAAAACTATAGGTACTGCACATGGGCTAAGACTCTTTCCAATTAGATCAGGGCCTAGTAACTCTTGAATCTACCTTGCCATTTCCTCATTTTGTTATGGTGTGAGTTTGTATGCAACCTTGTTAGGCAATCCAGCCCCTGGGATCAAGTCAATACAGTGATTGATCTCTCTCATTGGCAGAAAACTCCTTGGAACTCCATCTGCAACTATGCCTTGGTATCTACCAATGATCTCCTTCACTTTTGGATTGAGATCCTTGTCCTTTCCTTCTGCTCTATCATTTGTAGTAGGCTTCTCCTTTGAGGTTGGTATTGCAAGCAATGCCATGCATATTCCTTCTTCCATATTTATCTCCTTCATGAATGGTTTGCCCTCCATCATCATCACTTTGGACTCATATCCTTTCTGCTCTTCATTTTCTTCAGTTAGGGGCAGTATCTCTATGACCTTTCCATTCTTTGTGATGGAATAGGTATTCCTGAAGCCATCATGGTGTGCTTTGAGATCATACTGCCATGGTCTTCCAAACAAGAGGTGACAAGCATCCATGTTAACAACATCAAACAAAATCTTATCTTTATATGCACCTATCTAGAATTCAACCCATGATTTCTCTTCTACAAGTGTTTGTTGCCCCTTTGTGAGCCAAGACACCTTATAGGGGTATGGATGAGGTATCCTTCTCAATTTCAACTTCTCTACCATTTCTATTGACACAAAATTCTCAATAGACCCTGAGTCAATCAAAACTTTACATACCTTTCCTCTCGATTGGCAAGTGGTGCGGAAGATAGACTTCCTCTATGGCGGCTCCATAGGTGTTGGTACCTTCAAGAGGGTTCTTCTCAACATTAGTGTCTCTCTTGTCTATGGATAACCATATGAATCAGGTTTACTACTGCCTTGGCAATCTGATTCTTGAGTCAGATTGGCTCTCCTTTCTCCTTGGGAACTAGACCCCATCTTCTCCGGGCATCTGCTGGCAATGTGTCCCTCGTGGTTGCAGTTAAAACATTTTATTGGTCCTGCTCCTCTTCTTGATGATCTACCTCTAAAATTTGGCCTTCTACCTCTAAAGTTGCCTTTGTTTTTGTTGTCATTCCTTGAGGAGTCTTGACTTCTCTCTCCTTGAAATTCAAAATTTGATCCTCTTCTTCTGAAGTTGCTCCTTCCTCTTGGCTGCTTACCCCTTGCTCTACTGCTCTGCTCTTGTCTTCTTTTGAGCTCCTCCTCTACTTTTAATGCTAATTGATAGCATTTATGAACATTGTTAAGGAACAAGAGGTTCAAATCTTCTTGTATGTTCCACCTTAGGCCGTTTAGATACCTTGCCACTCTTTCACTTTCATCTTCAACCTTCTTATACTTTATACTCAATTACTGAAATTCTTCAATATAGGAACACACATCCATCTCTTTCTATCTGAGATTCTGCCTTCTCTTATGTAATTGGACTTCATAGCCCTCAGGTACATATACTCCCTTGATCTCTGCAATCATCTTCTTCCAAGAGGTGATCATTCCTCTTCCCTATTTTACTCTTTCTCCTTGCACAAAGTTCCACAATGTCAGAGCTACTCCCTACATTTTTAAATTGGTAACCTTCATCTTTTGGTTGTCAGCAATGTCTTCACATTCAAAACAATTGTTCAAGGACTCTATCCAGTTCATCACTCCATCAACATCCATCTTCCCACTAAAAATAGGAAGGTTTGATTTATGGTCCATGGTTCTCCTTTCCACAGACTTCAAGGAATTGACGAGGTACCTATGCTCTATAGGAACTTCCTCTTCTTCCTACCTTTGTGGGTTCTCCTCTTCTTCTCCCACTTCCTCTGAGACATCAAGTCCTCTCTCCAACCTACCTTCAAAGTTATCAATCAACCTTCTAAGCTGATCATTTTCTTCTCTGTTCTCTTGCACCATCCTGGCAAGTTCCACATTTTTCACCTTTGGAGGAATTCTTCTAGCCTCACCCTCTGATTCGTCTGCTGACATGTACTATTCTTCTTCCCAAAAGGATTCCTCCTATGCTCTAATACCAATCTAATGCAAAGTCCCAATATAGGTATAGGACAAGTTCCCCTAATCCAAGAACACACCAAGGACCCTAGCAATCACACAACACTCCCAAGTGTTAAGGGATATCAGTTTGACAAGTCCCACATCCCTTTCCTTCAAACAAAAGACTACTAGTACAAGGTCTCTTTCATTGACCGGTATGAGGACCCTATGATCAACAATGGTTTGGTCCCTTCTCCAATGCAACAATGGCTATTTAAGATTTTATTTGAAGTCCCCTAAGTCTGTGAGACCTCCTTCAATCATTGAATTCAGGCTCCCACTACCAGTTTGGGTAACTACTGCAACAAGGCCTACAAAACCTAGTAGCCCTGGCAGATCGATTTTCCACACTTAACTCTTTATTTATCTAAAATACTAGACAAAAAAACCCGGATTTGGATACCATTTTGGGAGTTACAAAACATATCCTAAGGGTTCTTACTGGTAGGGAACACAATAATCCAAACCCTACTTTGGTTAGGAGACCATCGACCGCTATAGCCCAATTAGGCCTATTTTACAAAGGAGTGGGTAGACACAGACCTTAACTCACCAAAACAACTCAAGGAATAGTCTTAGACCCTTGCAAATACACCAATTCCGAAGTCTTATGCCATGATCAGACCTTTAACCCTTGATGTGGGACCTATTTGCTTACACTTGCACTGTGGCCACATGGAGTTGCCTAACTTAATGCACCAAACACTAGCCTCCAACCGGTCCTAACCTGAAAAAGACCTTCAAAATCCTAGTAGAAATCAGCCATACTTTCATCCCCTCCAAATCCATGAATCACCAATGAAGGATCAACAAGGTAAGGCCATTTCTTTGCATTTGCAAAACCCTAGACAAAATTATCAAATCTAGAACACTTCCAGAAATTTGCCGATTTCTTCCTTGTCTTGGAGAATTAGGACCTCAAACTTGATGCATCTGAAAGGTGATTAGCCACTCTAACACATCCCACTGATTTATTAACTCCAAAATGATCGTACACTATGATACACCGTATAGAATAACAGAATTGGAGGAAATTCTAAAAAATATATTACTTCAATGATGCCAAAATTTTACAAAATCATTCTCTCCTCCCAATGATGATTGGGGATGATATTTTATACCTTCCTCAATGGTTATCAACCACCTTTTGAACCAAGGTCAGCATTGGAAGGAAGTTGCTATTTGCAACCAAAAGTTGTCATTAAAAGTTGTCAACAAAGTTGTCAAGTTTGAGCAACTTTTGACATATGTTAAGTCTGCCTACCTAGAGGTGCTTCAACATGTCCTAAACCTTCCTAAGACATCTCCAACACTTAAACACCTAGAAAAATACTCAACCAAATACCCCCAGGGCCATATGCCCATGGTGGCTTATCAATTTGCCAAATCCATGTCATTGGGTAACAAGGTGGGGTTTATTACAAACAAATCAAACATCAAACAAATAAGACTACCCTATTATATAGATTAAAAGGTCACATTCTCATGTGTGTCCTTTAACCTTTATTGCTCTTATTATCTTAGTCATGAGGTGCTCCTGCACCATATTTCTTCCACTCACATTGTTCCTATAGAGGTGGAAGAATCTCCTATTGAGGTAGAGATTATCTTAGAGGGTGAGGTTGAAAGCTATTTGCAAGGGGTTGTGGTTGTTCAATTTTTTTTCCTTGGCTAATTGGCTACTAGGGTGGCTTGCATTTTTCTCTTCTTCTTATTGGTCCCTTCTTTTGTTGACCCTATTAAGGTGGGTCTTCTTCTATGGAGGTGGAGTTGAGCTTTACAAATGAGTTGGGGATTAGTTGTGAAGGGGATTTTTTGTAAACTTCCTTGTTGGTTATCGGAGCCATTCTAAATCTCGTGGTGATGGTTTAGGGAGCCAATTGAAACCCTAAGTTGTAACTCTTCATCAAGTTTTTGGTTGCTTGGATGGAGCTGTTTATTACCCATACTTTAAAGGTTATGAGACCCCTTTCAAAATCTGTTCACCTAGGTGGTTTCTTTATATATTTCTCCCTTTTATTGGGTCTTAGGGTTATGGGGGCCTTGCTAAAACCCATGGTTTAGGTTATAATCAGGTTGCCAATTGATGTTTTGTCTCTTTTTTCCGGGTCTTTGGTTATGTGAGAATTATCTCTAGTTATGGGAACCTTGCAAAACCCATTTTGTAGGTTATGGGAGCTTGGAAAAACCCTTTGTCTTTGTACCTCTAAGGTCTATGGTATGATGTATTTGTCCTTATAGATTTTTTAGCCAGACCTTTGATGCCTAGTTGCTGATGTTTGGTAGTTGGTTGCCTGTGTTAGTGTTTGTTGTATTTTTTGTAGAGCTTTGTTTATGGGTTCTAGATTCCTAATAATTCTAGAGGTTTTTGGGTCCCCTCAAAACTTGTTTGATCCTTAACAAAAATTTATACCCTAATTAAAATATTTAAATTAAATTTAATATTAATACATTTCTCTTACATTTTTTTGGGGTCCCATTTCCTATATAAATTACATTGAGCTATATTAATATGTTTAATTAAAACATGAACCCTAAATATAATATTAAATGAAACTCAAACTTAAGTCTAACCCAACCCTAGCTCTAATCAAATTGTACCCTAAGACAAAATTAGTTGGAACCCTAAACCTATTCTAAATTGAATGGTAACCCTAAACTCATGACTAAAAATAATTAGAATATTTTTAGAGTGACTATCATTGTGATCTAACTTCGAATGTTGAACATTGACTATACACTTAATTAAACCCTAAATAGAATTGAATCCCAAACCGATGTTGAAGTCAACCCTAACCCTATACCTAATCCATAATAATAATACCATTATTTAATACTAGCAATATTTTAATAATATTAATCTTAATAATAATAGAGAACCCTAATTAACATGTTTATTTTAATAAGTTAATCCTATAATACTATAGTAATATGACAAACAGGACCCATGTCATGTAGGTTTCCGTACATGCAAAGGGTTAACATTCATGCAAGAATATTGAATTCCGAAGAGATGTTTGGCATACAATGAGGCATTATGAATGCATCCATTTAGAATTACCCTTATTTTCCATTTAAACTATATAAATAAAATACTTGTAGAGTATTTAGTATTACATATTAATTTTCAAATACTTCTATGCTACCAATTTTTTTCCAAAAACCCTATTGTGGTGAACTCGTATAAGATCTTGGCTTCAAAATTGTATTGTAACCTTCATTTAACATAAGTTATTATATTGGTATATTCTTTACAGTGTCAGGTTTTTATCTCATAATTGTTTTTACCACATAAATTTGTTTTATGTATTATTACATGTTTTTGCATGTTTATATTTTATGTTGTGTACCTTATCACTAATTTATTTAAATTTCTAAAAATTTACACTATATCTCCTAATTAGATTGTTGTTGCAAGCATTTCCACATGCCTTAATTTTCTTCCATATATAACTTATCTAAGACATTGGAATATATAAAATAAAAATAAAAAATTGTTTAGTTTTGACAAGTTAATGTGGAATGAATAAAAAATATTTATTATTTTGGTTGCATGATATTCACCCTATGCACAAGTTTTTGTTCATTTTCTAGATCAAAACATGTAAAATAAGTCACAATCAACATGTATTCATGTCAAATAACTATCCCTAATTTTTTTTAGTATATATTTTCTTGTATAGTGCGAGGAAAAACTAAAGTATTATAGTCCAAAACTGATATTAATATATTTAATTCTATTATTTCAAACTGAAACACACCCATACTTTTTATCTTCAAGATATGAATGAAAATTATACAAATGAAAAGTTTAGTTAAAATGATGAAGGGTGTAAAAGTATTAGAAGATATATTAATTAGATTTGAGTGCTAGGATGGAGAAAGAAAATGAAGATGTGGGAGATCCCATGATCATAAGTGATCTAAACTAAGTTTACTAAGGTAAAAAATTATCAAATAAAGTTCATGAACATGGAATTTAACACCCAATTTAAAATGAAATTTCTTTTCTCAAAGCCTCATGCAATAGATTTTAATTTTTTTCTTTAAAGTATGAATTGTGGACATCCGACACAACTTTAAAGTTAATAACTACAACAAATTTTAAATCTAATGTATCTAGTACCACTAATCTAAGGATTGTATGAAACAAATTTTGAAGAAACATGGAGTGCAACTATTATTATGGTCGACCAAGCACAAATATTCTAAATTGGTGAAACATGACACACAAAATGGGAAATTGGAGAAGAGGCTAAAGAGAAGGATCTTCACATGGATGATAGTAAATGAAGAAATATTATTTCCAAAATTTCAAAGGCTATTATATATTGTCAAGGAATGAGTTAGAGCTAGAGGTAAATCTTAAACAATAGGCACACTATTTTTATTTGTAAGGTCAAACCTCTTTTAAAATTTGAAATAACAATTAACATCCTTGAATTAAAAAACCATCACCTTTTCTAGGCTTATGCACAAAGAAGATATTTCTATAATAGGTAGACATAGGTAAAACAATCATGAAGTTTTGCTAAACATGTCTAAACTAAAAAATCATAACATTCTAAGGCGTAGTCGACAAGAGAATTTAATTAATGTCTAGATTTGACAATTTCTTGTGTTACCAATTCCTCTCACTTGTAATAATATACTAAACTAGTAATTTATAATTACTCATTATATTTTTTATTAAAATAAGTGGGGAAGGGCCCTAACTCATTATAGATCAAACCAAGAGTTTTGGAGCCCAAGCCAATGAATCAAACATCAAAATAGAAAGAACAAGACACCAACCAAGAAACAACGAAGTTGGCATTGTTCAAAGAACAACCACAAATAGAGGGATAGTTAAATTTTTTTTAAATGGATAGAAATAATCATCAAGATTACTAAAAATATGAGTTGGTACCCAAGAGAGGATCCAATAGAATAATTTGTTTTCTATGAATAGTAAGAGACGTGCTCTTCTTATTTGGGGAAACAAGATCCAATGATGAAGCATTTCTATTAGGAGAATAAAATGGTGCAGCGTTGCAAGAATCATCTAAGCCAGTAGATAAGTTACCATGACAAGCGACTAGGTTTGGAGAAGCAATATGATAGTCCAAAGAAAGGGGCTCAGGAGCCATGAATGGGATGAGTCTAGAGTTAGAGAGACTAGCCATCTGAATTACCAAAGAGGGATCAAGAGCAAGGTCTTATCCATCGAGATACATAAAACAACAAGAAAACGAGGTGTCAAATCCCTTGAGGACTTTGACCTAGAATTATAAGTAGCTGGACAAACTAAGAGATGGCTATGTTCAACATACTTCCACTAGGTTTGAGAAGATTGTTGATGATAACCCTGGGGGATAGAAGAAACCAAATGACCCATAGAAAAATAGCAACTACATCATAATTGAACCCCCTTGTAGTCCAAAATCCATTTTTACAATATCTCATCAACTTTCATAGAAATCTTTGTAGGAAGTGGTTTCAAAAGGTCCAAATTCACCAAAATCTTAGCATAGGAGGTATGGTAGAATAAAATAGCATTGGGGCGCACTTTGAGAAGTCAACCTAAAGCATTACTAATAGTTTCATAGATAGATTTGCACCAAAACTAGATGGGGAGGTAACAAAGTCTTACCTAGGTAGGAGAGAATGTAGTAGGCTCAAATATAAGGTTGAAAGAGGATATCCAGCGGAATAAGGAAAGGGCATCAGACCTCGATATGGACCCATAGAAAAACATCATTCGAATCATTAGTAGTTCAAAACAAATAAAATTTAATCCATGAGCGCAAGGGTAAATCTCAACGTTAATATAGACCACATAGTTCTAGTACTCCATTTCTTTTGAAATTCAACTTTAGAAGTGAGAGCCATAATAAATCGAACATGGAAATGAAACCCTTCCTTTTAAAGTAAAAAAGTTGTCCCATACCACTTCTAAAACAAATGAGGCATAGGGGAGGCATTTCAGCGCCGTAACAGAAGAGCACATTGAGGGTTTGCGGAATAAATTAGGAAAGGAATTCATGAGCAGGATTTCACTAAGGCCTCAAGGATAGCCACAACACCAACAACAATGGGTAAAGCTTTTGCAAAAGGGGAAGCATAGGCAATGTTGCTTATGTCGACCACAAGGTTGTAGGCTAGAGAGATATTGACCCTTGTACTCTTGGGCAGGAGAAGGGAATTTAAAATCACAGAGTGGGAGGCCATAGTGGGAGTTAATAGCAGAATTTTTTCATTATGTTATAATCCACATAAATGACATAATTCTCGATATGTATATATTTTCTAATTATTAAAATTTAAAAAATCAATACTTCAACATGTCATATCTTAATATAAATATAACTTAAACATATATTAGTGTAATCATAACTATTTCAATTTTATTAAAAAAAAATAAAAAATTATAATTTTATTATGTATTATTGTTAAATATTTTTGTTGTGCTAAAAATCGTCCTTTTTTCTCAATACAATCTTAAAAAAAATATCTATATACTATCAAATGATTCAAATTCTTCAGACTTTTATTAAAATTATTTGCTCTGCTAAGTTTATGGACTCCTTATGTTTAGTTAGACTTGATGAGAACAATATAAAGTTTGATGTGGTTTTCTTGTTCTGATGTTACTCTCTAATTTTACTGTTTTGTAGGGTTCAGAACCCTCTCCTTGCTAATATAATAAAGAGCAACCAGATGCGCATTTGACCTATTTAATAATTAAATGTGATGTTACATTCTGAATAATCAATAAATATGATCAAATGTGTATCGATTGCTGCCTAGACAATACAAACCATATTCAAATGATAATATTTCAATATTATTTTGTAAAACGCAAATTGCAAAGAAATTCGAAATGAAAAGCCTTGAATTGGCTGGTAACAAGGAAGGAGGCCGAGATCTTACATTCTCTAATACACGGGGCTGCCGTCGAATTCAGAAGATTCACATACCCTTCACTGCACTTACAAACGTAGCTGAAATTAGACGTTAGCTGGCAGGACCCCCCTTCTCCACAAGCTGAAGCTGAACACGCTGCAAAATTACCATATTATACGTCAGTTAAAATTATTCAGGTACTCAAACCAAAGCGGCAATTGATGTTGCATTCGACATAGAATGTCTTACGTGGATGATTGGCGGGAGGAATCAGCGGGGGAGGAGGAGCCGGTGATGAGATTCCGCTACTGCAGTTTTGATTCAGTGTGCCTGCCATAGCCATGAAACGAATGCCAATCCATGATCCAAAATCAATGGTTTTCAAATGGGCGGAAGAAATACCTAAAAGTTTGAGAGGAAAGGGAAGGTTTACAGTTAGGAATAACGCAGGGGAGGAAGGGGACTGCAATTCCAATGTCGGGCTGACTCCAGCCTGGGTCGCAATGGCAGCGAGGAACCAAATTCGACAGATTGCCTGTTAATGTATCGTCGCAGGTTCCCTTGATACAGTTTACTTCCTTGCAAAGCCCTGCCAAATTGAAAGCCATTGTTACCATGAAAAAGTGTAAAAACGGAGATTAAATCAATTGAACTTGTTTATTTTGTACCTGAGCTGTCAGCTAGGGCTGTATATGCACAGATAACAAACACAGTAATCGAAAGAAGCAAGCAGTTGGGTTTCATTTCTGTTCTGATTTTGAACCGAATCCAAAAAAATTGGGGAATTGATGAATTGATATTGCTCACTCCAAATTACCTTTAAATCGTTGCTCCTCTGCAGGCTGGGTTTCGAAAGGAGTTTATCGATTATTCCAATGTAGATATCAAAGGTTATACGGTTCTTACAATGGAATAAAATGTTTTGCTTCTTTTGTGTTAGATCTCATTTGCCAGAATCTGCTTAATGTAAACTTCGCCCAAGAATATATTGGATACCCACATGATTTGGATACATTGTGAAAGGCAGATGTATAAAACAGAAATCTCTCCAGCCTTAAATTGTATTATTCCAAGTAAATAACAAGTGAGTTGCAGGCAGAGGAAAATGTATTAGTGAGAACGATAAGCCGTCCCTTCTATGTACTGTTTTTTGTTTTGAATTGTTGTACTTATGCCTACAAATTTATGACCTTGGTAACGAGATAATGGGACACATTTGAGAGAACATTTTTGTTTCTTTACAGGTATCCGGTAATCTGGAGATCACGAACAATTTTGAAAGACTGGATGGTTTTAAAATACATTATATTGAAGGACACATGTAACGAACATGGTACAATAAATTTGTTCTCTTGCTACGCTCCACCTGAGTAAACCAAATCAATGTTTTTAGTTTAAGCATGAGAATATATGCACTCCCGATATTAAGAATACAAATTATGTATCAAATGTTACGACAAGCACAAATGAATTACTTTTAAACTGTACTTATTCAATGACATTAAAGCTATATAATAAAATTCAATAATAAGTAGTTAGGAAATGTATGCCTTGAGATTTAATTTTGTGGGTTGTAATAATTATTCGATATGAAGTAACTTGATGTATTTAGAAGTAAAAATATAGGATAATTCTGTAATATATTATTTGCGAAAAATCAAAATTCTTTGAACTTATTATTATTTCAATGTGTAATGGGGAAATTATTTACCATTAACATTTCTCTTTGCATTCTCTGTCCATTTTAATATTGTTGTCAGTAATATGATGATTATTATGTGAGTTGATATGCTTGTCATTGAATGTCAAAAAAATATTTAAATCTAACATAATTTCATTGTGAAGCATTTTTAGTAGCCTAGCCAATGGTTACTTTTAGTAATTTCTATGGTTGTTGAATTAATCAGAAATTGCTTTCATGAATTCACAATGTTCTCTAAACACTCAAATTTAAAAATTTGAAACAAGGTCTATATTACACATTAATTAGTTATTATGAAAATGTTTACATTATTTAGTATTCCATACTAACTCTAACATAATGTCAAATTGTCTAGGAATTATTTTTGTTATCCTTTTGGAGATCTGGGTTATAGGTCTTGATTTTCTTAAAAAAATGGACACATTATTATCTTACATCGAATAATGATGTGGGTAATTGAAACAAAAAAGAAAAATATAATATTTGGACGAGGTTATTCTTTGGGGTTTATATTATATTATATGTGTATTTTGGAATTAATTGGTATAAATGTGATTAAACTATTAAGTTCAAAATATATAAGTCAATTTTACGTTTGTCTACATCTAATTTGAACATAAAGACCTCGAAGCATTTTAGCTTGCGAAGTGCATGTTAGATCTAATAGTTATCAAATACTTTAGAGAATCCTAGGTAAAATTCAACATTCCATTACATGTAAAATACCTTGGAACTTATATATAAGTTATTTTTTCACCAATGTCAAACATCTTTTTCCCTATTTCATAAAAGAAAAGCATCAACAATTTGTTTTCTATCATGGCTTATATGCATAAAACTAGCTTTGGATAATGATGTTAGTTTTATTCATCATTGACATCTATCTACCCTCTTAGAACTATTAAAATAGATAGAGTAATCTAACATACCTACCTTCATAATTGCTATGACAGTCCATTACCTTCATAATTTCTATGACAGTCCATAAGTGTTTAGGAATAGTACAATAATGGTCTAGTTTTTTCTAAGAATGGTATTTTAATATGGAGAGTATAATACAACATGAAAATGATGGTTGTCATTAAAGAAATATTTTATTGATATTGACATATCTAAACATTTTGATAATAAAAAACATTTATCCAATATTTACCACATATCTATTGGTAGTTTCAACTTTCTAGCTAAAATATAAAGGATTTATTTTCGGTCATATTGGCTACCTTTGAGAAATTCATTATATTAGCTAGCATATTATTTTAATATTTTCATAGTGGTGTATACAGTTTCTACATTAGGGATTTATTCATATTCATATGATAATATTTTGCTGTATAATGTTTTGAAAGTCTGTATTTTATATAATTTTTGTTGGTATAGTCAAATATACTCAATTCTATATCAAAGTTATTCTTTCAATTCTTTTATTTAATTTAACATCTATAATGCTCTAAGACAAAGATGACTTCATATTTTTGACAAGTGGTAGCTATATATACACCAAGTATAAATTTCTATCAAATTTTTTTTTTTCTTAAGATAAGGTAGCCTTCCAAAACTTTTTTTAAAAAAAATCATCATGAATAGGACAAGTTTTGGAAGAAGATTCTTCATCAAAGGTAGAACAACAAGAAGCATCCACCAAAGATTTAAGAAATTAAATACATTTATTTTTTTTTTCTTGAAAACAATTATCTAATTACCTTTAATAACTCTTTGGATCTTATGCTAATGAAATATGCAATGAATCCATGCAAGTAATTAAGAAACTATTCAAATGTAAAACTATAAATAAATCAAAAGATATACAAGAGTAAGATATGTTGGGTTCATTAAAATAACATGAAGGAAATAAAATCCCTTGAGTAATTAATGCGATCTAGGATAAATCAATCCTCTATAACACTAGAACAAAAATTATCCTAGTTGTTGTCCTCAAAAGAGGTCTAGGTGTTAGAATATTGATTTTTTGTCGTAAAAGGTTGAGGTTAGCCAATGTATGCAATGAATTTATATAAATTATGGATAAATTGACTAATTCTATAAAACATAAGATATACAATGTAAAATACATGAATGGTAATACAAGTTTAGAATGTAGATATGCATGAGAACATGTAACTGAAATCTAGAGTTGACTATTTTTTTTTTTTTCAATAAAAGTGGATTATTCCTCTAAACTTTTTTATTAATATTTTTTATTTTTTACACAGGATTCAAAGAGCATAATGGAGGAAAGAAACCTGGGAAGAAAAACTCTGGTCACAACTCATAAAATAAACCTATAGTATCTAATGGATCAGTTTATGCACCTTGCCCAAAACCACATACAAAATGTGATCACAACACATATAATATCAGTTTTGCATAGAGCCCATATGACAATTTGCCAAAAAAACCCATCAGATAATTTTCAAATGTAGACTCCACAACTACTATCAATTGAAGAAGACAAAATTTTCCAAAGCCCTATGCCAAATCCCATGAGCCAAAAACCTTCCTGCCAAAAAAGAAAGTATCAAGAAACCTTTGGAAAAACACTATTGTATCAAATACCGTGAGCTCGAACTCTCCTCCAGACAATGAACATGAATACTTAAAATGAAAGGGGAAAGCGGGAATAATTATCATCATAAAATTTTACATCAACATTACTCTAGAAAATCATATAACTATTGCCGCAAACCTTCCCATACCCAAGAAGGAATTTCCTCAAAGCCCACCTCTCGCTGATTAGCATTGTTATCAATGGCTAAATTTGCCAAATAATCTGCAATCTTATTAACTTCTCTGTAACAATGGGATACCAAGAAAGATTCAAACAATTCTAATTTTTGTAAAATGGGATCAAGTATATACTGCAAATTCCAACAATTCGATTTATTTTTCATAACACATTGAATAATCACCATAGAATCACCTTCAATTATTAAGTCCTTAATTCCCAAAGAGATTTCCATATCCAATCCAAAAGACAAAGCATGAAATTCCGCATAATTGTTAGTTTTAAAACCAATAGCATGACACTTAGCTCGAATAAAATTTGCATTGTGATCATAAATTACCATGCCTACCCCAGCCGGCCCAGGGTTACCATGAGAGGCCCCATCAAAATTCAGTTTAAAGTGCCCTTGCAGAGGACGTTTCCATCTAGCAGAGCATCTCTTACCTATTGCATCATTCTTTTGTAAAATTGAACCATGAGAGGGTAAAACTGACAGCATCTTCCAAACTCTAGTAACTCTAGTATCCCAGTGCGAAAAAGAAGTAAGATTTTCCAAATTCTTATAAATAAACGACAAAGAAACCTCAGAGATTGAAGACTCAATTTTTAATAGAACCTCAAACATAGGAGACCTTTTTTTTCTAAATATCATGTTGTTTCTCTCTACCCAGACATTCCAAATCACAATAGATGGAGATATGATCCAAAGGCACGCATAGAAAGATGATGCAAACATAAAGGGCCAAGATCTAAAATGGAAAATGAGATCCTTACCAATAACATAGGATATATTTAACTTCTCAAACAACCATTGCCAACATTCATAAGCATAATCACAATGTAGGAACATGTGTGAAGAAGATTCCAATTTTTTGTTACAAAGGACACAAGGGAAAACAATAGTAATACCAAGCCTGTCTAGTCTCATACCTATAAGGACTATGTCCTAAACTGCCAACCAAGAAAAGGCTCCAGCTTTAGGAAGACAAGTCGAATGCCAAAACAACTTATAAGGCCAAGATGATAAATGTTTATGAACTATAAGAGAGTTGTAACCATCTTTAATAGTGTACTTACTAGAAATATTCTTTGTCCAAATAAGTTCATCCTTAGAATTAGAAAGAAATATAATTCTATCCCCCAAAATCTTCTCAAAATCTAATTTCATGCTTTGATCAACATCTAAGAAATCAATCGACTTCCATCTAGCTAGCTTAAGGGGTCCACTAGTCATAATTTCAAAATAATCTGCTACAAAAACACCCCAAAGGGAGGAAAGAACAGTGATCAGAGGAGACCAATCCCTGATATTCACCAAAGGTGTGTGTCCATTCCATACTTCATCCTAGACTCTGACCTTTCTACCATTATGAACAATCCATGAGAGATAAGGCAAACTAACTGATCTACATTTACAAAGGAAATTCCAAATAGTAGAACCTGAAGGCAAATTTGAGAATTTAAAAATGTACTCTCTCGGTCCATTATTTAAATATTTGGCAAACATAATCTATGCCCATAAGGAGCTGGGCTTGTCATATAATTTCCAAACCAACTTAGCACCTAAGGCTAAATTCTGATTTTCCAGACTTTGAATTCCTGTTCCCTCAAGTTCCTTAGGCAAACATACCTTATCCCATGCAACTAAAGAGAGTTTATTCTTGCCATCTTTATTATTGTTCCAAAGAAAATATCTAAGAGTATCCTATAAACTAACAATAGCTTCTTTTGGAGACTTCAAAATAGACATGAAATATATGGGAACAACATTCAAAATAGACTTGATGAGAACAATTTTACCCCCCAAAGTTAACCATTTATGATTCCATGAGAGAATTCTTTTAGAAATGACCGAAATAATCTTATCCCAAAAACCAATCTTATCTTGTTTAACAAAGAAAGGAATCCCAAGGTAAGTACATGGAAGATTTCCAGTCTCAAATCCCCAAAAGGATTGCAACCTATGTTGAACTAGTTGTTATGTATTAAGGAAAAAAACCTTTGATTTATCACCATTCACTTTTTGACCAGAAAATGATGCATAATTTTGTATTATTCCTTTAATCACTTTTGCCTCTACTAATGAAGCATGTCCAAATAATAGAGTGTCATTTGCAAAGAGACAATGAGAAATACTTTGGGGAATATTCTGAATCCTTATACCTTTCCAAAGGGCCCCCACTTTAGTAGCCCTAATAGCCCAACTAAAGTTTTCAGCTAGGAGAATAAACAAAAAGGGAGAAAGGGGATCTCCCTGTCTCAAACCCCTAGAAGAAGTGAAAAAACCACAAGGAGAACCATTAATTAAAACTGAGAATCTTGTAGAAGAAATACATGCACGAATCCATTTGACCCAAGCCTTGGAAAAACCTAACTTCTCAAGAACAGTACATAAAGCCCCCCACTCTACTCTATCATAAGCCTTCATCATGTCTAGTTTAAGTATCATGGTCGGGGTTCTTTGGGTGGAAATAGAATGCAGCACCTCATGTGCTACAATTGCACCCTATGTCGTCTCCCTTTCGGGAACAAAACCACCTTGCTCCAATGAAATGATCCTAGATAGAATTTTTGCCAACCTAAGGGAAATTGCCTTCATAAATATCTTATACAAAGTGTTACATAAAGTAATTGGGCGGAAGTCAGCAAAAGTCTTAGTATCCTCTTTTTTAGAAATAATTGCAATCATTGTAGTATTAAGTTATTTTAAAATAGACCTATTTCCCCTAGCTTCCTTGAGAGCCAATAAAACATCATTTCCCATAAAATCCCAACATTTCTGAAAAAATAAAGGAGTAAAACCATCTGGTCCCAGAGCTTTATCTGGATTCATGGCAAAGACAACACTCTTAACTTCTTCTAAGGAAAAGGGAGATATCAACATCTTATTTTCTTCCAAAGATACTAAAGGAGGAATATTAGATATAATATCATTGCCGAGATTTCCATTTTTCGAAGATAATAATGACTTAAAAAGCCTAATTGCCTCTGAAGCAATGTCCTCTGGCTCTGTCAATAAATTCTCATTCTGACACTGAATACAAGATATTCTATTCTTACATCTTTTAATCTTAGTTGAAGAATGAAAAAAATTTGTGCTCCTGTCACCATCTGAAAGCCATAACTCTCTAGATTTATGTCTCCAATAGATTTCCTCTCTAGCTAACACTTCCTCAAGCTGTAATTTTAGTGACTTCAATTCATCAAAAACTTGTGGCACCATACCATGTTGAAGCACATGAGTATTAAGACACTCAATCATATCTTGAATCCTTTGTTTCTCCTAAAAAATGTTCTTAAAATGTGAGATATTTCATACCCTAATATTCAATTTCAAATAACTTAACTTCTTAGCAATATGAAATATATGGGATCTAGAACAAAAAAGTGCAGAATTCTACTATTTCATAAGCAGAGGCAAAAAGGAAGAATCCCTAAACCACATGGGCTCAAATTTAAATGGAAACTTAAAAGAAGTCCTATCCTTAATAACTGAAAGGGAAATTGGAAAATGATTAGAACCTGAGACTGGTAATATAGAGGAAAAGAATTCAAAATTTGAATCAATCCAATTCTCAGATAACAAAAACCGATCTAATCTCTCAGCGATCTGAGAAAAATCCCTTCTCATGTTTGTCCATGTGAAAACCCCATTCTGAGACTTACAATAAAAAAGGCTCATATAAGAAATGAAATCCCCAAAGTCATCCATAATCCTTTTATTAGGGAAAACACCTCCTCTTTTCTCATCTAAATCAGTGATAGCATTAAAATCGCCCCCGAAGATAATAAAGGAACCATGTTTTAAGGGAGAAGAAATCCTCTTTAATTCACCCCATAACTTGCTCTTCCCTTGAGTTCTTGATGGAGCATAAATGTTAAAAAGCCAGAATTTAACCTTTGAAATCTTGCTTATAACTAAAACCAACATCCAATTTGTAGCTAATGAAACTAACTATACCTCAATATTATAATTATTCCAAAGAAGTGCCAACCCTCTTGAAGCACCACAAGCCAGAGAAGAAAAAAATTCCACCTTCTCCAAGATGAAAAAACCAAATCAGCAAACTCCTTTGACAACTTTGTTTCTTGCAACATAAAAATATCACACTTAATTAAGTCCATCTGGGACTTAATTAAGCATCTCTTGTTAGGGGCATTTAAGCCCCTAACATTCCAAGAAATAATTCTCATTGTCCTCGATGGGAGGCTGAAGCTCCCCTCTTCCCATTAATTGGAGAATTTTTGCTTTCCCCATAGCAACCTTGCAAATTACATTTCACAGCCCCTGATCTTGTCACATGAGGACTAGTCACAAATATTTTACTCCTCTTTCTTTTTACACTTATAGGAGTTAGGCATGTTTTCTTAGGCCTACCAAGAGAGACTGAATGCTGCCCTTGCCCACCAGCAAGAGAAAGGGACAAAGTCTTTTGAATTCCAGCATCAATTTCCATTTGAGTCTTAAGATTATTTGGAGGCCTACCTCTCCTAGGAGAAACCACCGATGGTGAAAAAACTGGAGTTGTTTGGACAATTGGTAAACTCTTGCATGACTTTGGAGAAGCCAGGATAATTGGAATATCTTCAAAACCCAACTTTGTCATAGCCAAAACCGCAAAAGGGTTAGCAGATGCAAAAATTGGAAGGGTCGAGTTTATACCCCCCAAATCATTCTCAATTGAACAAAGAACTCTATCAGTAATACCCTCATCCATTTGATGTGCATGATTGTTAAAAATATCATTTACTTGCTAAACCAGATTCTCATCTAGCATAATAACAGGGACAACCTCTGACGGATTCCTATTCCCTAAGGAAGATTCATTAGCCATATTAATTTCAACATTTAGAGGGGAATTATTAGACATGAAATTCTTAATTTCCTGAACTAAAGAAGCATCATTAGGAAAACCTATGGCAGGTACTTGTTTAATAGTTTCCCTATCAACCACTGCATTTTTATCTAAATTCACATTCTTTGAAGAATCCAAAACCTCCTTTTGAGTGCATGAAGACAAATTGTCATCCTTACCCTTTGTGTGATTATTTGGTATCCTAGGGCAATCTATCATCAATGGATGATCTACTCCATTCATTTGGGGATTACCATCCACAATACCCCTGTTATTAGAAAATGTCTTCAGTAAAGACGAAAGTGAAACCGAACCCGAAGTGTGATAATTTGGTTTCCTAGAACAATGACACAATGGATTATTTTCAAGATTAATGTGAACTTTTTCTACCAATTTATGCGAAGAGACATTTCCACATCCTTCAACTGAAGGTCCCGCTGACAAACTATCTTTATTAAGGGATTTAGGGATAGAGTCAACAACCTACTGGTTTTTCTTAAAATCCATAAGTAACGAAGCATCCAAAAGTAAAGGAGACTTAAGAAGCTCCATATCTAATTTCTCAATTGATTGGTGCCAAATACATCACGAGACTTGATATTACAAGTACGGGGGCAAACATTTTTATGGTTAATAAGAACACAAATTTTTACCAAAACCTCCCCATCCACAAAGTCCATTTTAGATGTTAAAAAAGTTCCAGTAGTATTTCCAATTTTCTCAAGAACATCTGGATCCATAAATTCAAAAGGAATTTTAGGTAAACCAAACCAGAAAGGAATAAGTTTCGAACTACACCAAGAAGGAACCAAAAAAGGTTTCCAAGCCGCAATTGAAATTATATGTTTTCCAAACCAATGATGCGAAGTTCTTAATACCTAATCTCTGAAAGAAGGAGAACCAAAGACAATAATAAAAGCATTCACAGATAATAATTGAAAATAATGCATATCCCCCCATCTTTTTTGCAATTTATGATAAAGCTTTAACAAACTAATTTTATCACCCCAAATTTCCCCAGAAATAGCATTCGTATGCAAACAATTCGCTTTCTTATCGACATAGGAATCCAAAAGATCAATACAAGGGATAGGAGCCCAAACCTGTGATGAAGAAAGCCCCGGCAGAATAGGATCAGAAGGTATCTTACTTACCTTTTCCAGACTAGCTTCCTTGAGGTTCACATTTACCTTATTTCCCACCTGCTGTGAAGAAACAGAAACCCTAGCCGCAGTTTCCTTATTTGCCAAGCCAACAACCCTAGCCAATGTCCGCTAATTGCCTAGATCCAAAGACCATTTCCTCGAAAACCCCTTGAATTGCTTCTTAGAATTCCCTTGATTTGCACCATTATTAAAATGCCCTTGAGTGAATCTCCTTCCATTGTTATTCTGCCTCCATGCCACACTTCGTTTGTTCCCAAAGAAGCCTTGAAAGTATTTTGAAGCTAGCCAAAAAACCTTGTTATTTCCACTCTGGTTTACCTGTATCGCCATGTCTTTCCATTTGCTGTTCATGTAGACCCACTATGGAACATGAGGTGGGTCTTCCGACCCCACATCTGCCCATGAACCCAAATGTCCTCTATCAGCCATGTCCGATCACTATATTAATAGCAATAAACACTTTTCTTCCCTTGAAGATACCCTTAAAACACAATCCTCCTTCCTGTATTTGATTTTCTGTGCCCTAATTTTCTGAGGCGGAAGACAAAAAAAAAACCTAGCCACGTTGCCAAAACTACAAAAAATTTGCCTTTGATTTTTGAAAAGTGCAGTAAACCCTAGCCATGTTCCATTCTCCTTACATGCATATTTCAGACTGCTTCTGGCGTCTCAGATCATCCTTGTAAGCAGCAATTTCTGTAACAATAATTCACTGCGACTGGAATAATTCAGTTTGCACCTTTAGAAGTCTGGTTGCACCTCCAATACAAGCCTCCACAAAATCCTTTCAAAACAAATCGTGCTCCTTGTCTAGTTATATTTGATCTATGGCTGATCAGAATGAGAACCGCCGCACAAATTCTCGCTTGCTGCTACAACGCAATGGCAGCGATTCGTTTATCCCTCTCTGTGACCGCCCTTTGCTAAAGTTGAAATCACTTGGAATAGAGATGACAATCGCTGAAGTTCGCCAACCCTAGAAGTGAAATCGTTGGCCTCTTTCCTGATTCAATTCGAAAAAATAATGGCGCAGATTATTCCCTCCTCATCTCTGATGGAACAACCATCTTATCCTAAACATAATTAATATTAAGTTTATATATCTGCATTGAATAAAATTACTCTCTTGATCCGATGGACATAGTGAAAATGTTCAAGCAACAACGATAATCATTAGTGAGGCAGCGATTAGAGTTGAATATGTTAAGTAGTATTGATTTGAAATATTATCTTTTAGATGACTTATTTTATTAACAAAGATTTATGCTTTTGTTAATTTATACAAAATATTTTCCTAATATTTGACATTTAAATATTATAGAAAATTAAGATGGGTCTACTAATTTATTTTTTAATGAATGAAATAAAATGATTTTATTCAATTCTCATGGATTCAATGAAAGACTTATCAAAACCACATTTTCACTTACTTAATTTTTTTATAAACTATCACAATATACTTACAAAACAATGGTTGTAGCTAAGTCTTAAATAATTATTATTTAAGCAAAATGCAAGTTAATGTGATGTGATATGGTAATTGATTTTATTGTGTGGTTTTTAAAGATTTAAAAAATTGATCTTAACAAATGTATCTAAAAGAAAAATATTTATTCACTAAAAGTGTGTGATTTTATAGAAAAATATTCTTCTAAATACAGCTAAACACTCTTAATTTGAGAAATGGGCTATCTAGCATCTTGGATGCACTAAGACATCAATTCTCTACATATATTATGAATACATTGTAATGAATGCTTGGTTCATCCTAAGAACTGGATAGTAACCAACAAACTCTGAATTTATATATATGCAACACTCCAGTTTTGATCATATTTATTAATTAATTGAAAATCAGAATACAGCAGCTTTTTTAATTTTCAATTAATTAATAAATAAATAAAAAGATGCATCCTGAGTGCTGCAGCCTTTCTGAGAAGATTTCACATTGTTAATCGTACATTGCGGTCAATAATTCGGATATTTAAGTCGGTCTAAGTTCATAAAAACTTATTCGCTATCCAAAAAAGGAAAACATAAAGCAAACACTGGTAATTGCCAAGACGACCTTTGATGAAATGTCCTTTCCCACACCTGCAAGGGTATCAAATTTTTTGTTATAAATATATGAAACTATGTATGTAAAAAGTACTGAAGACAACTGGTTAACAGAAGAGCTGTTCAATCTGGGCGAGCTGAATTACCCTCATTGTTGTCCAGCGGCGGCGGAGCGGTTGTACCTGAGCCTCCGCTATTGTTTCTCCCTATAAATGATAACGAATGATGTATGTTCAAGTATTTTGCTCCTAATATAATGTACTTAAAAAGTATTGAACACAACTAGCGAACAAACAGCTGTTCAATCTGGGCAAGCTGAATTACCTCGATTACTGCCCGAAGGCTGTGGAGCGGTTGCACCTCCACCTCCGCCTCCGCCCACATTTATCTCAAGTTTTGCACAGTCTGCCCCAAACGAACCTGTTCAAGGACGTCTGTTAATTAACAGGTTAATAAAATAAAATTTCTGAACTTTTATAATTGTTGTGATCAGTTTTCAACTTTGAGACCCCATTGCCTCTTTTACCCAGAAATAAATCATTAGTTTTGAACAAAGACCTTCAGGTGAAATAATGGATGAAACTGAGCGCTTACATTGTCTTAGACATGCTGCAGGCGGCATATTCAGAAGGTTTTCATATCCTTGCGCACAGTGACAAACATAGGTAAAATCGGACGTTTGCTTGCATGAGCCGCCTTCTCCACACGTGGACGTTGCGCAAACTGCAATATTAAAAACACATTAAACATATCTACTCACCCAACAAAATGGTGTTACAGAATTATAGGAGTAAAAGTTTAATGTCTTACGGGAAGATTTCTCGGGCGGTGGAAGCGGCACGAAAGCAGGAGCCGACGCGGGGGCTGTTGTACCGCAGGTTATGTCCAGTGTGCCTGAAATTATGTAAATTATTCTCAATCCATGATTAAAATATCAATGCTAATTAAATGCGTTTTGCTAGTAATAGAAAGAGTTGTAGCGAAAGGATTAATACAGTTAGGCATAACGCAGGGAAGAAAGGGGATCTTAAGCCCAATGGCTGGCTGACTCCAGCCTGGATTGCATTGACAGCGAGGAAGGAAATCCAATGGGTTGCCTGTAAGTGTGTCGTTGCAGGTTCCCATCATACAGTTTATTATTTTGCAAAGCCCTGTCAAGCACAAAAGTGCTATTACAATATAGATGCAACATAAACAATTCAAATGTACAGATTTGCTTGAGTTTTTACCTGAGCTGTCAGCTACTGCTGTATATAAACAGCATAGATACAGAAGAGTAGCGAGATGCAAGCCGGCTGCTTTCATTCCTTCACCCATTTGAGCCTGTTGCTTTGGGCAGAAATAAGTTGAGGAAGCTATGATTATGCGCTTCACAGCAAATTAACTTAAATGGTACCTCCTGCGCATTTCAGTTTTAATATAAATTCCTCCATTGTCTCTATACGTATATCTAAATCTCTACGGTTATTCCGATGATACTAGGTTTTGAATTTTAATATTTTAAATAGCTTATTTGTTATATTCATTTTGAAGATTTGTCCGCCAGAATCAGCAAAATGTAGACGTAGACCTAAATTATTTAACAAATAGACGATTTGGATGATTCTGTAGCTAAACATGTGTATAAAATGTATAAAACACAACTCCAGTAGCTATTACTTTACTCGACCGAATAGAAACCAGGTGGATTGTAACTCGAAATAAATGCTTTCTTGACTTATTGGCCGATTAAGCGTGACCTTTGCGTCAACACTATCTAATGTAGACTAAATTGTTCCTGAGATTATGATTTTTAGTCACGTATTTGTCACCCCCTTCAAAGAAACCCAAGATTAGTCTGCTTGTGGCTGGGCTCAGCCATTCCACTCGCCTTTTT
This sequence comes from Cryptomeria japonica, assembly GCF_030272615.1. Classification (NCBI taxonomy): domain Eukaryota; kingdom Viridiplantae; phylum Streptophyta; class Pinopsida; order Cupressales; family Cupressaceae; genus Cryptomeria; species Cryptomeria japonica. Next base: position 72,406,050 of record NC_081413.1, read on the forward strand.
TTGTTTTCAAAGTTTCATCCTAAGGGGTTTCCGGTTCTTGAATTTTGTTAAACACTCTAGCCTTGTTTTGGTCAAATTGTTTGTTTGTCATATTTAGTTAGTTGTTGAGGAAGAAAATGAAAAAGGGTGTGATTTCATGTTTAGGAATTCATTCTTGATTAGATTCAGGTGAAAAATTTTAAATGATCATGAACTCCTCCATCTTATAGTACAATAATTCTTTTCATTTGATAAATTTTTATTGTCGTTTGAATTTGAAAATTTATGTTATGTTCTTTCGAAATTTAAAATGTGACATGTATTCATCATTTTTTCCTTGTTCATACATGTAATACACTCTTTTTATACAGGTAATTTGACATTTATTTATCAAAAAATTATCCTCATTCTTCTTTATCTTTCAACATGATTGTGGTTGATTAAGTGTTCTCATTTACTTTAGATTTGATTGAACATATATATATATTTAAAGTAAACACCTAACACACCAATGAAACATTATATTAAGGAATTAATCAACGAACAAAGTAAAAGAGCAGTCCCCAATGGCGTGTCATTGTCCTCTATCTCCAAGGACCTTGTTGGTCTGTTGATTGTCTCTCAGCAGCATGGACCTCGAAGATGACAACCTAAAGAACAAGTATGCTATATTATGATCATATGATCTAAATGAAAATTAGATGAATGATCATGATTCTAGATTAATATGGTTTCTATGCTATAATCAAATAAACACTATGTTAAATGCAAAAACTATGGATTTTGTTATGCTCAATATGTATGCAAAGGTTCAAAATGCAAGATTAAGGCTACAAGATTAAGGATCCTTTCATGAATGAAAAGTGGGGGGATTTATAGCTTTTCCAAGGTATGAGCCCAGGTGGTAGGATTCAAGGGTCTAGATTCAGCTTGGAGAGATGGATAGTGGGAGATGAAGAGGTTAGAAAAGGATTGGGGATATATGGCATTTGTCATTCTTTGGAGGATAAGTGGCAAGGGAATCTTTGACAAATGCCACACATGTCCTACAAGAGGGCAAGTGGCATGGAGGGGGACGACATGTGGCAGGGATGTAATGTGTCCTTGTGAGGGGAGAGACAACTCTATAGGAGGTTAGGATAGGGGAAGTTTGAAGGGATAAGGTTGGTTCAACCCAAGGTTAGATGGTAGATTAGAGGGTTAGGAGGGTTGTTTAGGTTAGAAAACATGCAACCAAATTTGAATTTAAAGATTCAAATTAAGTGGGAGGGAATAATTAAATAAGACAAATTAATTCAATTTGCTCGTTTAATTTGGAAAGTGGAGAAAAACTTTTATGATGGGAAGAATTTTGTAAAAATGAACTATTTAAATAATTTATTCAATTTATTTATAAGTAGAAGAATTACCGGTCCATTAATTAAATAACTAGTATTTAATTAATTCTCTCCAAGCCAAATTTCAATTCATACATTTTGCCCCTCTTTGAGGTGATGTGTTTATGACATGTTCGTTCAAAAAAAAATTGCTTGATGCCCCAAATGCTGATAAATATTTTGATTTTGCCCCAAACCTTGATCATCGTTCAATAATGTGCATGCCCCCTTGGGAGATGAATTTGAAAAACATTCAAATTTTTAGGGATTTTGAAATTTAAATAAATTTTTTATTTTTATGAATTTTTATTTTGTTTTTTTTGGAATTTTTTAATATTTTTAAATTTTTTATGATTTTGAACGATTCATCTCCTGATAAATGTATGTTGCATAGAAAATGAATTTGGCAAGTGGAAAATAAAATCCCACCTAATTACCCCTCTCTCCATCCATTAATAGGGTAAAAGTTGGAAAAGTAAATCATTTGGAGTTCATTTGTGCATTTTGATTCTAGAAGTGAGCTAGAGGCATAATGGTATCAATCCCTTACCACAATCTGAGGTTTGAGTGGGTTCGGTGATTTGAGCGTGCTTTAGCATATGGGCCACCGATACATACTTCAATATACTCCATTGTTAAATTTTGTAAATTTTAGCACATTTTTTAAGTTTTTAGCAGTTTTTTCTCTGTTTTAGCACATATGATGTTTATTTTAGGGCATTGGTAGATTATTTTAGCACATAGGATCTAGGGTTTTATTTTAGGGCATGGGTTGTTTTAGCGTATACGATGTGCAGTTTAGCACATACAATGCACATATTAGTGCATGTCATTCTTAGCACATGCATGGATTTTTTTAGTGCATTGACTATGCAGTTTAGTGCATATGCACTAGAAAGTCAGGAATTTCATTTTTCTCCCTCCCTTTTGAGATTTTTCGATGATTTTTTACTTTCATCATGTTAATGCTTGATAGGATAGATAATTATTGACCTCGTGAATAATGAGATTCAATGATAGGCATTCAATGAGATTATATTGATACATAAATTGATTGATCGAATGCTGACACTATGATATGTCATGATTGTAGAAGGATTTAAGAGAAGTGCAGTCTCGCGAGCGATACTCAAAGACTTGGAAAATGATACCCCATCCGGTGTAGGCGGATCTTGATATTATTAGTGCACACAAATTATCTTTCCTATTAGAGATGTTGTAGTATAGGATAAACATGGGTTTATTGATTATGCTAGCTAAGAGGTCGCAGATTGACCACAACACATTTCACTTACCTACGGATGAGCTAACAGTGATACCTGAGGATGTCTATAGGATTTTGTGGATTCTTGTTATAGGAGAGTTAGTGATGTATGATCAGGTAGAGTAGGGAGGTACTGAGGCCCTTTGGAGGATCTTCTAGGATGTAGATATTAGTGGTTATGAGTGTTGGCTTGATGATGATTGTAATGTATTCATCACTTATTATCATTGATGAAACACTCTCACACACACATATGATTACATTGACTACTGGTGTAACTTCATTGGTTTACACGTTTAACCGGTATGTTTAAGGTCTATCTCTAACCAGTACTCTTTGTCAACTGGTATGTGCTTAAGAGATAACCTATGGTTACATTAAGTCGACATCAAGATGAAGATGAAGATGAAGATGGAGATCAAATGGAAGATTCTTGGACAACGGTTCACATGTTTTGTTCCAACCGGTATTGACTATTCTAACCAATATTTGAATTTGTGATGAGTTACCAACACCGTTTTCTTAGTGGTCATTTTTGTGATGAGTTATGTTTACTTGTCTAGATACACTGCACCTAGGAAATTGTGTTCCTATGGTCGACATAAGATTTGTATGTCTATTTAAAAGCATCTTAGTGAATCATTTAAAATATATAGAACTGATATAGAAGAGGATTTTATGTGAATACTTATATGCATAAAGAGTGAAAGCTTTTGTTGAAGAGTGATAAGTATTAACATGAAGAGCAGTGTTGAATGTTCTTAGAATGATTTGATTAAGCAAGTCTTGTGCTACTCAGAACAGATCAAACCTTTCTTGTTGTTTTCTAATCATTACAACAGAATCAAATCCCCTAATTGGGTAAGCTCTAACAAGCTTCATTGTACAAATCCTGTAACAAGATGATCCATTAGTTTGGATTCTTAAATCCTCCAGCAAGGTTACTCTTAACAGGTTAGTACTCTCAACAAGGTATAAGCTTCTAATTAAGCTTGGGATCTCTAACAAGATTCACTCCTAGCAGAGGACTTTGTAAGACCTTAACCGGTCAGTTATCTATGACTGCAGATAGTTAACTTGTGAGTTCCATCTCACCGTGCTTTTTACCTATTTGGGTTTTCCACGTATAAACACTTGTGTTATGGTGGATGTTCTACTTTATGTGGATGTTGTTGTTTGATTTTGGATAACATGTATTTTATTTAAATGCTTGGTTAAGTTCATCCACTGGTTATTGCTTGAAGTTGTGTTTGTTTTGGTGTTACTGATTCACCCCCCCTCTCAGTGCATTTCAAGTCTATCAATTGGTATCAAAGCCTAACTTCTTTGAAGCCTAACCGCTTAGAACGGAATCTTGAAACTACCATGGGGATAGGAGCTACTTTGAGATGGTTAGAGAGCTAGAAGCTAGCAGAAATGAAATTTAATCCCTTAGGGGCAAACCAAAAGTTTCTCAAGTCAAAAGGAGAGAGCTATCTAAAAAACTGCTAGAAATATCTGATAATAGTCCTTCAGCTAAAGCCAATATTGAAGCTTTAGCTGATGAAGTTGAAAAGGTGAACGGTGAAAAACTAAATCTAAGAAGAGAGCTAGAAGGTCTCACTATCTGCACGAGTCAGCAAATGGAAGCAAGAAGAGCTGTCAAAGATCTTATCAAGGTAAGAGATCAAGTGATCATAAAGATTAAACAAGAAAAAGACACTATACATGAGGAATTGATTGTTGAAACAGAAGAAAAGGAGAACCTAAAGCTAGAACTTGAGTTGGCATCATCTTTGAAAGAGAACCTATCTAAGCATAATGAAGATCTTGTCAAAAAGCTTCCTGAAGCCAATGAGAAATTGGAGAAGTTTGTCAAAAGTTCTACCATGCTGGAAGAACAAATTCAATCATAGAGAATGAAGGGTGATATCTCTGGACTTGGTTTTTATACAACTGAAAAAGGTGAATCCTCCGGTACAAAGAACAAAACTGCTCCTAAAGTCAATAATACTACCGGTAAGAAGGTTTTTAAGCCTATCTACTTTGTTTGTCACAAGCCTGGTCATACTACAAATGTTTGTCAAAACAAACCTAACATAAATGCAAATTACAATACTAATGCTAGTTATGTGTCTAGAAAGTTTGAAGATCATTACTACACATGTGGAATGTATGGGCATAGACATATTGAGTGCAGATATGGATCAAACAATCATGTACCACACATGCACCCTAAACCAAATGGTGACTGGATAAGGAATTTTGATAATTAGGTAAACCGGAATTGGCAAAGATCCTATGGAAACCGGTTTAGTCCATTCGAAATGGAAAAGGCAACAAATGTTGTTCGCACCTTTTGTAATAACTTTGGTCGGTGGGTATGAACTGCAGAAGAAGAATAGGAAGAGGAAATGTAGGACCCTGGAGATCATCCGGTATGGTCTGTTACCACTGCAACAAACCGGGGCACTTAGCAAAGTTATGCAGATCAAGAAATAATAGACCAGTCAACTCCTTTAAGGATTAGAAAGGCAAGTAGAAAGTTGATGTTCAGGAAACCAGAGAAGATATGAATCAGATTTGGAAAAATAAAGGTGATGACTCGCATGGAGAAGAAATTGTTCCTTCACCCAGTGAAGAGAATCCAACACTGGTGACTTAATCCTATCTAATATGGCTAAGGGGAGCTTAATGGTGAAACATCTCCAAACCCATTGTAAAACGAGCGGGAAAGAATTTTTGAATTATAAATTTTTTATGACATTTTATTAACGTGTTATCAACCGGTATTTCACTTAAGCGGTAAATAAAAATTAGGGTTTGTAACCTAAAGTGTGAGCATTTATTATAGTTGGTAAAGTGGATAAAAACAAGTTTTACTTTATCATTTTTACCCTAACTCTTTCGAAAAAGGAATTTGAATCAATTGCAGAGCAGAACAAGATTGTCTTACTGTCAATTGGAAAATTCTTTCATGTTTAGAGAAATCAAGCTGAATCGAAAGTTGCAGAGAGGTGAATGGGTGTACATTTGGATATTTCAACTGGGAAATAGAGCGATGTGCAAGATACAAGGTATTTATTTGTATACCGCTTCGAAACTTGTTTAACTAGAATGGCATCTTCTTCTAAGTCTGTAGAAAGGTTGATGCTCACTGGTGAGCCTCAGGAAGCTCTAAAGGCAAATGAAATTATTTCTTATAATACATTATCACAAGTCCCGAGAGGTGTTGTGGTCAAAGGTGACTTGTCCAGCTATATAGATTGCAAGATAGAAGATTTAGGAACTCTACACATCTATACTCAGTTGAAATCACTCTGTGATAAGAGTGGAAAGATTGAAACCAAATATGCTAGGGTTTTTGAAAAAGGGTTTCATAATGCCGCATATTTTCTTGAATATTTTGAGGAAGAACACATAAGAATCATCTTGAGTTGATTCCATCAAGATAATATGTATTTGGAAAGGACCCATACAATAACCAAGGAGGCTGTTAGTGTTGTAACGAGTTATTGCTCAACTGGTGAAATTCCTATGTTAAGAAGAGTTTTAAAGGATATTGTCTTCAGGTTAACCAGTTTCGTATCTAATAAGCGTGTTTTCTCTATCAACAATATTAGAGACCCTGTGGTGAAACTTGCAACAATGGTGATAGACTACCAGGTATTCTACTCCAGTAGACTTAATAGTGTTCCATCTGCAGCAATTCACATAGCACATAGAATGATTGTTGATAATGCAGACTATGATATTTGTGAAGCCACTAGAGACCAATTATTACAAAATTTGAAATCCATTAAGGACAATGCAAAAAAGTTCAAATACGGTCAGCTATTAGCTAGGTTATTTTTCTATTTTTAGAACTTCCTATTGGGTATTGGAGATATTGAATGGTCCAAGGAACAATCAATCAATGCATAGATCAAGAACAACATTAAGACTATGAAGAATACTTTTTCAGCTGCTGTGAACAAGTATTTTAATGAATTTCAGAAAAATATGAGCATGAGAATGAGGTTACCTGAAGATGTGGTAAAACCCTTTGCAAGAGACATAATCTTCCCGATTACCTCTAACTTTTTCTTGATGCAAGCAATTGAACCTAGAGAGGAAGAGATGGAAGATATGAGCTATGAGGTTAATCATGATTTACTAGTCGGCTATGCTAATACCCTATTAGCATCGCCTAAAGATAAAAGGAAGGCAAACTTGGACTTTGTGGCAGTCCAAGATGCACCAACTGAAATTGGTACTGATAACTCAATGATGAATGAACAGTACCAAACTGATACTGAGAGGGGGGGGGTGAATTAGTACAGACAAAAATACAATCCAGAACCAGTTTGACAGCAAATAGTGATACTAGTTGAAACAGAGTGCAACCGATAAGACCCAGAACAACTAAAACAATCATAACGGTTACTCACTAAGCTTTCCTCTTAGCTTAGTACTATAATACCATTACACCCTCATGCATGAACATGTAAACTATCATCAGATCTTCACAATAGTTAGTTCAATATGTTTTATAGACAGACATAAAACACAGAACCATCATATGCTCAACAGGTAATAACAAAGCATCACAAGATAAAAGCATCACACATGACACACATATTTTTCACGTAGAAACCCAACTGGGAAAAACCACAGTGGGGATGAATACCCATAAGCTTCTTTTTGAACTCTTTAGAAGTCTTCTCTATTAGAAGCCTTGTCTGGTTAAAGACATTACAATAGGTTCTGCTAGGAACCGATCCTGTTACGGATCACCCGGTTAAGGGATGGCTACAATACCAGGAATTACAATGATCTGGTAACAGCACTCAATGCTAATGCAGATCCATTTTAGCTCCTCTTCACCTTCTTCACATTCACTTTGCAGGTATCTCTTCTCTCCTTTGGTCTAGCAAGAATCACATATCACTTCCCTTGGATACACACATACAACTTTTGGAAACAACATTAGAAAGAAACACAACATCGACCTTATGTGAAACAGACAGGTCGGTAGCAAAAAACCTAAACCCTAAAACCTGTTAGGTTAAGCAATTCAAGCGGTTCAATCCTGACCGTTGAATCATACTACATTAAATGCAACAATCTTGAATCGATCTCAAGACATTCTCCATCGTCCATTATCCATCGATTTCATAGCAGCTCATAACCCATCACACGTTATCATCGTTTGACAAACTTCACACATTCCCAAGGTAGATAGGGATAGTCTTCTTCATGCAAGATCATTCACGCACATAGGGCTTACGTGGCAACATGATCTATTCTCTGTTATACTGCTAACTCATCACACAAAGATCATCGATTGAGTCACAGAAGCTTGAAGTACTCCAACCAAAAATCCTGAAGTGGAAACTACCTATCAACCGGTAGTCATACAATGCTTCCATTAGCTGGTTCCCATAACTGCATGTTGGTTCATCTTGACATGCCGGTTCATCTTGAACAAATATACTGCTTCACTTTGGCATATATACTGGTTCATATATATGTGTTAGTTCTCTCTTCTCACATGTCACATATTGACATCAATGACAACATACAATATCATTATGTCTTCATACCGGTTCACATAATGCCAATAGGTACTGCACCTATAGCTAAAGTGAAAGGAAAGAAAAAGAAGTCTGATGAAAAATCTCCTATGAAAAAGACCACAACGGTGACTTGGAGTGTCCTAACCAAGAAGGAACCAGCACCTAAAGTATATGTAAAGAAGGAGAATGCACCAAAGAAAATAAATCAAAAATTGATTTTGCAACCAGAGTTTGAGCGTACAGATTCTGAAGAAGAACCAAAGAAGGAAAAACCAACCGGAAGAACACCTAAGAAGGTAAAGGTAGTGCCGAAGGCAATTACACCTATAGATATTGCTACCTACAAACCTGACACATTCTTTGAGAGGACAATGAAGAGATTAGGAAGAAATAGGTCTAACAATGTCAAAGAACATTTTGATTCTTTCACTAAAGATGAGTAGATGCAAGTAATCCAATAGGTAATTACTTATTTAGGTTATTACAATACATTTCCACATGATTTGGAGAAAGATATTTCAATCTCTTTGTATAGTACTTTGTTAGAGAAATGGGAGGAATCAATTCAATTGGAAAAGAAGATTATTGATGAAATATTTGTACACTATTTTCCCAATCTATCATCGGATGGAATTGGTGCTTTAATTAAGCAATACAAAGTATATTTTGATTTCAAAGTGAGAAGATTGAAGCTTCTTAATGCAAAAAGGTCAGTTGTTGAGTCTGAGACACATCAGCTAGCCTGTGTAATCAAAAAGAGGGAAGAATTTATCCACTCTAGCAATAAGGATGATACTACAGATGATGTTCTTCGACTGGAAATGGATGAAGAGGAAATTGTTCAAGCTGATGTAGTCTATCCAATCAAGAAGAAGGATGATTCCATTATTCTTGTTGATGAAGATGTTCAAGGCACAATAGACCTATCTGGAGACATTATTGCACCCAATATGGATCCTCCTACAATCACTAAAGTACAGGTTACATTAGTTGAACAACTGGGTATTCAACTAATAGTGGACACTGAACTCGCAACAAAACAATTTGAGAAACCCCAATCTCCGCCGGTCATTGAGACTACTCAAAAGGAGTCTACTAAGGAAGTTGTCACTTAGCTAACTGAAGATACAATAGAGAAGAACATAGAAAGAGCCATCATTAAGAGTGTACACCCTAAACCGGTGAAGCAGAAACTACTTGATGATGATGATGATGATTCTTTAAGTATCTTAGGACCCATTGACATGAACACTTTGAGTGCATCTAAAATGATGAAGATTGATAATGTTATGCAATCTCGAGCACACAAGAAGAGACTGAAAGAGCAAAGGATTGAAGTAGAGATAATCCAGAATACAGTAGAAATTTTGTTTGGTTTACTATCGAAAACAACAGTTGGACATCTTCCTACACCCATCAGCAAACTTGGTCAGTCAGTTGCAGATGCATCTGATCAAATCAAATCACTTGAAGATGCTGCTCAAATGTCTGCTGAGAAGAGCCACAAGAAGGAATATGGAGATAAACTGGCTAAGAACATTGAAAGTGGAAAAATGGCTTTATCTCATAATGGAAGTCTGTTGAAGAAGGATATTGAATCTGGAGGGAAGTATCTTGCCTCTACCTCCAGTGATATTTTCTTTTGTTCTGATATTTCTAAGAGTCAAGTTGAAACTTAGCAGGAAATAGAAAGGTTATGCAAGGCATATGTCCCACTCTAGGACTCCATTCATGCCTTTAAGTGGTCTATAGATGATTTGCATTATAGACTAAATAGGAATGATAATGGGAAGGCTAAGAGATTCTGATCTTTAAGAGAGCTCAAGAGTTAGCTCACCTCATAGGTTGACATTCTTTAGAGAGCCTACTCCAATGCAGAAGCTATTCTTGGTACTCCTGAAACCTGCACGCTAGACTCAATGGAAGAATTATATTCCCAGTTGATGTCTACCTCTGAGTATACTACTAACATACTGGAATCTGATAGTTATGATACTTAATGTAAGTACAAATCCAATAGAAAACAAGATGAGAGGTGGGGGTGAATCATTCAAACTTAATATTCTATAAAAACATTAGAATCAACCTCGGTAACATATACTTTAGTAATATAACCGAAACTGCTAAACATGCAAACTCAAAAGCATATAAACATCATAAACCTCATAACACCAGATTTAACGTGGAAACCCAAATAGGGAAAAACCACTGTGGGATTTCGGACCCACTAAGAAATATACTCTTCTAGAGTATGCGCGGTTAAAAGCAAATCATGTTAAAGATTACAAACACATTGCTAGATGTGACCCAGTTAAGGGATTTCCCTCAGATCTGTTAGGATCTTCACCTTGTTAGAAGTGACCTTGTTAAAGGATTTTAAACACTCAATTAGAATGTCACCTTGCTAGAGGGTTTTACAAATAAGACTATTAAGTCCACTCGGTTAAGAGATTTTCTATCACTTTCACAAAATAACAGTAATAAAAATCTATTTGCAACTTCACATCTAAAATGCTAAAGCAGATTCTTATTTGCTCAATACAATCTAGACATAGAACTAATCGTGTCCATTAGTTGGGCTTCTATACTCTGTTATTCAAACAGGTCTTCAAGCTTCTGTGCTCGGTAATCACTATGTAGCATCCCTGTGCATACATTTGCTCACATACATTGTTTATCAATAGTTCCCTATTTATAAACAATTAGCCAACCACTTTATCTCCTTGATCACATTTCCCATGATCAATCATAGCCATCAGATCTTCAATCTTTTCTAGCTTCAATGTATCCTTTGATCTGAAAAATGTTTTACCCCGCCTAGGAACTTGCATACATTTCTTGGAACTTGTGCTAGGGTATTGCGGTTCAATCTGTGCTGTAGATCTTCATGCTAATTTTCCTTTGCCATAGATTCATTAACAAACTTTATGCATGACATACCAATCATTTAATCAGTTCCATCTCATCAGCTTCCTTCATTAAATAACGCATGTAACCATTTAATGTATTCTGTTACAGCTCGGTTACAACTCAGTAATAACTCGATAAATACTAAACTTCACTCGATAGACATTCTGCCTTCATTAACCGATAGTGATAACCTTAGGGTTTACCAACTAGGTTCCTTAGGGCTTACCAACTAGGTTCTTTTCTTGGTAACATAGTATAGTGTTAACCTTACAATTTACAACATATGTATGATGTTAAAACAATCTAAACATCATGATCTCATCATTGTCTAACTCGGTAATAGTTTCCCATTGAATACCTTATTCATCCCCTTATTTATCGTATTCTTTCTATGTCTTTTACCGACATCTTTATACTCATCAAATTATACTTCTTAAGATATGGCAACATCATACTGAATTAGAAAATCAATTTCTTGACATCAATGACAAAATAATAATATTAAGACAGTAAATCATCCTTAATCAGTTATATCCATAATCATCAACAACCTTCTCAATATCCTTATTGAAATGCCAACAATCTCCCATTGTCTATTATAATGCCAAATTGCAACAATCTCCCGCTTTGGCATTGATGGCAAAACCAATTGATTTGACCTAATTGATTCAGATTTCTATGAGTTGTTTGTGAGATTCTGAAATGCTCTCTTCCTGTCATCAGAATTCTCCCCCATACATTAGGCTTCTCCTCTTCTCTCCAATCTTCTCACCCTTTTTCTTCAATCTTCTTCAGTCTTCTCCCCCTTTGACAACAATGTCAAAAAGTACAGAACTAAAACATAATTTCTTCTTGTATGAAGTGAATTCCTATTATAATGTGTTAACTTAGTCTCGGTCAGAGCATTTTGTCTTCAATTTCTGTTTCTTGTATTGTATCCTGCACTGTTTCCTATACACCTTTAGAAAATATCATAAAGTGTGTAAATCAACATCAACTCCTAAAACATATTCTGTAGAGTCATCGAATTGATGCTTTCACCGAACTCGGTCAGTGAGTAGAAGGTAGGGGTAGGACCCCTAACTTACTTCTGAGATACTCAAAAGTGTCCATTGGTAGTGGCTTGGTGAAGATATCTGCTATTTGTTCCTTTGTGCTAACATACTCCAACACCACTTTCTTCTCTTGAGCTTCTTCTCTAAAATAATGATATTTGATAGAGATGTGCTTTGTCTTAAAGTGCATAATAGGATTCTTTGAAATGTTAATGGCACTAGTATTGTCACAGAATATAGTTACTGGCTCGGTAACTTTCTCATTTATACCTTCCAACAGTTGTTTGATCCATGCTATGTTGGTACAATTCAATGCTGCAGCAATGTATTCAGCTTCTGCTATTGACTGTGAAACACATCTTTGTTTCTTGCTAAGCCAACTCACTAGTCTTTCTCCTAAAAAGAAAGCTCCTCCGCTTGTTCTTTTTCTGTCATCAATGTTGTCTGCCCAATCAGCATCAGTATACACATTTAAATCAAAATCATATCCTTTCTGATATACTAAGCCATAATCCTCAGTGCCTTTCAAGTATCTAAAAATTCTTTTGATTGCTGTCATGTGTCTTTCCTTAGGATTTGCAGAGAATCTTGCAACTATACCTACTGCATGTGCTATGTCTGGTCTGTTGTGAACAACATATTGTAGCTTTCCAACCATGGATTGGTAAAGTGTCTCATCAATAGATGCAGATTCATCATTCTTTGATAGTTTATAGTTGGTATTCATAGGAGTATTTACTGGTTTTGAATCCTCCATTCCAAATTTCTTCAAGATTTCCTTTATGTACTTGGATTAAGTAATGAAAATCTCATTTTTCATTTGTAGTATTTGTAAACCTATAAAATACTTTATCTCACTGATTAATGACATCTCAAATTCTTTGCTCATTTCATTTCCAAAGTTCTTGCATAAAAAGTCATTTCCACAAAATATAATATCATCAAGAAATATGGCTGAGATCAGTATTCCATTTTCATCATTCTTCATATACATATTATTGTTCTCACTTGTCCTTATAGAACCAATCTTAATCAAATAAGAGTGCAATCTTTCATACCATGCTCTAGGTGCTTGTTTCAGACCATATAATGCTTTGTTCAATTTACATACCTGATCTTTACTCTTGTCTTCAACAAATCCTTCAGGTTGTTCAATAAAAACTTCTTCTTCTAATATTCCATTTAGAAATGCAGATTTGACATCCATTTTATATACCTTGAAGTTTTTGAAAGCAGCATATGGCAACAATGTTCTTACTCCTTCAAGTCTAGCCACAGGTGCAAAAGTTTCACCATAATCAATTCCTTCTTCTTGAGCATAACCTTTGCATACTAGTATTTCTTTATTTCGAATGACCTCACCTTTTTCATTTAGCTTGTTTCTGAAAATCCACTTTGTACCGATTACATTTTTGTCCTTAGGTCTTGGGATTAGTGTCCATGTGTCATTCTTCTTGATTTGATCAATCTCTTCTATCATAGAATTTATCCAATCTTCACTGTTAAATGCCTCTTTCACTATTCTTGGTTCAAATTCAGATATCAGACATGTGTTCTATCTTAGTTTGTTCCTTGTCATCACTTGATCATCCTTATCTCCTATAATCTGACTTGGTGCATGATGTCTTCTGACATACTTGGCGAATACAGGCTCGGTAGGCTCTATATGATCTTCTTCATCACTCGGTAACTGGATATTCTCTTCATTTTCTTCAACAGTTTTCTCGGTAAAACTTGTTGGTTGAACATAGACAAATTCATCATAATCTTCTGGTTCTTTGGAATTTCCTTCATCATTTCTTTCTACAAATTCATCAATTTTCACATTTGCACTTTCTACTATTTTGTTAGATGATTTGATCAAACATTTAAATGCTTTTCTTCTAGAAGAATAACCTAGAAATGTTCCTTCTTCACTTTTCTGATCAAACTTGCCATTTCTATCATCTTTGTGTACATAGCATCTACTTCCAAAGATTTTAAAATAACTTATATTAGGTTTCTTGTCATACCAGATTTCATAAGGTGTCTTCCAAGTACCTTTCTTCAGTTGTACTCAGTTCAGGGTGTAAACTGTTGTGCTTATTGCTTCTCTCCAAAATGTTTGTGGCACTTTCTTTTCAATCATCAGGGTTCTGGCACAATCCAAAATAGATTTGTTTCTTCTCTCAGCTATTCCGTTTTGCTGTGGAGTTCTCAGTGCAGAGACTTGTCTTTTAACACCATGATCATTGCAGAATAAGTTGAACTCATCAGATCTGAACTCTCCTCCTCTATTTGATCTAAGACATTTCAGTTGTCTTCCTATTTCATTTTCAACTCTTGCCTTGTACCATTTAAACATTTGAAAAGCTTCTGATTTTTCTTTTAAAAACATTACCGACATCATCCTTGAATAGTTATCCACAAATAATATGAAATATTTATCACCATAATAACTTTGAACTTTCATAGGACCACAAAGATTAGTGTGCACAAGATCTAAAATTCCCTTAGAAGTGTAAGACTTACTTGTAAATCTTGATCTTGTCATCTTACCCATCTGGTATCCTCGGCACATAGCATTCTCAGGTTTTTCAAGACTCAGTAGACATCTTACTCGGTGCTTCTTGCTTATTTTGATCAGATTATCAAAATTTATATGACAAAACCTTTTATGCCATAACGAGGTATCATTTATCTTTGCATACAGACACTTGTTCTGAGTTGAGTCAAGGTGAAATGTATTACCTTTTGTTTGTGTCCTGGTAGCAGCTAACTTTTCATGCTTGTCATGAACTTTGACAATTCCTTTCTGAAATTCTATTCGGTAACCTGTATTGTTTAGCTGTGCTAGACTCAACAAATTGTATTTCAAACCTTCAACCCAATAAACATCATTGCATCTTGCATTGTCAAGAAGTGTTATAGATCCTTTACCTCTTACTGGACATGGTACATCATTACCAAATCTTACATAGCCTCCATCATAATCTTCTAACATAACAAACTTGTGTTTATCACCTGTCATATGATGTGAGCATCCACTATCTATGATCCAAGAATCATTAGTATTTATGTGAGATATTAGGGATTTTTCTTCACACCTTTCTTCATCTGATCCATCTTTGATAGCCACATAAAATACTTCCTCTATATCAGTTTCATCTTATTTATCATCACTGGATTCCTCATCGGCTATTAAGCATGTCTTTCTATCTCTTCTTCTGAAGTCTCAGTGTCCTCTGTAATGATTATCTTTCTGTCTGTCATCTCGGTAATCTCTCTTTTCAGTAGAATCTTTTTCAGGACAGTTAGAAGCCATATGTCCTATTTTATCACAATTGAAACATTTCAAAGGTAGTTTTCCTTTATACTTACCTTTGCCTCTTGGTAACCTTCTGGCTAATAGTGCTTCAAACTCTTCCTACTTTCTGATTTCCTTATATAGTTTCTGTACTTCTTCCATGTTCTTATGAAATCTTTCA
Source organism: Cryptomeria japonica (assembly GCF_030272615.1). NCBI lineage: Eukaryota > Viridiplantae > Streptophyta > Pinopsida > Cupressales > Cupressaceae > Cryptomeria > Cryptomeria japonica. The sequence continues at coordinate 72,421,638 of NC_081413.1, forward strand.
CTTGCTCCACTATGATCTCCTTCAAAGTACTTATACTTTCTTTCATTGTAATCATTAGATTTATCAAGATGAAAAGAACTAAATGCAGATTCAACTTTATTTACCGAAGATCCACTGTTATCAAAGTTACTTAACTCAAATGCATGTAGCTTACCAATAGCAGCATCTAAAGAAACTAGCATATTAGGTACAAACCTCAACTCATTGATTACAGAGACTTGGATTGCATAATCCGGTAGAAGGGCTCTTAACAACTTACTTGTTATATCCTTTTCTTCAATAGTACCACCTACTCCTTTGATTTGATTGACAATCTCCTTTAGTCTTGTACTGTACTGGGTTATGTTCTCACCTTCATTCATCCTTATAGATTCAAGTTGTCCTCTTAGACTATCTACTTTTTCTCTTTGAACATGTTCATCTCCACCATACACTTATATGAGCTTGTCCCACATTGCCTTTGCATCATTGTAGCCTTCTAGATCATTAAACTCTGAGTCGGTCAATGCAGATGTTATTTCAATCATTGCTTGCATATGTTCTTTCTTTGTCTTTATTTCTTCCATAGTCAATGGATAGGTTCTCGGTGTGATGAAATCATTCTCTAGATAATATACAACATATTCTCCAACTCCTGATAGGTGCAGCTTCATCCTTTTCTGCCATGTAGAGAAACTTGACTTGTTCAACTTTGGTGCATCTATCTTATACATCTTTGGATCTTTGCCTCGAGTACCTTTGAACTTTTCTTTTGGTGTCCAAAGCTCTGATACCAATTGATAGTTCTGATACTTAATGTAAGTACATATCCAATAGACAACAAGATGAGAGGGGGGGTGAATCATTCAAACTTAATCTTCCATAAAAACATCAGATTCAACCTCGGTAACATATACTTCAGTAATATAACCAAAACTGCTAAACATGCAAACTCAAAAGCATATAAACATCATAAACCTCATAACATCAGATTTAACATGGAAACCCAAATAGGGAAAAACCATTGTGGGATTTCGGACCCACTAAGAAATATACACTTCTAGAGTATGCTCGGTTAAAAGCAAATCCTGTTAAAGATTACAAACACATTGCTAGATGTGACCCAGTTAAGGGATTTCCCTCAGATCTGCTAGGATCTTCACCTTGTTAGAAGTGACCTTGTTAAAGGATTTCAAACACTCAATTATAATGTCACCTTGGTAGAGGGTTTTACAAATAAGACTGTTAAGTCCACTCGGTTAAGAGATTTTCTATCACTTTCACAAAACAACAGTAAATAAAATCTATTTGCAACTTCACATCTAAAATGCTAAAGCAAATTCTTATTTGCTCAATACAATCTAGACATAGAACTAATTGTGTCCATCTGTTGGGCTTCTATACTCTGTTATTCAAATAGGTCTTCAAGCTTCTGTGCTCGGTAATCACTATGTAGCATCCCTGTGCATACATTTGCCTGCATACATTGTTTATCAACAGTTCCCTATTTATAAACAATTAGCCAACTGCTTAATCTCCTTGATCACATTTCCCATGATCAATCATAGCCATCATATCTTTAATCTTGTCCAGGTTCAATGTATCCTTTGATCTAAAAAACATTTTACCCCGCCTAGGAACTTGCATACATTTCTTGGAACTTGTGCTAGGGTATTGTGGTTCAATCTACGCTGTAGATCTTCATGCTGATTTTCCTTTGCCATAGATTCATTAACAAACTTTATGCATGGCATACCAATCATTTAATCAGTTCTAGCTCATCAGCTTCCTTCATTAAATAACGCATGTAACCATTTAATGTATTATGTTATAGCTCGGTTACAACTCAGTAATAACTCAGTAAATAGTAAACTTCACTGGGTAGATATTCCGCCTTCATTAACCGATAGCAATAACCTTAGGGTTTACCGACTAGGTTCTTTGCTCGGTAACATATTATAGTATTAACCTTACAATTTACAACATATGTATGATGTTAAAACACACTAAACATCATGATCTCATCATTGTCTAACTCGGTAATAGCTGCCCATTGAATACCTTATTCATCCCCTTATTCATCATATTCTTTCTATGTCTTTTACTGACATCTTTATACTCATCAAATCATACTTCTTAAGATATGGCAACATCATACTGAATTAGAAAATCAATTTCTTGACATCAATGACAAAATAATAATATTAAGACAGTAAATCATCCTTAATCAGTTATATCCATAATCATCAACAACCTTCTCAATATCCTTATTGAAATGCCAACAATCTCCCATTGTCTGTTATAATGCCAAATGCCAATCGAATCATGGGAAAATGTTTTATCCTAGATGAAGCAGAATTTCAATGATATTTTTATGAGACTAGTCAATGCATGAACTTTTAAAAAAATTGTAATATATGCTAAACTCTTTGATACAAATTTTCTATATATATGTATATATTTTACTTTATCATTTTGGCATTGTTGTCAAAGGGGGAGTAATAGTATGTATGTGTGTTTTTGAAAATTTTGTATTTATGCATGCATTAAGGGGGAGTTTTGTATTAAAAGGGGAATATGAGTACATATGTAAATATGTTGTGTATGCACACTTAGTGGTATTCTATTACTCTAAAATTTTCTAAGTGTTGCCATCAATGCCAAAGGGGGAGATTGTTGGCTTGATGATGATTGTAATGTATTCATCACTTGTTGTAATTGATGAAACACTCTCACACACACACACATGATTACATTGACTACCAGTGTAACTTCATTGGTTTACATTGTTAACCAGTATGTTTAAGGTATATCTCTAACCGGTACTTTGTGTCAACCGGTATAATCTTAAGAGATAACCCATGGTTACATGAAGTCGGCACCAAGATGAAGATGAAGATGAAGATGGAGATCAAATGGAAGATTCCAGGACAATGGTCCACCTGTTTTGTTCCAACCGGTATTGACTGTTCTAACTGGTATCTAATTTTCTCATGAGTTACTAGCACTATTTTCTTGGCAGTCATTTTTGTGATGAGTTATGTTTACTTGTCTTGATACACTACACCTAGGAAATTGTGTTCCTATGGATGACATAAGATTTGTATGTCTATTTAAAGACATCTTAGTGAATCATTTAAAATATATAGAACTGATATAAAAGAGGATTTTATGCAAATACTTATATGCATAAACAGTGAAATCTTTTGTTGAAGAGTGATAAATGTTAAGATGAAGAGCAGTGTTGAATGTACTTAGAATGATCTGATCAAGCAAATCTTGTGCTACTAAGAACAAATCAAACCTTTCTTGTTGTTTTCTAATCATTATAACAGAATCAAATCCCCTAACTGAGTAAGCTCTAACAAGCTTCATTGTACAAATCCTCTAACAAGGTGATCCATTAGCTTGGATTCTGAAATCCTTCAGCGAGGTTACTCTTAACAGGGTAGTACTCTGAACAGGGTATAAGCTTCTAGTTAAGCTTGGGATCTCTAACAAGATTCGCTCCTAGCAGAGAACTTTCTAAGACCTTAACTGGTCAGTTATCTATGACTGCAGATAATTAACTTGTGAGTTCCAGCTCATCGTGGTTTTTACCTATTTGAGTTTTCCACGTATAAACACTTGTGTTATGGTGGATGTTCTACTTTATGTGGATGCTGTTATTTGATTTTGGATAGCATGTATTTGTTGGCAAATGCACACTCCATGAGAAATTGTAGGTGATTGAAGGTATTGTCATTGATGGAAACCTTACAATCCTAGGGCACCAACAGGCACTGGCACAGGCACAGGCATAGACACCGGCATTGGCACCAGCAAAGATGTTTACCAGCACCCTAGCCGACAGGATTTTGTTTATTGTATTTTGTATTTAATTGTAAAATATTTTTGTAAGCTGACAAGGCGAATTGTAATTGGACTCATATAAGTATGAGATCTTGTAAATCATTTGTGTAAGCATGGATGGAATGTAATAAGTAGATGCGAATATTAAGGCAAATTTTGGAATAAGGTATATGGAAGTTGTATGAGATTAAACCGGTACTGAACCTAGCATAGCAGATGTTGAACCGAAGTAGTACATGATATTGGATTTGCATAATCCATTTTTGTAAGACAGTGAGACTTCCCTTTTTGTATTTATGCAGTGAGCTTTAGGCAGTTGGCCTTCCTACATGTCCAGGCCCCTATTGTTAGTAATATTCACTTATTGGCTAGTGAGTGAATATTATGGGTCACACCACCGAGGTTTTTCCACACCAGGTTTCCTTGTTAAAATATATTGTGTTATGGTGTGGTTTCTATGTTGTGTTTACTATTCTTATTTACTGCATTAATTCTAGTTTACCGGTACACTATTTTGAAATGCAATTCATCTAATAAGTTTAGAAAATCCATTAACCAGTTAGATACTAATTCAGCCCCCCCTCTCAGTGTCTTTGGGAATCCTAACAATTGGTATAAGAGCGAGGTCCTCTATTTTGAAAAGCCTAACATCTTGAGGAAGATTCTGACATCGGTAGAGATGAAAAACCTGAGAAAGAAATTGGAAACAACTCTTGTAGATTATGATGTAGAAAATTTAAAGAATATGAAACTTGAAGATGATCTTAAGGCTAAATAGACATTCATTCAAGGACTTCAGGAAAATCTCACTATTGCTAGGAACAAAAGAAGAGAACTTCTTGAGAAGATGCAGAGTGATGATGATGAAAAAGAAACTCTTAATGATCTTGTAAGCAAGATGAAGCAGGATAACATGGCCTTGAGGAATGAGATGCAAGATATGACTATGAGGTTTTGTAAAGACATTGAAGACCAAAAGAAGAATGAAGATGACTTGGCTAGGATAATCAATGATGCTAGAAATGAAAATCTAGGACTCAGTCATGAAAATGATATGTTAAAGACATGTATAATTCACTTGGAGCATGATAAAACTGAACTCATGAGACAGAAAGATTTCTTAGAAAATGAGTTGACTACTGCAAATCAACACAAGGAGAAATTCAAGAAAAGTTCAGAAGAACTTGATGACATGCTGACAAATCAGAAACCTAATGGAGATACTAATGGTCTTGGCTTTGAAGTTGGTGAAAGCTTCGATACTGCAAACAATCATGATCACAGTAAACGGGTAAGACAACCTAATGCCAAAAAATTTAATGGGAAATGCTTTAACTGTAACTAGTATGGTCATAGATAAAATTAGTGTAGGTCTAGAAATTATCAGAACACCAATGCACCAACCTGTCAATGTTCTAAATGCAACAAAGTTGGTCATAATTCAAAAAATTGCAGAATGAATGTAAGATGTTATGTTTGTGGAAGATTTGGACACTTATCTAATCAATGCAGAACACATACCAACATAGGATATGGAAAAGCTATTCAAAAAAATAATGTGACTTGTTATGCTTGTAACAATATTGGACATATTGCAAATTTTTGTAGAAGTAAGGCATCACCGACAAATAACAAAGGACCTAGTTTGAAAGATAAAGAAAAGGTTGAAGAATTAAAGCAAGAATTCTCAAAACAATGGATTAGAAAGTCAGATATGAATGTTAATGAAGCTATTCCTTCACCGGTAGAACAGAGTATCACTCCACTGGTAGGAGACTCTTCATCTAACTAAAAAGAAATCCTTTTGGGGGTATGGCAATGAATTGAAAAACATGCTAGTTTACCCTCGGTTGATGGTGAGAAGTTGAAATACTTCTTTACCGGTAGATGTGTTAAGTTTAATGCATTTAATGTGGTAGTTGAAGGAAATGACATTATAAAGCAAGTGTTTTGGCTCTCTTTTCATTCACTGAGCATTCAAATTTCCTTAGAGTGTGAAAATCCCAAGCAAAGGCATCCATAGTGAGAAGTGAAGCAAATCATTCAAGCATTCAAACCTAAAGGAAGATTAAGGTATTTATACAATGGCTTCCTCCTCTGCACCTGAATTCATTGCAAACCCTACAGTAATTGAAGTGATTAAATGCCCTAGGCCTGTATTTAAAATCATTCCCAAAATTGTGAAGAGGTAGTGGTCCCAAGGACTATTTGGGTTACAGAAATGGGTTATGAGGTTGATGAGAACATAATAGAAACTAATGCAAAAGCACTTCTAGAAGCCCCTACAAAAACAATTGAAGAAATATTTGGTAGTGCTGAAACAATTGAAAGAAAAATTCAATCACAAAAAAGAATAAAGAAAATTGAACAAAAGGTTAGAAAAGGAACAAGGTAGGCAAAAGCAATCAAGGAAGATATATTGAATATGACTCGTATTAAGGAGAGTGACTTGGAGGGATTACAATCAGAAACACACCTTTCACCGATTTCTACCTCATTTGACAGTGAGATACCGATAAAGTTCAAAAGGGTAGTAAGGAAAAGAAAGCCTTCACCGGTACCCTCACCTTCACCTAAGAGAACAAGACAGAAACAATAGGCAGTAAGGCCTCCAACAAAGAAGATGACCCTAAGAAAGAAGAAAGTAAAACAAGTTGTCCCTCCACTTGACAATCTTCTACATGAAATAACTGAAGATGGTAACTTATCAAACATTAGCAAGTTGTATAACACATTTTCAAATGAAGAAAAAGAAAGCATAGAAAATAATGTTATCGTACACTTGGATATCTACAAGAAAATTTTGATTGAGGTTGTCGATGATTTACCCAATGACTTGTACAGAAGGTTAGATGCTAAAAGGTTAGCAATTATTGAACTAGACAAGAAGATAAAAATAGAAAAACTACTTGCAGTTCACCCAGTGAATGCAACGGAAGAGATTGATGAACTAATAAGTCAAGCAAACAGAACTATATTTTCAACTGGTCACCGATGTGTAGCATTAATGGCTGGCAGAGTAAATGAGATCATAGAAGAGACAGCGGAAAAATGGGATATATTCTTTGTAGAAAAGGAAAAGCAAGAAGAGCTTAAACGACCAAAGACTTTTAAAGTCTATCAAAAGGAAAAAGATAAAGGTAAAGGTAAGGTAGGTGGACCTCCGAACATAAAGATAACAGATAACTTGCCCCCACCTTCTTTTGATAGTCCATCAGCACAAACTGTTGATACACCACCAACAACAAATAATGTTGAGAGTATGGAGACAACACATGAGGACACAAATCCTGATTTTGAGGTGTTGTATACAATGAATATTGACACACAAGAAGTCAACATTGTGGTTGATAAGGAAACAAGTGAGAAGAAAGATGTGGAAACTGAACCACCAATAGAAGACATTACAATTGAGACAAATGTTGAGGACACAATTGGCAATATTGAAACTGGGGATGAACAACAAATAGAACAATCGACTAATTCCCTAGATACAGGAAAAGTAGATACCACTGGTGTACATACTGATGTACATACTCAGCAACCAACAACTAATAGCACTAACAAATCTGTTGACATACCAACTGTAGACAATTCAGAGGTAAACATAGAGAAACCGATAGAAAACACAGAGTCACAATCAGAAAAACCGGCAGTGGAAAGCTCTGAGAAATAGGCAGAGGTACGCACTAAGAAATCAGAAGAGAAGACAGATGCGTTAAAGGTTTAGACAGCGACTGTGCCACCAACATCAGCTGAGAAACCTAAACCCTTTCTTGTAGAAATCCAGACTCAGAATGACCTACCAGAGGTCACCATAAGCAAAGAGGTTCCTCACACCGGTGGATTACAGATTGTTAAGGCAGTTGGTCAATCATCTGGTTCTTCACTGACACAATATTGACCAATCAATATAATAGAGGTGTTGCTTGATTCAATTAAGAAAATAACTAATTGCAATGCACTTGCATATAAGGCAATTCATGACACTGTACCAATTTTGAAGATGATTGCACCCAAGTGTAATATAGAAAATAAAGATTCTTTAGGTAAATTAGACACATTGTCTAAATACATAAGGCAATCTTCTAACAATTGATCGGATCAATGAGGAGACTTTCAAAGAGAAAATAAATAAAGAGAAGGAAAAATTCCTTGAGGAGACAGTAAAGAAGAGTAAGGAACATATTGATGCATTATTACCGGCACTAGGAAAGACAATTTTGGACTTCAAGAAATTGTACAGAGCTACATTTAAGACAAACATTTTTATAGAGGATATAGATAAAGAGATCAGTAGAGCTCAAAAGGAAATCAATGACATTGCTGATAATTTAATAGGTTCATCAAAATCCATATCGATAGTAGAACAAGAAATTACCATCTATGAAGAGAAAATTGAAAAACTTGAAAGAGATAACGAGAGATTAAATTTTAAGGCAAAGGAACTCAAATGCAGACTAGGTTCTAAACTAGATATCCTCATCTCTTTGAGAAAAGAGATTTATGAGGCTCTTGTTCCAGGACTTAAGACACCGGAAGAGAAAATGCACATACTCACCGGTACAATCCAAAGGACAAAAGAAACACTAAAGGATAGTGAGAGGTTCTATAAAAACCTAAATTTTGCATTAGCAGATTTATATCAGATTGTAACCAACCAGTTATAGGCATCCAGATAGGAATTACACTCAATTGACATTGAATGGCAGCCTTTGTCATTGATGCCAAAGGGGGAGTAGTAGAGGATGAGAAAAAGGAGTATTAGGATGAGAAATGAATGACAGAAGAGATCATCTACTCAGGGGGAGCACAAAATTTTGGAGCACATAGTTTTGATTTTTGGTAAGATTTTTGGACAACACATTTTTGGCTTTTTCTCATGAGTGTTGCCATCAATGTCAAAGGGGCAGATTGTTGCCAAATGCACACTCCATGAGAAATTGTAGGTGATTGAAGGTAATATCATTGATGGCAATCTTACAATCCTATGGCACCAGCAGGCACTAACACAAGCACATACACAGGCAGCGACAACGACAAAGATGTTTACTGGCACCCCAGTTGACAAGATTTTGTTTATTGTATTTTGTATTTAATTGTAAAATCTTTTTGTAAGCCAACAAGGAAAATTGTAATAGGACTCATATAAGCATGAGATCTTGTAGATCATTTGTGTAAGCATTGATGAAATGTAATAGGCAGCTGCAAATATTAAGGCAGATTTTGGAATAAGGTATATGGAAGTTGTATGAGCTTAAACTGGTATTGAACCTGGCATAGCAGATGCTGAACCAAAGTAGTACATGATATTGGATTTGCATAATCAATTTTTGTAAGTCAGTGAGACTTCCCTTTTTGTATTTAAGCAGTGAGCTTTAGGCAGTTGGTCATCCTACATGTGTAGGCCCCTATTGTAAGTAATATTCACTATATTGGCCAGTGAGCAAATATTGTGGGTCATAAATCCCACCAAGGTTTTTCCCACACTGGGTTTCCTCATTAAAAAAAATTGTGTTATGGTGTGTTTTCTATGTTGTGTTTACTATTCTTATTTACTGCGTTAATTTTGGTTTACTGGTACACTGTTTTGAAATGCAATTCATCTAATACGTTCATAAAATCCATTAATCGGTTAGATACTAATTCAGCCCCCCCCCCCGCCCCCCCTGCTCTCAGTATCTGTGGGAATCCTAATAGTATTTTGTTTAAATGGTTGGTTAAGTTCACCTACTGGTTAGTGTTTGAAGTTGTGTTTTTTTTTGTGTCACTGATTCACCCCCCCCCTCTCAGTGCTTTTCAAGTCCATCAATGAGATCCTTTGGCACAAGATGCTTGATCATTACAAGCCATTTCCTTCTGACTTAGCTAGATTTGTTGGAGGTTTTCTATGTCCCAACCATAGGTGAAAGGGACTAATAGTTGGTTGGGGTCGAGTGTTGGACACCATGATCACATAGGGTACTCGATATACATGGGGCTCTTTCATGTTAGCACACTTATATCATGAATTACATCAGGTGGTGTACCTTCGTGCTTCTAGTCTATCATCTGGAGTGACATTTCTTTAGATATGAGCATTGGAGGACATAGCTATTAGTCACCCTTTGGCTAAGAGGGATCGACTAGTTGGGAGACCCTACATCTTTGCATATGCAGGAGTTGTAAGCCTACTTGGGTCTTGGACGATTTGGACATAGTCACTTGGAGACCCTACCTGGGTTGTAAGCCTTGGCCTGAGGATGCTTTTGAGATTCCATATGTTTTCACTTTTCATTATCTAATTAGGAGGATGCCATTATTTATTGAGTGGTTTATTCACACTAGAGTGTTTCGACAAATTGGTCAAGTCTAGGGATTCCCTCATGGTGTTACATTGTATGGACAAAGACAATAGTATGTAGCAGACTAGGGTCCCATGATCTCTTATGAGATCCCATGTACTAATTATTTTTCAATTGTAGCTCGGGTATGGGATTACTTACAAAGTATTATAGATGGATTTAAGACTACAAAGTATTTTGAATATTTCATGATGCATGTAGTTCTGTGGCTATCCTATCCTAATAAACCAATGCCTTCATTTGATGACGAGGATAGACCATAGCAGATGAGACCTAGATGAAGGAGGGGTGGAGATGGTGGTGGAGATGGTGGAGGTGATGTGGATGATGGTGGTGACAGTGGAGATAATGGAAGTGATGGAGGAGATGGTGGAGGTGGTGCCAGCAGCTCTGGTTAGTAGAGAGAGCAGGGGAAGAAGCCGAGTGAATGGGAAAATAAGGTGTGTGAGAGGAGGAGATTGTGGAGATCTCTTACATATAATATAGATAGGGTAGATGCCCCTAGTCATGATCCAGTGCAACAACAGCTAGCCCAACAACAAATTCATATCAGAGTGCCTTCACATTAGTAGCAAGCATAGATAGATACCTTACAGTTTCTAGTAAAATAGTTATAGGGACAACTTACACAAGCATAGGCTCAACTTGCTCAAAACACAGGGTCAAATCACTCAAGGACAGGCCCAGAGAAACTCAATGATTGAGTGTTATGGACATGTTGAGGCCCTTTTTGGTGGATTAAAGAGGACTACTATTGGAACCATTATAGGAGACAGTATTCAAGAAATTTGGTACTTAGCCAAGGAGGCTGAGTATTACTGGAAATTATATGAGGACATTGTTCATGTTGGTTAGCATTCCCCTAGCTACACATAGGTTTCTGGAATGAGATCTAGATGAAGTCTATCATATACAGAGAGCATGGGTGTTACCCGACCACTTTATATAGATCTGTCAGGCAAAGATCTAAATATTGGGCCATCGAAGGGAGAAACAGGAGGTTCAGCTAGACTTACAGTGTCTTGAGGGAGCACAACTTAGATTCATGTGTTCTATTTTTTATGTGTCCACATACTCATTTGGAGACCATATGATTCGTGTCATTTTTTGATGTATTTGTCATATTATGTGATATCATTGTACACTGGACATTGATTATTTTTTGAGTATATGAGATGTAGTGGATACTATTGATGGATGATGTCTATATGATTTATGGTATGGATGTGCATTATTTACATGATGGATGCATTTACTTTACTTTCTTGATTTGACTTATATGATGGATATATATATTTGTTCACATGATTAGATGGTCTTACAATGTGTTGTTTATGATTTTGGAGTATGAAATGTATGATGTTTATTTGACCTATGATGTCATATGTGATGTTCACTTGATGACGATGATTTTTACAAAAATGATGATATACTGATCTATGTTGTGATTGACATGTATATGAGAATCATGCAATGCTAATGACCTAATATATGATGCATTTTATGATGTGATGATATCATGTATGATATGAGATGTCTATTAACACTTGACATTTGATGTTTATGCATGTATGATTTCATTATAAACAATGAGAATGATATGAAATGAATTGAAATATTATGCAATACGATATAATGATTGATGTAATACAATGGCTAATGACTGAAATGTGAAATTTGATCTAATGATGTGTATGGTACAATGATAAATGAAATGCAATGTTTTACCAAAAATGTGATGATTTATTGGAATGATGTATCACATGTATGGATTAACTAAATGAATGGCATAATATACAGTGATGAGAGAATATAATGAATTAATGACTTGAAATGAATTAAAATACAATGATGAGATGGTAAAATACAAATATATGGAAGGAGAACCTAGTAAAATGATGAATGCAGATGATGATTAATGAAATGAAATGCCTATCATGAATAATTACAATGGCTGAACACAATGGAATAGCAATAAAATGAAATGGAATGCAATGAAGATAAATAGGTTGTTTTTGTTAACATCCAATGTACTCAATCCCTTAATAAGAGGGATGCAATCACTTTAAAATCTCAAGCCTTGGAAAAGTAATGCAGGATATGAATGACATGCTTATGCAAGACATGATATGAATGCAATCTATCTTAAACATGCAAAAGCTAATTGTCATCTTGCTGACCACTTTGTCATGCTTTTTATCATCATTGAGCCTTTAAAATAGTGTAAGTTAGTACAAACATCAATGGTGTAATTAGACCATGATGACCTGAGTACTGCTTACACAGATTACCCAAGATGACCCGAGTATTGCTTGCGTAAAACAAATAAGATGACCAAAGTATTGCATGAGTATTGTCGAGGTACAATTGAACCATGATGACCCGAGTATTGCTTGCATAAAACAAACAAGAGTTAATCCTTTTCCTATGCAAATCTGAAATGTCCTTGATGATACTTTGTCGATCACGTCCTGCAACAAGTTTGCATAGTACTAATGATTTGACTTACAGAGAACTAACAAAGAAATATCATGCCCCCTCATTGCTCCTCTAGTTCAAGAAATCCTTGAGTCACTTAGGGGATATGATAAAAAAAAAAATCAAGATAAAATTATTGAACATTCAAGCTAAAGTGATCAAACCATGATTCAGAAGAAATCATCCATTGATTTTTTTGTTTATTGATCTTGACATCAACTACTTGTTTGATAGTTGTTTTTTCTGAAATTTCGATTGATGTTCAATATTGAATTTCATGATTGTTTTTTATGATTATTGTCGTATTGTCATTTGTTTGTTGTTTCGAGCTCAAAGTGGATTGTCCTTTCTAGGTTCAGGATTTTGCCCCTAGTCCAGAAATCAATCTTTGATCATTCATGAGTATGAATCACCAAGCCATGACGAGAATTTATGTATGGTGCTTGAATATGTATAAAAAGGATTTATTATGGACATATACAATGATGGTGGGTTTGGATAAAAGCTAAAATATGCATGCACTAATAGATGGAAGAGCTAGTTTACAAATAGCACCTATTTCCAGGGTTTCACTATTTATTTTATTGCACTTTTTCTCATATTTGATTTTTTTCTTGGTTTTTTAATTTTTTTTGTATTTTTTTGCTTTTTTTATGTTTTTTTAATTTTTTAAATTTTTTTAGTTTTTTTAATTTTTTTAATTTTTTTGCTTTTTTTCTCTTTTGTATTTTATTGATTTTTTTATATTTTTGTGTTTTCATACTTATTTGATGTTTTTGTATTTTTTTGTTATTTTTCTTTTTTTTTTGCTTTTTTTATTCTTTTGTATTTTTTGCTTTTTGATTTTTTTGAATTCTTTTGTCTTTTTTTCTTTTTTTGTAATTTTCTACTTTATTTTTTTGTATTTTTCTACTTTATTTTTTTTACTAGACATAAAAGTTTTTGAGATGTAGGTTGTTGATAGGTTCTTTGAGCATATCAACTTCTCGTGTTGATAGCTAGTAAGCACAAGACCCGCATGTAGCCACAATAACAAAAGGACCCAGCAAATTCGGTTCAAACATCTCCTTCAATACTAGATCTCCAATCTGAAATAACCTTGGCCTTACTTTCTGGTTGTAGCTTCTTGACATCTAAGCTTTTATGTGACCAAAAGCATGTTGAAGGTGTTCATCTAGAGACTCCAACTCTTGTAGTCTAGATACCCGATATTTTTCATTTGGGATGAGTCCTTTTAGTGACACTCACAAGCAAGGCATCTCAACCTCAATGGGTAAGATTGCTTTAGATCCATAGAAAAAGAAATAAGGTGTAGCTGGTGGGTGTGCGGTTGTTGGTATGGTAGGCCCACAAAGAAGGGTTTATCTGAACATGCCAATCTCGGCCAGTGTCTTTGACTATCTTTTACAAGATTTTCAAGATAGTTTTATTAGATGTCTCAGCTTGATTGTTTCCTTGGGGATAGTATGGTGTGGAAAATTTGTGCTGGATATGGAACCTATCACAAAGTTCTTTTACTTCCTGAATTTTTAAAGGTCTCCCATTACTAGTGATAATGGAAATAGGAATGCCATAGCAACAGATGATGTAATTTAGGATAAAGGAGGCAATTTGTTTTCTTGTGACAGTAGTTAGAGGAACAAATTCAATCCATTTTGTGAAATATTATGTGGTTGTGATGATTAACTTGTGGTCATTAGATGAAGGAGGATGAATCTTGCCCACAAGATCAAGATCCCACTGACAAAAAGCCCAAGAATTTACAAGTGTGTGTAGCTCTTGAGTTGGTGCATGTATGAGGCTACCATGAATTTGACATTGTTTATATTTCTTAGCAAACTAAAGAGAGTCTTTCTCCATAGTCTGCCAATAATATCCCAATCACATGAGTTTCTTTGCAAGACTAGGACCACTTGAATGAGTGCAACAAATACCTTCATGAACTTCTTACAAAGCCTTCTCATATTCTTCACATTCAAGACACCTAAGGAGAGTACCATCTATACCTCATCAATAAAGTATATCAGCAATGATGGTATAACAAGCGGAATTTCAAATAAAGGTTTGTTTCTTATTTTTTGATAGGTCAAGGGGAAGTGTATTGTCTTTCAAGTAGGTATAAATATATCCATAACGAGAAGAATCAAGTCCCACTAGGTGGGAAATGATTTGGGTATCAAGGAAATCATAGGAAGGATGAAACAATTCTTCCACCAGGAATTCATAACAAGCTTGGTTTTCTTGGGTCTATAGAAGAGAAGCAATTATCACCATAGCATCTGCAACTTTGTTGTTGGACCTTGGAATTTGTTCAAATATGATTTTGACAAATTACTTCTTAAATTCATCAACCATCCTTTTGTAATGCATGATCTTGTCATCATTTGTCTAATAATCATTGTTGACTTGATTAATTACCAGTTGAGAATCCCCGTAAACATGTAGCTCTATGATATTCCATTCAATAGCCATTTTGATGCTAGTAACTAATACGTCATATTTTTTATGTTGTTGGTACAAGGAAACCTTAATCTATATGACTTCAAGATTGTATGTCCTTGAGGTGTTATGAACAATATTCCATCTATTTATCCATGTTGAGTATAAGAGCCATCAAAATACAATTTCCATGTTTGCTTTGTAACTATGAGAATATCTCCATCTAGAAATTCAATGTGCAAAGGATTGTCATCATGCAATGGTGCTTCAGCTAGTTGATTTGCAATTAATTGACCCTTGATAGATTTAATATCTACATATTCAATATCAAATTTACTCAAGATCATAACCCACTTTTCTAATCTTCTAGTAAGCACTATGTTACTAAGAAGATACTTCAATGGATCTATCTTAGCTATCAGGTTGATTGAATGTGTTAGCATATAGTGTCATAGTTTTTGAGACACAAACACTATAGCTAAACATACTTTTTTAATAGATGTATAGTTGAGCTCATACCCAACTAAGGTCTTGTTGATGTAATAGATAGCTCTTTCATTTCCTTCATGGTCTTGATGTGGTAGAAGAGAACCCAATGGTACCTTTGTGGTTGATATGTAGAGAAAAGTGGTTTGTTTTCAATTGGTGACATAAAAACTAGTGGATTCATCAAATATTCATTCAGTTAGTTGAATGATTCATTTCACTTGTCATCCCATTTGAATGGAACATTCTTGTGTAGCAGATGAGTAAATGGATGACATCTATTAGCTAACTGAGAAATGAATCTTTTGATAGACTGTAGATTTCCTTGTAGAGACCCTACTTGACTAATATTCTTAGGTGATCCCATTTCTATAATTTCTTTCACCTTTGTTGGATCCACTTCTATGCCTTAAGTTGGAACAATGTATCCTAAAAGCTTCCTAGATGTAACTCCAAAAGTACATTTCTTTGGATTGAGACACAACTTGAATTTTTTTAGACATTGAAAGATCTTATCCAGGATCTTAAGATGTCCTTCTCTAGTGAATTATTTTTTTCTAATAGGTCATCAACATAGTCCTTCATCAATGAATGCATCATATTATGGAAAATTATTGGCATCAGTCTTCAATATGTTGAACCTGCATTCTTTAGTCCAAAAGGCATGGCATCCTAGAAAAATGTTCCCCAAGGACATTTGAAACTTGCCTTCTCCTGATCCTTAGGTTCTATCTTGGTTTGATTATATCTTAAAAAACCATCAATTAAATAAAACATGGCATGTCCAGTTGTTAAATCTATAATAATGTCTATGTTTGACAAAGGGAAGTCATCCTTTGGACACACTTTATTGATATCCTTGAAATATGTACATATTGTGATACTCTTATCTAGATTAGAGATGGGTATGATATTTGACACCCACTCTAAATAGGCAATTGATCTTATGAACCCCACATCCAACAGTTTCTTCAATTCTTCTTTTACAAGTAGAGCTACGTGAGGATGTATTTTTCTCAATTTCTTCTTCAATAGTTTAACTCCAAGAGAGACATTCAAATGATATATTATTAGATGAGGAACTAATCTTGGCATATCTATAAATGACCAAGAAAAGGTTATTTGTCTCTTTCTCAAGAACTCATTGAAATCCTGCTTCTCTTGTTCTGACAGTGATGTTGTTGCGTGTATGATCTTTGGATTTTCTTTCATACCAAAGTTGACTAGATCTATTGTCTTAATCAATATTAAGGACCTCTCTTGGTAATGTTTGAGAAGAGTTTCAAGTCTCTCATCCTCTGGTTCCTCCAAGAGGTTTTCACCATGGGATGCATCCTTTCTTTTTACTTTTTCTTGATCTAGGGTTGCCATCAAATGGTTGTCAGCACTAGATCTGATATTTACTTTATTTATTATACTTTTGCAATTGAGAGATTTGCCACACTCTTGACTAGAAGTTGTGTCATTAAATTTTCTGGTGGAAGATGTTTTAGGTTCTACAACATTGAGAAGTTGAGCAATGGAATAATCATTAGGAAAACTATCTATCTCAATGGATTCCCTTTGTTCCCAATCAATAAGCTCTAGATGTATGAAAGGTAAAGGATCGATTGGTTGGTTTGTCTAAAAGATGATATAAAGTGGAAAATTGGTAGCTTTAGCCAGTTATCCACATGAGAAGTGTGGGAATTTAATAAGCTCAATTTTCACTTGGGAGGAATTTACAATCAAAAGATGGGTTGAATCTACTAGATCCAATCCTAAATAATGCAAGGACAAAATACTAAGTAGATTGGTTGTGATTGGAATGCAATTGACCCTCTTTTGTAAGTTGATTAATTGAATTAATATTAAGTGCTAGAAATAAAGGCAAAGTATGCAAAAACATCAAGCTACAAATTTGGGATTTAGTCATGCACCTAGATCTGAGAAGTTTGAGATGATTCAAAGCTACTCTTTGAAATCGAGAAAAAGTTGCAAGGACTATGTGTTCGGACAGGGGCGTCCTCCAATCAGTCCTCCAAACTTTCTACATGTCGAAATGGGTTTTTTCATATCTGCAAATAGAGCTTAATTCTAGAAGTAAAGTTGTGCACCTATTTTCTACATACAAAAAGTTAGGGAAATGTGTTGGGAATAGGGGTTTCCCTTCAGGTCAAACACCGATTTTAGAATTAACTAAGTTGTTGAAATAATTTTATTGAAATGACTGAAAGTAGAAATCCTCCTCTTTGAGGGGATCTTGAATTGCTTGAAAATGAAATGCTTATACCTCCTTGTGAAGTTTTGCTTACCTCCAAATGGAATTATTATTTCATGTAGTAGAATGATGATCTCCTCTTCAATGCTTATGTAGACACCTAAAATTGTCCAGTCTAATTAAATAAATATTTTATTTATTTAATTATCTAAGCCTAATTCTTCTATTTATTAACTAAATCTTTATTTATTTAATTAATTCATTTATCCTCTTTTAGTCTCATTTGAATAAATACCTTTATTTATTTAAATTATCCCTTTTTCCTAAATTAAATAAATATCTTATTTATTTAATTGATCCCACTTCCTCTATTAATTAAATAAATCTTTATTTATTTAATTAATTCATTAACCTTTTCTACCGATGACACATGTCATTCATCTCTTAAGTCCTACACTACCTACCCTCTCATTCTTTTATTATTTCTTTTACCTACCCTCTAATCATAGCCGACCATTTATCTTTTACACCTCTCAATCTTATCCCTCCATTTCATATAGTGTCTTCTATATAAGGAGATGCTTCCTTCATTATCAACCCTAACCAATCATTCTACTCACTATGCATTCAACCTCGACTACGCTTTCAAACTTGCATATGCAATCAAGCCTACTTGCAACTACATTTCCATTCTTTGTTGAGCTCTTGTGCACAAAAAATCTGAGAGCAAATATATCAACCAAGATCAATGGAGATAGGAAGAATAGAGATTCAAACCCTATTGGACATGTGATGGTATAATCTTTGTGATTTCATTTGATTTGCATTGTCTTAGGTAATCTTCATATGTTATGGTGCATCTTTGTTGTTGTTAGGCTAGGGTTTTGTGGTTGAATTCATTTAGTCTTTCATCATTGTTGTTATCCATTTTCACCATATACAGCTTGAAATCTTGACTATATTACTACTCCAAAGCTTGAAGGAAGAC
The DNA here is from genome assembly GCF_030272615.1 of Cryptomeria japonica. Lineage (NCBI taxonomy): Eukaryota > Viridiplantae > Streptophyta > Pinopsida > Cupressales > Cupressaceae > Cryptomeria > Cryptomeria japonica. The sequence continues at coordinate 72,440,404 of NC_081413.1, forward strand.
TGAAAATGCTCAATTTCTCTTGAATGCCTAAATGCTTGATAATGATTTTTAATAGATTGTGTGTGTTCTGTCAAATGAGACGGTAAATCCCTCTTATATACTTTCTAGTAGGATTAATTGACTAATTTCTATACTTGAGCCGACATAGGGGGATTTTCCTGCTTCAAATTTGAGTTAGGTCCAAGGGAAGGGATCAAGATAGGCCCCAATTAAGAGGTCCCAGGGAACCACACCTTGGTCCTATCCTATTTTGGGGTAGGATCAAGGTTGCACTTGAGTGCATTACTGAATTGAAGGTGTTTTTGATGTGCATGAGCATATTTAGGTCTCTGATCAGGCTAGGAGGCACAAACACTAAGGCAAAGACCCAAATGCATTCAAAAATTATGAGGGGTGGAAATTTAGGATGTTACATTCAGCCCCCATTTTAGTAGGAGTGTGAGATTACGAAAATACTACCGATAAAGTACAAGGAATTCATATTAAAAGACTTTCACCATGTTAAGGAGGAAAGATTCACCAAGCCCCCCGTGGAATTTAGAATCTTACAACTTCAATGATAAGGTAAAAAGGAAGATCATGAGAGAGAAAGAGAACCATGACTACAACTAGTAGGGTTCTCTTACTATGAGTCATGAAAAGAATACCAGAAATTACAAAGCAAAGAAAATTTTTACCAAGTAACTTTATGTATCGAAAGAGAGAATCATGAGCAGCGTGTATGCCTCCACATTAAAGAGAATGTTGATGCCATATCGAGAGAAATTACTCTAAGGTAGGATACACCTAGAGAAGAAAAACATGTTATCATAATAATTTAGCCCCCAAGAGAGGATAAATCAAAGGATAATAAACACAAAGGACAAAACACGAGATGGTTTCACCTAACTTTGGATTCGATATGCTTTTTATGATAACTCATGTATATAATGTATATGTATGCATAGAATTTTCCTCATCCCCCAAATAAAGGAAGCCACCATGGAAGAAGGGAACGCGTGTCTTTTGAGTCAACAAGGGAGAGACCAAAAGAGATCTAAATGTTTTGCATCATCCTCAAGTAGACAACACTAGAGATAAAAAAATAGAAGAATACAAAGAACAAATAGAAGAATGTCAGAAATAAGAAAGAGAAGATAGAGAGAGAGAATCTATAGTTCTAATGAAGATAATCAAGCACATTTTCCTCCCCTTGATCTTGTTGATCATGTTGGCATTATTGTCATTGATGTCAACAAGTGTTGCAAGAATGCCAGGAGGATGCAGAGAAACAAGTGTTGTAGGTTGCAGAAGTGGTCATATCGGGATAACTCAGTCAATCAAGTGTTATGTAGGTGATATATATTCTAGTGGTTTGATCAGAATAAGTCACGCTAATGTTGGCTCATGAGGAGTCTCTTTTGTGTTTTGTCAAATCAAGATAGTAATGTTGAATACCAAAGCAGAGCCACACATCGGAATAGCTGATAAAGGTGAAGATAGAGTAAACTACTAAGAACATCATTGTATCGAATAGCTATGCCAACCAAGAGACTGAGGATGTGTATCAGAGTAGCTATTGAAGGCAAAATGACAAATTCCCACTACGTCGATAGTGTGAGCTATTTTGATAGAGGAAAATGTAGATAAGACCCCTTGGTACAATAATCGGAATAACTTATGCTGATAAGGTCTGTCAACATGGAGATGGTGTTTTGGGATAGCTTATGGCAGTAAGGGAAATCAAAAGTAAGGTTCTGATTGGAGTAATTCATGCTGATGAAAGGAAAAAAAGGCATCACATGGTCATCGGGATATGTTCTGAAGGTAGAGTAAGTGCTAGAAGTCTGCCTGACAGTGATTGTTATGCTGATGAAAGGACCAAGTGTTACATCGGGGTAAGTCACGTCAATGTGAATGGCAAGTTGAGGTGAACGATCAGAGAAACCGACAACTATCTGGATAATACTTCAAAGTCTGACTGACAGTTAAAGTCATTCTGATAGTGCTTTGAGGATGTATATTGGAATGAGTCGACCTGATGTGTTTGCAAAGCATGGCATGACTGCAGTCTGATTGTTATAGAGTCTTACGTATATAATGACCAACCTTGAGCAAGTGACCTAAATGAAGAATATGAAGACATGTGGCTCCTCGGTAGACAAAACAAATCAAATATGTAGAAGTCGATGATGATGAAGATTATTGTCGATACTTTTGGGGTAGGTCGACAAAGGATGGTGATCTCATTAATGGATAACCTATTACAGTTAGTTGATGCGATCGAGGTAATTGACAAAGGTAGGATTAGATTTGGTGGATAGATCAAGCTTGTTAAAAATAGCAACCTAGTAGAGAGACCAAAAAACCTTGAGTAGGGTCATTTAATGTAGGTAGTTGATTCAAGTGAAAATCTAATATGTAGATCTTAGAGAGATATAATGAATTTCTGTTAAGTGCAAATTTTGAGGAAAAGAAACTCTGATGTAGAGTTGATTGAGTAGAGTAGTAAATGTGATTGAACTGAAGTAGTTGGTTTGTTGAGATAGAGATAGATGTGGAAATGACATATCTTGGAGTGATAGTAGGTTTAGAGTGATAGGCGTTGAGAATGGCAAAGAGTTGATGTGGAAGTGACAGTGAGAGAGAGAAGAGAGAGATGTGAGTAGTCTCAAAACTAGAGACAGATAGAAGCAAAGACCAGTAATTAGAGTGCAGAAGGCTGAGACAACTAGAGGCAATAAATAGTTGAGCAGGGATAGAAAGAGTAGAATAAGAAAAGCAGAGTTGAACAATGTGTAGAGAGAAGAGAGAAGAAAGATAGAAAGAAATCTGTAAGGTGGTACAAAACTTCATTTGTAGCAAGGTACCAAATTTGGAATTGAATCTATATTCATTGTATTTCTTTGAGTGGGTGCTCAGAGCAGGGGTAGGTTCTCCTTGAAAAGGTGCTCTAAATTACAAGGGTTGGTTCTCCTTTAGTTGGTGCTTCTTTGGGTTGGTGCGCATAAGACTCTATTGTAATTTGTTTTTCATGTGAGGCTGGATTGGAGAAGTAGACTCTAGCAGGTATTCTCACCAATTTTTTTCCCATATTAGGTTTTCCTTGTACATCTGGTGTTATGAAATGTGTTCTTATGTGTGTGTGTGTTTATATTTGCATTACATCCTTAAAATATGCACAATGAACTTAAAGTTTTGAAATACATTAATTCAACCCCCCTCTTAGTGTCCATTTGTGTTATTCAGATCATTATGTTGGGAAGGTGGATAACACGCAAGAGGAGCCACATCGAGCACAATAGATGGAGCTATCCCAAGTTCTAAACAAGTACCATACTCTAATACTAAGTCACTTTGTTCGTTACTAGGAGCTAGGATTATGCTTTTGAAAATATTGCAGATAAGTCATTGTCAATATCAATATATTCATATTCATCATCAGAAATATTAGGATCAACATTTTCACTATTAATAACTTTTTTACCTATTTCTTTACCAAGAGTAATACTTGAATAGGAGCTCTAATAGGAATAGAACTTGAAACATCATTTTTTAAAAGTATTTTGTGTCTTGGGGAATTAGGTTGAACATCTTATTTAGGAGAAAATGGAGTCATGCCAACTATTGGGATTTTAGGTTAATAAATGGTTTGGAAAGAAACTTCACAATCTCTAGCAGGTCGTCTTCGTTGGCATTCTATCACACAACGGTTTCATCTAGTTTTGGTTTAAGGTTGAGAAGGGTTAGGCTCATTAGGTATAGGTTTCATCTCTTCTTTTAGGGAAGGATGAATTGGTTGAGGTCTTTTAGATTGGACAATAGGAGAGGCTGGTTGCTTCTCTCTATAAGATGAAGGAGGAGGAACCACACCATATAAAGGAGGAACGAGAGGTGTAGGAAGGAGACCGGGTCGATCATGAGGAGGCGAGATAGGTCTAGCCTTAGGAGGAATAGATTGATGTTTAGGAGAAAGAGTTTTTCTACCTTTGGGAAGAAGAGTAGACTCATCCATAGGAGAAGGAAGAATATCTATTTTCTTAGGAGAAAGGATACCCTTCTCTTTAGGAGAATGAATAGGTGCCTCTTTCGGAAGAAGATTATTTCATTCCTTAGGAGGAAGAATAATCTTATCCTCAAGAAGGGGTATATGATCATCAAGAGGAATTCTAAGTGTTGGATTTATATATTTACTTAGTGAAAAAATCATTTCATTTTTCTAGTTTTGAAATGATCTAAAGAGACCATCACTTCTAGGTTGAAGAGGCTTGAGTTGTTCAGATCAAAAATAATCAAGACAAACATCTTGTGAGGCCTCACCTCGACTCAGTTTGACATTCAGTGGATTTTATATTTTAGACTACTATGGATACTTTGTTTTGATGCATTTTGAGATTTAGAACTTTTATGACTTCAGGATATTGGATAACATTGCTATGAATTGATGTTTTACTTACATGCTTTATGAGATAGAACACTACATGATTATTAGATAGAATGATATTGCAATGATAGATGTCGTTAATGAATTTGCAGGACTTTACTTTGAATATAGAACTATGATGTATGTTTAGTTTATGTGAATTGGGATGAAAATTGCTTATGTGAATTTGCTTGACAAAAGATGTATTCAATCTGTGCAGATGAAAATTGTATGCAAGTAATGATGTGCATTGTTGTATTATTGAATTATATTTTATATGAATATTTGGGAGTACTAATGTGTAAATTGAGATGCGCAGGAAATTTACCATGTGACCATGGAAAATTACGGAGAATCAAACCTAGACTTATGTATGTTCGTAAAGCCAGGGTTTGTTTATTTGGAGAGACAACACCCCGTTTGTGTTGTATTTTATTCGTATCAGTATATGCCGCATGTGTGTTATGTGTTATTTAAATTTATTGTGTAAAAACCTCAAGAGACTATTTCATGTTTATTTTGTAAAAGTATTTTATTAGTGTCACTTGACACATGTGTGGATGTAAATTTAAATATTTTATCTTGTCTCTTGATGGGAAAGTGTTAATTATTATTAATTTTAAATAAAATAATGTGTTGTCAAAAAGATATTTTGAGAATATAATATTTGGTGTGGTCAACTTATGTTTGACCCGAAAATAAACTTCAGAGGGGTTTAAAATGGGTTAAATGAACACCTAGGGGTAGTTTATTAGGGTTTCCTGAAGCCCATAAGGTATACCTAGGGGTTAGGGGTAATTTTAGGCAAGTTTCTACTTTATTATGATCTTTTTAACGCTTTAAAAATTGGCTTTTTTGAGTTGAGCGAAAATTGAAAATGGAAGTGAAATCAAATCCAGATTTTCCCTCTTGGAAGGAAAGTCTTTTTGCATTTTTGCTTTCTTCCTTTTTTTTTGATTTTTTTTTAGAATCCTGTGAGAACTCAGAGAGTGAGCTTCTTAAGGAAAATTTTTGGGAATAGCTGGTTAATCACCCACTCTCCATTTTTTGGAGACATAAGAAAATTTGGAAAATAATGTTATGGGATAAAGAAATTGATTAAGGAAAATAAAGAATTGTGGATTGGGCAGCTCTTCTTCAGATATCATTATAAGCTTTGGGCAGATTAAGGTTGGTTTCATTTTTACTTTTAATGACCTGTTTTTGTTTCTTTCTGAAAGTTGTGGAATAAGAAAATCTGTATTCTTGAAAACGAATTTTTGAAAATCTTTTGATTTTGTTTTATGAATGAATGTGTTTTGGGAGTTTTCTCAAGATCCCTCTTTCTCTTGGGAGAGAAGAGGATCTTGAGGGTGGTAGCAGTGACAGCCCTCGAGTGAGAGACTCTCTTTAGAGAGCGATCACAAGGGATCTTTGTGTGACCCTTGCTGCATGGCCTGTTTGTGCAATGGGGGTCATAAGGAGGGTTATAAGGCTAGAATGCCTTTGGGGGGCATAAGGAATTATGGGGTTGAGATTTTGATATGATATTTGTGCCATTAGGTGGCTTCTTGTTATTACATACTTGCAGATTCTCCTCAGGGTATTTGGTCCACTACCACCCTTTGAAAATGTTCACCACCAGAGTGTGGTGCTGTGAAAGCCAGGTTGGGAATGTGTCTGAAATATTTGTATGCTTTGTGCTTCTTTGTGTTTGCCTGTTTGTACCCGTCTAGGAATTGGTTCTCCGAGCTCGGGGGTGGCTACCAGTTAGCCTAGGCTAGGAGGTGAGCACTCCGTGGTCAGTTTTGTATTTTCTATTATGCAGGAAATCCAGAGCAAAGAGAATAGAAATTCATGAAAGTTAACCAGAAGATGGAATTCGAAGATATTTGATTTCAGTTGCAGATGTTGTTTTAAAGTTGTTGTGAATAAATGCCTCAATTCAAAGGAAAGGAGAAGCAAGTTGTAATTTTGTAATAATAGATTTGAAGTCTTATTGTTGTGACTGTTCAGAGAAAACATTGCTATAAATTTGGTAGTATATAATAGAGATGTTTTAAAGAAAGAGAAAAGGCTTGATTTTACTCCTAGAATAATTGAAAAAGAAAAGCAAATTAGTAATGCATGCAAAGCTTCTGGTTTTATGAAAGAAATAAAAAGTCTCATTTCATTTAGATTTTTACCTATATTTTAATTAAGTCAAATAGAAGTTTATTTAAGCTGAAAGCTTTATAAGTATTTTAGATGGAAAGAGAAGTTGTTTTATGTGAATAATCTAATTAAAAAAAAAAGCATGTTAATGGATTTCTTATTACAAAAAAAAAAGAAACGTATAATGTATCTTTGTGAAATACTTTAAATTGTATTTGTTTTTGTTAAACATTGATTTAGAAGCTTGTTTTATCGATGCATTTAAATTAATATATATATATATATATATATATATAATTAAATTTTTTTTGATTTAACTTAAGGTTATCTTTTCCTTTATTTTATTAGCTTAAAATTTTGCATGTAATAATTCTCTTTTAAATTATACATAAGTTTTATTTAGAATTTAAATTTATCTTTTTATCTATGCTTATAAATTTATGAAAATACCACATATATATATATATACATATATATATATAAATATATATATTTATATATTTGTATATATATATATATATATATTAATAAATGTTATTGTAAATTTTAAAGGAAAATTTTTTTAAAAAAAATATGTTTGGGGCCCCCGCGGACTCCACTGTGTGTACGCACAGTGGACGACCGCGCGGCGCCCACTGTGTGCACACACAGTGGAGCCGCTTGCGGCACCCACTGTGTGGGCACACAGTGGACGGCCACGGCCGCCACTATGTGGCCACACAGTGGGGAGCCGCTAGCAGCGCCCACTGTGTGGGCACACAGTGGTGCCGCGGCGCCACTGTGAGCTCACACAGTGGTGCGCGCGGCCAGCCTCCACTTGAAACCCCAGCGACCGGCAAGCTTGGTAATCATGGCCGCTTGTTAACTCTTCGGCCCGGCATGAAATCATCACCTGTAAAAAAAAAGAATGGGTTAAACCCTAGCCCGATAGGGGCTAGGGAAGTTTAGTTTTTTTTAAAATATAAAAAAAGAAAATAATATGTATTTGGGGTTTAGGTAATGGTTAAATAGGAATTTAGAACCCTAATTAGGGTTGAGGAAATTAAGTGGTAATATTTAGCAAGTTGAAATGGATTTAGGAGGTTAGGATTAAAATATTGGAATATATGTAGAATATATATATAATAATATATATGTTTCCATATATATATATATGGGAATATATATATGAATATATATGTATGTTTTTTTTTAGTTTAATTGATTTAAGAAATTAAATTATGGATTTTCAAAATATATGCATAATCTATATGTATATATGTGCATTTTACATGTTCTTAATATTGATTTAAAAAAAAAAATTGTAAAGGAGAAATTAATTAAAATTGCTAAGACTTTATAGTCATAGTGGGAAATAAATTTTAAAATATCTCCCCTAATATTTTTAGTATGAATAATTTAATAAAACTATAAATTAAATATCTTTTGGAGATAGAATTTAATCCAGTAGGTTTTTCCGCAATTAAATTATAACAAATTGTCGATGCTTCGTTCGTTTCAGAATGAGCTCGAATTTATTAATGAAATTTTCGTTAACGCTTGTCGCAAGAGTGTGCTTGTTAATTAAATTTAGTATCTTTTAAAAAAAAATTTGTTCCGTTTTTGCCCTAAATTTTGGGCATGACATTTTGGTATTAGAGCAGGGTTTCCACGCTAGGAGCCTTACTCACTTACGTTTCGCCTTAGAATATTCAAAAATTATTTTGTTAATGGAATTTTGAATTTAAATAAATTTAATTCTAAAAGAAATAAATTAATTGTTTTGTATTATTTTCCTCTTAGGATGCCTCCGTTGACGCGACAAGCTCGCAAGCGCGGACGGGGTCCTAGACGTGAGTGCCTAGCTCACGATGAGGAAGAGAGGGAGGCATCGGTTCCAGAGGAGAACCCAGGAGCACCTCCCGAACAGCCAAATGAACCTAACCATGACCTTCTAGCAGCCATTCAGAATCTTATTGGCATTGTTCAGGAAAGGATTCCAGCAGAGAACCCTCCGGTTAGGAGTCATGACTCTGGGAGTCATAGATCTGTTGATAGAGAACGAAGCAGGAGCCCAGCTCCGAATCCTGTAGAGAGTCAGGGGGGTAATGAGCCAGAGTCAGTGCATATGCCAGGACCACCTCCTGCGGTGGAACCAGTCTATTTTGAGAGAGGTCGTCGAGATCCAGGGGATCTCATCAGGGAGGTCATGCGTCTCCAACCACCATCCTTTGGAGGTTCTATAGATGGAGTAGAGGCCGAGGCATGGCTTCTGAGTCTTGAGAGGTGCTTTGCGTTGCGTTCTTATGAGAGCAACTTGAAAGCACGTGTTGCAGTTCATCTTCTGAGAGGAACAGCCTCCACCTGGTGGAGACAGGAAGAGTAGAAATGCGGATTAGTTCCTGATACACTCACTTGGGAGATATTCACCGAGAGGTTCCGTGAGAGGTACTTATCAGAGCACTTCAGGCAGCGTCGTATAGACGAATTTCATGATCTCCAACAAAAAGGCTTGTTAGTAACCCAGTATGAGAGTAAATTCTTTGAGTTGTTGCCATATGTAGATTATCTAAAGGATGAGAAACTTCTTGTAAACCACTTCATCAGGGGATTGAATGCCGGTATAGCCGGGCCTGTTAGGATGTCCGCTCCAGAGAGCCTTCGGGTTGCTGTAGAGAAGGCACTGATTGCCGAGGAAATTCAGGTTAGACCACAGGACAATAGGGATCGGTATCAGAACCGAAACCCCGCACCTCAGACTTATGGATTCCAGAAACCTCATTGGAAGGGGAACAACCAAAATTCTCAGGGGTTCTCCAAACCCCCTCCTCCACAACAGACACCACAGAACCAGAGGCAGAAGCCTCCACAGTATCTGCAGGGCTCCAAGCCCAAGCAGTGGCAGACTCAGGGACAGAAACATGATCAGAGAGCACAGGGGCAGTACACACAGCCGGCGGGGACTCAGCAGTCCTCCAGGGGTGGGTATAGCGGATCCAGTAGGACAGGAGGTCAGGGATTTTCTAGGCCTCAGGGTGCCCAGTTCCAGGCACGGGGTGCTTGCTTTACTTGTGGAGCCATGGGGCACTTGGCGAGGGATTGCCCTCAGGGACAGGTAGCAGGGAGTCAGCGGATGGCCGCTTCAGAGCCGACAGTCGGTGATATGGGCAGGTCCCATAGAGTATTCGTAGCGATTGACAACCGCCAGGCCGACCATCAGGCCACGGTTATCGAATCTTCAGGTATAATCAGAGGTAACAATGTATCTATTTTGTTTGATTCAGGAGCTACCGACTCCTTTATATCTCCGTTGGTTGTGGAGCGTTGCGGGCTAGTGGCAACTAGGCAGGGTGTCAGTTGGGAAGTGGAATTAGCTTCAGGGGCTAGAGTGTCAGTGGAATCCGAGGTTAGGGCATGTCAATTGCAGATTGGCAAGACCACCACGGTAGTAGACCTTAGAGTGACTCCACTTGGATCTTATGGAATCGTACTTGGCATGGATTGGCTTTATGCCCACAGAGCCAAGATGGATTGCCGCCTGAAAAAGATCGAGTGTGAGGATGATCATGGTTCGCCCATAGTTATCACTGGGATTCAGAGGCCCGTGTCTCTTCGTATGATCTCTGCAATGCAGCTCAAGCGGAGCATGCGGAAGGGATGTCAGCTTTTTGCTATCACTATCAGTGACAGAGGAGAAGAGGAGGAAAAAGAAGCATCGCTCGATGACCATCCTATCCTTCAGGGATATTCAGATGTATTTCCTTCAGAGTTACCGGGAATGCCTCCCCGCAGGGAGATTGATTTTCATATAGACCTTGTACAAGGAGCCGAGCCAGTTTCCAGAGCACCTTATAGAATGACCACAAATGAGCTTAATGAACTTAAAATTCATCTTGAGGAACTTCTTGAGAAGGGTCATATCCATCCTAGCGTATCCCCGTGGGGTGCACCAGTTATCTTCGTTAAGAAGAAGGATGGATCTCTCCGATTGTGTATGGATTATTGGCAGCTAAATAAAGTAACCATCAAGAACCGATATCCTTTGCCTAGAATTGATGATTTATTTGACCAGCTTCAGGGTGCCAAAGTCTTTTCCAAAATAGATCTGAAGTCAGGATACCATCAGTTGAGAATAGTGGAAAGTGATATCCACAAGACCGCTTTTCGCACTAGATATGGTCACTATGAGTTTACCGTAGTCCCCTTTGGACTTACGAATGCCCCAGCAGTTTTTATGAGTCTCATGAATGGGGTGTTCCGTACCTTTCTGGACCGTTTTGTTGTTGTGTTCCTTGATGATATATTGATATATTCTCAGAATGAGAAGGAGCATGAGGAGCACCTGAAACAGGTATTGCAGTGTTTGCGAGACAACCAGTTGTTTGGCAGCCTATCAAAGTGTGCTTTCTTTCTATCTGAGGTCAAGTACCTTGGACACGTTATTTCCGGTGATGGGATCTCAGTTGACCCATCAAAGATTAGGGCTATTATGGATTGGCCAGCGCCTACCAGTGTGACAGAGGTCAGGAGTTTTATGGGTTTAGCAGGATATTACCGACGTTTTGTCGAAGGTTTCTCCAGAGTTGCACACCCTATTACCTCTCTTCAGCGTAAAGGGAAGAAATTTGAGTGGACAGAGAAGTGCGAGAAGGCCTTTCAGGAACTCAAGAAGGCACTTACTAGCGCTCCTATCCTTGTTGTACCAGATCCTTCAGCTGATTTCATGGTTTGTACCGATGCTTCCTTAGAGGGTTTAGGGGCAGTTCTTATGCAAGGTGGTAGGGCCATAGCTTTTGAATCTAGGAAGCTTAAGACTCATGAACTTAATCATCCCACTCACGACCTTGAGCTCGCAGCAGTAGTGCATGCACTTGTGAGGTGGAGACACTTCCTTTTAGGACATCACTTTGAGTTGCATTCAGATCATCAGAGTCTTCAGTACATCTTCACTCAGCTGAACCTTAATGCATGTCAGAGGAGATGGATGGAGTTTTTGTGCGAATATGATTTTGACGTTCACTACATCAAGGGAAAGGAAAATGTAGTTGCAGATGCCTTGAGTAGGAGACGTCATGAGGTTTGCACCATATCCATGGGCACAGACTTGAGGGACCGTATACTTCGGCACTTGTCAGAGGATGGATGGTACACAGAGGTTTGTCAAGTGTTACGTTCTCAGGTCGCACTAGAAGGGAAATATGTGGATTATTCTTTGGAGTCCGATGGACTGTTACGCCACAGAGGGCGCATTTATGTACCTTCCTCCGGAGGGTTGCGAGAGTTCATTGTCTCGGAAGCTCATAGAGCTCCTTATGCTGCACATCCCGGGGTTAAGAAGTTGCATGCAGACTTGAGGCAGTTGTATCATTGGCCGGGAATGCGGCAGCTCATTGCTGAGATAGTAGCTCGGTGTCTCGAGTGTCAGAGGGTAAAGGCGGAGCACCGCCATCCAGGTGGGTTGCTTCAGTCTCATGCTATACCAGAGTGGAAGTGGGATACTATATCCATGGATTTCATCATTGGTCTCCCTATGTCTTCTCGTCGCCATGATGCTATCTTGGTGACAGTTGACAAGCTGACCAAAGTAGCTCACTTTTCACCAGTCCGTACTACATTCACAGCTCCTGCAGTAGCACAAGTGTTCTTGCGAGACATTGTTAGACTACATGGCGTACCCCGCAAGATTATTTCTGACAGGGATTCTCTTTTCACTTCTACCTTTTGGAAGTCATTACAGGCAGCTATGGGCACAAAGCTCAATTTCAGTACAGCTTATCACCCGGAGACAGATGGTCAGACAGAGAGAGTCAATCAGGTGTTAGAGGATATGCTTCGTATGTACGTCATGGATCATCAGACCCGGTGGGAGGAGTATCTTCCCTTAGTGGAGTTTGCCTATAACAATGGGCATCACACTTCCTTGGGGATGCCACCCTATCAGGCATTATACGGCAGGCCTTGCAGGACGCCCTTGAGTTGGGATCGCATAGAGGATAGAGTTGCTATTGGTCCGGAGTTAGTTCAAGATATGGAACAGCAGGTGGATTTGATTAGGCAGCGTCTCAGAGAGGCTCAGGATAGACAGAAGAAGTATTCCGATGCAAAGAGGATTGACCGTAGTTACTTGGTTGGAGACAGAGTTTTCTTGAGAGTGCGACCTCATAAGAGTCCGATCCGTTACGGAAAGGGTTCTAAGCTCGCACCTCGCTTTGTAGGACCTTTTGAGATTCTGGAGAGGATAGGCCCAGTAGCCTACCGTTTAGCTTTGCCACCTAGCCTTTCACGCATCCACGATGTGTTTCATGTTTCAGTTTTGAGAAAATATATCTATGATGAGTCTCACATTTTAGATTGGGATGCCTTGCAGGTGGAGTCGGACGGGCAGCTAGCTTTGGAGCCCATTCGCATTTTGGCACGCCGGACATTGGCCCTTCGAGGTCGAGAGCTGGACCAGGTTAGGGTCCAGTGGGATTGTTATGATGAGGTTACGGCTTCATGGGAGGACGCAACACGTATGAGATCAGAGTACCCTCACCTCTTTGATGAACTCCAGGAGGAAGTTCATGCCTAGAGGGGGAGGATGTGAGGCCTCACCTCGACTCAGTTTGACATTCAGTGGATTTTATATTTTAGACTACTATGGATACTTTGTTTTGATGCATTTTGAGATTTAGAACTTTTATGACTTCAGGATATTGGATAACATTGCTATGAATTGATGTTTTACTTACATGCTTTATGAGATAGAACACTACATGATTATTAGATAGAATGATATTGCAATGATAGATGTCGTTAATGAATTTGCAGGACTTTACTTTGAATATAGAACTATGATGTATGTTTAGTTTATGTGAATTGGGATGAAAATTGCTTATGTGAATTTGCTTGACAGAAGATGTATTCAATCTGTGCAGATGAAAATTGTATGCAAGTAATGATGTGCATTGTTGTATTATTGAATTATATTTTATATGAATATTTGGGAGTACTAATGTGTAAATTGAGATGCGCAGGAAATTTACCATGTGACCATGGAAAATTACGGAGAATCAAACCTAGACTTATGTATGTTCGTAAAGCCAGGGTTTGTCTATTTGGAGAGACAACACCCCGTTTGTGTTGTATTTTATTCGTATCAGTATATGCCGCATGTGTGTTATGTGTTATTTAAATTTATTGTGTAAAAACCTCAAGAGACTATTTCATGTTTATTTTGTAAAAGTATTTTATTAGTGTCACTTGACACATGTGTGGATGTAAATTTAAATATTTTATCTTGTCTCTTGATGGGAAAGTGTTAATTATTATTAATTTTAAATAAAATAATGTGTTGTCAAAAAGATATTTTGAGAATATAATATTTGGTGTGGTCAACTTATGTTTGACCCGAAAATAAACTTCAGAGGGGTTTAAAATGGGTTAAATGAACACCTAGGGGTAGTTTATTAGGGTTTCCTGAAGCCCATAAGGTATACCTAGGGGTTAGGGGTAATTTTAGGCAAGTTTCTACTTTATTATGATCTTTTTAACGCTTTAAAAATTGGCTTTTTTGAGTTGAGCGAAAATTGAAAATGGAAGTGAAATCAAATCCAGATTTTCCCTCTTGGAAGGAAAGTCTTTTTGCATTTTTGCTTTCTTCCTTCTTTTTTTGATTTTTTTTTAGAATCCTGTGAGAACTCAGAGAGTGAGCTTCTTAAGGAAGATTTTTGGGAATAGCTGGTTAATCACCCACTCTCCATTTTTTTGGAGATAGAAGAAAATTTGGAAAATATTTTAATTAAGTCAAATAGAAGTTTATTTAAGCTGAAAGCTTTATAAGTATTTTAGATGGAAAGAGAAGTTGTTTTATGTGAATAATCTAATTAAAAAAAAAAGCATGTTAATGGATTTCTTATTACAAAAAAAAAAGAAACGTATAATGTATCTTTGTGAAATACTTTAAATTGTATTTGTTTTTGTTAAACATTGATTTAGAAGCTTGTTTTATCGATGCATTTAAATTAATATATATATATATATATATATATATATATATATATATATATATATATATATATATATATATATATATATATATATATATATATATATATATATATATATATATATATATAATTAAAAAAATTTTGATTTAACTTAAGGTTATCTTTTCCTTTATTTTATTAGCTTAAAATTTTGCATGTAATAATTCTCTTTTAAATTATATATAAGTTTTATTTAGAATTTAAATTTATCTTTTTATCTATGCTTATAAATTTATGAAAATAACACATATATATATATATATATATATATATAAATATATATATTTATATATTTATCTATATATATATATATATATTAATAAATGTTATTGTAAATTTTAAAGGAAAAATTTAAAAAAAAAAATATGTTTGGGGCCCCCGCGGACTCCACTGTGTGTACGCACAGTGGACGACCGCGCGGCGCCCACTGTGTGCACACATAGTGGAGCCGCTTGCGGCACCCACTGTGTGGGCACACAGTGGACGGCCACGGCCGCCACTGTGTGGCCACACAGTGGTGCCGCGGCGCCACTGTGAGCTCACACAGTGGTGCGCGCGGCCAGCCTCCACTTGAAACCCCAGCGACCGGCAAGCTTGGTAATCATGGCCGCTTGTTAACTCTTCGGCCCGGCATGAAATCATCACCTGTAAAAAAAAAGAATGGGTTAAACCCTAGCCCGATAGGGGCTAGGGAAGTTTAGTTTTTTTTTAAATATAAAAAAAGAAAATAATATGTATTTGGGGTTTAGGTAATGGTTAAATAGGAATTTAGAACCCTAATTAGGGTTGAGGAAATTAAGTGGTAATATTTAGCAAGTTGAAATGGATTTAGGAGGTTAGGATTAAAATATTGGAATATATGTAGAATATATATATAATAATATATATGTTTCCATATATATATATATGGGAATATATATATGAATATATATGTATGTTTTTTTTTAGTTTAATTGATTTAAGAAATTAAATTATGGATTTTCAAAATATATGCATAATCTATATGTATATATGTGCATTTTACATGTTCTCAATATTGATTTAAAAAAAAAAATTGTAAAGGAGAAATTAATTAAAATTGCTAAGACTTTATAGTCATAGTGGGAAATAAATTTTAAAATATCTCCCCTAATATTTTTAGTATGAATAATTTAATAAAACTATAAATTAAATATCTTTTGGAGATAGAATTTAATCCAGTAGGTTTTTCCGCAATTAAATTATAACAAATTGTCGATGCTTCGTTCGTTTCAGAATGAGCTCGAATTTATTAATGAAATTTTCGTTAACGCTTGTCGCAAGAGTGTGCTTGTTAATTAAATTTAGTATCTTTTGAAAAAAAATTTGTTCCGTTTTTGCCCTAAATTTTGGGCATGACACATCTCCATGCCTTAGTGTAGGTTAAAATATGCTATGATTAATAGTTATGATTTTATCATTATGAGAAAATTTCAAACACTTATGAACAATACAAGCGATCACTTTCATGGAAGAGAGCCAAGGATGTGCCAACTTCACAGGAAATTGATCAGATGTAGGAATGATAGAAAATTGAACATATAAGCATTGAGTGCAAACATCAATAGGAAGTGTTATATAACCAATAGCCCTAGACAAAAGAAGCCATAAAAAATATTAACTATCACATCAGTATCATCATATATCACTTTATGCAATTGCAAAGTATAAAGAAATTCTTTAGCTATCAGTAGGATCAATAAGCACTCCTCTAGCAGGTATACCTTTAATTTTTACACATGTATAATGGGATATCGAGTGCCTTAATAGTCTCACTGGTATCAAATGTTATGCAAAAATCCTTAGGAGGTTCTTGTTGATCTACAAGGTTCACCAGGTTATTAGTTTCAAGGTCAACACCATTAGAAGAGAAAGTAAGATGAGTTGTCTCAATCACATTAGTGGAATGGGATGGTAAAGGATTAGTGAAAATTTGAAGGTTCTGATTAGGAGGAGCTACGAATTTGTTTCCTTTATCATGCACACTTGCCATAGATATGGTACTATTATCAATTAATTCTTGAATCTTATTTCTTAATGAAAAACACTTTTTAGTATCATGACAAGGTTGATGATGATATTGACCAAAATATTTAGCATCAAAGTAAGGTGAAGTTGTCTTAGATGGATCAATTGGTTTGATTTGGGGAAGTTTTAACACATTCCTTTGTATTAACTGAGACATAATGCTATGCAGAGATTCATTCAAGGCAGTAAACTCTTTTGCTCTTTTAAAGAATTTAGACAAAGGAGGCACACCTGTAGTAGCTACTACTTGAGTGTTGTTGTTGATGTCATTGAATTTTATGAATCCTTTGTTTTCTTTGAACTTCACAAATGGTTGTTGAACACTATCACCCTTATCACTCGAAGCCATGGAAGGTGATGATTGTTCCAATTGACTCACATTTAGTTGATAATTGTGAAGTACTACGCACAACTCTAGAAAGGAAGTAAACTCAGTTAAGAGATGTTTATCCCTAATATCTTTTTTTAAATTAGCAATTTTTTTTTTTTGATTATCTTAATCAGGAACAACAAAAGAAATCTAAGAATACAAATTCTTCTATCTACCAATAAGATCAAACACTTTCTATTTAACTCGTTGTTTACAATGCATCAAATTATCAATCAAAGTAACTTTAGGACCAATGTTATTGTGAAATTGTTGAATGAAAGCAATAGCCAGTTGTTGAAAAGAAGTAATAGAATGAGGAGGAAAAGAACAATACCATTGCGAATCTCTATCTCTTAATGTTCTAGTAAACAATTTTGCTAACAACCTTTGATCATGATAAAATTCACTACACAAAGTTTGGAATGTTTTAACATGAGTTAAGGTATCACCTTTTCCACTATAAAGTTCTAATTGAGGGACATATACATGTTTAGGAGGGATGGCTCTAATAATGTCATTGGATAATGGGCTCGCTACATCAAATGTAGGCACATTATACTTGGATTGATTCATAGAGGCTATTTATTGTTGTAAGAAAGATATTGTTTGGCCTAGATTATTGATTGTAGCTTCAGTAGAAGAATTGAAATTATCCATGTTGTATTGAGAGGGTCAAGTAATATTGTTAAATGAAGGAAGAGATTGAGAATAAGGAAGTGGGACAATAAGATAAGTAGGTAATGGATAATATTGAGTAACACATGGAAGATTCATAGGAGGAATAAAGGAATTGTGATTGAAGGAGTTTCCCACTTGACTAACATCTATAGGTAGTGATTGTGATTGGGTAACAAGGGAAACACTCATGATAGGAGAAATCAAAGAAGAGGTATTTATCCCATGACTAACATTTGTAGGTATTACATTTTGGGTAGAGGTAGCCATGATGTTTGATGTGAATGTAGGAACTGTTGGGATCCAATAACACTTAGAGAGGGCGGTGAATTAGTGTTCTACTAGAATGGAGAATTTTAATCTTATTAATACAACAACTGAGCAACCCATAAACATAAAAGCATATAAAAATAAGCAACAATGCAACCACAAAGATGAAAACCATAACACCACATATTTATACATGGAAAACCTCAAAGAGGAAAAACCTGGTGGGATTGGAGACCCACAATATCTATCGACTAATTAGATGAATAACTATTACAATAAGGGGCCTGCACATTTAGGAAGGCCAACAACCTAGAGCACACTAGTCATCACAAAAGGAGACTCACTAACTATAGAAAACATTGGACAACAATACAAAATGAAGATTGAACTACAAGTATAGCATCTCCCATGCCTGAGTATAGTTTTGGTTACGCTCAATATCAGAGGCCTTAAACCTCTTCCACAAACCCAATTTGATCACCTATGATCAACCAAAACCTCTGCATATGATTACAATATTGTTCGCATACAGATAATCCCATAACCCATACCATACATGATCTACAAAGAGATCTTACATCACATTTATACCAATCTAGGATCTAAACAATTAGGTCAGCCAACTAAAAGATAATACAATAAATTCATAACTTAAACACACAATCTAATGACCAACCAAATTGGCCTAAGACAGAAACAACATAATCCAATCAATGAATCCAACCGGTAATGCATCAGGAGAATCAACCCACATGTTACATAAATTAGTCCATAACCTAGCAGAATAACCACCGAACCTATAATAGGTCACCATAAGACAAATGAAACACCATGAATAATTGGAAGATGAACATGAAAACCATCATCATCCGCAACCTTCTAGAAGTTGCACCAACAACACTAATCGGATTCATCAAAAGATATTTAACAAAGCATTGCAAATAAAACCCTTACTGGTAACCAAAAAGCTTACTAGAACAAATGATAGTATCTGAGTCATCAAATCCTGAATCAATTGAATGTGATACACATCATAACACATGAATAACCAATCCAAACCAATTCCACAAACCAAAGCATACCAAAGCATACCGGATCGATATCATAATCCAACTATTCTACCAGAACCAACCAGAAACCGGTAAACAACCAAAACAGTTGGTGTTGCGATCAATGACAAAACATCAATACAAGGGTAAACACACACAAAGTTTGGTCCCAGTCTCGCGAAAGTTTGCGGGCTGGGAAAAGAGCCCACTAGAAACGGTGCCCAATTTTTACAAATCAGGCACCCATTTTTCTTCAGGTGCCCGAGCCATTCAAACACGGGCAGTCATTGAGCAACGGGTGCCCGAAGCTAAATAGGCGCCTGTTTTTTAAATGTATTTATTTATTTTTTTAAAACCATTTTCCATCATTTTCACTATTTCAAAAATGGGTAGACATTTCAGAGGAGCACGGGTACCTGTTTTTTTCACCCCAGCTGACCCCCCAGACCATTGTTTACCTCCTTCCAGGTATTTAATTTTATTTTTTAAATTCTATTTTGTTTATTTTTATTATTTTTCATGAAAAAAAATGTTAATTTATTGTTATTTTTTAATTTTAGTGTTTTAAAGTTTGAAAAATGTTTTTATTTTATTTTATTTCATGTTTAAAATAGTTTTTAGTTTTTAAATATTGCAAAAAACATGAATAGTAAAAACCGAAGGAAAAAAACTAAAAACAAAAACGTAAACGAACAATATGTTGGCATTACAGTAAGAAAGATTGTTGATATTCAATAAGGATATTGAGAAGGTTGTTGAAGATTGTTGATATAACTGAAGAAGGATGATAACTATCTTTATAACATTATTTTGTCATTGATGTCAAGAAATTGATTATCTGATTCAGTATGATGTTGCCATATCTTACAAGATTGATTTGAAGAGAATTAAGATGTCGGTAAAAGACATAGAAAGAATGTGATGAATAAGGGGAGAAATAAGTTATTTAATGGGAAACTATTACCGAGTTAGAAAATGATGAGATCATGATGTTTAGATTGTCTTGATACCCTACATATGTTGTTGATTCTCAGGTTAATACTATACTATGTCACCGAGCAAAGAACCTAGTCGGTAAACTCTAAGGTTATCGATATCGATTATTGAAGGCGAAATGTCTACCAAGTATAGTTTAGTATTTACCGAGTTGCAACCGAGTTATGTTAGTGCACACTAGATGAATACAAGCATTATTTTATGAAGGACAATGATGAGCTACAGATGTATAAATGATTGGTATGTCGTGCATGAAGTTTGTTAAGGATCTATGGCAAAGGAAAATCGGCAGGAAGATCTACAGCACAGATTGAACCGCAATAACCTTGTGCAAGTTCCAAGATAGGAATGCAAGTCCCGAGGCAAGGTAAAATGTTTTCAGATTAGAAGGATACATTGAACCTGGTCAAGTTTGAAGATCAGATGGCTAAGATTGATCATGGGAAATGTGATCAAGGAGATTAAGCGGTTAGCAATTGTTTATAAATAAGGAATTGTTAATAAACAATGCATGTGGGCAAGTGTAAGCATAGCTTGAAGACCTTTTTGAATAAAAGAGTAGAGAGACCAGTAGAGGGACAAGATAAGTCCTATGACTAGATTGTTTTAAGAAAATAAGAATCTGCTTTAGTATTTTAGATGTGAAGTTGCAGATATATTTTATTACTGTTATTTTGTAAGTAACAGAAAATCTCTTAACAGAGTGGACTTAACCGTCTTATTTGTAAACCCTCTAGCAGGTAACATTCTAAATGAGTGTTTGAAATCCTTTGACAAGGTCACTTCTAACAAAGTGAAGATCCTAACAAATCTGAGGGAAATCCCTTAATTGGGTCACATCTAGCAATGTGTTTGTCATCTTTAACAGGATTTGCTTTTAACCAAGCATACTCTAGAAGAGTATATTTCTTAGTGGGTCCGAAATCCCATAGTGGTTTTTTCCCTATTTGGGTTTCCATGTTAAATCTAGTGTTATGAGTGTTATGATGATTATGTGTTTATGAGTTAACATGTTTAGTAGTTTTTGGTTATGTTGCTGAAGTAGAAGTTACCGAGGTTGAATCTGTTGATTTTATGGAAGTTTAAGTTTGTATGATTCAACCCCCCCCCTCTCATCTTGTTAGCTATTGGCATCTTTACTTTACAATTAGTATCAAAATTAACAATTGGTATCAGAGCTTTGGACTCCTGAAGAAAAAAAATTTAAAGGTACTTGAGGCAAAGATCCGAAGATGTAGAAAAGGGATGCACCAAAGCTAAACAAGTCAAGTTTCTCCACATGGCAGAAAAGGATGAAGTTGCATTTATCAGGAATTGGAGAATATGCAACATATTATCTGGAGAATGATTACATTGCACCAAGCACCAACCCTATGACCTTGGAAGAGATTAAGGCAAAGCAAGAACATATTCAAGCTATGATTGAAATTAGATCTGTATTGACCAACTCAGAGTTTAATGATCTAGAAGGTTGTAATGATGCAAAAGCAATGTGGACTAAGCTCATATTTGTGTATGGAGGTGATGAACATGTTCAAAGAGAAAAAGTAGATAGTCTAAGAGGACAACTTGAATCCATGAGAATGAATGAAGGTGAGAACATAACACAATACAGTACAAGACTAAAGGAGATTTTCAATAAAATTAAAGGAGCAGGTGGAACTATTGAAGAAAAGGATATAACAAGTAAGTTGTTGAGAACCCTTCTACAAGCTTATGCTATTCGAGTCTCTACAATCAATGAATTGAGGTCTGTACCTAACATGCCAGTTTCTTTGGATGATACTATTGGTTAGCTACATGCATTTGAGTTAAGTAATTTTGATAGAAGTGGGTCTTCGGTAAATAAAGTAGAATCTGCATTCAGTTCTTTTCATATTGGTGAATCTGATGATTACAATGATAGAATGAGTAAGTACTCTGAAGGGGATCATAGTGGAGCAAGTGAAAGATTTAACAAGAACATGGAAAAAGTGCACAAACTGTATGAGGAAATTAAGAAGCAAGAAGAATTTGAAGTATTATTAGCCAGAAGGCTACTGAGAGGCAAAGGTAAGTATAAAGGGAAGCTAACTTTAAAATGTTTTAATTGTGATAAAATAGGACATATGGCTTCTAACTGCCCTGACAAAGAATCTAGTGAAAAGAGTGAATACCAAGATAATAGGCAGAAAGACAACCAATATAGAGGACACCGAGACTTCAGAAGGAGAGATAGAAAGACATGTCTAGTAGTTGATGAGGAATCCAACGATGATAAATCTAATGAAACTGATACTGAGGAAGTTGTTTACGTGGCTATTAAAGATGAATCTGATGAAGAAAGGTATGAAGAAAAAGCTCTAATATCTCACATAAATAATAATGATTCTTGGATCATAGATAGTGGATGCTCACATCATATGACAGGTGATAAACACAAGTTTCTTAAATTAGAAGACTATGATGGAGGCTATGTAAGATTTGCTAATGATGCACCATGTCCGGTAAAAGGTAAAGGATCTATAACACTTCTTGACAATGCTAAATGTGATTATGTATACTGGGTTGAAGGATTAAAATACAATTTGTTGAGTGTAGCACAACTAAACAATAGAGGATACCGAATAGAATTTTAGAAAGGAATTGTCAAAGTTCATGACAAGCATGGAAAGTTAGCTGCTATAGGGACACAAACAAAAGGTAATACATTTCATCTTGACTCAACTCAGAACAAGTGTCTATATGCAAAGATAGATGATACCTGGTTATGGCATTAAAGGTTTTGTCATGTAAATTTTGATAATCTAATCAAAATAAGTAAGAAGCACTGAGTAAGAGGTCTACCGAGTCTTGAAAAACTTGAGAATGCTATGTGTCGAGGATGCCAGATGGGTAAGATGACAAGATCAAGCTTTACAAGTATGTCCTACACTTCTAAAGGAATTTTAGATCTAGTACACACTGATCTTTGTGGTCCCATGAAAGTTCAAAGTTATTATGGTGATAAATATATAATATTATTTGTGGATGATTACTCAAGGATGATGTTAGTTATGTTTTTAAAACAAAAATTAGAAGCTTTTCAAATGTTTAAATGGTACAAGGAAAGAGTTGAAAATGAAACAGGAAGACAACTGAAATGTCTTAGATCTGATAGAGGAGGAGAATTCACTTCTGATGAATTTAACTTATTCTACAATGATCATGATATAAAGAGGCAAGTATCTACACCAAGAACACCTCAACAAAATGAGATAGCCAAGAGAAGAAATAGATCAATTGTGGATTGTGCAAGAACCCTAATGATAGAAAAGAGGGTACCTCAAATGTTTTGGATAGAAGCAACCAGCACTATAGTTTACACCCTGAACCGAGTTCAACTGAAGAAAGGAACTATGAAGACACCATATGAGATCTGGTATGACAAGAAACCTAATGTAAGTTATTTTAATATCTTTGGAAGTAGATGCTATGTTCACAAAGATGACAGAAATAGAAAATTTGATTAGAAAAGTGAAGAAGGAACATTTCTTGGTTATTCTTCCAGAAGTAAAGCATTTAAATGTCTGATCAAATCATCTAACAAAATAGTGGAAAGTGCAAATGTGAAAATTGATGAATTTGTAGAAAGAAATGATGAAGGAAATTCCAAAGAACCAGAAGATTATGAAGAATTCATTTATGTTCAACCGAGAAGTCCTACCGAGAAAGCTGCTGAAGAAAATAAAGATAATGTCCAGTTATCGAGTGATGAAAAAGATCATACAGAACCTACCAAGCCTATATTAGCCAAATATGTCAGAAGACATCATGTATCAGGTCAGATTATAGGAGATAAGGATGATCGAGTGATGACAAGAAACAAACTGAGACAGAACACATGTCTGATATCTGAATTTAAACCGAGAATAGTAAAAGAGGCATTTAATAGTGAAGATTGGATAAATGCTATGACAGAAGAGATTGATAAAATCAAGAAGAATGACACATGGACACTGATCCCAAGATAAAAGGACAAAAATATAATCGGTACAAAGTGGATTTTCGAAAACAAGCTAAATGAAAAAGGTGAGGTCATTCGCAACAAAGCAAGACTAGTTTGCAAAGGTTATGCTCAAGAAGAAGGAATAGATTATGGTGAGACATTTGCACCTATGGCTAGAATTGAGGGAGTAAGAACATTGTTGGCATATGATGCTTTCAAAAATTTCAAGGTATATCAAATGGATGTTAAATCTACATTTTTGAATGGTATACTAGAAGAAGAAGTTTACATTGAACAACCTGAAGGATTTGTTGAAGATAGGAGTAAAGATCAGGTATGCAAACTTAACAAAGCCTTATATGGTCTGAAACAAGCACCTAGAGCATGGTATGAAAGATTGTACTCTTATTTAATCAAGATTTGTTTTATAAGGATAAGTGAAAACAACAATAAGATTTGTTTTATAAGGATAAGTGAAAACAACAATATGTACATGAAGAAAGATGAGGACAATGGAATATTGATCTCAGCCATATTTGTTGATGACATTATATTTTGTGATAATGACTCCTTATGCAAGAACTTTGGAAATGAAATGAGCAAAGAATTTGAGATGTCACTAATCGATGAGATAAAGTATTTTATAGGTTTACAGATACTGCAAATGAAAGATGAGATTTTTATTACTCAATCCAAGTACATAAAGGAAATCTTGAAGAAATTTGGAATGGAGGATTCTAAACCAGTAAGTACTCCTATGACTACTAACTGTAAATTATCAAAGAATGATGAATCTACATCTGTTGATGAGACACTTTATCGATCTATGACTGAGAAGTTGCAATATGTTGTGCATAGTAGACTAGATATAGCACATGCAATAGGTATTGTAGCAAGATTCACTGCAAATCCCAAAGAAACCCATATGACAGTGATCAAGAGAATTTTCAGATACCTGAGAGGCACTGAAGATTATGGCTTAGTATATGAAAAGAGGAATAATTTTGATTTAAAAGTTTATACTGATGCTGATTGGGAAGGCAACATAGACGATAGGAAAAGCACAGGTGGTGGAGCTTTCTTTTTAGGAGAAAGACTAGTGAGTTGGCTTAGCAAGAAACAAGGATGTATTTCACAGTCAATAGCAGAAGCTAAATATGTTGCTGCAACATTGAATTGTACCAATATAGCATGGATCAAACAATTGTTGGGAGGTATAAATAAGAAAGTTACCAAGCTAGTAACTATATTCTATGATAATAATAGTGCCATTAACATTTCAAAGAATCTAGTAATCAACTCTAAGATAAAGCATATATCTATAAAGTATCATTATCTCAGAGAAGAAGTTCAAGAGAAGAAAGTTGTGCTGGAATATATCAGTTCAAAGGAGCAATTAGCAGACATCTTCACAAAGTCACTGCCAAGGGACACTTTAGAGTTACTCAGAAGCAAGTTAGGGGTCCTACCCCTATCTTCTACTCACTAACTAATGGTGCAGGAGCACCCTTCTAAGGTCTTCCTCCATGTTACTTTTCTTGGAATTTTGCTTCTTTAAGAAACCATGTAAATATAATAAGAGCCAAGAGCTCATTGGTCTTGTTTAGGTCCTAGTTTAGGTCCTAGGTTCACAAGTCTAGGTTGATTTTTCTTGTGGAGTAGAGGGTATGTGTGCCATTGATTATTTTGGGGTCCTTTTAGCATGGTTGTGTCCATAGGATAGCCCAAGGTAGGCCCAAAAGTCAAGAAAAGCAACATTGTAAAAGTTGCTCAAAAGTTGTAAAAAGTTGCATGACAACTTTTCAAAGTTGTCATGCAAATTTTCCATGAAATAGGTCATAACCTTAGCTTGGCATTGGGAACCCTAACCATGGCACACAAACCAAGGCAGAGACACTATAAATTGTTGCAAACACTAAAATGAGGGGTTAGATGTCAAATTGTACGGCCCTCGAGAAAAGACCTTGACTGTGACTGTGTTTTTGTTTCCAGTCGGCACAAGTGGAGCATTAATAGGTTGATAATGCATTGTTCTGCAAACTGAATGGGTTGAGAGTCTTTCATTGTGTTTATACTTTCATTTTGAGCACCTAGGTTAGGTTCTTGTACAGGTTTTTGTGTGTTTTGTAATTATTTTGTGAAGTTACTCTTTCACTGTCCTGTTTTGGGTTGTTTTGTGTAATGGACTGACAACTCCTATCCCCATTGTGGAAACACCATGAAACCATGGGGAATAGGATTGAATATGTTGTATAGTATCCTAGAGCATGAAGGGCCCCTAAAGATGCACAAAATATTTTCAAAGACCCACTCCTAGGCGAGACTGGACTGTGCCCAACTAGGAAGGGTTGAGGTTGCAGAGGTCCATGAGAGAAAGGTAGGAAAAGGAAGGAGGCACCCTCTATAGGAGTTGTAGAGGGGTGTATGGAGCACCATTGGTGAGAAGGAGGAGCCTCCACCAATCCATTTAAGGTGGTAAAGATAGAAAACCATCACTGTGACCCTGGCAGGCCTTAAAACCCTCATAAAACCCTCAAAAACCCCAAAATTCACCTAGGGCAGTGTACAAACACTTGGAGGCCCAAAACTAGGAAAATATTTGAGCCCTTTCCAAATGATTATCAGTCCCTTTGGGGAGTTCCACAATTTTGTGCATCATTTGCATGAGGGAGCCCTAAAAATCCAGAATGGAGGCCTAATTGGGCACATTCCTTGTAGCCCTATTTTGTAGGAAAGAAGCAAAATAGTGAGATGGGTAACCAAGTAGAAGGTTAAACCTCTTGGGGGAACATGAATGGATGGAAGACCATATCAAAGACCTATCCTATCCTTTCTAGGACCTAAGAAGGTGTAGGAGGAGCTAAACCCTTATTAGCCTATGTGAGGGTTTTTGATGCTTGTGAGTAGGTGTGACCTTAGGAGAAGTATCACATGTTGTTGTTGGGTGGATTGGGAAAGCTCAGGGGATTCCATAGGAAAGGGAAGTCCTAGAGACCCTAGGGTGTGGTTGGAACACCTGGTGATCCAAGGAGAGGATCAAAGAGCATAGACTAGGCTAGTCTATCCCATACCCATTCCCATCAGACTGGTATTAGAGCAAGTTAAAGATTTGGTGGACCATGCATGTCTCTATATTCTGGTGAATCAGTAGGGGAGAACATAATGGTCACTAATCTAGAGCTGGCTAGGGAGGTAGAAGAGAAAAAGGAGAAAAATAGACTCCTTGAAGATGCTATGAGTGAGATAAGGAACAAGCTGCAAGAAGTGGTTGATCAGATAGCATAAGAACTCTGGGGTGCGGAAACTAGTGATAGAGGAAAGAA
Organism: Cryptomeria japonica; assembly: GCF_030272615.1. Lineage (NCBI taxonomy): Eukaryota > Viridiplantae > Streptophyta > Pinopsida > Cupressales > Cupressaceae > Cryptomeria > Cryptomeria japonica. The sequence continues at coordinate 72,467,641 of NC_081413.1, forward strand.
ATCTATTCATCTTGATAACATCATACTTGAACCAGACCCCTTAATCAATGAAGAACCTTTAGTAAAAGCCATAAGGCTTTGAATACAAAAGCTTTTGAAGGATTGCCACATTTCAGTGGAAGGATGGACATTGACACTGCCATGGAATGGATTGAGGGTATGGAAAACCACTTTGAGTGTGAAGGTGTGATAGAAGCTCAAAAGGTTAAGGTTGCCAAATCAAGACTAAGGGGAGCAGCCTTGACATGGTGGAAGTACTTGCAAGAGGAGAGAGTTAGCATGGGAAAGCTACCTATTGCAAACTGGAAGGCCATGGTGAGTAAGATCAAGGAGAACTACTTGCCAGAGGATTATGAAGTCCAACTTCATAAGAAGAGACAGGGATTGAAGTAGAAAGACCTTGATGTCACCTCCTACATAGAGGAGTTTAAAAAGCTTTGTCTTAGATCCAAATTCCAAGAAGAGGAATCTATCAAGGTAGCTAGGTATCTAAGTGGCCTAAAGTGGAACATCCAAGAGGAGATAAGCCTATGGACTCCTACCACTATCCAAAAGTGTCATCAACTTGCTGCTAAGGTGGAAGAGAGGAACAAAAGGAAGGGAGACTCCAACAATAGGGGTAGAGGCAGAGGTAGAGAACAAATGAGTCACCGAGGTGGTTACCAAAGCAAGGCAAATGAGCAAAGGAATCAAGGAGAGTCCAAGTTGACTAAACATAGCAGTGAAACCAATCTCAGAGGAGGCCATTCTAAAGGAAGAGGTGCACAAGGGGGCCCAAATAGGGGCAAAGGTACTAACAGGGGTAATTCCTACTTTGCAACCATGAAATGCTACAACTATGGTCAATTGGGACACCCGACCTATAGATACCCTAACAAGCCTACCTCATCAAATAGTGGAAAGAGGGTTGCTTATGCCCATGAAGACATGTTAAGAAGCAAAACACCTGAGGTGGACCATATTGAAATAGAGATTGGAGAGAATCTAATGTTCAATAGAGTCTCGATAAGACAACCGGTTAAGGATGAACCTAAGCATAGGAGAGCATTGTTTAGGGTGAGATGTAAAATCTTTGGTAAGGTTTGCAAGGTGATAGTTGATTCAGGGTCAATTGATAACATCATATCAGATGAGGTAGCCAAGAAGTTGAAACTCACAAAGATACCCCATACTAGCCCTTACAAGGTGGTATGGTTGAATCAAGGACAAAGTGTGCTTGTTAATGAATAGACTTGGGTAGAGTTCTCTATTGGAGGATACAAGGACAAGATCCTTTGTGATGTGTTACCCATGGATGCTTGTCATTTGCTGCTAGGTAGACCCTAGTAATTTGATAGGAAGATGATCTATGATGGAGATGAGAACTCCATTTCCTTCAAGAAGGACAACAGAACCTATAAAATCCAGTCTCAGATAGAGAGTTATGAGGGAACCTCAAGAACACCTAGTGTCTTACTTAATACTAGTAAAGAGTTCTTACACCTACTACATGAAGAGGAGATAGTGGGATGGGCCATCTTTGTGAAGCCAAAGGAGAAGGAAGATAAGTTGCAGACAGAGCTACCTAAGGAGGTAAAACAAATGTTGCAAGAGTATAAAGATATAGTGAGTGATGGAGCACCTGCAACACTTCCACCAAGAAGGTCTATTAGCCATCAAATAGACTTTGTACTCGGTGCATCCTGATGAATACTAAGAGGGGGGAGTGAATTAGTATGCAAAAAATCTCTACACTAAAACACTTAAACAGTCTGAAGATAAACCAGTAAAATAGTTTAACAAACAGACCAGTTATCACACATGCAAACCAAAATGCAAATAAAGCATTCACCCATAAAAGCAATACAACCATAATACAAGATATTTGACGTGGAAACCCAAATGGGAAAAACCATGGTGAGATGGAACTCACAAGTCACTATCTGCAGAATAGAAACTAGACCAGTTAAGGTCTTACAATGTTCTTCACCAGAACAGATCTTGTTAGGAATCTCAATCTCTGTTAGGAGATAAGTCTGATTAAAGACTACCTTGCTAGAGGATTTTAGATTCATAGAAGTGAACCACCTTGTTAGAGGATTTTACAAAAGGCTTTTGGGCCTTCCCGGTTAAGGGCTAAAGACTTGTCAAGATGTGAGTAATCAACAAGTGTTTGATCTATCTAATAGCACAGACTGCTTGGTTAGATCTAGTATAGCTCACAACTAATGCATTCCACATTACTTCAGCCTTCTCTATCTCTCACTCAATGACAACTTCATCTTCTTAGATAAGATCACTCTTACAACAACTCGTCAACCATCTTAAACCCTAGCACAACATAAACCCTTCTAGTAACAACCTAAAACCCTAGACATGATGTCCTTTAAAAGGAATCTGATTTCATGTCACTCCAATAGGATTACATTACAATTTCCTAGGTTCAATGAATCTAGACATACTCAGTAACACGACATAAGAAGTGCCGTCAGTGTGTCAGCACCGTCAAATAATTGGTGGATTGCTAACTCATCATAGAGTATTACCGGTTCATACAAAATACCAGTTGCCGGTTTGACAAAAATGAAGACTGGTAAGAATGTGTTATGCCACTTTGCTCCCTCGTACCACTTGATATCTACAAACCACTTGGGGTCGACATGACGCTTCAGACCAGGAAACACATTCAGCAAAATCACCAATAGTCTAAAGACTAGAATACAACATACCAGTTGGAAAAGATACCGGTTGAGCTCTAGCTCATACATATAAAGGGAATCTCAATGCAAGTGTGTGTCTATCGATGACAATCACAACATAAACATCAAAAATGCCAACATTCTCCCCCTTTGGCATTGATGGCAACACTTAGGAAAATAAAATTTTGACATCTAAGTGTTTTACAACAAAAACATGCCATTAACAAAATTGCTCCCCCTAAGCATATACACTATCCCTTCATCAATACAATGTATAGCAATTTGCATACAGAGAATAAACATTGAAATATCAAAGCATATATCAAAGCATATAGCAAAATTTTAAAGCCAGATACATCTCCCTATACTTCTCCAAAATAGATAGAGTACTTCTCCCCCTTTGCCAACAATGACAAAGTACCACTGAACAAACCTGTTTCCATTAAAATAATAAAAGTTTATGACAACAAGGAATAATACTTGTCAAAAACTGATTTATAGTCCTGCAAAAATTGTTTCATTGATAGAGACCAGGACTCAAGTAGGGAGGTGGCCACTTCTTTCTTTGTTTGCATCTTGGATACCTGTTCTTCCATGGCATCAACTGTGCTCATCTCCTGCGTAACTGTCAAGGCAACCATGTTTAGATAACACTTCTGAAGAATTTGCAGACATGGAAGTAAAACCAGTTGTAGCTCTTGCAAGTCTCTAGACCGTGTACTGATCTCTTGCTCCATTTTGGCTGACTGGATATGAAACCGGTGAACAGTTTGCCCATAAGTTGCAAAGAAATCATAAGGTGGCTTAAATGTTCTTAAGTAAGACTGTAAGTCTGTTTGAAGCTTTTGCTTCTAGGCTAGCACATCATTATAGAATAGATGGGGTTGACAGATTCTGCTTAGTAGTAGATTTCCCTCATCCAAAGCATCCCTTATATCCTTTTGGTCTTTCAGCAGTTCAGACTGGAGTTCATTCAACTTCTTCACCAGAGCAATGTTAAGAGCCTTTTGATGCTCTTTCTTGACATTTGCCTTGGCTGCTTCTTCCAGGCTCTGCACCTGATCATCAACTACAGTACATAGTAGCTTAAGCTATGTTAGTGATGATTCAATGTTGGGAAGATTGGTACCGGGGATCAAACCGGTAAGGGTGTCTATAGCCGCTTGAATTATATCTTGCTCCTTTTTCCTTTGAATTATTTCAAGGTGCTCTTGACCAACCTTGATGCTCTACATTAGCTCTGATTCACTTACAGACTGGAGATCGATAGTACTGGTGATATTAGCCGGTTTGGCTTGACTCCCAATTGCCTTCGGAGTCTCCATCTGTGTGCTCTTCACTGCTTCAGCTGCCTTGTCCACTTTGCTTTTTTCCACTACTTTGTCTTCTTCTTCCTTCTTCTTTTTCTCTGCTTTCTTCTTCTTTTCTTATTCCTTGTCTTCTTCTTCTTTCTTTTTCCTCTTAGCTTCCTTCCTCTTCTCCTCTTCTTTCTCTTGCTCTTCCTTTTTCTTTTCTTCTTCCTTCCGCTTTTCCTTTTCTTTATCTTCCTCTTCCTTCTTCTTCTTCTCTTCTTCCTTCTTCTTTTTTTCTTCCTTATCCTCTTCTTCTTTCTTTTTCCTCTCATCTTCTTACTTCTTTTTCTCTTCATCTATTCTTTTCTCCTCTTCCTCTTTAATCTTCTCTTCCTCTTTCCAATTTTTCTCATCTTCATCCCTCTTCTTCTTCTCTGCTTGTTCCTTAGCCGCTTCCTGTCTATCCTTGACTTGTGCACTGCCCTATTCGTCTTGTTGCACCTATTCTGTTCTCTCAAAACGTATGTCTTGAGTGACATCTTCTATGTCCAGGGCATTGACATCAATAGTGTCAATTGGTTCTTCAACTGGGTTTCTTTCTTCATCAAAAACTTCATCCGGTTTGGATATAACCGGTTCTTCTTCTGCTTTCCAGTTGGCTAGATGTTCTTTGTGAGTCTAGATAGCATGGTTCATATGCCGATGAGTGTCTTTTTGAACATCATCAACTCTTCCCTCTAACAGCCAGAGTCTTCTTCTCCTTGTGAAGAAGAGTCCTTTATTATGGTCCAAAACATCAAATAATTCTGAGTTTGAGAGGTTGGGAAAGTACTGTGCAGAGAATTTTTCCCTAATCTCCTGTTCTTTTTCTATGGCAATGCACCATTTATTATCTAATGCCTTATATAAGGAATTCGGTGTCTGAGATTTAATCTCTAATGGCAACCGGTCATTTTTACACAAATAAATAATAATCTCCTGTAGTACTTCTTCTTTCTCCTCATCACAAAAATCATCATAATAATCTACTAAGTCATGAAGCAATTTTCTCCTAATATTCTTTATTGTTCTTTGACAATGTGTCAAAGGTTTATATGAGGAGATATCAATATTTACCAGTGCAGATGTTGCTGGTTCATTCTTCTTCACCTTCTTCATCTGTCTGGCCTTCTTTGGTATCTCCTCAGACTCAGTCTCTTCAGACATTTGACTTAGTCTTCCTTTTTCTTTCAAAGACTTTTTCCGGTGCCACTTCCAGTTTCTTCTTTGCAGGTGACCACTTGGTCACTCTTGGAGTTGCAGTAGTAGCTGGTGCTGATGCTGCAAGCACTACCCTTGCCTTCTTTGCTGCCAGTTCTTTTCCTTTCTTAACAGAGGGTTCCTTGGCTGGTGCAATCCTTTCCAGATAGGTTCCAGTCCTCTTTGCCTTAGGATCAAGAGGTGAGGCAATAAGGGTTGAGGCATACCCTTCCAGCATATCGTACATCACCTCATAGCCCGTTGGCTCCACTTCTTCCATTCTAGGCTCAACAGCCTTCATTAAGCATTTGTCCACCTAGATGGTGAAACAGATGTCATCTTCATATTTCTTGACGATATCACCTGATATCCTCATCCTTTGTCTCATCTTCCATCTGAACTCATCAAAATACTTGTTCAACACATCGGGGTAACTGGTTCTGATTGCTTGAATGCTTTCCTTGATCTACTTGGTTACCGATTGGTTAGGGGACCACTGAACGTCTCCTGCTCCTAGGAAGTATCCTTGAAAATAGGAGAACAACACTACCAATAGGTGTCCAAACTTGAACCTACGTGCATTATCCTATTTGATTGCCTTTAGATTCAACAGGAGTTATCTCTGCATACCGGTGCACAAATCAAATGATGCATCCTCCTTTATCATTCGGTAAGCGGCATTTACCACTATAGCAGATACAGAGTTAATCCTGCAGGCTGAGAATGTCCGGTATCCAATAACCATACATGCATACTTCACCAGATCATCCTTGATAGGATTTACTATCATGCCTCATGAGTCACTCGTTGAACCGGTGAGCTTGGCGATTTTAGTTTTGCTTACCATTCTTAGGGTTGGCACTTCCCCTGTGTTGTAGAAACGGGTGACTATATGAATTTCTTATGGTGTGATATCATGCATCCTCTCCAGGTACATCTTGTCACCATGGACTCTGCTCAAGATGATCCTAATATGATCCTCTGTAAAATCTTCCAGGAAGTAGATAGCATTATGGAGCTTTTTCTTCTCCAAAATATTAAACTCCGGGTTGATCTTCTAATCCTTGCCACGAAATAAACCTAACTAGGTGTGAATAGATAAAGACCCTAGGTCTTCTATTTTGCAGTCTATGAAGTCGAAGATTCCCTCTTCTACTATCACACCTATCGGAACTTGTGATAGGGAATTATATTTTGACTTCCTTTGAATGAAACTTTCAGACTCAATGGATGCACTAGAACTGGTATGAGATGTGGAAGCCATTGTAGAATATTTTAAGAACTCAAGAAATACCTTTAAAATGTGAATTTAGGGCTTTCTAATTCTCCTTCACTCCACACTTTGTTAGTTGCTGAATCACCGCTTTGTGTTCTCCACTTGACTGTTTGCAATTTGAATTTGAATCTCCTTCACAATTTGTCAATTTTTTGAAATCTTAGCTCAAATCGCCTTTTCTTCGCTTTGCTCTTTGAAAAACTTTTCTTCGCTCGAAAACAAATAGTGAGAAATGATTTAAAAAATACTTTTATACACGTCTCTCACCTACCACCATTAATGATCTTCTATTAGGGTGTAAACCCTAATTTCCCTTTTTATCATATCTGGTCTTCTACCAAGTGACAGGTATCACATACCGGTTAAGGTCTTTTATCGGTGTAAACCGAGGGTTCGAAAACATTTCGCCATTTGCTCCCCCTAAGCCTTTTGAAGCTTAGTTTGCCAGTTCCGATATTTCCACACTAGGTGTAGAAACCGGTTCCTCTTCCAACTTTGTTGGTTTCTTCCTCCAGGTTTTGTTCATGTCCGCTTGAACTGTTTCAACATCAATTTCTCCTTCTGGAGTGACCAATATATCATCAGATATACTATTTCTACTTCTACAGAATCTTGCAATGTGACCCGGTTTGTTGTTGTGGTAGAAAACCAATCCAGGTGCTCTCCAAGGTCCATTGTTCATGTTTCCATTCTTCCTTCTGCATGTTGCAGCAGTGTGACCATGACCATGACAGATCACACAACTCTCCATCTAGTTACCACTTGATGGCCACCACTTCTTGGCTGATGATTGAAGACATTAAACCGGTTGTGGTTCCAGTTCACAAAAGGTTCAAGACCAACTCCTTGGGTCCTTTGAGGATATCTTCCAGTGTTATTCATCACAGACCTACATTCAAATGCTCTATGCCCAAACTTGTTGCATGCATAACAATGACCGTTGAACTTATTGGATCTAGATACATTATTAATAAAGTAAAGGAAATTATTGTAGGCTTTGCTCCTACATGCATTGGTAGTGTGTCCTTCTTTAAGACAGTTAAAGCAAACATGTTTGAAGTTTTGCTTACCTTTTCCTTTGAATGCCAGTTGCTTCTTCGATGCTTCAGCATTTGTTCTTGAGGATTCTCCTTCCTCATGTCTAGAGAAACCAAGTCCATTGGTATTCTTTACTGGTCTAGTCGAGTCAAGCTTCTGCTCTAGCTTAATAGTACTTTTGCTTAACTTAGCAAGTATTTCCTTAGACTCAGAGAGTTCTTTGGAAATAGCAGTATTTGTCTCCATTAGGCTTGCATTTTCAGAGATGGCTATGTTCAGTTCATCTTGTACTCCTTCTTTTTCCATTCTACTCTCATGAAGGTGAGTAGTCAGTGCACTAATCTCTTGTTTCAACTTGGAGATCTTATGATCTTTGTCCTTCACTAGATCTTCATCTTTCCTCCAGTTCTCAAGCTCTTGACTAAACCAGATAGTCAATCCTTTCAACTCCTTTCTTAGGTTGGAGTTTGATTCATTCAACTTATTTACTTCTGCTACCATGGCTTCCATATCTGCTTCATCTGCAGAACTATTTTCAGATAGCTCCATCAGCTTTTCTGAATGTTCTCTCCTTTTGCTTGAGATGCCTTGTATTTGACCATAAGATCATCATAGGCTTGCTGAGACTGAGTGAGCCATTGAGTAAGTTCCCTTGAGGTGTATTCCCCCATATCTCTTTCCAAGTGGTTAAACTTATAGAAAGGTAGGCTCTGATACCAATTGATGAATACTAAGAGGGGGGGGTGAATTAGTATGCCAAAAATCTCTCCACTAAAACACTTAAATAGTCTGAAGATAAACTGGTAAAATAGTTTAACAGACAAACCAGTTATCACACATGCAAACCAAAATGCAAATAAAGCATTCACCAACAAAAGCAATACAACCATAACACAAGATATTTGACGTGGAAATCCAAATGGGAAAAACCATGGTGAGATGGAACTCACAAGTCACTATTTGCATAATAGAAACCAGACCGGTTAAGGTCTTACAATGTTCTTCACTAGAATAGATCCCGTTAGGAATCTCAATCTCTGTTAGGAGATAAGTCTGATTAAAGACTACCTTGCTAGAGGATTTTAGATTCATAGAAGTGAACCACCTTGTTAGAGGATTTTACAAAAGACTTTAGGGCCTACCCGATTAAGGGCTATAGACTTGTCAAAGATGTGAGTAACCAACAAGTGTTTGATCTATCTAATAGCATAGACTGCATGGTTAGATCCAATATAGCTCACAGCTAATGCATTCCAGCATTACTTCAGTCTTCTCTATCTCTCACTTAGTTACAACTTGATCTTCTCAGATAAGATCACTCTTACAACAACTCATCAACCACCTTAAACCCTAGCACAACATAAACCCTTTTAGCAGCAACCTAAAACCCTAGACATGATGTCCTTTAAAAGGAATCTGATTTCATATCGGTCCAATAGGATTACATTACAATTTTCTAGGTTTAATGAATCTAGACATACTCAGTAACACGACACAAGAAGCACCATCAGTGTGTCGACACCATCAAATAATTAATGGATTGGTAACTTATCACAAAATGTCGGTTGGTAACTCATCATAGAGTATTACCGGTTCATACAAATTACCGGTTGCCAGTTTGACAAAAATGAAGACTGGTAAGAATGTGTTATGCCGCTTTGCTCCCTCGTACCACTTAAGATCTTTGAACCGCTTGGGGTCGACATGCCGCTTCAGACCGAGAAACACATTCTACAAAATCACAAATAGTCTAAAGACTAGAATACAACATACCCGTTGGAATAGATACCGGTTGAGCTCTAGCTCATACATATAAAGGGAATCTCAATGCAAGTGTGTGTCCATCAATGACAATCACAACATAAACATAAAAAATGCCAACACATCCCTGCCCAATAAAGCAACATATAAGCTCACACCTTACCAAAATAGGGAGGTGGCAAGGCAAGTGTAGGAGTTGTTGGATCAAGGACTGATCAAGAAGAGCATCAACCGATGTGCAGTCCCAGTAGTTCTAGCAACAAAGAAGGGAGGCAAGTGGAGACTTTGTACTAATTCAAGGGAAATCAATAGGATCACCATAAGGTACAGATTTCCTATTCCTAGAATAGAGGATTTGATGGACTATTTAGGAGGTGCCATGTATTTTACTAAGTTGGACCTTAAAAGTGGTTATCATCAGATTACAATTAAGGAGGGTGATGAGTGGAAGACTGCTTTTAAGACCACAGAAGGGCTGTATGAATGGCTTGTGATGCCATTTGGACTTACCAATTCCCCAAGCACCTTCATGAGGTTGATGAATGAGGTGTTGAAGGACTTCACAGGAAGATTTGTGGTGGTGTACTTAGATGACATACGCATCTATAGCAGAACCAAAGAGGAGCACCTAGAACATTTGAGGTTAGTCCTAGAGAGGTTGCATGAAGAGAATTGGAAATCAACCTAGAGAAGTGTGACTTTTTGAAGCAAGAGTTAGTCTACTTGGGGTTTGTCGTGTCTAAGGGAACCTTGAAGATGGATCCAAGCAAAGTGGAGGCAATCTTGAATTGGCCTGCCCCTAAAACAGGGACTGAAGTTAGGAGTTTCCATGGTTTAGCCCAAATCTATAGAAAGTTTGTGAGGAACTTCAGTGGCATATGTGCACCAGTACTTGACACCATAAAAGGAGGCCTTAAAACTAAGTTCAAATGGACTGAACAAGCTGATAAAGCATTCCAATTATTGAAGCAAGAAGTAGCCACAAAACCCATCCTACTCTTACCTACTTTTGACAAACTATTCACATTGGAGTGTGATGCAAGTGGTACTGCAGTAGGGGGTGTATTGAGTCAAGAGGGAAGGCCTGTGGCATTTTTCAATGAGAAGCTAAATGAGGTAAACATATGATCTAGAGTTGTATGCACTAGTTCAGTCTCTCAAGAAGTGGAGGCATTACCTACTCCCAAAGGAATTTATGGTGTTCATAGATAACCAGGCTTTGAGTTATATCAACCCTCAAAACCCCAAAATTCACCTAGGGCAGTGTATAGACACTTGGAGGCCCAAAACTAGGAAAATATTTGAGCCCTTGCCAAATGATTAGCAGTCCCTTTAGGGAGTTCCACAAGTTTATGCATCATTTGCACGAGGGAGCCCTAAAATTCCGGAATGGAGGCCTAATTGGGCACATTCCTTGTAGCCCTATTTTGTAGGAAAGAAGCAAAATAGTGAGATCGGTAACCAAGTAGAAGGTTAAAACCTCTTGGGGGCACATGACTGGATGGAAAACCATGTCAAAGACCTATCCTATCCTTGCTAGGACCTAAGAAGGTGTAGGAGGAGCTAAACCCTTATTAGCCTATGTGAGGGTTTTTGATGCTTGTGAGTAGGTGTGACCTTAGGAGAAGTATCACAAGTTGTTGGTGGGTGGATTGAGAAAGGTCAAGGGATTCCACAGGCAAGGGAAGTCCTAGAGACCCTAGGGTGTGGTTGGAACACCTGGTGATCCAAGGAGAGGATTAAGGAGCATAGACTAGGCTAGTCTATCCCATACCCATTCCCATCAACTGAGTTCGCTGAAAGCATCAATTTGATGAATCTACAGAATATTATGTCTGGATTGATGCTGATTTCCACACTTTAGAAGGTTTTCTAAAGGTGTGCAAGAAATAGTGAATAGAAACAAGTTGTTCTAACCAAGACTGATATGATACACAGTAAGGCAAATCACTTCACAGTGAAAGAAATCATGATTTAGTTCTTTTACCTTTTGGCATTGTTGTCAAAGGGGGAGAAGACTATAAATGGTTGGAAGACTAAATGGTTGATTGAATGATGGAAATAATAAAAGATTAAGGACAGGGGGAGAAGATTGGAAAAGGGGGAAGACTTCAGAAGATTTTAACAGGTCAAGGGTAATAGGAGAAGTCTAATAGCAATCTGAATCTGAATCAATTTGAATATCTTATTGGTATTACCATTTAAATTGTTGGTTTTGCCATCAATGCCAAAGGGGGAGATTGTTGGCATTACAGTAAGAAAGATTATTGATATTCAATAAGGATATTGAGAAGGTTGTTGAAAATTGTTGATATAACTGAAGAAGGATGATAACTATCTTTATAACATTATTTTGTCATTGATGTCAAGAAATTGATTATCTCATTCAGTATGATGTTGCCATATCTTGAGAAGATTGATTTGAAGAGAATTAAGATGTTGGTAAAAGACATAGAAAGAATGTGATGAATAAGGGGAAAAATAAGTTATTCAATGGTCAACTATTACCGAGTTAGACAATGATGAGATCATGATGTTTAGATTTCTTGATATCCTACATATGTTGTTGATTATAAGGTTAATACTATACTATATCACTGAGAAAAGAACCTAGTCGGTAAACCCTAAGGTTATCGATATCGGTTAATGAAGGCAAAATGTCTACCGAGTAAAGTTTACTATTTACCGAGTTGCAACTGAGTTATGTCAGTGCACATTGGATGAATACAAGCATTATTTTATGAAGGACAATGATGAGCTAGAGATGTATAAGTGATTGGTATGCCATGCATGAAGTTTGTTAAGGATCTATGGCAAAGGAAAATCGGCAGGAAGATCTACAGTGCAGATTGAACCATAATAACCTTGTGCAAGTTCCAAGATAGGAATGCAAGTCCCGAGGCAAGGTAAAACATTTTTAGATCGGAAGGATACATTGAACCTGGTGAAGTGTGAATATCTGATGGCTAAGATTGATCATGGGAAATGTGATCAAGTAGATTAAGCGGTTAGCAATTGTTTATAAATAAGGAATTGTTAATAAACAATGCATGTGGGCGAGTGTAAGAATAGGAATGCTACATAGTGATTACCGAGCACAGAAGCTTGAAGACCTGTTTGAATAACAGAGTAGAGAGCCTAGCAGAGGGACAAGATAATTCCTATGACTAGATTGTTTTGAGCAAATAAAAATCTACTTTAGCATTTTAGATGTGAAGTTGCAGATATATTTTGTTACTCTTATTTTGTAAGTAACAAAAAATCTCTTAACTGAGTGGACTTAATAGTCTTGTTTGTAAACCCTTTAGCAAGGTAACATTCTAAATGAGTTTTTGAAATCCTTTGACAAGGTCACTTCTAACAAAGTGAAGATCATAACAGATTTGAGGGAAATCCCTTAACCGGGTCACATCTAGCAATGTGTTTGTAATCGTTAACATGATTTTCTTTTAACTGAGCATACTCTAGAAGAGTATATTTCTTAGTGGGTCCGAAATCCCACAGTGGTTTTTTCCCTATTTGGGTTTCCATGTTAAATCTGGTGTTATGAGTGTTATGATGATTATGTGTTTATGAGTTAACATGTTTAGCAATTTTTGGTTATTTTGTTAAAGTAGAAGTTACCGAGGTTGAACCTATTGATTTTATGGAAGTTTAAGTTTGTATGATTCACCCCCCCCCTCTCATCTTGTTAGATATTGGCATTCGTACTTTACAATTAGTATCAGAATTAAACATTTGGTATCAGAGCTAACACAATAAACATTAGACATAAAAAACAGACAATAAACCCTGAACAGAAAAACAAACCCTAAACCTTAGATAGAAAAAAATGAACAATAAAAACTAGAAAATAAACGAACAACAAACCCTAAAAAATTAACAAACAATAAACCCTAGATGAAAATCAATAATAAATGCCCCTTCCCTCTCACACACATGTACACGTTACCATATCTATCATTATTCTCTCTCTCTCTCAATCTCTCATTATCCCCTCTCTTTCTCACACACACACATTACTCCCTCTCTCTATCTCGCACACACACACACATTAACCCCCTCTCTTTCTTTCACATGTTACCCTCTCTCTATCATTACCCACTCTCTATCTCTCAAATTATCTATTCTCTCTAACTCATTGTATCTCAAATTACCTACTCTCTCTCTCTCTCTCTCTCTCTCTCTCTCTCTCTCCCTCTCTCTCTCTCTCTCTCTCTCTCTCTATTTTAATCATGAATAAAAGTCTGAATGTTTAAATTTATATTTCTAAATGTTATATTTAATTATAGGATTCTTTTGTAAAAGTTAGATGTTTAATTTATGTTTAAATTTAACTTTATAATGATAATGAATATGAATGTGTTTTTTGTGTGTATGTGAAAAATAGGGCTCTTAAATTTTATAATACTCTAACTATCACTATTAATCCTCACTACTTCCTAACTTAGCCCAATCTCTAAAGATATACTATATATTTACAAACATGATAACATGTACTCTTTCTTATTTTTTCTCTTTTCTTTATCCTTTTATCTTCCTCTAATAACCAATGCCTCCTTTTTATAGTAAATACCCCCCTAATAAGAGAGATAAAACAAGAATACAAAACTCCCCATAAAGAAGTAGGTCACTGCTAATGATGAAAGATTGAAGAAAAAACATGATCCACTACTTGAAAACAACATTTTTTTTCCTTTAGGAAGAAATAAATACATTGGTGACTGGAAATGTCATTATAATAAGTTGGGTAAATACAAAATTCAAATCTAAATAGACTTGTGTCTCTAAAAACTTCACAAATATTCAAATGTTGGAACAAAATGATGATAAAGGATCTTGTAAGGATTGAAGTAGAATGAGCACCAAAGATAATATGATGGGTTTCCAATGATTGCATAGGTATCATGAAAGAGGATATCAATATCCTCAAAATAATATTTAACATGTGTAATTCTAAACTCCTCAAACAAGGATAATATATTCAAAAGATATGAATCCCAAGTGGCCATGTTTAGAAGGTGATTAATGCCATGCTAGACTAAATCAATTGGGTTTATGGAATTGGTGATAATAATCTAAAATAATAAAAAACATTTAAGATGGATATTAGGTCTTGATAGGATGAGTACTTGAAGAATGAGACAAGCCTCTAAATTGTCAAAACATGCAAGACCTATGATATAATAAATTTCCTCTTAGGTATCACCATCGAAGGGTATGTGACCTTCATCTACAAAGGGAATGAAACAATCTACAATAGGATCCTTTAGGAATGGAGAGGGTCTCCATGGATCTCCTAAAGTCTATTCCAAAGTGTGTGGGCCAAATCTATATCCAATGCAATACACATAGAATCATGATCTTGATACTAGATCAAATCACTCCTACATGGTCAATGATGTTACACCAAGATTATATAATTTCTAGTGTTTCTAGCTTAGGTATGAGTCCATACATAAAAGGAAAATGATTACACCACCTAAAACTTATCAAGATACCATTTTACAAAAGAATCATAGTTATCCCTTTCTAATTTTACCACAAAAGGAAGAATAGAGAAACCTATGATACCTCCTCAAATAAAAAATTAAAAGATCAATAAAATCAATACATATAAAACATATGAAACAAATTCATCTCATGTAAGATAGTCATTTTCAAGTGCCAAGATGTCCAAGTAAATGACTAGAATGTGAAATCACAAAAAATAAAATATAAAATACAAGGCAATATTCTAGAAAATAATTGTGTGATCTATGAAGATTTATGAACCACCTTTTCAATGCCACTTGAAGCATGCAAAAATATGCCCTGTATTAAAAGTTACGAGGCTTTAAATTTACATAGCTTTATTTAAGTTAAGAGGACAATAAATCACACTAGTGACAGATTTAATAAAAATAAGAATCAAATATAGATCAATATTGGAATCACATTTTGTGGGTTGCGACTTTGAACAAGAAAATACCAATATAAAATTGAATATAAAAAAAATAGAGTTCTTTTTTGTTTTAACTCCTCCAAGAGTAGAGAACCTACTATTTATTCAAGCTTCAACTTAGTGTAGTACTACTAGTTACGATCACTAAATCATCCAATGATTCTAGCGAAGAAAACAACAAAGTAGTACATGTATTGACAAGTTCATAGATATAACTTATGACTTTAATGAATTTAGTTAATTTAACCAAAAGAGAGTAGTTGAATCGAATCCTATCAAGTTGAAAATATAAAGTGGTAGCCTAATTGACGATAATGGTTAAATATTGCAAGGGTACTAAATTGTAATTCCATGGAAGTTACCTTCATTATCTAAATCAGTGGAGTCGTTTATGTATTATCTATTCTCTCTCTCTCTCTCATGATTATTTTTTATGATTTTGATGGAACTTATACTAATGCATCTTTAGATGTTAAAAAGTATTGTTTGAGTTGCATGGGCATTGTGATGTTTTATTTTGTAAAATATTTCTTATACTTATATTTAAGCGGATAATATTTCTTAAATGATGCTTATTATTAAAATAGACCCACCTATTAATAATATTATAGATCTATGTGAGTTTCCTTTTTTTATATTTAAGTTGCTAAATTGTATTTAATTATAAGTTTTCCTGGAAGGTGAAATGTAAATTAAATAGTTTGTAATTGTAAATTTTCATGTTTGTATATATATGCAGATTATTTTCCTAGAATGGATGAGTTTGAGATAGATGAGCTATTAGGTCTAGCACAACCTCCACCTCAACCTCCACCTCCACCTCCACCCAATCAGTTGAGGCAAACAATTAGGATGAATATTGATTCTTTGGTTAGAGATATCCATACTATTAGACGTGAGCCTCATCCACCTCTGCAGTTGTTACACCTTGCAGATAGTATGCAAGGGATTGTACAGTCTATACAGGCTTTAGATAGAGAGCTAGATAGCTATCATAGTTGGGGGGAGGGATTGCATGCATTTTACGCTGCTGGCTTAACATACAAACAAGTCAATGAATTAAAAATAACAAAAATGGATTTGAAACAATATTTTATGAACCCTAAGACCAGTGAAGAGATAGATCCAAAGAAGCTACGGATCTCAATTTGATGGTGTAGGCACCCAGGCATAGCTAGGCACTTTTGGGAGTCCCACCACACTCCAATCATGAGGCCCCGATGTATTTTTTGAAGAAATTATGGGCCGAATTTGAATTGGGCAAAAAGCCCAATTACTTTGATATTAGATCATTTAAGGGGGTTGGGAGAGGCATGCCCCAGGATCGACCGAGAGCAAAATTGAGCGACAGGGTTAGAAACCCGGTGCGCGATGATCCATTGGTTCCTTTTCCATCACTAGTTGTTCCAGCATCTACCCATCATTGAGTAGTGGATTCTACTCTAGGTTCATTGAGTTCCCTATTGGGCAATTTGGTACAGTAGTTACGTGAGGTGAGGGTTGCCCCCAGCTTAGCACATGTTTGTAGGAGCTATGGGGATGTATGTACTAGTCCACAGAGTGAGGTTGCTCCTAGAGGAGATGGTGATTTTGATGATTTTGATGCTTCCCATGGTGGTTATGATGATGCGGAGGATGCTGCACATGCTGATGCCATCTCTTCATATGTTGATCTCCTATGGGCAGACGATGATCAGCCTACAGAGGTACAAATTTATTTATATAATTTACAATTCAGTATTAAATTCCTTATATATACACATATGAACCATAACATGAGTCATTTTTTTCTGAACAGAGGATGGATCATACCATGTCATTGAGGAACCGACATCATGTTACCTCAATGCCTAGAGGTGTTGGTGCCCCATTTATGGTATGCACTTTCATCTAGATACATTGTATTGATATGTATATTTAAAATAAACACTAAAATTTTTAATTTAATGATGTGTATGATATGTTTTTTCAATTTTGTAGGGTGCTTCATGTAGCACCTAGGTGGGTAGTTCTTTATGTGACCCGTGGACCACTGAGGCTCAACCTCATATACCACTAGTATGTTTTTCATCCATTATTTTGAAGCGTTTATATGCTTACTAATTTATGTACAAGTGTGATTCATGTTTGTTATTTTTTGCAATTGTAGGCTTCTGGATTGTTTGATGGTGCATCACATATATGCCCTCACCCATCAGTTACTTTGCCTGCATCACATGTATTCTTTTTTGCGATAATCTTGTAGTGTATATATGGGTAAGTGCACCAAGATGGTGAACAAAAAGGGGGGTATAAGTGGCCAGTTTTTTTTTGTTAAAATAGTAAACCTAAACTTCAAAGAGATATTCGAAGGTCACACACTCAAAACTAGGAGTTGAGAAAAGAATAAGAATTTTAGTACTCTTAATGTAGTTTCTAAACTACTAAAGTTTTTTTAAATTGGATAATATTAAGAGGGTCAAACCTCTCTCACATGAAAAACTATTCCTGATTTTTTCTGAAAAAACATAACATAGCTATTTTCATGCGCTGCAAAAAATATATAATTAGATTTAGTATTTTGGAAAACCCTGTTGTAGGATGATAGGTAAGATTGAGATCTAGAAGTTGTGTATTTGTTTGTAATTTTTTGTTAAGTATTTTTTTTTAATGATTTTTTGATGTGACCGCATCCTGAAAAATTTGGTACCTATTCGTGCACTGGGTATAACTTGCATCAAAATAATTGAAAATGAATATTTTTTTTTTAGATTGTATAGAATCTAGTGTAGAACAATAATATGTAATTTATTTATAATTTGGTCAAGTATATCAAAAGTTATTAGAAAAATGGTAGATGTATGTCTGTGAGGACTGTCAAGGCACTGGTAAAGAAAATTAAAGTTTACTATGCTCATGTTGTCTAAAAATAGAAAAAATTATATGGTCAGAAAGATGAGAAGACGTGTGAGATTATGGTGGTAATTTTAGAGATACCCACTTGATCATTTGTAAACCTGATGATGATGACGTCAAGAAATCATGTTGGAAGATGAAAAAATGTGTAAAGGGACAGAAATGTAGGGAAAATGGGCTTGCAAGTCTTAGGGTCATTTTTGAACCCTCTTACCAAGCCAAAACCTGCACGGGTTAAAAAAAAAAAGTAACATTCATAGTTCTATATAACTCGTACGGGTTATGTAGAACTAAAACCATCATTTTGAATTTCCCAAAACCCGTACGGGTTATGAAATTTTGTTTTTATGGTTTTTTCATAATCCATACGAGTTATGAAAAACATCATTTTGAGTTTCACAAAACCCGTATGGGTTATGAAAAACCATTATTTTGATTTTCACAAAACCAGTACGGGTTATGAAAAACATCATTTTGAGTTTCACAAAACCCATAGGGTTATGAAGAAATCAAAATGTATGCTTGTAAACTTAGCATATACTAGGGCAAGTGCAAGGTAATGAGTCACAAATTCGCGGAAGTCCGTGCATTGGAAAATGCGCTCTTATAAACGGGGGCCCGTTTTCAAAAAACGGGGGCCCGTTTGTGCTTCGGGCTCCCGAGCCGAAAGGTAACGGGGGCCCGTTTTGTTTAAAAACGGGCCCCCGTTTTGTTATAAAACGGGGGCCCGTTTTTTAGAAACGGGGGCCCGTTTTAAAAAACGGGGGCCCGTTTCTAAAAACGGGCCCCCGTTTTGTTTAAAAGCGGGCCCCCGTTTCTAAATGGCATTTTTCCTTTTTTTCCACAATCCGCCCTTGTTTGAAAACGGGGGCCCGTTTTGTGGAAGTTGATTCCACAACCCGCCACTTGGCTCGGGATTAGGCCCGGGATAGGCCTGGGATGGCCACACCTGAGACATGGACCTGCAAATTCAAATCTCCATGAATGAAAGCACAAATATGAACTTCAGAAATAGTTTACGCGCCTCTAATTAGAGAATTTTTATACGAAATTAAAACCCATTTCAGATTATACTGTCTAGATTCTAAATATGTAAATTTATTTAAAAATTGATTATTTTAACTATTTTTCATTTAATTTATACTAAATCGGGTCCATAAATTTGAAATATTAACTAATTTTGTTAATTTAATAACTTTTTTATTTTAAAGAATTTTGGAAAAAAAATTATATGTCATCAATCTACACAAAATTCTTTTGTATTTAAAAAAAAAAAAAATCAAAAAATGTTAAGTTTACATCAAATTATGTGGGTCGTACACGTCAAATTTTTAAAAAGATAATTACGGCCATTAAAAAATTAATTAAAAAAAAAATATTAGAAAAAAAAATACAAAAAAATATGCTCATCAATCTTCAGTGTGTTACAAACCATTTCCCAAAATGGTTTGAGAAAATAATTTTAATTGTGTCAAAAAGTGTGGGTCGTACACATGCATGGTATGGTCCTGAAACAGGCATTTTTAAAACATAGTTTTCAGAACTCCATTTAAAAAGTTATTTTTTATTATGTGGGTATTAAAATAAATTATATATTTAGAAACTACACTCAGAGGGCTATCTTTTATATTACTGACTTTTTCCAAGATTCAATCTCTAAGTGTTTCAAAATTTAAGGTCAAATGAGACAAAATCTGAAAATCAGGGAAAACACTTCCACTTTTTGGCCAAAAAGTGGACTCATCTTCTTGCACTGACCCACTACACATATGTATGGACATACATATATAATATGTATTTATGTATGTATATATGCATATCTATAGTTATATATACATATATTTATATAGATATATGTATATATGTTTGTATACATGCATGTCTCTCTTCTTTTCCTCTCTTTCGTCTTCCTTCTCCCATCACCATCTCTATCTATTCTAAGCCCTAATTATCCTTCTTGAGTTCTATCTCATCTCTCTTCCCCTCACACTTCTCTCTCTACCAAGTCTCTCACCCTCTTCTCCTTATCATTCTCTCTACCTCAAGTCTCTCACCCTCTCCTCCTTCTCTCTCTCTCTCTCTCTCTCTCTCTTTGTGTGTGTGTCTCCCTCCCTCTCTCTCTCATTATCCTATCCTATTATCACCCTCTCCCCCTTCTATCTCTTTCTCTCCCCCTACCTCTCCCTTCCCCTCTCTCCCTCCCCCTCTTGTTATCTTATCCTATTCTCTCTCCTCCTCCACCTCTCTCGACCCTATTCTCTCTCTCTCTCTCTCTCTCTATCCTATTCTCCCCATCTCCACCCTCTCTCTCTCTTCATCTCCCTCTCCCTCTCTCCCAATCTCCTCTCTCTCCCTCCCCCTCTCCTTATCATATTCTCTCCCTCTCTTCTTATTCCCTATTCTCTATTTTACACCCTCTCCACCTACTCTCTCTAACTGCCTTTCTCACCCCCTCTCCTTATCCTATTATCTCCCTCTCTTCCTATCCCCTTCTCTCTCTCTCTCAATCCTATTCTCATCTCCCTTCTCTTTCTTTCCCGATCTCTCTAACTCTCATCCTATCCCCTTCTCTCTCTATCTCTAACACTCTCTCCCTCCCCCTCTCCTTATCCTATTCTATCCCTTTCTTCCTACCACCTACTCTCTCTCTCTCCCTCCCCATCTCCCTAGTCTCTCTCTCTATATCTCTCTCTCCTCTCTCTCTCCTATTCTCACCATCTCCCCCTTCTCTTTCTTTCCATATCTCTCTCTCTCTCTCTCTCTCTCTCTCTCTCTCTCTCTCTCTCACTCTTAATCCTATTCTCACCCTCTCTCCCTTCTCTTTCTTTCCCTATCTATCTCCCTCTCTTCCTATCCCCTTCTCTCTTTGTCTCTAACTCCCTCTCCCTCCCCCTCTCCTTATCTTATCCTATCCCTATCTTCCTGCCCCTTACTCTCTCTCTCTCTCTAACTCTCTCTCCCTCCCCCTCTACCTATCCTCTTCTCTCTCTCTCTCTCTCTCTCTCTCTCTCTCTCTCTCTCTTTGTTTCTCTCTTTCTCTCTCTCTCCCTATCTTCTCCTCTCTCTGTCTCTAACTCTCTCCCTACCCCTCTCCTTATACTATTCTACTCTCTCTCTCTCTCTCTCTCTCTATCTCTCTCTCTCCCTCTCCCTCTCTTAATCCTATTATCACCCTTTCTCCCTTCTCTTTCATTCCCTATCTCTCTCCCTCTCTTCCTATCCCCTTCTCTCTCTCTCTCTCTCTCTCTCTCTCTCTCTCTCTCTCTCTCCCTCTCTCCCTTCTCTTTCTCTACCTATCTCTCTCTCTCTTCCTCTCTCTCTCTTTGTTCCTATCCCCTTCTCTCTCTATCTCTAACTCTCTCTCCCTCCCCCTCTCCTTATCCTATTCTATCCATCTCTCTTTCTCTCTCTCTCTCTATCTCTCTCTCTATCCTATTCTCACCCTCTCTCCCTTCTCTTTCTTTCCCTATCTCTCTCCATCTCTTCCTATCCCCTTCTCTCTTTGTCTCTAACTCTCTCTCTCCCCCTTTCTCTCTCTTTCTTCCTCTCCCTCTCAATCCTATTTACACCCTCTCTCTCTCTCTCTCTCTCTCTCTCTCTCTCTCTCCTATTCTCACCCTCTCTCCCTTCTCTTTCTTTCCCTATCTCTCTCCATCTCTTCCTATCCCCTTCTCTCTCTCTCTCTCCCCTTCTCTCTCTTTCTTCCTCTCCCTCTCTTAATCCTATTTACACACACTGTCTCTCTCTCTCTCTCTCTCTCTCTCTCTCTCTCTCTCTCCCCACTTCTTCTTTGGTTCCTGGTTCTACATAACCCATATGGGTTATGTAGAACTATGGCCAAAACCTCTAGTTTTGCATAACCAGTACGGGTTTTGAGGAACTTTTTGTTTTTTAATTATTTTTGGCTAGGTTTGGTGTTACCAAGCCTAGCACATTTTTTAATTTCATAGAAAACGCATGAGTTATGAGAAATTTCAAATTTTTTTGCATGTGGCCACTTTTTTGTTCACCATCTTGGTGCACTTACCGATATATACTTTATAATATATGTATATATACAAGTTTGATTCATGCTTTATATATGTTGTTCAGGTCGATACCACTACCAGTATTGGTATGGCTATGGGATTGAGCCAGATGCAACCATCGACATTGTCATTTGCGGTGATGATTAGAAAAATAATTTCTAATTTGTTTATACTGTGTACCTGGCTTTTATAGGGATTATCAAAATTGATGTGTTTTTTTGTAGGATTTGACTGCAACCACTTTTCTTGTATAGGAGGGTGGAGACACTGATACTGTATAGGAGGGTGGAGTCACTGATACTGGATAGGAGGGCGGAGACACTGATATTGCACACACACAAGATGGTACATCTCAGGACCACGTGCAACAAGATGATGCATCTCAGCCACCTTCACATGGAGTGAAGAGGACTGCAAATGAGATGCACTTGAGTTCTTAGATTATATATTTTAGATCATGTCATGTTATTGTATTATGGACTTTTTATGATGACACTTGTTATGTTATCCTGGGACTTGTTATTATGTGATTATATATAGGACTTGTTGTTATGTGATTATATATAGGACTTTTTATTATGTCATTTCCTTGCTATTATGATATCAGGTCGTGTTATGTGATTTGGTGCACTCTAGTGATTATATATGTGATGTTGTTTTGTTATTATGTTATTTGGACTTGTTTTAATGTCATTTCCTTATTATTATTTTTCCAAGACTTGTTATTATGTCATCAAGAATTGTTATGAGATTGTATATAGGACTTTTTATTTATGACTTGTTATGTGATCTATTTATGACTTTATATTTTAACATTGTGATTGATCATCTTATAGTGTAATAGTTTATAATTCAATAAAATAATTATCCCAATTTACAATAACATCCTATTCTTAAAATAATAATAAAATCAAGAACTTACAATTAATCTATGAAGAGATTACGATAAAATAAATATATCATAAAAAATTAGAATTCAATTGTAACACAATTACAATGTGCCCAAAATAACATTAAGAAGAAGATAACTAATACAATGTTAAAGGGACAAAGAAAAACAATTATCATGATTAAATATAAAAGAGTTCACTCAAGTAACACAAACTTATATGCATATAAATTTGATATGAAAATTATAAAAGGATTATTAATTATAAATTAATCTCATAGAGGAATCCAATAGATTGATGGAACTAAGGCTAACCAAATTATTAGGAAGGTTTTAAGAAAATTATTCAATGATTTGCTAAGATTTGTAAATTTCCTAGCCCTTGATGTTTGAGTGATACAAAATTAGATGTCAGAGACATTTGATTGGAAGTAGACATAGATTCTTTCTTGTCAATTTCTTTTTGATATGCATAATTCTTTTGACATTTTGAAGGGTTGGAATAAGTAAAGGAAGCCTTGCTATATGGAATAATTACATTGAAAGATGGTAGGTGAACATTGTGACCTTCTTTTCCATAATATAATTCATTTATATAGCTATAAAAAAGCTATTGGGAAATGAGTGTGTAAAATAGAGTGGAGGATGGCTAAAGAGAGTAAGAGATAGGAGGCAATAGAATGGTAGTAAAATTAGAAATCACACTATAAATATAGATTTGTCATACAATGATAAATATAGAGTTGCCATATTTTAGACATAATTCTATCTTTGAACTTACAATTAATCTATGAAGAGATTACGATAAAATAAATATATCATAAAAAATTAGAATTTAATTGTAACACAATTACAATGTGCACAAAATAACATTAAGAAGAAGATAACTAATACAATGTTGTTTATGAAACCAAAATTGTATCAAATTTAGACAAATACAATGTTAAAGGGACAAAGAAAAACAATTATCATGATTAAATATAAAAGAGTTCATACAAGTAACACAAACTTACATGCATATAAATTTGATTCAACCTAATGTACCATCTGCATCCCCTCTCTTTTGCAATGCGTCTATGATTGCCTCATGCTCTTCTACTGAAAGTGTCCACAATACCTTAATAGCAGGTCTACCTGTGTATTTTTCTAATTTGGTGTTTGTTGCCACCACCAAATGAGAATAGTGTATAATCTTCTTTTCTGATTGGTAGTCTTCATAAGCTGGTAAGCCATTCCTTCTTGTTAAGTATTTGCGTAGCCATGTGCCAACTACCACAATAGACCCAACTAGACACTGAAAACCATCATCATCTACTTGATCACATATCAACTTTTTCTTAGGTTCTACACATCTAGCTAGCCAATACTCAACCTGCTCATCATTATCCTCAGGTGCAACAATAGCATACCCATGTCCTAGAAAACAAATTTAAGTACATGTAGAAATAAAACTTGTTAGAATTTATAATTCAAATATGTAATCATAAATTATATGACAAAACATAAAAATATATAATTTAAAGTTATAAACAAGAAATTTAATTAAATTACCAGGTTGTATGAGGTCTGAAACATGATCATAATCTTCTGATGCAAATGCATGATCTAGGTCTTCGTTTCTTCTAACATCTTCATATTCTGTCTCACTAGCTGTTAAGGATTTGTGTTGGCATTCTTTGATCCATTCCGTATTCTCGCATTCTTCCCATTCACCTACAACACAAAATTGACAAAAACATGCAACCTTTGTAGTCCATATAGTCCAAGTGTTAGAATTAGAACTCTTAAATGAATGCCAACTAGCTAACCCATTGATTGTATCACAATCATATCTTGGAAGGATATTCTCCTCTTTAACTAGCTAGAAGAAACATCTAATTGTAGAGTTATGACTTATAAATTTGCACTACACCAATCCACAATTGCACTTGCATTTTTAAATTTAGCCTTTTCCTCGAATTTGAGTTGCTCTCTGCAAAGGGCTCTCTTAACACATGCACGGGTACCGTCATCTTCTCCTTTCCCGTGTCTAGCCTCAAAAAAACTCCACATGTGTTTCATATTAGTTTTCTTATGAATCCTACTCAACCAATAAAACATTCTAGCATTGTTGAATTGCCCTATGCAATTATCAGCCCATATTAGATGTTGTGTCATCTGAATTTCTCTCTCCCTCAAATTCTTAAAAAAGGTCTTGAAGCAATATTGGACAAACTCAGATGAGTGTAATTTATTATCACTCATATAGAAATGGTACTCTCTCAAAATTTTGCAATCCTCTTTTGTACTATCTGGTGCATGCCTATAGACAATATGGACAAGAATCGATACTTGCACTGAATTGTAGTATTGTGATTGGACCTCATCTTGTGGTGCAAGCATGTAGTTCTCTGCAAAGTCAATAATAGAAAGTATACTACCAACAGGAAATGTATCCTTACATATTCAAAACTGACCATCGAGCCATCTAGCATTTTGAGTGTGTTTAACATATTTAGGTACGATGTTACTCTTAAATTCATTCATAAATGCATGAACACTAACTTTTTCAGTGATTAGATCGCATCATTTTCCAACCTTTGCATCCTTGAGTGGATACTCAATAGTTTTAAATCTTTTAACATCAAATAATTATTGTCCAAAATCATTTGAAATATTTTCATGCAAACATTCATCCAACAATGCAAGATTGCCACATATATCACATACACCGGAAACACATGCATTGAAAAGAGTTTTTTTCTCATTTAGTGGGTTGCAAAACAAACTTGATATAAACTCCTTTATAGTTTCAGGTGGTATATTTATACCACATTCTTGGAATGTTCCATTACTATGCATGGTAACATGTATATATAGAAATGCATCATAATGGTAGTGAAATTGAACATGATTTTTGCAACATGTGACTCTTTCCTTGTTAATTCGAACATACCAAGGTTTACACTTTTCAAAACACCTTTGAAAAATGCTAATAGTCAACACCTTATCATCCAAAAAAAATTTGTACAATTTAGTTTGAGGCATGTCCAATAGGTGTTTTGGATGTGGATCATGAATTTTTGATCCAACTCTTAATTTAAGAACATCTCTAACATTAGGTGATACTCTCATATTATCGTGCCAAAAATTTTTTATCAAATTTTTGACTTCACCAGTAAGTTTCATATCAGACCTGGGTAGTCTACCACTAAAAGTCCACAATTTGTTTGTCGGATCACTTTCAAAATTAACTCTTCTTTTTACAGCTCTTGACAAAGTTTTGTGATAAATATTAAGATATCCACTTATGTTACTCATCATTCTTTTATTAGAAGTTGTTTTGCTTAATAAAGTTGTTGTTATTTCCCATCGTGCCGCATTTTTATCTTTAGAATGACTTTTCTTTCCAATTGTATCAAAGGCGCTAGCAATAGTCGATACAACTTATTTTAAAGACTCGTCCTTCTTCTTGGGTTTGACATAAAAGCCTAACTTCTTTATCACTTTTTGCATTTTAGTCATTTTAATTAGTTGTACCATTAATTGACATTGAAACCAAAATTTCTTATTATAAAAAAAATGTCTAAACAATCTATTTGCATGTGTCCTAATCTGCCTCCATGAAACCAAGCCAAGAAGGTTGTCTAGTACATCACTTTTAATTTAAAAATTTTCATTCGTTTGATTATTATTCAAACATGTTTCATTTTCAATTAGTGTTTCCATGTCTACATACACATTATTGGTTTTAGTTGCAGGTGGATTTTCAATTTCATTTGGAGTTTCAAATTCAGTTTCAATTTCAGTTTCAAGATGAGATCTAGTTTAATTGGGGGTTTCAATTTGGATTTAAATTTCAGTTTCAACTTGTGTTCCAATTTCATTTGGGGTTTGATTTTCAATTGGAATTTCATTTAATAAGTAACCTGCTTCTACTAAATCACCAATTTCCTCATGAGAAAAAACATAGGGTTGTGAAGACATACATGTATCCAATAATGTATTAGAAGATACACCTGAATTAAATGTTTCTATTGTGTTTCCTTCATCAGCATTTATGGTCTCATTGATGTTCTCCTATTCTGAAATGATTGTGAAACTTGAAGCTCCTTGTTTCATTATTGATCTTCTCTCTTGTTGATGCATTGCCTCCTCCCTATTTGTTGCAATCTCCTCAGTTGTCAGAACCTTCCTTTGCCTCTTCCTGTGTTGATTTGATCCCATGGCTACACCAAATTTTGAATTTGAATTGATCTCCTTACCAAATTGATAATAAGACAAACAAAGAGAATGATTAATCAAAACATTCTCTTTGCAGATCATACGTGTCAGGCAATGATTGAAAAATCATTCAATCATTGGGATTTGTGCTTGTGGGCCAGATTCTGGCCCAACGGATCTTTTTAGAAACGGGGGCCCATTATTTAATGAAATGGGTGCCTGTTTTATATTTGGGTGCCCATTTTTAAAAACGGGTGCCCGTTTCGCTTTCAACGGTACAAAGCGAAACAGGCGCCCATTTTTTGAATTTAAAAAACGGGTGCCCGTTTGTTAAAATTAGGGACGGGAAACAACCCTTAGCATTGTTTTTTACTTCAAGATAGGCTTGGTCCCACCAAGCCTATGCTTGGACCTCAAAAAAATGACTAAGGTAAAACGACATCAGATTTCTGCCTTGGCCTAATTTTTTGAGGACCTTTCTAATTGAATTTTTTGACGAAATGAAAACCCATTAGAGTTTTCAGCGTCCTGATTTTAGAAATGTAAATTTCATAGTGATAAGATTATTTTTAATATTTTTTTATTATTTATTAATCAAAAGTGGAACCTAAACCTAAAATACCAAGGTTCACTAAAACTTTAATAACTTTTCTGTTTTTAGGATTTTAGAATATATGACATTAATCTACATACAATTCTTTTGAATAATAAAAAAAAAGAAATATGAAATTTTCATCAAATTATGGTGGTCGTACACCCGATGTTTTGAAAATATACTTTATTATCAGTTTAAAATTAATAAAAAAAATCTATTTAATAAAAAAAGAAGCAAAGATATTCTCATCAATATTTTGTGTCTTAGGTATCATTTCTCCGAAGGATTTGCAAAAATTCATTTATTTGCATCAAAAAAGGGTGGTCATACACATGTGTGGTATGGTCCTGATACAGGCATTTTGAAAAACTGGGTTTTAAACATGCCTACTAAAAAGGGATTTATAGCATGTGGGTATTAAAATAAATTACATATTTGAAAAGTAGACTTTGAGAACTACATTTTTTATTACTAAATTTTTCCGAGATTCAACCTCTAAGTGCATCAAAATATTGACATCAATCGACAGAAAATTTGAAAAATAGAGAAAACACTTCCACTTTTTGCCCAAAAGTGGGACACAACTTTTTGCAACCACCCACAGCACATAATTAATGTTGGTATTATGGATGTGTTGCATTGGTTTTGTCACTGATGTCAACACTTGTCAACAATTATCAACACTTATCTTTCTAGAGATCTTTGGTTATGTTCACCGGCATGTTCAGTGACTTATGCACAATCACTGGTATCTGGTTCATCGACAAGTTATATTGTTCACCGACACTGAGGATGATCTATTATCATCTAGAGATTACTTGGTTATGTCGAAGACATGGTTTGGACACTTGGTTTTGGTGATTTGGTTATTGGTCCGATTGAGGTTGCATATTTGTTGTTACCGGCAAATTGGTCTAGGTTATGGACCAGCAAGCGTTATCTATTCCAGATCATCACGACACGTTATGAAGATGATTTATTGATTGGTTATTATTATAAATGCATTGAGCTGACATGATTCATCACATATTGATTGATTTGTAATTTATTTAATAGTAATATTCTTAGTGAGCCGACCTACACATTTGGTCTTAGGTTTTGGTCTATATGTAAGATCTCATTTGTGAGATTATGTGGAAGTGGAAGAGGAATGTAATAAGGTATATGCAAATATAACAGAGCTACTCACGCAGACATCATTTGAATATTCAAGGAAGGTATGAAGAATTCAATCAGAGCTTAACTGGTACTAAATCTAGCATATGAAGATGCTACTTTGAGCAGTACATTATCATTGGATTTAACCATCCAATTGTAGTCAGTGTGACTCTCATTTTGTAATAGAGCAGTGAGTTCTAGGTAGTTTGCCTTTCTGAATGTGCAGACCCCATTTGTACAGATACTATTTGCAGTAGTATCATCTAATTGTGGGTAAGGTTTCCCACTATGGTTTTTCCCCATACAGGGTTTCCATGTACAAATATTTGTGTTATATGTTGTGAATGTTATTTGTCTTTCTGTTTCATGCATTAAACTTTATCGGTATTGTTATCAATTGTTAAATTGTCAACCGTCAATAAGTTTGGTTTACCAGTATTATGCATCAAGTTTGATTAAGTTATATTTGGGTTGAAATTAATAGACAACTGATTCACCCCTCCTCTCAGTTGCCTCTGGGTCCTAATAGTTAATTCCTCAAAATTTCCAACGGAAACACTAGTCACAGGAGTTGTCAAAGGAATATAATGATTAATTTGACTAGGAGGTTGTGTATAACCTAGGTTTTTAGCACAACTATGTTGGCACTAACTCCTTCATTAGCACAGTATCATGATTTGTCTCTATTATTCTTAAATCTGTATCTCAAGAGGTAAACATTGTTGTGGATAAAGACAATTCAGAGGTTAAAGTAGACATTGTTGATAATGAAAAGATTTCAGAGGAACCGGTATAAATAGTTGACTCTCAAGAAGCTAAGATCCCAACCCAAACAAAGCAACCATCAGAGACTGAAAAATGTACTTAAGATAAAGGTACTTGTACAAGGCCACCAAAGAAAGAGATACTGGTAGTTGAACTTTCAGAGAAACAAACTGAGGCATAGGTACACACAAAAATAGTGAAACTAGCAATCACAAAGACATTAAAATAATTTGAGAAACCTTTGCAGGTTGAGATGCAAACCCTAACTGATCCATCAGTGGAAAATGCAAGAAAAATGGATACACCTGTTGGAAGCAAAGAGGTAATAAAGATAATTGGTCAGACATCGAGCACATATACAGGTGAATTCAGACCTACCAATGTTACAAAGGTACTTTTGAATTCAATCAAGAAGATAATGAATTGCAATGCATGGGCCTATAAGGCAATTGATAACATTTTACCAGTTCTTAAGTTGATTGCACCAAATTGTAACATAGATCATATGAAGGATTCTTTAGGTAAATTGGACACATTGTCCAAATTTATTGTTGATAATGTAATAACTATTGAGAAGGTGAATGAGGACACAACTAAGGAGAGAGTTGAAAAAGAGAAAAAAAAATTCTTTGAAGACACCATAAAGAAGTGTACAGATCACTTAAATACATTATTTCCTGTACTTAACTCTACAATTTTGGAGTACAAGGAGCTATATAGGGAAACATGTGAACCTCACCTTTTGACCAAGGACATAGATAAGGAGATCAGTAAAACATAGAAAGAAATTGATGAGATAGCTGATAATATAATTGGTTCATCTGGACATATATCAATTATTGAGCAGGAAATGGCAGGTTTTGAGGAGAATAGAGAAACTTGAGAAAGAGAAGGCAAGGATAAGGTCAAATGCCCAGGAACTTAAAGATAAACTTGGTCCTAAGTTGGACAATCTTATCTCTTAGAGAATTGAAATCTCTAAGGCATTACTTCAAGGAGAGCGATCACCATAAGAACACATTCACTATCTCACTGGCATGATCAAACAGATTGAGGCAACCTTGAATGTTAGAAAAAGGTTTATCCAGAGTCCGAATTTAATTTGGGTAGATATTTTTTAGATTGTAACCAACTGGTTACAGACCTTGAGGTGAAATTATTACACTCGTTTGACTATTTTTGACAATCTTTGTCATTGATGTCAAAGGGGGAGTAGTGGAAGGAGAAAAATGTTTATATAGAGAAGATTATCTGCTCAGGGGGAACACATCTTTTTGGATATCAAATTTTGGATAGCAGTTTTTTATTTTTCTCATGAGTGTTGCCATCAATGCCAAAGGGGGAGATTGTTGGCATTCTACACTCTTATGAGAATGGTTTATGAATGGTTGTGTTGTCATTCATGGAAAACTGATTGACAAACTGATAGGCAACCGATTGGCATTCACCGACATTCAGATTTCATCGACAATAGTATACCGACACTCAAGCTGACATGGAAATATCTTTTATTGTAATATAACTATCTTTTTGTAAGCTGACTTGGTTTATTTTAAAAGACTCATATATGTATAAAAGTCTTGTAGGTCATTTTGGTAAGGGAAATATGTGATGAAAGAGGAATGATATGATTCGAAATTGATAGAATAATTTTTTATAAGGACAACAAGGTTTTGGTTATAGACTAAGCTTAAACCGGTACTGAACCTGACATAGTTGATGTTGATTTGAGTAGTACATTGTATTGGATTTAATCATCCATTTTGTAGGTTAGTGAGACTTATATTTTGTAGTTGAGCAGCGAGCTTTAGGCTGTTAGCCTTCTTGCATGGGCAAGCCCCTCATGTAAGTAATATTTATTCATTGGCCAATGAGTGAATATTGTAGATCACAAATCCCATCGAGGTTTTTCCCACACCGGGTTTCCTTGTTAAATATCTTGTGTTATGGTGTGTTCTCTATGTTGTCTCTATTATTCTCATTTGCTACATTAATTCTTATTTATCGGTACACTATTCTGAGATGCAAATTTTTAAATAAGTATAAATATTATGTTAACCGGTTAGACACTGATTCACCCCCCCCTCTCAGTGTCTTTGGGATTGTCATTGATTCTAACAATTGGTATCAGATCTTGGTCATAGGTTCAAATCACGTAGGCCACGGTGGGTAATGCTAGGAGGGGGATTGTTGGCAGTGGGTCAACGTCTCTCATTGAGATTTGTGACATGGTTTAATAGCCTCATGTGGATTCTATAATTCTAGTGGTTGTATCAGGCATTGAAAGGTCGATCTTTTGGTGCAACGACAACCCTAGCTTGTAATAAACTCTTCATAGGCATGATATTAGAATCTACAATATGAGAAATACTACGTAAGATATCAACAACATGTTTATCACTTTGAATCAGTCTTTTTAATCCTTTA